>NC_133524.1:48514750-49159000 GCF_049354715.1 Callithrix jacchus | reverse complement strand
AACTGTCAAGTTACTTTTTGTGAGCTCCTCTAGTGTGAATTCCTAACAAGTACTTTGTCATCCCGCCCTACTTTATTTGATCTGGCAGCAAACCCTGTGAGTTCCACCTTCAGAATATGCCCGAATCTGACCTCCCCTCTCCGAGTCTGCTGCCACCGCCACCATCAATGGCCTAGACAATGGCAGCAGCCTCCTCACCACTGCGGTCCTTGCCGCCTCCCCTCAATCTCTCCTCATGGCAGCCAGAAGGATCCTATTGCAACCCGAGTCAGCCCAGGGCCCTCCTCTGCTCGGAGTCGCCCTGCCCTGGTTCTCATCTCTCTCAGAGAAAAAGCCAAAGTCCTCTCTGTGGCCCTCAAGGCCCTCCAAGCCCTTCCTGACCTCACCGTCCACCACCGGCCCCTGGCTCACTCTGCCCCTGCCCCACTGACCTTCTTGCTGTTCCCCACGCACCAAGCAAGCTCCCACCTCAGAGCCTTTGCTCCTGTTTGCTTTTCCCTCTGCCTTTAATTCTCCTCTTCCAGATGCTGAAGCAAGGTAAGGCTGACAGGTTTGGCTAAAAATGTAACGAGCCCTTGTTATATTATGATGCTACTTACATGGACAACGAAAGCAAGGACAGACACAGATTCTGGCTTATGTCCCTTGGGCCGGGCAACATCGAAATGAAAGGGGCGAGATGACCACACCCCAGGTGGCAGGATACCTTGTTGCTGAGGAACTAATTTCATGCTGCAGCTAAGCAGTTCTATAGCCCAGAGGTGAGGGGTAGAAAGCCTCAAACCCCACCAGAACCTCGGGAGGTGAGAAGAACACTGTCTCACAACAGGCTCCTTGGTAGAGAGAGAGGTGAATGGGAAATGGCCTCGTGAGAGCTCCCCACAAACCTTCTGTGCTCTGAGTTCTGAGGATTACAGGGCGTTCTGCCAAGACTTACATCAGCTTACCTACGTGGCCCGTGTGGAGACGTGCAAGGGAGCCAGAGCGCCGTGACAGAACCATTCCCACGAACAAGATCGCTAGATATCCTCCTTGCCTGCTCTTCCTCGAACATCAAGGTTAAAAGGCACCTTTTCAGAGTCACCTTCCCTGACTGCCATGTGTAAACTAGCTCATCTCACTCTCCACTCACACCCTGCTTTATTTTCCCTGATGCTTCCCACTCCCTAACTACATTACACAGCAATGTTTTAGCTTATTGTAGGTGGACCCCACCAATGTGTGATTCCTGAGGGAAAGACATGTCCTATCTGCTGTGATGTCCCTATTATTATGTGGCACACACAACAAATGCTAACATTTAGTGTCTCTGTGCCAACTACTACACACTTATCTAGGTGTTTCCATGTGTTAACTCATTGAATGGGCTACCTTTATTATCTATTTAACAGGCGAGGAGACAGGTGGTTAAAAGAGGTCCTGGGTTCTAGAAGAGAGAAGGCAGGAATTCTGATGCTCAGCAAAAGGATGGTCTTTCTGCCTGAGGAAGCCAGAGGGGTCCTGAGGGCTGTGACTGGGTAGGGGAAGCAAGTAGGGTTCTGGAGCTCACGTCTCGAAAATGTCAACTTTATTTATTTATTTTCTTTTTCTTTTTTTTCCCACTATCTTCAGTAATGGGTATAAGCAATATTTTATTTTTATTTTATTTTGTTTTTGAGACAGAGGCTCACTCTGTCGCCCAGGCTGGAGTGCAGTGGTTCAATCTCGGCTCACTGCAGCCTTCACCTCCTGGGTTCAAGTGATGCATGCCTCAGCCCCCTGAGTAGCTGGGATTACAGGCACATGCCACCAGGCCCAGCTAATTTTTGTATTTTTAGTAGATGGGGTTTCACCATGTTGGCCAGGGTGGTCTTGAACTTCCCACCTGAGGTGATCCACCCTCCTCGGCCTCCCAAAGTGCTGGGATTAAATTACAGGTGTGAGCCACTGCACCCTGCCAAATATCAACTTTATTAATGAATGTCAGACGTCAGGAAGTAGAAGCTAGCAATTATAGAACAGGAGTCTTGAGGCCCTCAGAGTAGAAACACCCGTAACTAAGGAGAGGGCTGTGGGGGATACAGTGAGCCTGCAGAAAATGCCTGAGGGTCCGCATCGCCCACACCAATGTGGAAGTGGAAAAAACCACACCCCTAATAGTTTTCTTTTTCAGTCTTTTTATGGAAAATTTCAAACTTACACAAAATAATAGTATTGGTACAATGAACTTTCACAAAACAAGTTTTAACAAGTTTAAGAAGAATGAAATCATATTAAGAGCCTTTCTGACCACAATGGTATCAAAGTAGAAATCAATAAAAGGAGGAAAACCAGAACATTTGCAAATATGTGGAAATTAAACAATATACTTCTGGCCAGGCGAGGTGGCACACGCCTATAATTCCAGCACTTTGGAAAGCCAGGACAGGAAGATCTCTTGAGGCCAGGAGTTCAAGAGCAGCCCTGGCAACATAGTGAGACCCTTGTCCCTACAGAAAATAAAAGAATTAGCCAGGCATGGTGGTGTGCTCCTGTGGTCTCAGCTACTTGGGAGGCTGAGGTGGGAGGCTCCCTAGAGCCCAGGAGGTGGAGGCTGCAGTGAGCAGTGATCTTGCCACTGCACTCCAGTCTGGGTGACAGAGCAAGACCCTCTCTCAAAAAAAGAAAAAAAAAAGATCTCAAATAAACAACCTAACTTTATGCCTTAAGGGACTAGAACTAAGTCCAAAGTTAGCAGAAAGAAAGAAATAACAAAATCAGCAGAAATAAAATGAAATAGATGAAAGAAATAGAAAAGATTAATGATACTAAGAGTTGTTTTTTTGAAAAGATAAAGTAAATAAAATCAGAAACATTACAAGTAATACCACAGAAATACAAAGAACCTGCCAGGCACAGTGGATAACACCTGTAATCCCAGCACTTTGGGAGGCCAAGGCGGGAGGATCACTTGAGGTCAAGAGTTTGAGACCAGCCTGGCCAACACGTCGAAACCCCATCTCTACTAAAAATACAAAAATTAGCTGGTAGTGTGTGCCTGTAGTCCTAGCTACCCAGGAAGCTGAGACAGGAAGGATCACTTAAGCCCAGGAAGTTGAAGCTACCGTGAGCTGTGATTGTGCCACTGCCCTCCAGCCTGGGCAACAGACTGAGACCCTATCTAAAAAAAAACAACAAAAAACCCAGCCTACTAAAGACTACTATGGGCGGGGCGTGGTGGCTCACACGTAGGTGGATCATGAGGTCAGGAGCTCGAGACCATCAGCACTTTGGGAGGCCAACGTGGGTGGATCATGAGGTCAGGAGCTCGAGACCATCCTGGCTAACACGGTGAAACCCTGTCTCTACTAAAAATACAAAAAATTAGCTGAGCGTGATGGCACGTGCCTGTAGTCCCAGCTACTCAGGAGGCTGAGGCAGGAGAATTGGTTGAACCTGAGATGCAGAGGTTGCAGTGAACTGAGATCCACTGCACTCCAGCTTGGGTGACAGAGCAAGGCTCTGTCTCAAAAAAAAAAAAAAGGACTACTGTGAACAATTAATATACAAATTAGATAACCTAGAAAAAATGGACACATTCCTAGAAATATACACCCTACCAAGACCAAATTAGGAATAGAAAGTCTGAATAGACTGATAACAAGTAAGGAGATTAAATCATTCATCAAAAATCTCCCAACAAAGAAAAGCCTAGGACCAAGATAGCTTCATAGTGATACCTGCCAAGCATTTAAAGAAGGAATACCAATCCTTCACGAATTATTTCAAAAAATTGAAAAGGGGGGCCAGGAGCGGTGGCTCACGCCTGTAATCCCAGCACTGTGGGAGGCCAAAGTGGGCAGATCACCTGAGCTCAGGAGTTCAAGACCATCCTGGCCAACAAGGTGAAACCCCGTCCCTACTAAAAATATAAGAATTAGCCGGGCATGGTGGTGGATGCCTGTAATCCCAGCTACTCAGGAGGCTTAGGCAGGAGAATCGCTTGAACCTGGGAGATGGAGGTTGCAGTGACAGCCGAGATCAAACCACTCCAGCCGGGGTGGCAGAGTGAGACTCCGTCTCAAAAAAAGAAAAAAAAAATGGAAGAAGAGGGAACACTTCCAGACTCATTTAATGAGACCAGCATTACCCTGATACCAAAGTCAGATAAATGATAGTGGGGTAGAGGGAGGTGGGGATGGTTAATGGGTACAAAAAATGGAAAGAATGAATAAGACCAGCTGGGCCCGGTGGCTCACACCTGTAATCTCAGCATGGTGGGAGGCCAAAGTGGGCAGATCACCTGAGGTCTGGAGTTCAAGACCAGCCTGACCAACGTGGAGAAACCCCATCTCTACTAAAAATACAAAATTAGCCAGGCATGGTGGCACATGCCTGTAATCCCAGCTACTTGGGAGGCTGAGGCAGGAGAATCACTTGAACCCGGGAGGAGGAGGTTGTGGTGAGCCGAGACTATGCCATTGCACTCCAGCCTGGGCAACAAGAGCAAAACTCCATCTCAAAAAACAAAAACAAACAAAAAGAATAAGACCTAGTCTTTGATAGGACCATAGGGTGACTCTAGCCAATGAAAATGTAATTGTGGCTGGGCGTGGTGGCTCATGTTTGTAATCCCAGCACTTTGGGAGGCCGAGGCAGGCAGATCACAAGGTCAGGAGTTTGAGACCAGCCTGACCAACATGGTGAAATCCCATCTCTGCTAAAAATACAAAAATTAGCTGGTGTGGTGGCTCATGCCTGTAATCCCAGCTACTTAGGAGGCTGAGGCAGAAGAATCACTTGAATACGGGAGGTGGAGGTTGCAGTGAGCCGAGATCATGCCATTGCACTCCCACCTGGGTGGCAGAGCAAGACTGTCTCAAAAAAAAATTAATTTTACATTTAAAAGTAACTATAATAGGCCAGGCGCAGTGGCTCATGCCTGTAATCCCAGCACTTTGGGAGGCCAGGGAAGGTGGATCACCTGAGGTCAGGAGTTAGAAACCAGCCTGGCCAGCATGGTGAAACCCTGTCTCTACTAAAATACAAAATTAGGGCCGGGCGCGGTGGCTCACGCCTGTAATCCCAGCACTTTGGGAGGCTGAGGCGGGTGGAACACAAGGTCAAGAGATCAAGACCATCCTGGTCAACATGGTGAAACCCCATCTCTACTAAAAATACAAAAAATTAGCTGGGCATGGTGGTGCGTGCCTGTAATCCCAGCTACTCAGGAGGCTGAGGCAGGAGAATTGCCTGAACCCAGGAGGCAGAGGTTGCGGTGAGCCGAGATTGCGCCATTGCACTCCAGCCTGGGTAACAAGAGCGAAACTCCATCTCAAAAAAAAAAAAAAAACACTCCTTATGTACCTCATAAATATATACACCTACTATGTGCTCACAAACATTAAAAATAAACTTTTGGCTGGGTGCAGTGGCTCACACCTGTAATCCCAGCACTTTGGGAAACTGAGATGGGCAGATCACCTGAGTTTGGGAGTTCGAGACCAGCGTGACCAACATGGAGAAACCCCGTCTCTACTAAAAATACAAAATTAGCTGGGCGTGGTGGCGCATGCCTGTAATCCCAGCTACTCAGGAGGCTGAGGCAGGAGAATCACTTGAAACTGGGAGGCGGAGGTTGCGGTGAGCCAAGATTGCGCCATTGCACAATGGCAATAAGAGTGAAACTCCATCTCAAAAAAAAATTTTTTTTGAAGTCAGATAAAGACATCAAAGAAAACTACAAGCCAAAATCCCTGACAAACATAGATACAAAATTCCTCAACAAAATACTTGCAAACTGAATTCAACAGCACATTAAAAGAATCACATACCATGATTAAGTGGGATTTATCCCTGGGATGCAAGGGTGGTTCAATGCACATAAATAAGTCAATATGACACACATGTTAACAGAGTGAAGGACAAAAACTGTATGATCATCTCAATAGATGCAGAAAAAGCAGTTGACAAAATTCAACATGTTTTAATGATTAAGTACTCTCAACAAATCAGGAGGCCGGACGCAGTAGCTCACGCCTGTAATCCCAGCACTTTGGGAGGCTGAGGCAGGAGGCACTTGAGGTCAGGAGTTTGAGACCAGCTTGGCCAACATGGTTAAAACCCTGTCTCTACTAAAAATGCAAAAAATTAGCCAGGCATGGAGTCACACGCCTGTAGTCCAAGTTATCTCGGAGGCTGAGGCACAAGACTAGCTTGAACCTGGAAGGCAGAGGTTGCAGTGAGCTGAGAGTGTACCACTGCACTCCAGCCTGGGTGACAGAGCAAGACTCCATCTCAAAAACAAAAACAAAACAAAAAATGGTAAGAAGAGATGTATCCTTAACATAAAGTCAATATATGACAAGCCCACCGCCACCAACATCATACTAAATGGTGAAAACTTGAAAAACGATTTCCCCAAGATCAGAAACAAGACAAGGATGCCCACTCATCACTTCTATTTAACATAGTACTGGAAGTCTTAGCTAGAGAAATTAAGTAAGAAAAAGAAATGGCATCAAAGTCAGAAAGGAAAAATTGTCTGTTTGCACATGACATGATCTTTTTTTTTCTTTTTCTTTGAGATGGACTCATGCTTTGTCACCCTGGCTGCAGACGTCCACCTACCAGGTTCAGGCAATCCTCCCATCTCAGCCTCTCAAGTAGCTAGGATTACAGGTGCCCACCACCACACCCAGCTAATTTTTTGTGTTTTTAGTAGAGACCAGGTTTCACCATGTTGGTCAGGCTGGTCTCAAACTCCTGACCTCAAGTGATCTGCTCACCTCAGCCTCCCAAAGGTTGAGATTACAGGCATCAGGCATGGTGCCCGGCCTACATGATTTTATATATAAAAAACCTTATAGACTCCAAAAAAGAAACTGTTAAAGAACCCAGTAAATTTGCAAGAGATAAAATCAACATACAAAAATCATTGTGTTCCTGGTCAGGCATGGTGGCTCACGCCTGTAATCCCAGCACTTTGGGAGGCAGAGGCGGGCAGATCACATGAGGCCAGGAGTTCAAGACCAGTCTGGCCAACATGGTGAAACCCCATCTCTACTAAAAATGCAAAAATTAGCTGAGCATGGTAGCATGCGCCTCTAATCTCAGCAACTTGGGAGGTTGAGGCATGAGAATCACTTGAACCCAGAAGGCGGAGGTTGCAGTGAACTGAGATCACACCCCTGCACTTCAGCCTGGGGACAGAGCAAGACTGTGTCTCAAACAAACAAAACACCAGCCTGGCCAACATGGTGAAACCCTGTCTCTACTAAATATACAAAAATTAGCCGAGTGTGGTGATAGGCACCTGTAATCCCAGCTACTTGGCAGTCTGAGATAGAAGAATTGCATGAACTAGGGAGGCGGAGCTTGCATTGAGCTGAGATCATGCCACTGAACTCCAGCCTGAGTGACAGAGCAAGACTCTATCTCAAAAAATCAAAACAAAAAACTTATGTTCCTGTACACTAACAATAAACTATCTGGAAAGGAAATTAAAACAATTCCAGCTGGGCATGGTGGTTCATGCCTATAATCCCAGCACTTTGGGAAACCAAGGTGGGAGGATTGCTTGAGCCGAGGAATTCATGATCAGCCTGGGAAACATAGCAAGACCTCGTCTCTAAAAAAAAAAATAAGCAAATCAGCTAGGTATGGTGGCACATACCTGTAGTCTAAGCTACTTGGGAGGCTGAGGCTGGAAGATCACGTGAGCCCGAGGCTGCTGTGAACTGTGATGGCATCACTGCACTGTAGTCTGATGGACACTCCATGTCTTCTTTCAAAAAAAAAAAAAAAGAAAACAGGCCAGGTGTGGTGGCTCACACATGTAATCTCTGGCCTTGGGAGGCCAAGGCAGGCAGATCACCTGAGGTCAGGAGTTTGAGACTAGCCTGACCAACATGGAGAAACTCTGTCTCTACTAAAAATATGAAATTAGCCAGGTATGGTGACACATGCCTGTAATCCCAGCTACTCGGGTGGCTGAGGCAGGAGAACTGCTTGAACCCAGGAGGCGGAGGTTGTGGTGAGCCGAGATCATGCCATTGTTCTCCAGCCTGGGCAACAAGAGTGGAACACTGTCTCAAAAGAAAAAAAAAAGGAGGCCAGACGTAGTGCCTCACACCTTTAATCCCAGCACTTTGGGAGGCTGATGTGGGTGGATCACGAGGTCAGGAGGTTGAGACCATTCTGGCCAACATGGTGAAACCCCATCTCTATTAAAAAAATACAAAAATCAGCTGGGCTTGGGGGCTCATGCCTGTAATCCCAACTACTCGGGAGTCTGAGGTAGGAGAATCGCTTGAACCCTCAGGAGGTGGAGGTTGCAGTGAGCCAAGATCACGCCACTGCACTCCTGGTGACAGACATAGACTCCGTCTCAAAAAAACAACAACAAAAACAAAACCAAAACATTATCAACTAATCACTCCCCATCCCGAGATGGAGTCTTGCTCTGTGGCCCAGGCTGGAATGCCTGTGGCACGACCTCGGCTCAATGAGACCTCCGCCTCTTGGGTTCAAGCGATTCTCCTGCCACAGCCTCCTGAGTAGCTGGGATTACAGGCGTGTGCCACCATGCCTGGCTATTTTTTTTTTTTTTTTGAGATGGAGTCTTGTTCCAAGATCAGTGTACCTGAGGGAAAAAAAAGAGAGAGGAAGAGATGGAGTCTTGTTCTGTTGCCCAGGCTGAAGTGCAGTGGTGCGATCTCGGCTCACCGCAACCTTTGCCTCCTGGGGTTCAAGTGATTCTCCTGCCTCAGCCTCCTGAGTAGCTGGGACTACAGGCCCTTGCCACCATGCCCAGCTAATTTTTTGTATTTTTAGTAGACAGGGTTTCATGATGTTAGCCAGGATGGTCTTGATCTCCTGACCTCATGATCCACCTCCCAAAGTGTTGAGATTACAGGCATGAGCCACCTCCCCCTAATTTTTTTTTTAAAGTAGAGACAGGTTTCACCATGTTGGCCAGGCTGGTCTTGAACTCCTGACCTCGTGATCTGTCTGCCTCAGCCTCCCAAAGTGCTGGGATTACAGGCGTGAGCCACCGCGCCTGGCCAGTAGCAACTAATCTTTAACAGAGGTGCCATGAATACGAAATGGGGGAAAGACAGTCTTCAATAAATGGTGCTGGGAAAAATGGATCCTTATCTTACACCATATTCAAAAACGAAAAATGGATTAAAGACTTAAACATAAGACCTGAAATCATAAAAGTCCTAGAAGAAAACAAAGGGGGAAAGCTCCTCAAGGTTGGTCTTTTCAATGATTTTTTGGACGTGAAACCAAAAGCACAGACAACAAAAGCAAAAATAAAGAGCTCAGATTGTCTGAGCTCAGGAGTTTGGGACCAGCGTGGCCAACATGGTGAAACCCCATCTCTAATAAAAATTAGCCAGGCATGGTGGTGCATGCCTGTAGTCCAGATACTCAGGAGGCTAAGGCAGGAGAATTGCTTGAACCCGGGAGGCAGAGGTTGCAGTCAGCCAAAATTGCACCACTGCACTCCAGCCTGGGCAAGACTCCCTTTCAAAAACATAAACAAGTGGGACTATATCAAACTAAAAAATTTCTGCATAGCAAAGGTAAAACAATCTACAAAATGAAAAGGCAACCTATGAAATGGAAGAAAATATTTTCAAACCATTTATAAGGGATTAATATCCAAAATATATAAGGAACCCATGTAACTCAATAGCAAAACCTCCAAATAAACTAATTTTAAAATAGTCAAAGGACCTGAATAGATATTTCTCCAAAGAAAACATACAAATGGCCACCAGGTATACAAAAAGGGGCTCAACATCACTAAACATCAGGAAAATGCAAATCAAAACCACAATGAGATATCAACTCACGTTTATTAGGATGGTCAGTATAAAAATGAGGAAAGGGCCGGGCACAGTGACTCATGCCTGTAACCCCAGCACTTTGGGAGGCTGAGGTGGGTGGATCACCTGAGGGTCAGGAGTTCAAGACCAGCCTGGCAAACATGGCAAAACCCTGTCTGTACTAAAAGTATAAAAATTAGCTGGGCGTGTTGGTAAGCATCTGTAATCCCAGCTACTTGGGAGGCTGAGGCAGGAAAATTGCTTGAACCCGGGAAGCAGAGGTTGCAGTGAGCTGAGATCACACCATTGCACTCCAGCCTAGGTGTGACAGAGAGACTTCAGGAAAAACAAAACAAAAAAAACAAAGGCTGGGTACCATGGCTCACGCCCTTGAACTGCGGGAGGCCAAGGCAGGTGGATCACTTGAGGGCAGGAGCTCAAGACCAGCCTGACCAACATGGTAAACCCTAATCCAAAAAAATTTAGCTGGGCATAATGGTGCACAACTGTAATCCCAGCTATTCAGGAGGCTGAGGCAGGAGAATTGCTTAAATCTGTGAGGCGGAGGTTGCAGTGAGCCG
This sequence comes from Callithrix jacchus, assembly GCF_049354715.1. Taxonomy (NCBI): domain Eukaryota; kingdom Metazoa; phylum Chordata; class Mammalia; order Primates; family Cebidae; genus Callithrix; species Callithrix jacchus. The sequence continues at coordinate 49,148,622 of NC_133524.1, read as the reverse complement.
AGATCGCAACACTGCACTCCAGCCTGGGAGACAGAGTGAAGCGGTTTCTCAATAATAATAAGAACAACATAGACGTTTGTCCTGAATGTGATCACCTGAAACAGAAACATGTCCTTTGGGGCCACTGCTATGAGAAAGTGGACAAGGACAATGCAGAAGTCTGAACACAGGGAAACAAGGCCCCCTGCCCTTTTTTTGAGACGGAGTCTCACTCTGTCATCCAGGCTGGAGTGCAGTGGTGGGATCTCAGCTCACTGCAACCTCTGCCTCCCTGGTTCAAGTGATTCTCCTGCCTCAGCCTCCTGAGTAGCTGGGACTACAGGTGCACATCATCATGCCTGGCTAATTTTTGTATTTTTAGTAGAGACGAGGTTTCACCATGTTAGTCAGGTTGGTCTCAAACCCCTGACCTCATGATCTGCCCACTTCGGTCTCCCAAAGTGCTGGGATTACAGGTGTGAGCCACCGCACCCAGCCAAGGGGGCCCTTTTAAGGCTCCCACTGTAGAGACTATAGTGCTGTACATGGGAGAGATGCTGTCTGAACAAGATCAGCGTGAGGATCATTGAACGAGTCAGGAAGCAGCCATCCTGTTCACCTACAATTGACACCAAAGATGTTAAAAGGTTAAATTCACAGTAAATCATTTCTCCTGAAATAGAGAAAGATTCTATCTTTATGTTGTTGTGCTTGTTTTTAAATCAATAGGCTGGTCCAATGGTAGTGGGTTATCAGAACTTATTAACATTAGTGTCACTAAAGTTGGTGTACAACCCCCCACTGCTAAATTTGACTGGCTTTAAAAAAAATCATCAATATAGTTTAACACATTCTTTCTAAGCAGTTTTGTGTGGGATAATTTGAAGAATATGGGTAAACTCTAAAAAAAAGTTTTCATGTTATCTACAATAATTAGCAAGGAAAATAGCTGGATGATGAGTAGGTGAAGTTGCTTTCTCAAGTAGGCACACTCCCTAAGTAGAGGTTTTTGTATGAGTTAAGCCTCATTGTAGACAAACTTAGGTTATCAACATATAAACTGACGTTAAGTTGCAAGTTCTTCATGTTTCATGCACTATGCACTTTGGATACCAAGCTAGCACACAAGGCAACCAAGTCCCACGAACTTTGGATGATTTCAATGCAGGCTGACACTGAACTCCCCCAACTAGGACTCCACTTTCTTCTTTATCAAATGGTGTATTTTGGTTTTTTGAGGCGGAGTCTCGCTGTGTCACCCAGACTGGAGTGCAATGGCCGGATCCCGGCTCACTGCAACCTCTGCCTCCCAGGTTCAAGCAATTATCCCATGTCAGCCTACCGAATAGCTGGGATTACAGGTGCCTGTCATCATGCCTAGCTAATTTATGTATTTTTTGTAGAGATGGGGTTTCACCATGTTGCCCAGGCTGTTTTTGAACTTCTCACCTCAGGTGATCCACCTGCCTCAGCCTCCCAAAGTGCTGAGATTACAGGTGTGGGCCATCGCACCCAGCCCCAAATGGTTGAGTAGGGTATGCTCGATTACCTTTTACAAAACAGACTCACATGATGATTTTCCAGTCTTCAGCAAGAATGTGGAGACAAAAGTTACTGCATCTTGGATGCCAATCCACCATGTTTACTTCTGATTAGCCCAGTCCTGTAAATGCCTCCAATTCCTCCTTTGCCATCCCTAGTTTAAAAGCTTGTCAACTTTTACATAATTGCACAAATTAGATGATGATTCGTATAGCATTCTTGCCTGTTCTGTAGTTGCCTTCATCTTGCTGGAGCACACTCTTTCCCTACGGTACGTAAGCACTAGGTTGGAGAGCGATAGCATGGAGATTTATCTTGCTGCCACCCATGCTTATTTTTGAGACAGTTTTGCTCTGTCACTCCGGCTGGAGTGTAGTGGCTCGATCTGGGCACACTGCAACCTCCACCTACCAGGTTCAAGCCATTCTCATGCCTCAGCTTCCCGAGTAGCTGTGAGTACAGGCATACACCACTACATCGATTAATTTTTGTATTTTTAGTAGAGATAGGGTTTCACCATGCTGGCCTCAAAACTCCTGACCTCAGGGAATCCACTCACCTTGGCCCCTCAGAGTGCTGGGATCACAGGTGTGAGCCACCACACTCAGCCTCACGTCATGCTTCTACGTCCCCCCAGTAAAGCACCCTTTACCAACAATTTTTGTCTGCCCTGTTCCTTGAGCACTTGGAGGTTTGCATACAAGGCTTTTTCATGGGAACAATGAGTAAATGGATATATCTATTTAAAAAAAGAATAGACTCCTTCACAGCATATTAGAAATGTTTATTAATAATGGGATGAACTGCTTTTAACAATTTAGAAAAGACCCATCCCCCACAGATCCATGGCAGCTACTCTAAGTTAACACAAACATTCCTGTAGTAAACTATGCATATTCCCACTGAGTAAAGGTTGTAAGCAACCTCGGGTCAGGTCTTACCACCAAATTTGAAAACACTTGGAATGCAGTTGGACAGGGACTTGGGCAGGTTTTGTCTTGACAAGCAGGTAAGAATGGTAGAACACTGGCTGTCGTCCAATATGCTTTTTAAAAAATATATACCTGAAGTATTCACAACTTATTTTAAAAAGCTTTTTACAAGTTCTACACCTCCACCCCCCACGACCCCCACAAACTAGAATATGGAACAAGGGTGTGGAGCTGTGTTAACGGACTTGGTCCCGTTCTAAACATTTTATATTTAATACTCCTAACCCCTAGGCCAGGCACAGTGGCTGACACCTGTAATCCCAGCACTTTGCAGGGGGCCAATCCTGATCTTTGGATCACCTGAGATCAGGAATTTGAGACCAGCCTGGCCAACATGGTGAAACCCATCTCTAATATAAAAATTAGCTGGGCATGGTGGCAGGCGTTCTGTAATCCCAGCTACTTGGAAGGATGAGGCGTGAGAATAGCTTGAACCCAGAAGGCGGAGGTTTAAGTGAGCTGAAATCACGCCACTGCACTCCAGTCTGGAAGACAGACACCCTGTCTCTAAAAATAAAAACAAAACACACTTTTTGTGTGGCCATTTTTTTAATGGCCAGGCGTGGTTGTTCATGCCTGTAATCCCAGCACTTTGGGAGGCCAAGGTGGGCAGATCACCTGAGGTCTGGAGTTAAAAGACCAGCCTGACCAACATGGAGAAACCCCATCTCTACTAAAAATACATTAGCCAAGTGTGGTGGCACATGCCTGTAATCCTAGCCTCTTGGGAGGCTGAGGCAGGAGAATCACTTGAACCTGGGAGGCAGAGGTTGTGGTGAGCCGAGATCACGCCAAGGCATTCCAGCATGGGCAAAAAGAACAAAACTACATCTCAAATAAAAAAAAAAAATTATCCAAACCGGTGTGAGATGGGTATTATTTCCATTTCATGGATGTTGAAATTGAGGCAGAGAAGAAATTAAACTAGAATGCAAGGATCTAAAAAGTGATCTCTGTCTAAGTGGGGTAAGAGGGGTGGGGCTTAGGACTTGAAAGCCTAAATGAAAACCAAAAGCCAATTTAAGAGATTTGGTGAAAGGTTTAGAAAGACAGGCCGGGCGTGGTGGCTCACGCCTAAAATCCCAGCACTTTGGGAGGCGGAAGCGGGTGGGTCACGAGGTCAAGAGATCAAAACCTTCCTGGTCAACAAGGTGAAACCTCATCTCTACTAAAAATACAAAAATTAGCTGGGCATGGTGGTGCGCGCCTGTAGTCCCAGCTACTCGGGAGGCTGAGGCAGGAGAATTGCTTGAACCCAGGAGGCAGAGGTTGCGGTGAGCCGAGATCGTGCCATTGCACTCCAGTCTGGGTAACAACAGCGAAACTCCGTCTCAAAAAAAAAAAAAAAAAAAAAGATTTTTGGTAGACAAGATCCAGGGCTTGAAAGTGAAAGTACTCTCAGGCCATGCATTTGGTCTTTGCAGGTCTTGGGATACATGTTCTCAAGGTACCTTAAGTGGTTGGGGGGTGGGTTTCTACTCTCAGTGGGTTCTTGACAAACATGTGCATTAGCTGAATGCTGAAGACAAACCAAAGTGGGAGACCAACACCAACAAGCACTTTGTGGGCGGGGTTGACCTCAAATCTGGAACTTTATTAGGGACTATGGCACTACAGAAAACCGTGGGCTCTTTTCCTTAGAGCAGATAGCAAGAGATGGGGACTCCCTGGGCTGGATGATCACAAAGCACATTGTAAACAGAGCAGAGCAGAACAGGTTGACAAGCTGTTATACAACAGACCTACAAGGCCATTTTTAGTCTTCATTGCTTCCACTTAGGGAGTCATTTTGTTGCAGGAATATTACTATGGATCTTACCTCAGCTGACATTGGGGTAAGAGGTACATTGTCATCCTGAGAGGCAAGGAGCAGAGGACCCCCTCCAATCCCCCAACCTATGAGGCATCACGATGGTCCTCCTGCCAACTCTCACGGTCTTAGCTCCCCAAAGGCTCAGAAGAGGATGCCTCCTCAGACCAAGTACCCACTAGGTGGGGTTAGCCACAATGTCCCATAACCAGGCCTGGGTCAGTGGGTGAAGTCCAAGTTCCCGAGTCTCCATCCACTTGCCAAAGCAGATTCATGACTGTTTGGGTTAGAGGAAGAAGGGATATTGAGGCCTGTCATAACTAGCTGGGAATCTCAGGAAGCAGGCCTCCAGGACTGGAACTCATAATACAGGGCTCCACAACACATGAGGGTGGAATAGGCAGCTAAGGACAATAATGTCCTGGAGCTTGCAACTTGGTGGTAACTCGTCTCATATTAACCAGGTGAAAGCCATGAACACAATATTTGTATCTTCCAAACTAGAACCAATGGAGGGATAACACCCATGGGACCCCAGTACAGCCACTAGAAAGAACCAGGACTAAAGGGAGAACTGAGGAGCTAAAAGACCAGCTAGAGTTACAAAATCACCACCACCTTACCCCTCAAGACACACACCCAGTATCAAATCCCATGACTGAGCTTTGCCAACTCTTCTCAGTGGCTTTATATGCCGATTAACCTAACCCTCCACAGAACATGTAAAATGGCATGAGGCTGAAGTTAAATGACTCACCCAAGGTCAAACAGCTGGGAAGTATTAGAGCCCCAACATAAATCTTGGCATCTGATCTCTTAGCATTGTTCTCAAACTAGGCCTCTCTTATGGCCCTCACAAAGATAAGTTCAGTGCACCTGTCCCCAACCCCCACGTCATTTCAGGGGAAGGAATGAACTGGTACCACTATTTTAGCTCACACCATGAGATTAGGTGCTAACATTCTCAGAATAATCTTGTGAGGGTGACCATCTAATGCTCAGAGAAGCTAGGGAGATTCAGGCCCAAACTGATTAGACAATGGGACTAAGAGACCAGCTTAGGAAACCCAATTCTAGCCGTAAGATTTCACCTGTACCCACCACACCTTAGGCCTCATGTACACCCAACCCTCTGGCAGTCCCTGCCCACGCACCAACGAGGTATTCTCCAAGCCTCCCTCCCAATGATGTGCCTGTTTTTTTGAGGAGTCTTGCTGTCACCCAGGCAGGAGTGCAATCTCAGCTCACTGCAACCTCCACCTCCTGGATTCAAGCACTTCTCCTGCCTCAGCCTGCTGAGTAGCTGGGATTACCCATGCCCACCACCACACTCAGCTAACTTTTGTATTTTTAGTAGAGACATGTTGGCCAGGCTGGTCTTGAACTCCTGACCCTGGGTGATCCGCCCACCTCTGCCCCCATTTTTAATTTGCAAAGTAGTCTGAGTAAGAAAAAAGCAGTCTATTTTCAGGTTCATCTTTTTAATAAGCTCTGTGAAGGACATCCTAAACACACTATATGAGACACAACAGAATATTTTTTCTTCCAGTATTAAAAAAAAAAAAAAAGACATCTGCAAACATTTTAAAGCAACTCTTCTATATAATCAGGTCAGCGATCTGAATTAGAAAACACCCCTGGATAATCATGCTCTTGATGCACACTTCTTTTCCTTTTTTTTTTTTTCTTTTTCTTTTTTTTTTTTTTTTTGAGAGGAGTCTCGCTCTTTCAGGTTGGAGGGCAGTAGCACGATCTTGGCTCACTGCAACCTCTGCCACCTGGGTCCAAGTGATTCTCCTGCCTCAGCCCCCTGAGTAGCTGGGATTACAGGCGTACACCACCACACCCAGCTGATTTTTCTATTTCTAGTAGAAACAGGGTTTCACCATGTTGGTCAGGCTGGCTTGATGCACATTTCTTATAGGTACATTTGGAAACTGCTTCCTAACCACAATAAACACTGTGTACAGGTTTTAAAAATGTCCCTGGATACATATTAATTTTTTGAAATCAATCTGGCCCAACTTGCCAGTTATTGCTAGATCCAATAATCCTGAGAGCTCAAACTAAAAAACTGGTAAAAAGAAAAATACTCAGGCTCTACAAATGTTGTCTTTAAACAGGCAGAAAAAATTTTTTTTTAAAGATAGAGATGTCTAACAGGTCTTTGGCTACCTTGGCAGCTCAATTTAAAAAACAGGTTGATATACTGTAAAATAAGATGTTTCAGTGTAGCTCCAAAAACCTTTATAAATACAGCCATTTGGAAGGACGATCCTGGATCAAAAATTATTCCTTGTGTATCTGAGAACAGCAAGAGGGGAAGAATTATGATGTCATGAAGGAAGAGGCTGACAACATGCTCACCTCCTAGAGCTGATAAAGATGCTGAGTGTTAGACAACAGGGACACCCCCTCATTTCCTCCATCACACACCAAGAGTAGAGAATTATAGATGGGTTTTCAGATCCCACCCCCTAGCAGACTAGCTCTGACATGCACCTGAGAGCAAGGAAGACCTAGGAGTGGTGTTTGGTAGGTTGGCTGAGTGAGATATGAGGGCAGAGTAGTCTTGCCAGAAAAGGTGAGAGGGTCATGAGAGTGTGACAAATAGGATGACAGAGTGTGACAAACAGGTTCATTCAATGCCGATATCCAAGTCTCACCTACATTATGTGCATGTCTCATTTCAGTTGTCGTAATTGTCTCTATAATTTCCCCCTGAGTAGCGGTCATAACCACCCTGGTTTCTGAAAGAAAAAAACACAGATTTCCAAGACTGCATTAAACACCACTGACATTAATTGTATGCATCACATTTTATAGTATGTACCATAACATATAAACTTTAGATATCAAAAACAGGGTATGTTAAGCATATGTCACATATGCTTAAAGTTTCATGGCATACAATTTATATGTAGTATATTAAATATTACATGTTAAAACAATATAGTTACATAACTAACCCACACAGCACAACTAACATATAGTATACTTTATCATCTTGCAACTGTATGACCACACAATTAACTCAAAATACTTCATATTCATTTTAAGCACACGTTAGTAAAAACAGGGTGTGGTACATATGAACACCCAGGCACTGAGTTCTTAAGGAGACGAAAGCAATAGCAAAACACCCCAACCCCTTGGCTACGCACCTGCCATTATAGTCTCTGGAACTGGAACGTCCATATCCATATCCATACCCTCCAGGTCGACTGTCATAATACCTGCCACTCCCATAGCCCTGGTCCCCACCACCTACAGAAGAAAAAATATTTAAATGGCAGTTATCCACACATAGGCAATTCTCCCTCTCACCCCATGATCAAACTTATCACTGCACTCACCTCTAGAGTAGCTGCGACCACGCCCATGGACCCCAAAGGCACCTCCTCTAGTTCCCCGAGCAGACTTGCCTGCGTGATCCACACGGATCTGACGACCATCCAGAGACTACGTGTGGGAGACACAAGGAGGATGGGTTGACAGTCCATCAGGGCAGTGGTGAGGGAAGAGCAGGCATGGGCAAAGTGGGCAAAAGAACCCAAAAATTCCTGCTGGGCAACAGGTTCTGGGTGGTGCCACATTCCAGAATAAGCTCCTTTACACAAGAATGGATTTATCAGGAGCTACAGAATCCCACATAAAATGACCTGAAAGCACCGTGTTCCCTTTGCTACTACTTACATCTTGACTGAACTCAGGCTGAGTTCTCCTCCCCACTCCTCTAAGCTGCCCCACTATCAGGGTTAGACAGACACCTCTCTTGGTTTGAGGCTTCAGAGTCCATGTCAGAAGACTCACGAGGTCCTCTCCCGGCCAGGCCCACAGGTCTGCAGACTCTACTACCTAAGCCCAAGGCAGGTCAACCATCCACAGGTGGCTTCTCGGCCTCATGCAGGACCAGTCGTCGCCTCCCAGGCGGCCAGGCTCTGTATGCCGCTGCCCTCCACCCCCTAGAACAGAAGGCAGTCATGCTCCTGTGAGTGGACACTGCGGGGCTTGGTGGCCACGCTGCCCCGAGCAGACAGAGGGTAAAAACAGAATGAAGGAAGCTGCAGATGGGGGTAAGGCCCCTCTGCAGATAGGATGCCCCACCTCTCCGTTCATGGCTCTCATGGCAACTGAAGCATGCTCTGGGTTGGTGAAGGTGATGAAACCAAAACCCCTGGACCGCTGAGTCTCCCGGTCCTTGACAACAACCACTGTGAGGAAGAGAAAAATGGAACAATGTGGACGAGTCAGCACCACAAAGGTCAAGTAGCAAAGGGTGGCCTGAAAAGGGAATGGCGGTAGGTAGGGAAAAAGGAGCCCTCCTACCAATTCCAAAGATGTTTTCCTCAGCCTTAGTCGACACTGTAAGTTTAGGGAAAAAAAGAATTTGGAGGCTTGGGGTTCTGCCTTTTCGCTTAATATTCTTTGAAATACAAGGGTCCCAGACTTTCCTCACCAACCCCCGTTGTCAATCTGGCCCATCTCACCCTCAGAGATAGGCCCAAAGCTGCTAAAGTGGTCTTCCAGTGCCTGCTCATCGGTGTTAAAGTTGAGCCCCCCTACGAAAAGCTTTCCTTCTTCAGAGGACATGGCAGCGAGTTCAAGTCCTGTAAGAAGAAGAAGAATGGTGGCAGAAAGGAAGAAAAAATGGAGAAGTGAGAAAACAGCGAAAGGCAGAGAAGCACAGAAAATAGACAAGAAAGAGGAACAAAATATGGATAACTAGAGAGAGGCTGAGAAAGGAGGCCAATAAGGTGGCAATCTGCGGGGCTGGCTCAGCGCCGCCACCATTAGGGAACCACCATCGCGCATCCTCACACAAATTCACAGCCGCCACACCCGTCATTTTGTGCCACTGCGCAAGCCCAGAGCATCCTTGCCTTCCCTCGACGCTGGCGGAACAAGATGGCGGTCGCCACGTGAGGAAAGGAAATCAAGTGTAGGCTGTCGCGTGGTTACTGACACCACTGACGCCACCATGCCCTCCCGGTACGCCTCACACTCAAACGCGGCGCGCCGGCTTTCCACCAACCGAAACGTTTCACCTCCGAGCATGGGACCCCACGCCCCAGAAAAAGCCAAGCCTACGTGTCACTGGCCTTTATTCTCCCTACTCGCTATCCCCTGGTCTCGGGCGGCGCGGCGCATATGTGGCTAGGAGCTGCCATTGCGCAGGACATACGCAGCTTACCTGGAAATTAGAACGTAAAGAAGCCGAACACACAGAGAGGTCGGAAGAGCAGAGAAAACAGAGATGGAGCTGCGCGGGAAGACGACTGATAAAGCGTGCGTAGTGAGGACGTCACAGACCGTTCACCCTGCGCGTTCCGGCGTGCGTGCTGATTGGCTGAGGCCAGAAGGGGCGTGGTGGTAGGGAGAGGAAGGGACGGCAAAGCAAAGGGGGCAATGCTCTCTGCGCGTTTCCGGAAATGGTGTCGACTTTTCCAAAACTGGTGCACCCTAAATGTCAGCATCCACCCCCAACAACCGGCTGAGCGTCTTCATCCCTTCCACACAGAAACCTCACTCTTATACTACCTGCCGTCCCTGACATCGTCCTCCCGTCCTTACCATCATTTCCCCCGCTGGATCTGATGTCTTCCTCACCATCGCAGCTGTTTTGCTCTAGGTCCCTGCCATTCTCTGATGTCAACCTCCTTCATCTTCTAATTCTTTTTTTTTTTTTTTTTTTTGAGACAGAGTCTTGCTCTGTCGCCAGGCTGGAGTGCAGTGGCACGATCTCGGCTCACTGCAACCTCCGCCGCCCCATGCAATTCTCCTGCCTCAGCCTGTAGCTGGGACTACAGGCGCGCGCAACCACGCCCAGCTAATTTTGATGTTTTTAGTAGAGACGGGTTTCACCGTGTTGGGCAGGATGGTCTCGATCTTTTAACCTCGTGATCCGCTCGCCTCAGCCTCCCAACGTGCTGGGATTACAGGCATGAGCCACCATGCCCGGCTCATCTTCTAGTTCCTTAACCTCATATCCTTCAAACGCCCAACATTGTATTCCCCCACCATCACTAATGTCATCACCCTTCACAGTCCATGATGTCAGACCCTACGTTTTCAGGTTTGACCCTAACTCTTATTTTTTCTCCTCTGTGCTCAACATCTAGCCATCTGTCATGGGACCCTTTTCCCTGGCATCATTCCGTCTCATCTCTGACTTCAGTCCTCATCCTTGTCTGACTCCCCCGTGAAGCCAGCCCCTTAATTTTCTCACCAGTAGACTGCCTGAGATGCCTTTTACAAAACAGGATTCTAAGATCTTCAGAGGCAAATCCTAATCCAATTTTTGCTCTCTTCAAAAGTAACTGAGACCTTGATTCACAGAAGGGACTTTCGCAATACACAATAGGCTTATCCCAAGCAAGTGGTGTCTGAGCCCACTGCCCATAATTTGGTCTTCATTGTCTGGGCTACCTTTACAATAAACGGATTTGACAGATTTTTCATTTCTGAGCACCTCATCAACAAAGAATAGGTTAGTTTGCCCTCAGAGACTAAATTTCTTATCCATAGAATGAATTTGCCCAACACGGACCAAATTTGCTAACATTCAGAATACAATACATTCATATTTCTGTTGGGCCGATTCTCATATGTATCTTCCTGTTGATTGTCAGGGATTCCTCACAGAGTCTAATTATGAATCCCTTAGGAGTTGGAAACAGACTCTCCAGCTCTGGCATTTGTGTTATTAACTTTGTAAACAGTAACCTTAGTTGAATAAAGATCCATAATGTTGATATAATCTTTTGTTTTCCTTATGGTCTGTGCTTTTATATAAATCAATTCTCTTCCCCCAGGTCACAAGATATTCTCCTACAGTTTCTTTTATTAACTTTATAGTTTTGCTCTCACGTTTAGGTTTTTTGTTTTTGTTTTTGTTTTTGTTTTTTTGAGTCTCTGTCACCCAAGCTGGAGTGCACTGGCACAATCTTGGAGCTGGAGCCTGCAGTGAGCTATGATCATGCCACTGCACTCCAGCCTGGGTGACAAAGTGAGACTCTGTTTCAAAACATTTTTTAAAAAAGTAATTGGAAGTTTTATTGAGATTGCATTGAATTTATACATTTTGGGAGAAATAACATCTTACTAATATTAACTGGAGGTTTTAAGATATGCCCACATTCTGATACTGAACTCATCAGAGTTGGAGCCTAAGTCCCTTCCATTTGCACGTGTGCTGGACTTGGTGACTCAATTGTAAAGCACAGAATGAGGTGTAAGAGATAGTGTGTCATTTCCAAGACCAGGTTGTAAAAGGAATGTCTGCTTCCTGCTCTCTTCATGCAGATTGCTCACTTTGTGGGACATTAGCTGGTATGTCATGAGCAACCCTATGGAGGGATCCAGGTGGCAAGAAACTAAGGTCTCTTGCCAACAGCCACGTGAGCAAGTCTTCTTCTTCTTCTTCTTCTTTTTTTTTTTCAAAGACAGGGTTTCACCATATTGGTCAGGCTGGTCTCAAACTCCTGACCTCAGGTGATCCGACTGCCTCAGCCTCCCAGAGTAATCCAAAGGGATTACAGGCGTGAGCCACGGCGCCCAGCTGAACAAGCCTTCTTTAAAGGTGAATAGAAGCCTTCAGATAACTGCAATCCTGGCCAACATCCTGATTGCAGCCTCATGAGAGGCTCTGAGTCAGAACCACCCAGTTAAGCCACTTTCAGAATCCTGACTCTCCAAAACTGTGTGAGATAATAAATATTCATTGTTTTAAGCCACTAAGTTTTGGGATAATTTGCTAAAAATAACTTACGCATTATCAAAATCTTTCCAGCAAAGAGCATGAAATGTCTCTCTCATTATTCAGATCATCGATTTCTATTGTTAGAGCTTAATTTTTTTTTTTTTTTTAACATGGAGTTTCACTTGTTGCCCAGGCTGGAGTGCAATGGTGCGATCTTGGCTCACTGCTACCTTCACCTCCTGGGATCAAGCAATTCTCCTGTCTCAGCCTCCTGAGTATCTGGGATCACAGGCACATGCCACCATGCCTGGCTAATTTTTGTATTTTTAGTAGAGACAGGGTTTCATCATATTGGTCAGGCTGGTCTCAAACTCCTGACCTCAGGTGATCCACCCACCTCGGCCTCCCAGAGTGCTGGCATTATAGGCATGAGCCACCACACCTGGCCAGAAGTCTTTTTTATTAAATTCATTCTTACTTTATTTTATTTTTGAGACAGAGTTTCGCTCTTGTTACCCAGGCTGGAGTGCAATGGCGTGATCTCGGCTCACCACAACCTCCACCTCCTGGGTTCAGGCAATTCTCCTGCCTCAGCCTCCCGAGTAGCTGGGATTACAGGCACGCGCCACCATGCCCAGCTAATTTTTTGTATTTTTAGTAGAGACGGGGTTTCACCATGTTGACCAGGATGGTCTCGATCTCTTGACCTCGTGATCCACCTGCCTTGGCCTCCCAAAGGGATTATAGGCTTGAGCCACCGCGCCCGGCCCTTACTTTATTTTTTTTGTTGGTTATTGTTGCTGTACAGACATGCTTTTGATTCTTACAGGTTGATTTTGTATTGGGAAACCTTGCTGAACTCTCTTATTAGTCCTGTTAATTGTTTTGGTCATTCTGTTGGTTCTTTAAGGTAGTCACTCAAATCATTTGCAAATGAGTTCTACCAATTCCTTCTTCAATGTACACCTCACTTCTTTTTCCTTATAGCATTAGCTGGTTTTATATTAAGGAATAGTATTGAGTGAACATCCTTGCCTTGTTCCTGATCTTAAAGGGAAATGCATTTAAAAATTCTCTGTTAAGCATTTTTGTTGTAAGATTTTGCCATGTAACCTTTATGAAGTTAAAGAAGTTCTCTTCTACTTTTATTTTGTTTGCAAACAGTTTTTGTTATTGTTTGTTTGTTTTGTAGAGATAGGGTTATGCCATGTTGCCCAGCCTGGTCTAAAACTCCTGGGCTCAAGCGATCTACCTGCCTCAGCATCCCAAAGAATGGGGATTGCAGGCATGAGCCACCATGCCCAGCCCCCTTTTAAATATCATAAACAGGCACTGAACCTTATCAAATCCTTTTCTGCTTTGAGATCATATAATTTTTCCTTTATTAATGTGGTTAATTGCATTCACTAATTTTCTAATTTGGGTCAATTGCATTACTGGGATAAAACCTACTTGTGATTTTTTAAAAAATGCACTATTGAATTCAGGTAGCCAATATTTTATTAGAATTTTTGCATCTATATTCATAAGTTCAGTAGGTCTATAACTTTATAGTTTAGTATTTTCCTTATCTGGTTTTAGAAGCAAGACTATTTTACCCTCATAAAAGGAACTGTACAACTTTTTCTCTTTTCCTATTTTCTGGAACAATTTGTATAAGATGGGAATTACAGTCCCTAGAAAGTTTGATAAAACTACAATCTACAAAACCATCTGGGGCTGGGCCTGAGGCTGTTTGTTACAATAAGATGGGGTATCTTCGATTATCTTTTTGTTGTTGTTTTTTTGAGATGGAGTCTTGTTGCCTAGGCTGGAATGTGATGGCGCAATCTCAGCTCACCACAACCTCCATCTCCCGGGTTCAAGCGGTTCTCCTGCCTCAGCCTCCTGAGTAGCTGGGATTACAGGCATGTACCACCACAACTGGCTAATTTTGTACTTTTAGTAGAGACAGGTTTCTCCATGATGGTTAGGCTGGTCTTGAACTCCCGACCTCAGGTGATCCACCCACCTCAGCCTCCCAAAGTGCTGGGATTACAGGTTTGAGCCACTGCACCTGGATTATCATTTTAAATTTTCCTAAAATGTAGCTATATTCTGGTTACATTCAAGCTTTCTATTTATTTTCTTTTTTTTTTTTTTAAGACAGGGTTTCACCATGTTGGCCAGGCTGGTCTTGAACTCCCGACCTCAGGTGATCCACCTGCCTCGGCCTTCCAAAGTGCTGAGATTACAGGTGTGAGCCACCACGCCTGGCCAAGCTTTCTATTTATTTTTGCATTCATTTGAGCACATTTTAATGTTTCCTAAAATTTTTGCTTTTCATCTGTTTTCAAGTGCATTAGTTTGCAATTTTTAGCCTTTTTGTGTCTATAATTTTCCTTTATTATACATTTTGCATTGTTTAAAATCAGTCTTGGCAAAGGTCTATTATTATTATTTCCAAAGTACCACCTTTTTTGTTTTTTTTTTTGAGATGAAGTTTCACTTCAGGCTGGAGTACAGTGGTGCAATCTCAGCTCACTGCAACCTCTGCCTCCCAGGTTCAAGAAATTCTCCTACCTTAGCCTCCCAAGTAGCTGGAACTACAGGCACCTGCCACCATGCCTGGCTAATTTTTGTATTTTTAGTAGAGACAGGGTTTCACCATTTTGGCCAGGCTGGTCTCAAACTCCTGACCTTCAAGTGATCTGCCTGCCTCAGCCTCCCAAAGTGCTAGGATTATAGGCCTGAGCCACTGCCCCTGGCTTTTTTTTTTTTTTTTTTTTTTTGAGACAGAGTCTTACTCTGTCACCCAGGTTGGAGTGCAGTGGTGCAATCTTGGCTCACTGCAACCTCTGCCTCCCGAGTTCAAGCAATTCTCCTGCCTCATCCTCCGGAGTACCTGGGACTATAGGCATGCACCACCACGCCTGGCTAATTTTTGTATTTTTAGTAGAGACAGGGTTTCACCATTTTGGCCAGGCTGGTCTCGAACTCCTGGCCTCAAGTGATCTGCCCACCTTTGCCTCCCAAAGTGTTGGGATTACAGGCATGAGCCACTGTGCCCGGCCTATTTTGTTAATCTTTATTACTTTATAATTCCCTATTGTATCTTTTTCCTTCCTTATATTATTTCCTCTATGACTCAGTCCTTTGGGTTTGTTCCTCTGCTCTTTTGCCAACTTTTTCTTTTTGAGTCTCCATCTGTCACCCAGGCTGGAGTGCAGTGGCGCAATCTCAGCTTACTGCAACTTCTGCCTCCCAGGTTCAGACGATTCTCCTACCTCAGCCTTCTGAGTAGCTGGGACTATAGGCACATGCCACCATGCTAGGCTAATTTTTGTATTTTTAGTAGAGACAGGGTTGCACCATGTTGGCCAGGCTAGTCTTGAACTCCTGGCCTCAAGTGATCCGTCCGCCTCGGCCTCCTAAAGTGCTGGGATTACAGGCAAGAGCCACTGCACTCAGCCTATTTTCTTAGCTATTAGGATAGCCATCTCAGCTTTCTTTGGGCTTTTAGTGTGCTATATCCTTTCTTCATCCTTTCATTTTCAACATTTCTAAATCTTTGTGTTTGTATCCTGTTGGACTTTTTTTTCTTTTGAGACAGAGTTTCGCTGTTGTTACCCAGACTAGAGTGCAATGGCGCGATCTCGGCTCACCGCAACCTCCACCTTCTGGGTTCAAGCAATTCTCCTGCCTCAGCCTCCCGAGTAGCTGGGACTACAGGCATGTGCCACCATGCCCAGCTAAGTTTTTATATTTTTTTTAGTAGAGACGGGGTTTCACCTTGTTGACCAGGATGGTCTCGATCTCTTGACCTCGTGATCCACCCACCTCGGCCTCCCAAAGTGCTGGGATTACAGGCTTGAGCCACCGCGCCCGGCCCTCTGTTGGACTTTTTTTTAATCCAATGAGGGTCTCTGTGTTTCAAATATTTTTGCAATTACTATTGGGACATCTCATTCCATATTCTCCATTTACAGTATTTTTTTTTTTTTTTTGAGACAGGGTCTTGCTCTTGTCACTCAGGCTGGAGTGCAATAGTACAGTCTCAGCTCACTGCAGCTTCAACCTCCTGGACTTAAGTGATCCTCCCACCTCAGCCTCCCAATTAGCCAGGGCCATAGGGGTACATCACCACATTCGGCCAATGTTTTGTATTTTATGTAGAGACAGGGTTTTGCCACGTTGCCCAGGCTGGTCTCAAACTCTTGAGCTCAAGTGATACTCCTGCCTCAGCCTCCCAAAGGGCTGGGATTACAGGCATGAGCCACCGCACTGGGCTGCTTTGTTTTTTTTCTACCATCATACTCACACCTAATATTTTTGGGGGTCCTTTTTATAATCTCTAGTTCCTGTTTTATATTCTAATAGTTTTTATTATGCTTATTTAAAATGTTTCATCTGCCTCAATACTTCTGCTTCAGATATTATATGTTACCCAGTATAGGAACCAGTTTCCAATATAGTCATGATTCCTGCCTCCTGGTATTCACGCCCTGTATAGTCCCCTCCCATGTTATACTAGGGTTGGTCTATGTGACCAACAAAATACAGCAGAAGCGATGGTATGTCTTTTCTGAGGTTTTGATAGACATTATGGCTTTTGTCTTGGTCATGGTCTCACCTGCTCATTAGGATGACATGTTATGAGGAGCCCCACAGAGATGCTCAGGTGGTGAGAAACTGAAGCCTCTTGCCAACAGCCCTGTGAGTGGGCCATGTTGGAAGAGGGTCTGTCAGCTAAGTGAAGCCTTCAGCTGACTGCAGTCCTGGCTGCCAACTTGAGTAAAACGCCAGGAGAGACCCTGAGTCAAAACCACCCAGCTAAGCTGCTTCCAGATTCCTGACCCTCAGAAACTGTAGCGTTTTTTCTTTTTTTTTGAGAGAGTCTCTGTCCCCCAGACTAGAGTGCAGTGTCACAATTTTGGCTCACTGCCACCTCTGCCCCCAAGGTTCAAGTGATTCTCCTGCCTCAGCCTCCCAAGTAGCTGGAATCACAGGCATGTGGTACCATACCTGGCTAATTTTTTTGTATTTTTAGTAAAGATGGGTTTCACCATGTTGGTCAAGCTGGTCTTGAACTCCTGACTTCAGGTGATCTGCCCGCCTCAGCCTCTCAAAGTGCTGGGATTACAGGTGTGAGTCACTGCACCTGGCCTAGAAACTGATTTTTTTTTGAGACAGTCTCACTCTGTTGCCCAGGCTGAAGTGCAGTGGCGTGATCTCAGCTCACCACAACCTCTGCGTTCTGGATTCAAGCAATTCTCCTGCCTCAGCCTCCCGAGTACCTGGGACTACAGGCACGTGCCACCATGCCTGGCTAATTTTTGTATTTTTAGTAGAGACGGGGTTTCACTATGTTAGCCAGGCTGGTCTTGAACTCCTGACCTCATCATCTGCCTGCCTCGGCCTCTCAAAGTGCTGGGATTACAGGTGTGAGCCACTGTGCTCAGCCCTGTTATATTTTAAGTGGCTAAGTTTGGGGTAATTTGTTATCCAGCACTAGAGAATGTCCAGTTTATTTTTCCTTGGTGGAAGTCATACTGCCCTGGTGTTTGGTTATTTTGGTGGTGAACTTACATGTCCCCTGAAGTTATCTTCCCTCCTGGCTGATAGAACATACTGAGGAAAGGCTGAAGGCCCAATTTGAGTCAGCTCAATGACCTGGAGCTCCGGGGTAAAAGGATGCGTGAGAGAAGAACCAGAGGGTGGACAGCTGCAGATACCACAGAAGCACAGTTATCCCACTCACTTGCTCTTTGGACACCTGACAATTCCCCTAGTAGGGGGTTCATCTTTAAATCATCGGAGGAAAACTGCTTTAAGAAGTGGCAGTCTTGGCCTGGTGTGGTGGCTCACGCCTGTAATCCCACCACTATGGGAGGCCGAGGCAGATGGATCGCCTGAGGTTAGGAGTTCGAGACTAGCCTGACCAACATGGTGAAACCCCGTCTCTACTAATATACAAAAATTAGCCAGGCATGGTGGCATGCACCTGTAATCCCAGGTACTTGGGAGGCTGAGACAGGAGAATCACTTGAACCCGGGAGGCAGAGGTTGCAGTGAGCCAAGATTGTGCCACTGCACTCCAGCTTGGGCTACAGAGTGAGACTCTATCTCAAAAAACAAAACAAAACAAAACCAAAAAAAAACAGGTGGCAGTCTCCTTAAGTGTAATCCACCAGCCCAGGTGTCTGAAGAGGGAGAGGTGGAGGACTGATTTCCTCTGGCTGCTTCTTTCTTTCCCCTGCAGGGCCCTACTGCCCTGATCCTAGCACCCTAGACATGTGTGCCAGTGGTATGGATGATTTCTGCAGTGAAAGGGGCAAAGACCTCCCCAAGGCAATATAGGGAAGAGGTGAGAGCCAGAACTTAAATCTCTTTTTCCCTAACCTATCCTATGCTCTATTTGCTGCCTCTGGCCATCCCCACCACTCAAAACACACACCAGTTAAAGACAGCCTTCCATTTCCCCGTGGGGCTCTCATTGCTATTCTGGAACCCATGTTTCCCTCTCTAGTTTCTCCAGAGTTGGTTTCGTGCAAAGGAATTAGTAGCTTTGCTGTCTGCCATCTTTGCAGAAATCATAAACCCTAAGTGTCCTAGAGGAATATTAGAGGTTTCTGCCCTTCAGGGTATCTGAGCCTCCTAATCACAGAAAGGACTCTTCAGTCCCTGAGAAGTCCCAAACTACTGCCCACAGAATTGGCTTGTCTGGAATGCATTCTGTGATTCCATTAATCACAGAATGCATCCCAGAGGGTATCAGCTGTTTACTGACAAGAGACATTTCATGACCTTGGAAAGCCAGACACTCCCGTAGGTTGGGTGGTCCTTTGGGGAGTCTGAGCCCATATCCACAAAATGCACTCATTAGACCCCCAATGCTTGAGCTCCCTAGACACAGAATAGTCACGTCTTGCTCTTCAAATGACTGGGCTTTCATCTGAGGAATAGTCAACTTCCCCCCAACACTGGGGGTGACAGGAGCCTTTTAAGGGTCATCCTCAGCTTTCTATGGCATTCTTGGGGCAAACAGCAGAGGGGATGACTGCCCTGATGCCTCCTCATCTTTGGCAGCATTGCCTGGTGCAACAGCTTCTGGCCAGAACCCAGCCTGGTCTACAGCCATACCGTCCTGAATATGCTGGATCTTGTCTGATCTCTGAAGCTAAGCAGGGTCAAGCCTGGTTGGTACTTGGGAGAAGCTGGCATGGCTAGACCATGACCGGAGGACCCCAGTTATCTCACCCATCCTTTGTAGATGACCGCACATGGCCTGTGAGAGAGTCCCATCCTCTGAGAATGTCAGTGGGAAAAAGGACCTTTTTTTTGATCATTATCCTCCAAATAACTAAGTGACTTCTATTAAGGCCTGAGCTTTATCAGTGCTTGATGCTTGTCCATATTAGTGAGATGGAGAAGGTAAATAAGTGGTTTCTATTGCTGAAATAGTTAAGACAGGTACCATGAGGTGAATCCCAGTTTAGGGCCCTAGGCATGGCTAGGCCACAGTCCTTCAAACTGGCTCCAAAGCAAGTGACAAGAATAGGAGCCTTAGATCCTTTTGTAATTCAACAATGTGATGACTGGGCTTCCACACTCACGTGTGAGACATGCCTCCCTCAAACCTTGTTAACATCTGCAGTTACCTGTCTGAAGTGGAAAACAAAAAGGAGGCCAAGGCCCCTGCCCAGGGCTGCCAGCATTGGTGCATAAACCTCATAGAGAGGTCAAGATCCTAGAAATGGTGACGTGTGGAATGGCAGGGGTGGCTGGTCTAGTGTTTCTAAGTAGCCCATACTTCCCAATCTCAGTAATGAATCTTGCCCTTGTTTGAGCCAAGAACTCTTATCTTTCATCCAGGGGGCTGTCCTGAAAACATATTCACAGACATAATACAGACCCTTACAGGCAGATGGATGTACCAAAAAACAGACTCAGGCCTTCCTCAAGCAGTGCCTGACTTGAGCTCACCTTTGGGAACCGATTCTCAGCATCCACTCTCCCCACCACAGCGGGGAAGCTGGAGCCTCCCTCCACCAAGTGAAGTATTTCCTCTCCATCAGGTAAAGGGCCCCTGAGGGGCCCTTTGCTCCATCTACAGCAAAACCCAGGGAGGGGACAGAGAAACACACAGACCACACAGTGACCTTTATGTGTGCAAAGTATAGTTGTTAAAAACAAAACAACAGAAACAGAATAAAGAGGCCATGGCCTCCGTGGGGCAGTGCCAAAGCAGAGCCCCACATACTTAGACCTGGGGAGGAAGGGCTCTATGCTCCAACAGGTCTAGGGCTGGCAGGCAGGGAGGTGGGGTCTCATGTGTTGGCCCTCATGGCAAAGAATGGAGATCTGGTGGTGCCAATGGAGGGCCAGAGAAAGCCTGATCAAGATGTAGCTGTGGCCTCAGCCCCCTCCTCCGAGTCCCACACCTCTGACTGTAGATAATCAGCAAAGAGAGCCCTGGCCCGGCGCAGGACGCGCCCTAGGTGGTGTTTTCGCACAAGGCGGTCAAAGTGCATGGCCAGCTCGTTATAATCCAGCCCATTGCGCATGATGTGGTCGCGGTGTTCCAGCAGGATGGCCAGGCAGAGGAACAGCATGAATGGGTTTCCCCTGCCAAACTCCTGGGGCGGGGGCAGGCCCATTGGTGGTACGGGTGGCAGGGACTTTCCTGGGTCTTTCGGGGAGCCTACCTCTTGCATCATGGGGGATCCTACAGCCATATCACCAGTGGGAGAGGCCTCCTGGGTAGATGGTGGAGATGAGGAAGACGGGGAATCAGGGTGGGAAAAGGAGGAGAGCAGTGGATCTGGGGAGTTCAATAAAGGCTCGGAGAGGGACTTGGAGCTGATAAGGGCAGCTGGATGGGGCAGCTGGACCAGAGGGCCCCTTCTGGAGCCCATGTTATCCCTGAGTTGCTGGAGACCATCCAAGCTGGCTTGTCTCAGGAGACGCCCCCCACCACCAGGCCCCTGGCTGGCTGTGGCCAGGTGGTCAACAGCATCTTCAAAGGTACTACCTCCTCCACTGGCAGGCCTCAGCATGTGCCTCTGTCGCACAGGCCACCCCCTGTGGCCACCAAAACCAGTGTCTGCTTGGCTGGGGGGTCCAACCAGCTCTACCTCATGTTCAGGAGGATCAGGGGGCAGCGAACTCCAGGTGACCTCAAGCATGCGGAGGGCGTCGTCAAAGGCGAACTCACGCTTGAGCTCCAGCAGCAGCCAGCGGTAACAGAAGAAGAGGTCATCAGCGCCTGCCTCTTGTAGGTATTGGTAAAAGTCAGGGTCGGCGTGTCGCAGCAACAACTTCAGGTGTGCAAACTTGGTAGCCATGGCGCGGCCATCAGGGTGGAAGTTGGCGGCCAGACGCTTCATGATGCCACAAAAGCAGACGAAGGCATGGCCCTCGTGGTCCATGACAGCGAGGATGGGTGAGGCAAGGTCACTCATGCCCTGGCAGTAGGACACCTGTGGGTGGGTAACGGCATAGGTGGTGAGCAGGTCGTGCAGCGCCCGTAGATGTGGGCCATCCTCAGGCCCTGCATAGTAGGGGTGGGCCCGGTCAGTGCGCAGCACATCCTTGAGGACCGTGCTGCGGATGAACTCCAGGTCCTCAGGGCTTGCTCGCTGGGCCCACTCGCTCTTGAGCTGCTCATACTCGCGGCTCTTGCGTTTCATGTAGTCCATCCGCTCTCGGCCTGTCAGTCCATCTGGATACACGTTTAACAGGTACCGCCACACCACCTGGCCAGGGGTGAAAGGAGTAAGGCTGGAGTTCTCCAGATGAGCCAAGCCCCAGTGTCTGTCAGTCACCACCCACCCACCCGCCTTGGGCCTCTGTCTTCCTTCTGATAAGTCTGCTAGGCCTCTGACTGCTTGCCCCTCCTGAAAGAGAGCTTCCTACCTTGGAACATCTCTACCCCCACCCACAGCAGTGTGGCTGACTGCATGTGTCTCAGGAGCTGTTAATGAGTACAGCAGTGATGGACTCAACAGACGACTGAGGATGCTCACCTTTCGCAGTGAGGGCTCCACACCACCATGATAGATCCGCAGGCGCAACTCTTCAGGTCGGGAGAGCTGGCCCTCGTGGTTCAGGTATGTGTGAAACTCAGCATCGCTTAAGGGTGGCTTGAAGGGCTTGACATCTTCCCCATACGACCAGCTCAGTACTTGTTGGACCTTAGACAAGGTACGGCCCACCTATGAGAAGGAGGGAGGGAGGCTACCATCAGCTGTGTGGACTAGGGGCAGATTCCAACCGGCATGCTCAGAACCAGGGTGCTAGGTAGGCCCTGCCCTCCAACCACAGCTGGATCCCCAGGGTCCCTGAAAACACCTGAGTGAGGATGGACTGTGTAAAGGGCAGGGCAGCAGTTGTCAGTGATGATCGTTTCTCAGCCAGCAACACGTCGGAGCCAATGACATCTTTGGGACTGATTATGTCCCAGTCTTCCAGCAATGGGCCTGGGCAGACAGAACAAAGTGCTATGAGAATGGGGATGAGAACCCAGACCTCAGGGCTGGCTTCCTCTCCTTCTACTGAAGCCAGGCCACCAATGACTCCCAGTCCCTCTTCCTGTATCATCCAAATCATGTAAAAAACAAAATCAAGGCCAGGTGTGGTGGCTCACACCTGTAATCCCAGCACTTTGGGAGGCTGAGGCGGGCAGATCACCTGAGGTCAGGAGTTCGAGACCAGACTGACCAACACAGTGAAACCCTGTCTCTACTAAAAATACAAAAATTAGCTGGGTGTGATGGCACACGCCTATAATCCCAGCTACTAGGGATGTAGAGGCAGGAGAATCACTTGAACCTGGGAGGCAGAGGTTGCAGTGAGCTGAGATTACACCACTGCACTCTAGCCTGGGCAACAAAGCTAGACTCCATCTAAAAAACAAACAAACAATTCGTTTGTAGTAGGTATCTCAGGAAATGACTGGGCAGCCTCTAATATTTTAATGATATAAAGTAATATTTATTGAGCAGTTACGATGTGCCAAGCACTAGGACAAGCGCTCAACAATAATATAAGAAATAATACTAGCTAACACTCCATAGTGCTATGTGTCAGGAACTGTTCCGAATTCTTTGGAAATAGTGACTCATGCAATAGTCACTACAATCCTATTGGTGGAGCACTACTATTACTGTGACTCTCTATGAGGAAACAGACACAGTCGGGATAAGGCATTTGGCCAAGTCCCCTTAGCTAGTGAGTGAAAGAGTGGAAATTTGAAGGCCAAGCCCAAAGCTCAAGAGCTCCAACTCCTATTCTCATATTCTTGCCAGTCCTCCTCCCACAAACAGTGTACACTAATGTTACCATTCTCATTTTACAGACGATGACAAAAAGGTTTGGAGCAAATAGTAAGTGACAAAGATTCTACGGCCAGGAAATTGTAGGGCTGGGATCTGAACCTCATTCACCCTAATCCACAGCCCAGACGTACTTTAGAATAGAAATAAAATATTTGTGCAACAGTGGAACAGGTATGCCGTGTTTTCTTTTCTTTTTTTTTTTTTTTTTGCGACAGAGTCTCTCTCTGTAGCCCAGGCTGGAGTGCAGTGGCACAATCTCGGCTCACTGTAACGTCTGTGTCCTGGGTTCAAGCAATTCTCCTGCCTCAGCCACCTGAGTAGCTGAGATTACAGGTGCCTGCCACCATGCCTGGCTAATTTTTTTGTATTTTTAGTAGAGATGGGGTTTCACCATGTTGACCAGGCTGATCTCGAACTCCTGACCTCAGGTTATCCACCCACCTCGGCCTCCCAAAGTGCTAGGATTACAGGCACGAGCCACTGCGCCCGGACCAAGGGGCTAACTTTCAAACTCCATTCTGTGAAACCAAGCAACTTCTATTTGTTTAAGCCACTGTCATTTTCAAGCAAATACCATCCTTAAGCAGCATTCCCATGGAGCCCAATTCTCCCACAGAGCTGGGCAGGGAAACAAACCGTAGGCCATGTCTGGATGTCACTGCTTTTCCCTGGATGCCTCATGGGGCACTGCAAACCTAAGGGGTCCAAAGAGAGGAGCCCAAGATCCACTCTAGACATAGCCTCCTCCTCTGCTCCTTGTCTCAACAAACAGCATCTCCACCTGTTCAGTTGTTTAATAGACCAGAAACCTGAGAGACATCTTTGCCCCCCTCCCACTCTCTCTCTTTTTTTTTAACCAAGACGGGGTTTCACCACGTTGGTCAGGCTGGTCTTGAACTCCCAACCTCAGGTGATCCACCCACCTCGGCCTCCAAAGTGCTTGGATTACAGGCATGAGCCATCACGCCCGGCCACCCCCTCCCACTCTTAACTCCCAGGTCCAAACCACTGCCAAGTCCTATGGCCTCTGCATGTAAAGCACTTTTCCATCCTACCTGTTCTCTCATCTCCATCTTCTCACCCTGTCTGAGCCACCATATCTCTCACCTGAAACTGCCTCCTAATCAGTCCCTACTTCCTCTGTGTTCCTCTCCAATCTCTCCCAACAGCTGCCAGAATGGTCTTTCTAAAACATTAATCAGAGCATTAAAACACTCAACAGGTAAAATGAAGGTCACATTACGAAAAATCAGTAATGGTCTAAAAGTTCAAACAGAAGAACCACTGCAAGGCATGGAGCTAAGCCTTGATGATTTGAGTGAAAAAGAAGAGAGACTTGGATGCCAAGTCCAGGAGACCTAGTATAGAAATAATAGGAAATGCAGGGGGAGAAAAAGGATCAGGTGGAGACGTTACAACTGAACAAGTATGAAGGAAAATTTCTCTGAGATGAAGGAATGGCTCGCCAAGTCTTAGATAGGATTAACTAACAAGCAACACACAATAGCTCCCCCCCACCCCATTCATACATTGGTGAAAAGCTCAAATTCTTTTTTTTTTTTTTTTGAGATGGTCTTGCTCTGTCACCTGGCTGGAGTGCAAGAGCATGATCTCAGCTCACTGCAACCTCCACCTCCTGGGTTCAAGCCATTCTCCTGCTTCAGCCTCCCGAGTAGCTGGGATTATAGAGGCGCGCCACCATGCCTGGCTAATTTTTGTATTTTTAGCAGAGACAGGGTTTCACCACATTGGCCAGGCCTGTCTTGAACTCCTGAGCTCAAGTGATCTGCCTACCTTGGCCTCCCAAAGTGCTGGGATTACAGGAGTGAACAATCGCGTCCAGCCCAAAATGTCCAAATTCTAAGAATAAAGAAAAACTCTTAGCCTGGGTACAACAGCTCATGCCTGTAATCCCAGGAATTTTTGTTTTTTTGAGGTGGAGTCCTGCTCTGTCACCCAGGCTGCAGTGCAGTGGTGCAATCTCAGCTCACTGGAACCTCTGCTTCCCGGGTTCAACTGATTCTCCTGCCTCAGCCTCCTGAGTAGCTAGGACTACAGGTGTGTACCACCACACCTGGCTAATTTTTGTATTTTTAGTAGAGATGGGGTTTCACCATGTTGGCCAGGCTGGTCTTGAACTGCTGAGCTCAAGTGATCTGCCCACCTCAGCCTCCCAAAGTGCTGGGATTACAGGCATAAGCCACCATGCCCAGCTTAATCCCAGCGCTTTAGGAGGCCGAGGCAGGTGGATTACTTGAGCCCAGGAGTTCAAAACCAGCCTGGGCAACATGGTAAAACCCTGTCTGTACCCAAAAATATAAAAATTAGCCAGGCATGGTGACATACACCTGTAGTCTCAGCAACTCAGGAGGCCGAGGTGGGTGGGAGGACCGTTTGAACCTGGGAGGCAGGGGTTGCAGTGAACCGAGATCATGCTACTATACTCCAGCCTGGGCAACAGACACCTGCCTAAAAAAAAAAAAAGAAAGAAAGAAAAGTAAAGAAAAAGAAAAACTCTTGCAGCTTTCAGAGACAAAGAATGGCTGCTTACATTGGAAAGGTCAGACAAGCAACAGACTTCTGCTCCATAACCCTGGAAGCAGTAAGACAGTGGCTCACAGCACCTGTGGAACACTAAGAAGAAAGACCTGGGATTCAAGGGCCCTGCCCCCAGCCAAGACAGTACAGATCTATTCAGCCAAAGAAAAACATTTTTGACCATTAGAGTACATCTAACCCATGCACCCTTTTGGAGGAGAAGAAAGAAGTTGTCTGAGCAAATAACTCCTGTATGACTAGAAGGGCTCAAGATAGGGAGAGACAAAGAGGCAGGTAAATGGTGGAGGGCCCTGGTTTTTTAATATTTATCGTTAAAATGACAAAGATAACATGATTGGGGGTTTGTAATATATGTTACATTAGGATTCCCGAAACATAAGTTACTTAGTGGGTTAGTAAGAAAATAGAATGATAACCTGGAATTAAAAAAAAAAATTGCTGGGCACAGTGGCTCACACCTATACTCTCAGCCCTTTGGAAGGCTGAGGGAGGTGGATCACTTGAAGTCAGAAGTTCGAGACCAGCCTGGCCAACATGGTGAAACCCTGTCTCTAAAAATATAAAAAATTTAGCTGGGTGTGGTGGCATGCTTCTGTTATCCCAGCAACTCTGGAGGCTGAGGCAGGAGAATTGTTTGAACCTGGGAGGAGGAGGTTGTGGTGAGCCAAGATCATGCCACTGCACTCCAGCTTGGGCAACAGAGCAAGACTCTATCTCAAAAAGAAAAAAGAAAAAAGAAAAAAAATTAAAGCTGTCTAAGCAAAACCTAGAAGTTAAGGGTTAGGGACCAGAAAATGATTAAGAATTAGAAGTGTTCCAAAGCTCCATTTTAAAGGCCAGAAAGGGTGGGAAAGATTAAAGGAAAAAAAGTGGTCAAAGATTTCATTGTTGGGGTGAGGTGCAGTGGCTCATGCCTATAATCCCAGCACTTTGGGAGGCCAAGGCTGGTGGATCACCTAAGGTTGGAAGTTCAAGACCAGCCTGGCCAACATGCTAAAACCTTGTCTCTACTAAAAATACAAAAATTAGATGTGCATGGTGGTATGTGCCTGTAATCCCAGCTACTTGGGAGGCTGAGGCAGGAGAACTGCTTGAACCTGGGAGGCAGAGGCTGCAGTGAGCCAAGATCGCACTACCACACTCCAGCCTGGGTGACAGAACAAGACTATGTGTCAAAAAAAAAAAAATTTCAATGTCAGTTGTCTTAAAAAGCACAAATTCTGCTATGAGGTTTTTATGAGAGGTATGAGAGATATACCTGAAACAGGGTGACACAAAAGACTAAAAATTAAAGAATCACAGAAAACAATAGTAGCCATGGGAATGTCAGAAAAAGCACCACTCAAGGCCAAAAGCATTTCACATAAAAAGAGACATTTTACACTGATAAAAACCAACCCCCTCATTCCATTAATAAAACAGGCAAAGAAGCCAGGCATGGTGGCTCATGCCTATAATCCCAGCACTTTGGGAGGCTGATGCGGGCGGATTGAGAGGCCAGGAGTTTGAGACCAGCCTGGCCAACATAGTAAAACCCCATCTCTACTAAAAATACAAAAAAAAAAATTAGCCAGGCATGGTGACAGGCTTCTGTAATCCTAGCTACTTGGGAGGCTGAGGTTGCAGTGAGCCGAGATGGCACCACTGCCCTCCAGCCCAACAGTGCAAGACTCCATCTCAAAAAAAAAAAACAGGCAAAGAATGTCTACAAGCACAAACTCACCTAGTAGCAAAACCTGATCTGAACTGACAGGAAACTATATATAGTCTTTATATAACCCACATAGTGTGAAAATACACACATTTCCCTGAAGAAACATCTAAGTGTTTCATTATGAGCTGCTGGCCCAGCCCCTGCTTCTGGTATTACATTATATTTGTGATACACACAACATTTCCTTATCATAAAATTGTCAAACTTCCCAAATCCTAAGTTAATATATAAACTCAGTGCAATGCCAGTCAGAAATTGAATGGGGGTTTTCCTGGAACTGGATAAAATTACCTTAAGGTTTCTTTTTTTTTTTTTTTGAGACGGAGTTTCGCTCTTGTTACCCAGGCTGGAGTGCAATGGCGCAATCTCGGCTCACCGCAACCTCCACCTCCTGGGTTCAGGCAATTCTCCTGCCTCAACCTCCTGAGTAGCTGGGATTATAGGCACGTGCCACTGTGCCCAGCTAATTTTTTGTATTTTTAGTAGAGATGGGTTTTCACCATGTTGACCAGGATGGTCTCAATCTCTTGACCTTGTGATCCACCCGCCTCGGCCTCCCAAAGTGCTGGGATTACAGGTGTGAGCCACCGCGCCCAGCTCCTTAAGGTTTCTATAGAATAATTCACATTTAAGAATAGCTAAAAAAAAAGAACAGTGGGAGGATGGCAAAAGCTTATTAAAATTGACCACAAAACCAGTCATAAAAATAACATGGTGTTAGCATAGCAGTAGACAAATAGAGCCTGTTGGTAGAATGCAACAGAAAGCCCAGAAATAAATCCAAGCATGCATATGTGGGAACTGTATATATGAGAAACGTGGCATTTCGAATCACTGCAGAAAAGGTGTTATTTAATAAGTGATACTGGCAGGCCAGGCACAGTGGCTGACGCCTCTAATCCCAGAACTTTGGGAGGCTGAGGCGGGTATATCATCTGAGGTCAGGAGTTCGAGATCAGCCTGACCAACATGGCAAAACACCATCTCTACTAAAAATACAAAAATTAGCCAGGCATGGTGGTGGACACCTGTAGTCCCAACTACTTGGGAGGCTGAGGCAGGAGAATTGCTTGAACCTGGGAGGTAGAGGTTGCAGTGAGCCAAGATCACACAACTGCACTCCAGTCTGGGCGATGAGTGAAACTTTGTCTCATAAATAAATAAATAAATAAAGCTGGCATAATTGACTATCTGAATTTTTTTAAAGCTGGGTCTATTTATCACAATGCTGATAGAATAAGATTTTTTTTTTTTTTGAGGTGGAGTCTCGCTCTGCTGCCCAGGCTAGAGTGCAGTGGCATGATCTCAGCTCACTGCAGCCTCTGCCTCCTGAGTTAAAGCGATTCTCTGCCTCAGCCTCCCGAGCAGCTGAGATTACAGGCGCATGCCACCATGCTTGGCTAATTTTTGTATTTTTAGTAGAGACAGGGTTTCACTATGTTGGCCAGGCTGGTCTCGAACTCCTGACCTCAAGGTATCCATCTGCCTTGGCCTCCCAAAATGCTGGGATTACAGGCGTGAGCCACTGTGCCTGGCCAGAGTAAAGATTTATACATAAAAAAGAAAACAATAAGCATAGTGGAAGAAAAGATAGGCTATTTGTATAAGCTTATAGATGGGGAAGATGTTCCAAAGTATGAGATGAAACTCAGCCAACATGGCGAAACCCTGTCTCTACAAAAAATACAAAAATTAGCTGGGCATAGTGGCATGCCCCTGTAGTCCTAGCTACTCAGGAGGCTGAGGTGGGACGATTGCTTGAGCCTAGGAAGCGGAGGCTGCAGTTAGCTGAGATCGGGCCACTGCATTCCAGCCAGGATGATGGAATGAGACCCTGTCTCAAAATAAATAAATAAATAAATAAATAAATAAATAACTATAATAATTAAAAAAGCATAGAATTAAAAAAAAAAAAAAGGCCAGGTGTACTGGCTCACGCCTGTAAGCCTAGCACTTTGGGAGGCTGAGGTGGGTGGATCACTTGAGGTCAGGAGCTCAAAACCAGCCTGGCCATCATGGTGAAACCCCATCTTTATATATATATTAAAAAAAGCATAGAATTGGCTCAGAATTTTAAAAAAAGATCAACATAGAAGAATTAGGAATTCAGAAACAGACCCATGTATGTGCAGGAATTTGGTAAATAAGACAGAGGGCTTCTGAAAACAGTAGGAAAAGAACTAATTGATTAAAAACTGGAAAGCTCATCCTCTTTATTTATTTATTTTGAGATGGAGTTGCACTCTGTTGCCCCGGTTGGAGTGCAGTGGCATGATCTCAGCTCACTGAAACCTCTTCCTACCAGGTTCAAGTGATTCTCCTGCCTCAGCCTCCTGAGTAGCTGGGACTATAGGGGCCCACCACCACGCCTGGCTAATTTTTGTATTTTTAGCAGAGACAGGGTTTCACCGTGTTGGCTAGGTTGGTCTTGAACTCCTGACCTCAGTTGATCTGCCCACCTCAGCCTCCCAAAGTGCTGGGATTACAGGTGTGAGCCACCATGCCCAGCTGCTCATCCTCTTTAAAAAGATAACTTTTTGGCTGGGCGTGGTGTCTCACGCCTGTAATCCCAGCACTTGGGAGGCCGAGGCAGGCCTATCACAAGGGCAGAAGATTGAGACCATCCTTCCCAACATGGTGAAACCCCGTCTCTACTGAAATACAAAAAACAATTAGCTGGGCGCGGTGGCTCCTGCCTGTAATCCCAGCACTTTGGGAGGCCAAGGTGAGCTGATCATGAGGTCAGGAGATTGAGACCATCCTGGCCAACATGGTGAAACCCTATCACTACTAAAATACAAAAACAATTAGCTGGGCATGGTGGTCCACACCTGTAGTCTCAGCTACTCGGGAGGCTGAGGCAGGGGAATCGCTTGAACCCAGGAGGCGGAGGTTGCAGTGAGCTGAGATTGTGCCACTTTTTTTGTTTTTGTTTTTGTTTTGAGACAGAGTCTCGCTCTGTCGCCCAGGCTGGAGTGCAGTCTTGAGATCTGCAACCTCCGCTTCCTGGGTTCAAGCAATTCTCCTGCCTCAGCCTTCCAAGTAGCGAAGTTCACAGGCGCCTGCCACCACGCCCAGCTAATTTTTTGTATTTTTAGTAGAGAGAGGGTTTTGCCATGTTGGCCAGGCTGGTCTCAAACTCCTGACCTCAGGTGATCTGCCTGCCTCGGCCTTCCAAACTGCTGGGATTACAGGCATGAACCACTGTGTCTGGCCTAAAAAGAAAACCTTTTAAAGATGTATTCCTGCCAGACTCCTGGGTGACTGTCTCTCTGCATTAGTCCCGGTTCTCATGAACTTGGGATTTTCTCCACATGTTTATCAGCCACGCAGATTTGATTTTTTTACCGAAATAGTGTTACTGTGTCTCTTTTACAGGTGAGGAAAACAAGGCCCAGGTAATTAGTTAAGTGACTGATATAAGCAGATGGCTACTCAGTGGCAGAGGTTCCCGTGTGTCTACCTATCTTTTCCTATTTGGCTTCCTGCCCATCTCTGTCACTATCTTTCCCTCTGACTCTTGTTTCTCTCTCTCATCTGTCTCTTTTTTGCAAAGTTGCCAATTTTAACAAGTCCAAAATGTTGTAGAATTAAATGGTTAAGAACGAGCCAGTTCAGCCACTGCCTGGGTTCAAATCCTGCTCTTCCACTTATTGTCTATATGACTGGGACGAGTCCTGCCACCTCTCTGAGCCTCAGTTTCCTCATCTATAATATGGGGAAAATTATTGTCCCTATCCTATAGGATTAGTTTCACAATTCGATGAAAAAATATTATGTGCACAGAATGGCCCTAAGTGTTCAATATACATTAACTATTTATATGTCATTATGACATCAATAAAGTGCCCCAATCATCCCAAATGGGCACGTGAGCTCCTTGAGGCTGGGAATCACATCTTCCACTCCACGACTATTTAAAACAATTTCAAGACCGGGTGCAGTGGCTCATGCCTGTAATCCCAGCACTTTGGGAGGCCAAGGCGGGTGGATCACGAGGTCAGGAGTTCGAGACCAGCCTGGCCAACATAATGAAACCCCATCTCTACTAAAAATACAAAAATTAGCCGGGTGCAGTAGCAGGCACCTGTAATCCCAGCTACTTGGGAGGCTGAGGCAGGAGAAGTGCTTGAACCTGGAAGGCAGAGGCTGCAGTGAGCTGAGATTGTGCCACTGCACTCTAGTCTGGGTGACAGAGGAAGACTCCGTCTCAAAAACAAAAAAAATTTCATACCCTATAATAAAGTTAAAAGAATACACTGAACACCCATACATACTTCATCTAGATCCCCTATTAACATTTTTTGGGGCCACATTTGCTTTAGCTCTCTCTGTATATAAACATATTATTTTTGCCAAGTTATTTGCAGACGCCATGACATTTTACCCCTTCATACTTAACTGTGTTTTTCCCAAGAACAAGGACATTTTCCTTCAGTAGATATGATACCAGTACCACACTGCTATGGTTTGAATGTTTCCCCTCAAATTCATGTGCTGCAATTTAATTACCAGTGTGATCATATTAAGAGGTGAGGCCTTTAAGAGGTGATTAAGTCATGAGGGTAGAGCTCTCATGGATGGGATTAGGGCTCTTTTTTGTTTTTGAGATGAAGTCTCACTCTGAGCACGATCTTGGCTCACTGCAACCTCCACCTCCCAGGTTCAAGTAATTCTCGTGCCTCAGCCTCCCGAGTAGCTGGGATTACAGTTATGCGCCACTACACCTGGCTGATTTTTATATTTTTTTTAGCAGAGACAGGGTTTCACCATGTTGGTCAGGATGGTCTCAAACTCCTGACTTCAGGTGATCTGCCCACCTCAGCCTCCCAAAGTGCTGGGATTACAGGCGTGAACTACCACATCTGGTGGATTAGGGCTCTTAAAAGGGGTTGAGGGTGTGTGTTCACTCTCTTCTGCTCCTTTCATGTGAGAACACAGCAAGAAAGCCCTCAACAGACACACAACCTGCCAGCACCTTGATCTTGGATTTCCCAGTCTTCTGAACTGTAAGAAATTAACTTCTCTTCTTTACAAATTCCTCAGTCTGTGGTAGTCTGTTATAGTAGCACAAAATGACTACGACACACACCCAGGAAATTTAATAGCGACACAATACAATTATCTAACGTATGGTCTGTAATCAAATGTTGAGACCATGTCTTAATTTATCTGTTTGCTCGCAGGGACCAGAATAGGCAAGAGTGGAGGAACAAAGATGAGAAAAGAAAAAGTGGCTGAGAGGTCAAGGGAACAAATGAATGAGTGAGCAAGAACACAAACAAATGAATATGGGTGCAGAATGAGGGAATGAATAAACACACCTAGCATTATTATAACATGCATTGTTACATTTAGGTATTATAACTGAAATACATGATGCTAAAGCTATCCTGTTATATATTATAAATTTCTATTATATATAATTAAAACATACATTACTAGGTTATAATAGTATAATACAATATAATTATATTAGAGCTTTCTAATAATTATCATTATTATAACACTTTCTGAGCCTTCATTATGCAGTCATGCACTGTTCCAGGCATTTTATATGAATTTCCCCATCTAATCCTCACAATGGTTCTAAGATACAACTTTCTCTTTACAAGTGAAGAAACAGAGGCCTAGTGGCTGAGCCAGGATCTATACTTAGGATAACTTGCTGCCCATCCCACTGTGAGAGAGTATATTGTGAGGGGTGACATCACCCTATGGGGAACCCAGAGCAGAGCTCCCAGGGGCACTGGGTACTCACTGTCCTCCGAGGGCCGAATATCTACGCGCAATTGCAGGTAAGGTTTGGAGGCAGCAGCAAAGGCTGTGCTGAGGTCCCAGTCAGATAGGAGTGAGAGGTAAGCTTCCTGTCCTAGCCGGTCCCGGCCCAAGTAGCTGATGCCAAAGTTCTTCTTCCTGGACAGAGGATACGAGGGAGATCGCAGGGCCACTGGTGCCCTGGAGACCTCAGGGACAGTTTCCAAAACAAGGAAGGTAATATAGATGGTGTTGAAAACAACTTCCTACTATGTGCAAGGGACTGTGCCAAGGATTATGGACAGCCTGAGGTGAAGTCATTTATATCCACTTTGTTACACAAACACACATTGGAGGTCACATTGGAAACTGGTAAATGTTGGCCAGGTGCGGTGGCTCATGCCTATAATCTCTGCATTTTGGGAGGCCAAGGTGGGTGGATCACCTGAGGTTAGGAGTTTGAGACCAGCCTGGCCAACTTGGTGAAACCCTGTCTACACTAAAAATACAAAAAAATTAGCCGGGTGTGGTGGTGCAAGTGTATTCTCAGCTACTCAGGAGGCTGAGGCAGGAGAATCGTTTGAACCCAGGAGGTGGAGGTTGCAGTGAGCCAAGATCGTCCCATGGCACTCCAGCCTCGGTGACAGAGCAAGACTCCATCACAAAAAAAAAAAAAAAAGTTGGTCCCCTATGGGGACAGTAACAGGATAGATGGGGGACAGAAGTAGGAAGACAGCAACCTTCTTACTACATATAAAAATAAAGCAATCTTTGTTATTTTTCACAACAAAAATGTTTATGTAAGAAAGTAAAAAAAAAAGTCAAATAAGAATTTATTCTTCAGCTATACTTATGCAACTATGCAAAGAAGTTTGTTGCGTGATACTCACCTAGATACTAACCACAGACGAATCCTAAATACCCAACAATTTTGTACAGTTTGAACTTCTCACCATGGGCAGGTATTCCTCCAGAACCAAAATGACCATCACATCTAACCCCAAGAGACACCACTTTTCAGCTATCAGGTTGGCAAATTTTGCAGTTTTACGGTAGCCAGTATTTGTGAGGGTGTGAGGGAGACAGGAATTTTATGTGCCGCTGGTGAGATCATAAATTGGTAAAACCTGTCTGGAGAGCATTTTGGAAACACCCATTAAAACTTTATAAAGCAAATACCCTTTTACCCGGCAATGCTACTGCTAGGAATTTATTCCATGACTGGACGTTTCCAAATACAGTGGTCCCTCTTTATCTGCAGGGGATACATTCCAAGACCCCACAGTGGATGCCTGAAACCGAAAATAGTACCAAGCCCTATATATACTATGTTTTTTTCACATATATACATACCTATGATAAAGTTTAATTGATAAATTAGGCACAGTAAGAGATTAACAATAATAGAACAATTATGACAATACAAATGCTTTTTGATTTATGATAGTTAAATACCAATAAACGCATCATAAATTGGAAATACTGTAACTTGACAATGCATTTGGCTGGGCAAAGTGGCTCATCTGTAATCCCAGCACTTTGGGAGGCTGAGGTGGGCAGATCACTTGAGCTCAGGACTTTGAGACTGCCCTGGGCAACGTGGTGAAACCCCGTCTCTACTAAAGATAAAAAAAATTGGCCGGGCACAGAGGCTCATGCCTGTAATCCCAACATTTTGGGAGGCCAAGGTGGGTAGATCACTTGAGGTCAGGAGGTTCAGACCAGCCTGACCAACATGGTGAAAATTAGCTGCGTGTGGTGGTACACACCTGTAATCCCAGCTACTCAGGAGGCTGAGGCATGAGAATCGCTTGAACCCAGGAGGCAGAGGCTTCAGTGAGCCAAGATCAGGCCACTGTACTCCAGCCTGGGTAACAGAGTGACACTCTGTCTCAAAAAAAAAAAAAAAAAAAGAGAAGTTCAAAAAATTATCTGGCGCTGGCTGTGGTGCCTCACACCTATAATCCTAGCACTTTGGGAGGCTAAGGCGGACAGATAACTTGAGGTCAGGGGTTTGAGACTAGCCTGGCCAATATGGTGAAACCCCGTCTCTACTAAAGATACAAAAATTAGCTAGGTGTGGTGGTGGGTGCCTGTAATCCCAGCTACTCAGGAGACTGAGGCAGGAAAATCACTTGAACCCAGGAAGCAGAGGTTGAAGTGAGCCGAGATCACACCATCGCACAGCAGCTTGGGGTACAAGGGCAAAACTCTGTCTCAAAAAAAAAAAATTATCTGGGTGTAGTTGTGCATGCCTGTAGTCCCAGCTACTTGGGAGGCTGCAGCAGGAGAATCACTTGAACTCAGGAGGTGCAGGCTGCAGTAAGCCGAGATCGTGTCACTACCCTTCAGACTGGGTGATAGCGAGACTCCATCTCAAAAAAAAGAAAATGCATTTAACATATCTAACCTACCAAACATCAGAAGTTAGCCTCGCCTACCTTAAACGTGCTCAGAACACTTACATCGGCCTATAGTTGGGCAAAAACATCTAACATACAAAGCCTGCTTTATAATAGTGTTGAATATGTCTTGTAATTTATTGAACACTACTGAAAGTGAAAATCAGAATGGCTGGGCGCTCACAGTACAGTTTCTACTGAATGCATATCACTTGCACCGTTGTAAAGTAGACAAATCCTAAGTCCAGTTATTGTAAGTTGGGGACTGTCAGTAAACTGTAATAAAAGTAATATGAATGTGGTCTCTCTCTCTCTCTCAAAATATCTTATTGTATGTAATATTTGCAGACTGAGGTTGACTGCAGAAAGCAAAACCACAGATAAAAGGAGACTACTGTACTCTAAGACATGCATATGTGGCTGTTCACTCTGGGATTATTTGTAGTAGCAAAATAAACAAAAACCCTACCAAACAAAGGCCAGACAACCACTGTAGAGGTGGGTGGCCTACTGGCCAGTCCCCAGCATCTTCCCACTCACCCACTCAAATCAAAGGCTCGGATGAGGATGTGCTGCAACACGTCGAGTGAGGTGATCTGGGGATCTACAGCAAAAGAGCGGAACTCCGGCGCCA
The DNA here is from genome assembly GCF_049354715.1 of Callithrix jacchus. Lineage (NCBI taxonomy): Eukaryota > Metazoa > Chordata > Mammalia > Primates > Cebidae > Callithrix > Callithrix jacchus. The sequence goes on along the minus strand of NC_133524.1, from coordinate 49,112,213 downwards.
AGAAGCTCTCACATTTCTAGGGAGAGAAGACATGGGGTAGGCCAATAGGAGCCTCATCACCATGCTGAAGAGTGAGGTGCAGAGTGGCAGAAGGTAAAGTCAGAGAGGTGCCAGGGGCCAGATCAAGGCAGGTGTTCTGGACCACAGTGTCCAGTGAGGAGGAGGCTACTGCAAGGGTTCAGGCCCCCAATCCCTCTTCTATATCCCTTCAACTATGGTTGCCAGAATCACCATGTCCAGTCTGGCTGCTGTTAAATCAGTCCTCTATGATGCTGCAACCAATCTAACACATCTACCTACAACACTCCCCTGCTTAAATCTCTTCAATGCCAACCCTAGGGCCCCAGCCAGCCTATCACCAGTTTTTTCTTGAACTTTACACTCTGGTAGTACCAAGCTGTTAGAAGTTACCTTGAACCCATCCTGACTCCAGGCCAGTGACTGTGCTGATCCCCCTATCTGGAACATCCCTCCCACTTCCTTCACGTGGTTCACTCCCAGCTCAGGCATCATCTTTTTTCTGAATGTCAAACTTCTACCTTAGAGCTCTATTACACTGAAGTGATGTGTGGGCCCTCTTCTCATCACTGCCAGTGCCACTGGTTGGTTGGAGCCACCATCGTTTGCTGGAACTATTGCAACAGCGTTCTTCTTCAACATCGCACCAAAGGCCTTTGGTGATCTGCCTCTGTCTTAGCTCTCTTATTCACCTCCTACCACTCTTCCCCTCCTTCTTTCCACTCCAGCAATCAGGGACCTACGGAAACATGCCAAGCTCATTCCCATCCCCTAGCCTTTGCCCTTGTTATTCCCTCTGCCTAGAATACTCTTCCCTTCTAATATGCACATGGCTGACTACTTTTATTCAGGGCTCTGCTCCTTCAATACTCTGGGGATTTTCCCGTACAATCTTGGCTAAAGTGACTCCCTAGTTCATAACCTTTTTAATTATTTCAGTGTTCGAAGCATCTCATTTCTTTGGCTCCTCCCACGAGCCCATCAGCTCATCAAAGTGGGGACTTGCTCATAAGTGCACTCTCAACACTTATGAGTTGACTGACTCCACGGCCAGCATCTTCTCATACCTCAGAACCCCACCCTCAACTACTACGGCCCCTCCTCCCGCCCCATAGCCCCTCCCCTCTGTCCATAAGCTCCACCCATTCTTCCCATAGACCTCTGTCTCTCCATTTTCAGAACCTTAGGTACAGCGCTAAGGTTCCAAGGCACTCAGGCCCTCCCTCCTCCTCGCCACCATCACTTAGCCCTCAAGCTTCATCGCTCAGGTTTTGTCCCAAATCTCAGCTCCCGCCCTCTATCCTATGACAGCCACCGCTTCCCCATCCCCTGGGATGCCCCAGCTGCTGGGCCGACTCTCCGCCAGCCTCACCTTGACTCGGACCCGCACCACCTCTCGCTCCTCCTCCTCAGCGGCCGCCGCCGCCTGAGCTCCCACGCCGGGCGGGGGCGCTCCGGAGCCAGACAAGTCCGAGGCCCCGGAGGCTGCCGCCATCCCGTCACCGCCCGTCTCAGGGTGACGGCAGACAGTTGGCCCCCAACCCGGCGCGCACTCTACTGTACTGAAGCCCGCCGCCCCACCTCGCACCAGGGCGCAGGCGCAGAGGGTACGGCGCGAACCTCCTCCCTCACCGCCCCGCCCACCCAGCCCTGCCTTGAGGTCGCCTCTGCGCCTGCGCCGAGTACTGTTGTCAGGAGTCCCGCCCCTCAAAAGTAGGGCGTTTTGCTTTATTTCAGCTAGCGAGCAGACGCCTACTGAGGCCCCGCCTCCCCCAGGCCCACGGTTTGGTTGTTTTGACAGTCTACTTCCGTATTCACAAAGGTGTTAAACCTCGTTCGCCGAGAGAAATGGGCGGGGAAAGGAAGCTGCTGCGTGATGACGTCAGACCCCACACCCCGCCTCACGTTGCCTCATGCCTCTGCTGACAGATTATGTCATATATTTCAAATACCGTTGGCCCTCGCTTTAAATGAACCCACTGAACCGAAAAAAATCCTTTTTTTTTTTGGAGGCAAGGTTTCGCTCTGTCACCCAAGATAGAGTGCAATGGCGCGATCACAGCTCACTGTAGCTTCAGAGTGAGCTATGACCAAGCGATCCTTCCGCCTCATCCTCCCGAGTAGCTGGGACTACAGGTGCGCGCCACCACACCCAGCCGATTTGTGTATTTCTTGTAGAGACCGGGTTTAGCCGTGTTGCCCAGGCTGGTCTCGAACTCCTGACCTCAAGTGATCTGCCCGTCTTGGCCTCCCAAAGTGTGGGGATTACAGGTGTGAGCACCGACCCCGATCAAAGTGTTTTAAAAAATATACTCGGCAGGGCGCAGTGGCTCACGCCTTACAATCTCAGCACTTCGGGAGGCCGAGACGAGCGGATCGCTTGAGCCCAGGAGTTCTAGAGCAGCCTGGGAAACACGGCAAGACCCTGTCTAACAAAAAAAATAAACAATTAGCTGGACGTGGTGGCGCACGCCTGCAATCCCAGCTACTCCGGAGGCTGAAGCGGCAGGATAGCTGAGCTTAGGAAGTCAAGGCTGCAGTGAGCCATGATCACACCACTGCAGTAACCTGTATCACAGGGCAAGGCCCTGTCTAAAAAAAAATTAATAATTTACACCTCGACTTAGTAAAATCAGATAAAGAAGAAAAAGGAAAATGTTTTATGCGTTGTGAAAATTCATGGAGATTTTGTACATTGATGATTTTTGTACTTTCTGTATGAATGTTATACTTCATTAAATAATTTATCCCCAAAAAACATTTTTATGCTCTCTGGAGTTCTAGCTTTTTAGTTTGCCATTGTCTGAAACTTGACTAGATCATACTTTCCCAAGTTTATATAACTAGGAGGAAAACTTACAGGTAATTCCACTCCAGGAAGGACACTAATGCTTCTAACTGAAACCCAGGGAGAAGTTAACAATCAAGCCTTCAGAGGACAGAAAGCAAGACAACCCCAGGGAGCTCAGCAGCATGTCTCTAAAGCTCTGCCATTATGGAACCAGCTCAAAGGACCCCCGGTCTTTGTGTCCCTTTTCCAAGTTTCACATTCTCAGATCTTGGGGAATCACTAAATCATTGGAAGAGCCTCTGTCCAGCTTAGTCTAGAGATTTCTTTGAAACCTGACTAAAATGTTGGTACTGACTGCCAGGGACCCATTAAAAGAGAAGTGGCCAGCCTCAACTATGAACCAATCAATGGAGCCTAAATGATACCATCTGTAAAAGATCAGCTTCCTGTGGTCCCAGAGCAGGGTGGATAATGGATCTGGAACAGCAAATGGGAAATGCCCAGCAGAGCATGCAAAAAGCTTAGTAATGTGCTGAGCACATAGTGCTCCAAACAATGAATGCAAGAAGCCAAGAATAAATGAAGAAAAATTTTAAAAAATAAACTGAGTCGGGCACAGTGGCTCACACTTGTAATCCCAGCACTTTGGGAGGCTGAGGTGGGAGGATCACTTGAGCCAGGGAGTTTGAGACCAGCCTGGACAACATAGGAAGTCCCTGTTTCTACAATTTTTAAAAATAAATTAGCTGTGTGTGGTGGTGTGCACCTGTGCTGCTAGCTATTCAGGAGGCTGAGGTGGGAGGACTGCTTGAGCCTGGGAGGTCCAGATTGCAATGGAGCTGTGATGATGCCAATACACTCCAGCCTGGGTGACAGAGACCCCAATTCAAAATAAAAACCCACAAAAGTTTGCTTTTGTCTTAATCTTCATAACATGTTAAGGTTGGTCCTGTTCTTAAACAGTGTATGTCTACTAGATATTGGCTGATTTGCTGAATATATCTTAGACTTTTCTGAGAAACTTTATGTATGGCAAAATGCAAAAAGGCACTCTTCCCACTTCATTGCACAACATGGGTGTGATTTGGACAAAATACAAGCTGCACTTACAAATGTTATTTCCAACAATGGAGTCTTGTAAGATATTAGCACTTCAACTATTGTGTCTGTGTCATATGGATGCTACCCTTAAGGTTAACTTTTTAGGCAAGTCTACAATTCTATTTTGGTGTCTTTTAAAATAATATGTTGCCTTGGTATTAATATTAAATAGATATCTCTATTTTTAGAAGGTATAAATAATGGAGATTTTCTCTGAAAGCCAGAAGAGGGTTATGGGCATGTCTCTCTTGCTCCACGTACTTAGAGTCAAAATCACCTATAACATGGCTGGATTTTCTGATGGAAACAAGGACTAAGAGTCTGCTTTTTATTTATCATGGGGTGGGATGTGCAAAGCATTAGCCTGGAGTTTGGAATCGATCCTGAGGGCACTGGGGCAAAGGTTTAGACAGGGGTATATGATGTGGTCAGATGCCTCTGTCTTAGTCCTGGGGAGAGACTTGGATAGAAAGATACTGGAAGCAAGGAGATAAAAAAGGAAGTCCCTGCCATAGTCCTGGGGAGAACTTTCTCTTTTGTTTATTCATTCTTCCATGCAACAAATACAAAGTGTATGCTAGGCAGTCTACATAAATTAATTCTAATAATCTGCATAAAAACCCTATGAGGTAGTATCTTAGTCCATTTTTCTGTTGCTATAATCAAATGCCCAAGACTGGGTAATTTATAAAGAAATTTGGCTGGTTATTGCACGTCTAAAGGCCAAGCAGCCCCATAGCTAGGATGCCACGTGGAAGCTGAAGCCGCACCTCCCGCATGGCCCCTCCGGCCAGCCGGGCCCCTCAGATAAGAGCTGCGCCCAGGCCAACACCAGCCGCTCAGCCACCAGCAGCGGCACCCTCCTCTGCAGTTGGCTCTCCTGCTGCTGCGCCCCGGCAGCCAGGTCTGCTGTCCCAGATGGCAACCACTGCAGCTGGCGTGGCTGTGGGCTCTGCTGTGGGGCACACACTGGGCCATGCCATTACTGGGGGCTTCAGTGGAGGAAGTGATCCTGAGCCTGCAAGGCCTGACATCACTTACCAGGAGCCTCAGGGAACCCAGCTGGCACAGCAGCAGCAGCCTTGCTTCTGTGAGATCAAACAGTTCTTGGAGTGCGCCCAGAACTAAGGCGACATCAAGCTCTGTGAGGGTTTCAGTGAGGTGCTGAAACAGTGCCGACTTGCAAACGAATTGGCCTAATCAAGAAGTTCAAACTGGAGAAATGGAAAACCAGCTCTCATAACCAAGTTAACATAAAAATTTAATTAATAGTGAAGGTATAAAGTGTAGCCATCAGTTAAACCTCTCCTGTCATTCCTAGCTTCCTTGCTTCAGAATTGAAATGGAAGGGGGTGTTCCTACTCTGTAGAATTTGGAGCTGGTCAAATGTTTGTGTGGCCTCCTTAAACCAGCTGTTATGATTTTATTCTTTGTGAGTTAATCAGAATAAAGTGATTTTCTTCCCAGATGTGAAAAAAAAGAAATTTGGGAGGCTAAGGTGGGAGGATTGTTTGAGGCCAGTTCAAGACCAGCCTCGGGAACATAGCAAGCTCCTGTCTGTACAAATAATTAAAAAATTAGCTGGGCGTGGCCACATGCCTGTTGTCCTAGCAACTTAAGAGGCTGAGGGAGGAGGATTGCTTATGCCCAGAAGTTTGAGGCTGCAGTGAGCTGTGATTGTGCCATTGCACTCCAGTCTGGGTAACAGAGTGAAACCCTGTCTGAAAGAAAGAGAGAGAGAGAGAGAGAGAGAGAGAGAGAGAGAGAGAGAGAGAGAGAGAGAGAGAAGGAAAGGAAGGAAGGAAGGAAGGAAGGAAGGAAGGAAGGAAGGAAGGAAGGAAGGAAGGAAGGAAGGAGGGAAGGAAATGAAATTTATGTCTTACAGTTTGGAGGCTGGGAAGTCCAAGGTCAAGGGGTAACATCTGGTGAGGGCCTTCTGCTGGTGGGGCCTCTCTGTAGAGTAGTGAGGCAGAGCAGGGCATCACATGGTGAGGGGCTGACCTTGCTAGCTCAGATCTGTTTCTCCTTTTAGAAAGCTACTAATGCCCCACCCTCGTGACCTCATCTAATCTAATCCTAATTACCTCCCAAGGTCCCATCTCTCAAATATCATAGTCGGATTTCCCACCTTCTTAATACTGTTAAAATAAAGATTTCATTTCAACATGAGTTTTGGAGGGGACAAACATTCGAACCATAGCAGGTAGGTGTTATTATTCTTAGCATTTTACAGATTACAGTACTGAAAGCCAGGGAGAAAAAAGCTCAAAGTCAAAGGGGGTAGTGTCACAGAGAGTAGGCAGTGCAATGGATGGAACTTGGAGCTATGCCTGTTGTGTCTGAGGAAGAGCAAGGAGGTCAGCATGCCTTTAAGTAGAGTGAATGGTAGGCAAGTGACAGCAGACAAGGTGAGAATAGAGTGAGATCATGCAGGGCTTTGACCGTAACAGTGAGGCATCTCTCCAAAGCTATATACTGTAGGCCTAAGCAGAGCCAGGATTTGAACTGAAGTCCGCAGGTCCCTTGATATTTCTTTTTTCTTTTTGAGACAGAGTTTCGTTCTTGTTGCCCAGGCTGGAGTGCAATGTCACGGTCTCAGCTCACTGCAATCTCTGCCCCCCAGGTTCAAGTGATTCTCCTGTCTCAGCCTCCCAAGTAGCTGAGACTACAGGTGCCTGCCACCACACCTGGCTAATTCTATTGTATTTTTAGTGCAAATGGGCTGCACCATGTGGGCCAGGCTGGTCTTGAACTCCTGAACCTCAGGTGATCCACCCTCCTGGGCCTCCCAAAGTGTTGGGATTACAGGTGTGAGCCATCGCGCCTGGCCTTACACGAGTCACTTGAAGCCAGTCTCCAGGTATCTGTAGTTTTATTATTTATTCTTTTCCATCTCTTCAAAACTTCTCAAGTACCCAATTGTTTTATGACTGAGGGTTTATAAGGTAATGATAGCCGGCAGGATGAGTGATGGGGGTCTGTAGAGTAAGTGAAGGGTATCTGTTAGGTGAATGACAGGTCTGTGGGGAGAGTGATGGGGGATCCCTGGGGTAGATGGGGGTCTGTGGGTGCATGATAGGTAGACTATGAGGTAAGTCACGGGGTGAATGACGGCATCTGTAAGTGATGGGGTTACATGGTAAATGGTGGAGGACTGTGAGTTGAGGGATGGAATGGTGGTATGATGATAAAGGGCCTGTGGGATGAGAGATGGACTCTGTGGGTTGAGTGATGGGTTCTGCAAGGTGAGTTATGGGGTGCTTATAGGGTTAGTAAAGGAGGATCTGTAGGATGAGTGCTGGGTCTGTGAGGTCAGTGATGGGGCTGGTAGGGTGACCAATGAGGGGCTTCTGGGGTGAGTTATGGGATCTTCAGGGTGAAGATGTTGAGGTGATAGGGGCTTGTGGGGGTGAATCATGGAGTCTAAGTCTGTGGGGTGAGTTATGGGGTTTCTGTGGGGTCAATAATGGGCAATCTACAGAACAAATGAACATGTTTGTAGGGAGTGATGGGCATCTTATGGGTTGATGGGGCACGTCGGGGAAGTGATGGGGGACCTATAGAATTAGTGATGGGATGTCTTCGGGGTGGCTTATCAGAAGCCAAGAGGCTGAGTGATGGAATGTGTGCAGCAGGAGTGCTGGGGACTCTGTGAGGTGAGAGCTGTGGCATCTGAGGGAATGTTATGAACTGAATGATGTCCTCCTCCCCAAATTCATATGTTGAAGCCCTAAACTCCAATGTGACTATATCTGAGATAGAACCTTTAAGGAGCTAATTAAGGTTAAATGAGGTTATAAGGGTGGGGCCCTAATTTAACAGGATTGGTGTCCTTACAAGACTGATGTCCTTACCAGGGACACTGGGGGTCAGTGCACAAAGGGCCACGTGAGGACACAGTGAGAAGGTAGCCATCTGCAAGCCAGGGAGAGAAGCCACACCAGACACCAATCCTGATGGCACCTTACCCTTGGACCTTCCAGCCTCCCAAACTGTGAGAAAATAAGTTTATTGTTTAAGCCACCTGGTCTGTGGTGTTTTGTTATGGAAGCCAGAGCCAATGAACACAGGGGAGGATGAGGGTTTGTGGGGTTAGTGATGGGGCCTATGGAAGGTATGATCAGGGCACAATAAACTGAGTAATAGGAATCTGTGGGGTAGTGACGGAGGAGTCTGCAGGGTGCAGGGAGCCTAGAGAGTGAATGATGGGGTATTGAGTGGCAAGTGACAATATTCTATATGGTTAATGATGGGGGCTGTGGGGAGAGTCTGTAGGGGAAGTGAAGGTCTTTGAGGAATGGGGATGTGTAGATGACTGATGAGGTTCTGTGGGGTGATGGGAGCATCTGTGTGGTGGGTGAATGACTGGGGGAGCTGTAGGAGTGCTGATGTGCTAGCTTGCAAGGTGAGAGGGCTTTGTGGTGTGAGAGACGGAGAGTCTGTGAGGTGACTGGAAGGCACCTGTGGGGTTAGTAATGGGATGTCAGTGGGGTGAGTGATTAGAGCTTTGTAGAGTCAGTGATGAGTGAGTCTGTAGAGTGAGTGAAGTGATTAGGAGCCAATAAGCTGAATGATCCAGGGGTGGGGTCTGTTGGATAAGTAATGTGGCTCTGTGAGGTGAATGATGTGAATATGCAGGGTTCATGATGGGGCCTGTGGGGTGAGTGATGGGGGATCCTTAGGGTTTGTGATGGGAAGTCTATAGGGTAGGTGTTGGGGGGGTCCATGTGGCAGCAATGCAGGGGGATCTGTGAGCTGAGTAATCAAGGCATATGATGGGGGTCTGTGAGGTTAAGTATTGGGGAGCGAGTGGGGTGAGCACAGAGAGATACTACTGACTGAATTGTATCTCCCCAACATTCATGCTGAAGCTCTAACCCTTAGTACTTCAGAATGTGACTGTTTGAAAATAGGGCCTTTCAAGAGGTGATTAAGTTAAAATGAGGTTGGTGAGGGCAGGTCCTAATCCAATATGGCTGGTGTCCCTATAAGAAGAGATTAGGACACAGACATGCGCAGGCAGAGGGAAGACTGTGTGAGGACACAGTGAGAATGTGACCATCTACAAGCCAAGGACAGAGGCCTCAGGGGACACTAAACTGGCTGACACCTTGAACTTGGCATTTCCCACCTCCAGAACTGTAAGAAAATAAATTTTTGTTGTTTAAGCCACCAGGTCTGTGGCATTTTGTTACAGCAGTGCTAGAAAACTGACATAGATCTTGGTCCTGGGAAGTGGGGTGCTGCAGTAACAAATACCTGAAAATGTGGAAGTGGCTTTGGAACTGGGATGAGTTTTGAGGTACATGTTAGAAAAAAATCTATGTTGGCCGGGCATGATGGCTCACCTCTGTAATCCCAGCACTTTGGGAGGCCAAGGTGGGTGGATCACAAGGTCAAGAGATCTAATTTTTTTTTTAGAGGTCAAGAGATCTAGACTAGCCTGGCCAACATGCTGAAACCGTGTCTCTACTAAAAATACAAAAATTAGCTGGGCGTGGTGGCACGTGCCTGTAGTCCCAGCTACTCGGGAGGCTGAGGCAGGAGAATTGTTTGAACCTGGGAGGCGGAGGTTGCAGGGAGCTGAGATCACACCACTGCACTCTAGCCTGGCAACAGAGTGAGACTCCGTCGCAAAACAACAACAACAACAACAACAACAAAAAACAACCAAAAACAAAACCGAAAAACATGTTGCTGCTATGCTCTTAACATTTGTGTCCCCCTGCCACCTCCAATCCCTATGTTGAAACCTAATCCCCAGTGTAATGATATTAGGAGGTGGGGCCTTTGGGAGGTGATTAGGTCATTCCATTATACGTGATGAAGGGACCAGATTTCTACTCTCCCACCATGTGAGGGTACAGAGAGAAGGAGCCACCTGTAAGGAAACAGGCCCTCATTAGACACTGAATTTGCCAGCACCTTGATTTTGGACTTCCCAGACCCCAGAACCGTGAGAAATCAATTTCAGTTGCCCATAAGCTACCCAGTTTATGGTATTTTGTTAAAGCAGTCCAAACGGACTAAGACAATTATCTTGAAGACTACTGGTAGAAATATGGATGTTGAGGGTACTCCTGGTGAGCCCTCAGATGGAAATGAGGAGTATGTTATTGGAAAATGGAGGAAAGGCAAAGAACTTGGTTAATTGTGTTCTACTGTTTTGTGGAAGGTAGAAGTTGAGATGTGAACTTGGGAGATTTAGCTAAGGAGATTTCTAAGCAGTGTGTTATGTGGCCTCATTTCTCTTTGCTGCTTCTAGTAGAATGCAAGAGGAGAGAGAGAAATTGAAAAAGAAATTGTCAGGCAGAAAGGAACTTGAATGTGAAGATTAAAAAAAAAATTCACAGCCTATCCAATACTGCAAAATTTGAGAATGTGCTCTGGTGACAAGACAAAGGGTGTGGCTAGACAATCATGCCACAAAGAGATCATGGGTGTGACTCACTGACCTAATCAGCCATCTCAGCAGAAGCCAGAAATAGAGATACCAGCAGAAACACGGCCAGCTGGGACTAAAGAGGACAGAGACTGGACAAAATGAAAGAAGACTGCAGGACTTCTGGGATTCAACAGGACAAGACAACAGAGCTTTCTGGCTGTGTATATGCATTATACTTCAAGAAAAAGGAAGAATAATCCCAAAGGTGAGGCTATCTCCTCCTCAGTTCCAGAGGGCAGAGAAACCTCCTCTGTTTCAGTGGGCCAGGCTGCCACCCAGAGCTCAGTGAGCAACACCGCCTCTCCAGTGACCCAGGAAAGTGGGGCCCCCAATCTTATGGGCCCAGAGGACAGAGCACAGAGCCAAATAGGATCATTCTCAAGTCTTAAAAATCTAATAGAATTTGTCTTATTCAGTTGCAAACTTATTTGGGACCTGTGCTCCTTTTTTTTTTTTCTGAGACAGGATCTCACTCTGTTGCCCAGGCTGGGGTATAGGGGTGAGATCAGGGCTCACTGCAGCCTTGGCCTCCTGGGCTTAATCAATCCTCCCACTTCAGCCTCCTGAGGAGCTGGGACTATAGGTCCCAGCCACCATACCTGGCTAAGTTTTTAATTTTTTGTAGAGACAGGGTTTCACCATGTTGCCCTGGGTGGTCTCAAATTCCTGGGTTCAAGTGACCCTCCCATCTCAGCCTCCCAAAATGCTGGGATTACGTGCATGAGACACCATGCCTGTCCTGTGATCCCTTTCTTCTTTCTGATTTCTCCTTTTTGGAATGGAAATATCTATCTAGCTTATGCTTGTCCTACCACTGAATTTTGGAAGCAGATATTTATCTGGTTTCACGGGTTCACAGCTAGAGAAGAATTTTTGCATCGTGATGAATCATACCTCCAGTCTCATTCACACTTGATTTGGATGACATTTATGTAAGACTTGGGACTTAATGTTGGACTGGTTTAAGAGTTTTTAGAGGCCAGGCACAGTGGTTTATGCCTATAATCCCAGCACTTTGGGAGGCCAAGTTGGGCGAATCACCTGAGGCCAGGAGTTCGAGACCAGCCAGGCTAACATGGTAAAACTCTGTCTCTACTAAAAATACAAAAATTAGCCTGGCATGGTGGCACATGCCTGTAATCCAAGCTACTTGGGAGGCTGAGGCAGGAGAATCACTTGAGCTCGGGAGGCGGAGGTTGCAGTGACCTGAAATCATGCCATTGCACTCCAGCCTGGGCCACAGAGTAAGACTGTCTCCAAAAAAAAAAAAAAAAAAGAGAGAGAAAGCACAAGAGAGAGCACAGAGCATTGGGTCGCTGGGATGGGGGTGAACACATTTGCACACAAGGACATGAATTCTGGGAGGCCAGAGAGAACAGAATGTTATAGACTGAACTGTGTCCTCCCCAAATTTGTATGTTAAAGCCCTAACCCCCAATATCACAGAATGTGACTATATTTGGAGACAGGGACTTTAAAGAGGTGGTTAAGTTAAAATGAGACTCATATAGTAGGCCCTAATCCAACACAGCTTCCCCTACCCTTTTTTTTTTGAGACAGTCTCTGTTGCCTAGGCTGCCAGGCTAGAGTACAGTGGTGCCATGATATTGGCTCACTGCAACCTTGACTTCCTGGGTTCAAGTGATTCTCCTGCCTCAGCCTCCCAAGTAGCTGGGATTACAGGCATGTGCCACCATGCCAGGCTAATTTTTGTATTTTTAGTAGAGACAGAGTTTCACCATGTTGGCCAGGCTGGTCTCAAACTCCCGACCTTAGGTGATCTACATGCATTGAGCCACTGCGCCTGGCAGGAGCCCCTTTTTTTTTTTTTTTTTTTTTTTTTTAAAGACAGGGTCTTACCATGATCATGGCTCATTGCAGCCTCCACCTCCCCAGCTCAGGTGATCCTCCCACCTTGGCCTCATGATGCCTGGCTAATTTTTAAAAATTTTTTGTAGAGATGGGATTTCATCATGTTGCCCAGGCTGGTCAAATGGTGTCCTCACAAAAGAAAATTTGGGCCAGACATGGTAGCTCACACCTATACTCTCAGCTACTTGGGAGGCTGAGGTGGGAGGATCACTTGAGTATAGGAGTTTGAGATCAGCTTGGGCAACATAGTGAGACCCCATCTCTACAAAAAATTTTTTAAAAAGTTAATCAGGAATAATGGCATATGCCTGTTGTCCCAGTTACTTGGGAAGCTGAGGTGGGAGGATTGCTTGAGCCCAGGAGTTTGAGTCCAGCCTGGGCAACAGTGAGACTCCATTGCTATAAAAAATAAAAATAACTAGCAGTATGTGGTGGTACACACCTGTATAGTCCCAGATACTCAGGAGGCTGAGGCAGGAAGATCGCTGGAGCCCGGGAGGTAGAGGCTGCAGTGAACCATGATCACATCACTGCATTCTAGCCTGGCACATAGTGAGGCCCTGTCTCAAAAAAAAAAAAAAAAAAAAAGAGGAAATTTGGACACACCAGGGACACTAGTTCATAGAGACCATGTGAGGACACAGTGAGAAGGTGGCCACCTGCAAGCTACGGAGAGGGGCTGCAGAAGCCAAACCTGCTGACAGCTTGATCTTGGACTCTGGAACTGTGAGAAAATGAATTTCCATGGTTTAGTCCCCCTAGTCTGTGGCATTTTTTTTTCATTCTTTTATTTTTTTGAGATGGGGTCTCACTTTGTCAGCCAGGCTGGTGTGCAGTGGTGCACTCTCAGCTCACTGCCGCCTTGACCTCCCAGGTTCAAGTGATCCTCCTGTCTCAACTACAGGTGTGTGCCACCATGCCTGGCTGATTTTTGTAGAGACGGGGTTTCATCATATTGCCCAGGCTGGTCTTGAACTCCTGAGCCTAAGCGATTCTCCCACCTCAGCCTCCCAAAGTGCTGGGATTACAGGTGTGAACCACTGCGCTTGGCCCTGCATGTAATACTTTTTTTTAAATTGTATTTTAGGTTTTGGAGTACATGTGAAGAACATGCAAGATTGTTGCATAGGTACACACATGGCAATGTGATTTGCTGCCTCCATCCCCATCACCTATATCTGGCATTTCTCCCCATGCTATCTCTCCCCAACTCCCTACCCCACGCTGTCCCTCCCCTATTTCCCCAACAGACCTCAGTGTGTGATGCTCCCCTCCCTGTGTCCATGTGTTCTCATTGTTCAACACCTGCCTATGAGTGAGAACATGTGGTGTTTGATTTTCTGTTCTTGTGTCAGCTTGCTGAGAATGATGGTTTCCAGGTTCATTTATGTCCCTACAAAGGACATGAACTCATCGTTTTTTTTATGGCTGCATAATATTCCATGATATATATGTGTCTGTGGTATTTTGCTATGGCAGCTTAAGAGAAGGTGACTGTGGGGCCAGTGACAGGGTCTGTGTGGTAAGTTATGGGGTCTTGGGAGGTCAGTGATGGAGGTTTGTGAGGTCAGAGGTGGGAGGTCTATATGAGGCCGATGGGGGTCTGTGGGGTCATAGGGCATCTCTGGGGTTAGTAATTAAAGATCACTCAGTATTAGAGTTAAGATCTTTTATTTCCCGATTTTAAAAATTGCCGCCATCATAGACCTCCTGGCTTCTCTTGTATCTGTGTCCCAATGGCTCCCAGCAGTGCCTCCACACAGCCCTTTTCTTCCCCGTCTCGTGCCCACGCACGAGCCTGAGTGTACAGATCAATTAGCTTTGTCCCTCCAACCTGTGGGAGCAGGACTAGACTCTTCTGGCAGGTGGAGAGCTCCTCCTTGGCCAGCATTTGAGCCCGGTCCACCACTCCTCAGTTCTTCTTGCTCTTGGCTTTCGTGGTCTTGGCATCCAGCGTGCTCTGGGCATGAGTGAGGTGCTTCACAGCATCAAGCACAAGGACTCCAGGCAGCACCAGCCACAGGCTGTTCATGAAGACAAAGTAAAACCAGAAGTAGAGAGGGTGGCCCAGCTCCCCATGCTGGAATCCGTCACGGTGCTCCGTCAGGAAGTAGAGCACATCCCCATAGATCTGACCTGTGGGTGGCAGGAGGGAAAGGAGAAGCCCCTGTGAGGAAGGGGAAGCTTTCCCCAACTCTATTCCAAGGCACTTTCCAAGTCATCATTTAGGGTCTCAGAGCTAAGTATTCTGAAATCCTAAAGCTGAAAATCTAAGAAATCAGAAAAGTGGGATTCCAGACGACAGAGAGCTGAGAATATCTGAACTCAGGAGAGCTCACGCCTTCAGATTTAAGGAAATTCAAAATCCTAGAATCCAAGACAGCTTAGGATTCTGGGACTAAAGATAACTCGTATCTCTAGAACTAAAGAAAGCTAACAATTTTTTTTTTTTTTTTTTTGCCAATAAGTTTGAGCTTATGAGGTTGCTCAGGTTAGCCTTGAACTGATGACTTCGCCTTCGCGAGTGCCATGACCTCTGGCGGGAGCCACTTTGGACCCCGAAAGCTAACAATTTAACAACAAAAGACGACTGAGGCCAGGCATGGTGGCTCAAGCCTATAATCCCAGCACTTCAGGAGGCCAAGCCAGGAGGATTGCTTGAGCTTAAGAGCTTGAGATCAGCCTGGGCAACATGGCAAAACTCCATCTCTACTAAAAATACAAAAATTAGCCAGGCACGGTGGCACATGTCTGTAGTCTCAGCTACTCAGGAGGCTGAGGGGGGAAGATTGCTTGAGCCTAGGAGGTAGAGGTTGCAGTGAGCCGAGATCATGCTATAGCACTCTGGCCTGAGTGACAGAGCCAGACCCTGTTTTTTAAAAAAGATGACTGAGCTGGGCATGGTGGCTCACGCCTATAATCCAAGCACTTTGGAGGCCAAGGTGGGTGGATCACCTGAGGTCGAGAGTTCAAGACCAGCCTGACCAACACGGTGAAACCCCGTCTTTTTTAAAAAAAAAAAGATGACTGACTTACAGGAAAGGATTTCAGAGTCCTGATCCTGGAGGTTCCAGGGGCTTCCTGTCACCCTGAGCCACCTCACATAACCTTCACAGGAGACTTTGTGATGGAGGAGGAGGAGGAGGAGGAAGAAAAACGAACCCTCCCCACCTGAAAGCACAGGCTCAGAGAAGGGCATGGCCATTCCAGAGCCTCAGGGGGTTTGTCATTGAGTCTGACTCATCCCTGGAAGGGCACCATTGAGAGATCCCAGGGATGTACCTTCCCCCACCTAGTGCCCAGTGCCCCTCTAGTGCCCTCTCCTCACCCACAGAGACCACGAGCTGTAGAACAAAGCGTAGGGGATGCTGGCGGAGAAAGGCAATCACCACCCACAGGCTGAGTGGTCCCCAAAGGCAAACTGTGATGCTCTCCATGCACACTGTGAAGTTGTCACCCCTGCGGGAGAAAGCATGAGGGGACACTGGCATTGCTATGCTCTTCCCACAGGTGACCCCTTTAGTGCTTCCCAACTCACCACTCCCCCAAAACCAATGCCAGTCTCCACTGACAGACGCAAACACTTACAGGATGTATCGGCTGTCTCCCTTGGAATATTCTTTCCCTGAGGAAAAGAGAGAGACAGGAAGAATAAAGGCAGGGAAAGCAACCCACATTTGTGAGAGCTGGGGGCCCCTGCAAGCGACTTCATAACCTTCCCACACGCCCGCTTCCTCATCAGTGAAATGGGGTAACTGTTTGGATTCTAGTGGTTTATCTAAAACAAGGTAATGTGTGCAAAGCCTGACACAAAACAGTGTGGCTGTGATTGGTACTCAAGAAATGTGTGTGGCATGAAAGGAGGCAGGTGTAGATGACGGGAGTGAGTAAAGTAGCTAATGAGACAGAGAGACTGTAGGTGAACAGAGGAGTGAATAAAAGAATGAGCAGAGTAGTCAGGCATGGTAGTGTGCGCCTGTAATCCCAGCTACATGGGAGGCTGAGGCAGGAGAATCATTTAAACCTGGGAGGCAGAGATTGCAGTGAGCAGAGATCATGCCACTGCACTCCAGCCTGGGCAACAGTGAGACTCCATCTCAAAAAAATAAAAAAAATTATATATTAAAAAAAAGAGCAGAGAATCGGGCTTGCATGGTGGCTCATACCTGTAATCCCAACACTCTGGGAGGCTAAGGTGGGATGACGGCTTGCATAAAGGAGTTCGAGACCAGTCTGAACAATATAGTGAGACCCCATCTCTACAAAACACACAAAAATTAGTTGGACATGGTGGCATGAACCTAAGCTGAAGTGGGAGGATGGTTTGAACCCAGGAGGTTGAGGTTGCAGTGAGCTATGATAGCACCACGGTGCTCAGCCTGCACGACAGAGTGAGACCCTGTCTTAGGGAAAAAAAAAAAAAGAAAGAAAGAAAGAAAAAGACCATCCAATATAAAACTAGGCAGAAGACTTGAATAGGTTATTCACAAAGAGGATTTCTAAATGGCCAATAAGCACATGAAAGATGTTCAAACTTCCATTAGTCACTAAGAAAAAGCAAATTAAAACCAAAATGAGATATCACTCACATCTACTGGAATGACTAAAATTTAAGAAACATCTGACCAGCCGGGCTTGGTGGCTCACACCTGTAATCCCAGCACTTTGGGAAACTGAGGCAGGTGGATCACCTGAGGTCAGGAGTATGAGACCAGCCTGACAAACACGGTGAAATCCCGTCTCTACTAAAAATATAAAAATGAGCTGGGTGTGGTGGCGCATGCCTGTAATCCCAGCTACTCAGGAGGCTGAGGTAGGAGAATTGCCGGGACCTGGGAGGCGGAGGTTGCGGTGAGCTGAGATGGCAGCACTGCACTCCTGCATGGGCGAGAGAGTGAGACTTGGCCTCCAAAAAATAAAAACCAAAAAAAAATCTGACCATGACAAGTGTTGGCAAGGATGTGGAGAAACCAGAATTCTCCTACGTTGTTGGTGGAGATATAAAATGGTGAAACCATTTTTGAAACACAGTTTGGTAGTTTTCCATAAAATTATACACACACCTACCATAAAATCCAGCCACTGCACTCCTATTATTTACCCAAGAGAAACAAAAGCAGATGTCCACATAAAGACTTATATTAGAATGTTCATAGCAGCTTTATTCCTGAGGCCAAAAAACACTATTGTATATTTATTTATTATTATTTTTTGAGACGGAGTCTCACTCTGTCACCCAGGCTGGAGTGTAGTGGCGCGATCCTGGCTCATTGCAACCTCCGCCTCCCAGGTTCAAGTGATTTTCCTCCCGAGTAGCTACGATTACAGGCACCTACTATCACATCCAGCTAATTTTTGTATTTTCGTAGAGATGAGGTTTCACTATGTTGGCCACGCTGGTCTCTAACTCCTGATCTCAAGTGATCCAATTGCCTCGGCCTCCCAAAGTGCTGGGATTACAAGCGTGAGCCACCACGCTCAGCCTATTTTATTTTTTTGAGACAGAGTCTTGCTCTGTTGCCCAGGCTGGAATGCAGGGGCGTGATCTTGGCTCACTGCAACCTCTTCCTCCTGGGTTTAAGAGATTCTCCTGCCACAGTCTCCTGAGCTTGGGGATTACAGGCAAGCGACACCATGCCCAGCTGATTTTTGTATTTTTAGTAGAGACAGGTTTTACCATGTTGGCCAGGCTTGTTTTGAACTCCTGGCCTCAAGTGATCCACCTGCCTGAGCCTTCCAAAGTGCTGGGATTATAGGCGTGAGCCACCGCACACAGCCTTGTTTATAATGGCAGAAGATTGAGGGAAAATGTCCATCAATACAAGACAAGTCAAATAACTGTATAATGTTTGTTTCAAAAGCTCTTTATGAAATCATGAAGAGTGACCTCATTGAAAAAAGCAGCCAGGTGTGGTGGCTGATGCTTGTAATCCTAGCACTTTGGGAGGCTGAGGTGGGCAGGTCATTTGAAGCCAGAACCCCATCACTAAAAAAGTATGTTGTTTTAAAAAATTAACTGGGTGTGGTGACACATGCCTATAATCTCAGCTACTAGGGAGGCTGAGGCAGGAGGATCGCTTGATTGCCCAGGAATTCAAGGCTGCAGTGAGCTATAATCATGCCACTGCACTCTAGCCTGGGTGACAGAGCGAGACTCTGTCTCAAAAAAGAAAATGGCTTCTTTGGTTTTCTTGTAAGGAAAAAAAGAAAAAGCGAAAAGATCAGAAGTATGTATAGCATGTTATCATTTGCATAAAAAGGGAAAAATACAAACAATGATAATAATAATAGGAATATTACATGGCATCCACTGTTTGCCAAACACTCTTCTAAGTATCTTACATACAGCTGGTTATTACTATTATCCCCCTTTTACAATGGAGCAAATTGAGATTTACAAATGTAAATAAATTGGAAAGAAACATAAACAACTATCAATGGTGGCTGGCTGGGCACAATGGCTCATTCCAGTACTTTGGGAAGCCGAGGAGCAAGGTCGGGAGTTTGAGACCAGCCTGGCCTACATGAGGAAATCCCGTCTCTACAAAAAATACAGAAATTAGCCAGTTGTGGTGGCAGGCCCCTGTAATTTCAGCTACTAGGGAGGCTGAGGCAAGAGAGTCGCTTGAACCCAGGAGGTGGAGGTTGCAGTGAGCTGAGATCACGCCACTGCACTCCAGTCTGGGGGACAGAGCAAGACTCCATCTCAAACAAACAAACAAACAAAAAATACCAGTGCCTAATAGCATTTGGGGAAACTTGGTGGATAGAAAGATTTTCACTGCAAATCTATTTAAATGGTTGTTTGACCCATGTAAATATACATGGAACAAAAAAGTTAAATAAGCCTGGGCACAGTGGTGCATACCTGTCATCCCAGCATTTTGGGAGGCTGAGGTGGAAGGACTGCTTGAGCCCAAGAGTTGAAGAACAGCCTGAACAACATAGCAAGACCCTGTCTCTACAAAAAAGTGAAAATATTAGCCAGGCATAGAGCTATGCACCTATACTCCCAGCCGCTGGGGAGGCTGAGGTGAGATGATCACTTGAGCCCAGGAGTTGGAGGCTGCAGTGAGCTATGGCAGTGAGTTATGATCACGCCATTGCACTCCAGCCTGGGCAACAGAGCAAGACCTTGTCTCAAAAACAAGTTATCTACCAGTTTTGGAGAAGGGCAAAAAAAAAAAAAAGAACGATAATTATTACAATTTTTTTTTTTAAGATGAAGTCTCACTCTGTTGCCCAGGCTGGAGTGCAATGGTGCAGTCTTGGCTCACTGCAACCTCTGCCTCCCAGGTTCAAGCAATTCTCCTGCCTCAGCCTCCCGAGTAGCTGGGACTACAGGTGTGTGCCACCACACCCGGCTAATTTTTGTATTTTTAGCAGAGACAGGGTTTCACCATGTTGGCCAGGCTGGTCTTGAACTACTGATCTCAAGTGATCCTCCCGTTTCAGCCTCCCAAGGTGCTGGGACTACAGGCGTGAGCCACTGCACCCGGCCCATAATAAATTTTTTAAAAGGTTAAATAAAAATTTAAAATAAATCAAACGGAAGAATAGGTGGGAAGGTAAAATCCAAGCCAATCCCTGCCCAGCAAATCCCCTCCCACAGCATATGAAAGAACTCAGCACTCACAGAGTTGGGATAAGAAGGCTTGGTCTTCAAGCAGGTCCTCATAGTAGAGAATGAACCAGCCCTCAATCACCAGGTGAATGAACCCACACACTGCAAACCAGCACAGGGACAGTCGCCGCCAAGTCCCCAGTGGGACCACCGCAGCACGACCCGACAACAGCCACGTGGTCACAACTAAGACCCCTGTGACAGAGAAGAGGCCAGCCAGTATATGCCAGGTGGGGCGGTCATTAGGCACAAAGTTGTCCAGTCTTAGGTGCTGAGGCCAGTATGGGTGCAAAGGGCCCGCGTTGGTAGTCATGTCTTTGTGGGCAGATGGCTGCGTGTGGATAGGTAGGAAGTTAAAAAAAAAAGGAACAGGAAAACCTGGACAAATAGAAAGCACAGAATGAGATAATAAAATTCAAATAGTTTATTACCAAAAGAAATGTAAAAGGACTGAATTTACCAGTTAACAGACAGGACTGTAACATTTCTAATTACATTCTGTTTTAAGAGTATGACTAAGGCCAGGCACTATGGCTGGTAATTCCAGTGCTTTTGGAAGGCTGAGGCAGGAGTAGTGCCTGAGGCCAGGAATTCAAGCCCAGCCTGGGCAAGGTAGCAAAACTCTTAAGAAATAAGAAAATTGGCCCGGCATGGTGGCTCACGCCTGTAATCCAAGCACTTTGGAGGCCAAAGTGGGAGGATCACCTGAGGTCAGGAGTTCAAGACCAGCCTGATCAACATGGTGAAACCCCATCTTAAAAAAAAAAAAAAAAGAAATGAGAAAATTAGCCATGTGTGATGACACATGTCTGTAGTCCCAGCTACTAGGTAGGCTGAGGCAGGAGGATCGCTTTGAGCCCAGGAGTTCAAGGCTAAAGTAAGCCGTGATCACATCACTGCACTCCAGCCGGAGACTCTGCCTCTAAAAAAGAAAAGAATGCCGGGTGCTGTGGCTCATGCCTGTAATCCCAGCACTTTGGGAGGCCGAGGCGAGTGGATCACTTGAGCTCAGGAATTCGAGACCAGTCTGGCCAACATGATGAAACCCCGTCTCTACTAAAAATACAAAAATTATCCTGGTGTGGTGGCTGCACCTGTAGTTACAACTCCTTGGGGGGCTGAGGCAGGAGAATCTCTTGAACCCGGGAGGCGGAGCTTACAGTGAGCAGAGATTGCGCCACTGCACTTCAGCCTGGGCAACAAGCAAGATTCTGTCTCAAAATAAAATAAAAAAGAAAAGAAAAAGAACATGACTGAAATATAAGGCCACAGAAAGACTGAAAGCTAGTTCCAGCCCTCTAGGAGCCATATTATAATGTAGTAGAAACAGTCCCAATCTCAGTCCTTGGGGGTCAAAGTCTGGTGGGAGGCAAATGAGAACAACACCTGATCCCAGCCCTCTCTGTCAGTCTGGCGAGGGAGATACAGGACCAGGCTTGGTCTCTTCCTTCAAGGATCACAAACTGGTCACGACCACCAAACCCAGTCCTGTGCTCCGGGGTCACGGTTTGGTAAGAGACACAGGAACCAGGCGTGGTCCCGTTGCACGGGTCAGCGTCTTGGACTGTTCAAAAGAAAGCTATTCCCTCCCTCCGCCGTCCCCGTAGTCCTGAAAACTGCAGCTGGGGGACAGAGGAAAGAAAACGAATCAGAACTACAACCTTCAGTGCAGGGGTTTGGAAAGCCACAGCCTTCCCGCGAAAGCGTGCAATGCCGTCAACCTGCCGGGAAGTGGCGGAAATTGAAAGGCTAGCATCGGGAGAGGAGCGCTAAAGCGGAACACAAAGTCCTCCAATCCGAACCAGACCCCTTCAGTCCTACTGCCCAATGAGAAGGCGGATCCTGTCGTCCGGATAACCTTGCGGTAGCAGGGGGTCTCGCGCCGGCGCAAGGGGGCAGTGTGTGGGGGGGGTGGCAAAGGGTCTCGCGCAGGCACGCCGCCGAGGGCTGGCAGCGTAGCCTGGGAGAGCTAGGGGAGGGACAGGGTGCCGGGTGGAGGGCACTCACCTAGCCGCGAGACGGTAGCGGCCTCCCACGGGGCGCCGGACGCTCTCTGTGTTGCCTCTGGAGCTCTGTCACATCCCTAGTTCGGGCTCATCCCCCTCGTAGGTTTCCTCGCCTTATGGAGCGGGCCAATGGCGAAGCGAAGAAGGCGGCCCTTGCCGCTCCCAACCAATAGGCGCTCTCTGTGTGCTGCCGGTCCCGCCCCCACGCGTGGCGCCATTTTCACCTGAGTCAGGTTTAGGGTGGAGACTGGGGGCCGGCCAAGGTTGGTGGGCGTTTTGCGTCCGTAGCCAATCTGCATCGAGTCCTGGCTTCACTTTCCCCATTCCCTCTTCAGTCGATCAAAACAGGGACTCATTAAGGGCTGTATCCTCATCATCTGCTGGTGAAATCAGCGTTGCGTTGCATCCTCTCACCTCCGCCCTTTTCTAAGTAGAGTAACCCGCATCGTAATGCAAGGAAACTGTTACAGGCAGATCGCATCCTGTACACTGCAACCACCCCCTCCCCAGCTCTTACGTGCTCAGAACTCTTCGGTTCTAATAGTGATCATTCTCTCTTCCCCCAACCACAAGTCAGAATAACTAATCAGAACCCAAGCCTCTGAGTCCTACTGGCCAATTGGCATGAAGACCCTCAATCTCCCTGTGCCAATTCTAAAAAGTCAATCAAATGGCTAACCACCAGTGGAACCCCAGACGGAGCAATCGATCAGAATCCAGACCTATCCCAGATCTCCCATCCAATTAGAACCCACAACCCTCAGTCCGAAGGACAAATAGGCACCAATCCGTCATCTCTCT
Source organism: Callithrix jacchus (assembly GCF_049354715.1). Classification (NCBI taxonomy): domain Eukaryota; kingdom Metazoa; phylum Chordata; class Mammalia; order Primates; family Cebidae; genus Callithrix; species Callithrix jacchus. The sequence continues at coordinate 49,089,555 of NC_133524.1, read as the reverse complement.
TGCTTTCTCTCCTCTGTGTCCCACTCAGAACAACCAATCAGAATGGGGATCCTTCAGTTTTCCAGCCAATCAGGCCTCCCCAACATCCAATTATACAATCTGTCCCTGCCCTACTCAAACCAAGCAGGACCAGGACCCTGCCATCTCATCATCTAATCTAACAATCATAAACTAACCATGAACCAATCATAGTCTGCTCTCTCCTCATGGTTTCCAGCTTCCAAACCTTTATCCATGCTGTGCCCCCTTCCTCACTCATTCCTATTCCCCTCTGAGCAGTGAAGAAGAAGCCTATTGTATATTTCCTACTTTTATTTGACAATAACAAACTGTATATAAAAAGGAAGACAGAAGGCGGGGAGGCCCTGGATCTCCCGCTCTCAGTTTCCCCAAGTGTCCCCCACCCCTAGGTCCCAGCAGGGACTACCCCCTTCCCGCCTTGTGGTGGGGTGGGGATTGACAGGCATGGACATAGTGTGATTGTGTGTGTGTGTGTGTGTGTGTGTGTCTGTTAAGATGTTGGGAATCAAGGATGGAGGGGGCCAAGGAATAGAGAGAGGGCCTTCCCTCGTCTTCCATCAGTGGCACGCTGAGAGGGGTCTCAAGAGGGTTATTAGGGTCCACAGATGTGCCTCAGCCTATGAGACGGTAGAAGATCCAGCATCCAAAAGTGACCCAGTGACTGGCCCAGCTGAGCTCTGACCACTTGTGGAGAGTGTATGCCATGCCGTAGCCCTGTGGGAGAGAAAGAGGTGATGGTCTTACTCAGCAAGGACAAAGAAGGTCTCAGGAAAACCCATCCTTTGCCCAAGGACATTTCTATGATTGCCCTAGGTGAGGCCCTGCAGAAGGGTTTGCATACATATGAAAGGTGACCAGATATAGTTTTTGTCATCTTCTTTAAAAATCATTTTAAAAACAAAGTGATCCCATTCTCTGGCCTGTTATCTCCCAAACATATAAAGAGCTCCTAAAGATTTTGAGAAGGTGAATAAGTCATCTCAGTAAAGGAAAAACAAATGGCTCTTAAACATATGAAAAGATGCTCAGCCTCATTCATAATCTTCCTCTTTTAATTATTATTTTTTTTGAGACAGGGTCTCATTCTGTTGCCCAGGTTGGAGTGCAGTGGCATGATCTCAGCTCACTGCAACCTCTACCTCCTGGGTTCTCCTGCCTCAGCCTCCCAAGTAGCTGGGATTACAGATACTGTGCCACCATACCTGGCTAATTTTTGTACTTTTAGTAGAGATGGAGTTTTACTAGTTGGCCAGGCTGGTCTCGAACTCCTGATCTCAAATGATCCACCTGCCTTGGCCTCCCAAAGTGCTGGGATTACAGGTGTGAGCCGCTCTGCCCGGCCATCTTCCTCTTTATTGAAGTGGCAAACAAATCCAGAAGTTTGAGAGGCACTCTATGCTGGTGGGGCAGCAAGCACATTCATGCATTGCTGGTGGGAAAGCACAAAAGTACTACTCCATTGAGACTATCAGGAACAGATCCTACAGATCTGTCTGCACCTGTGTGGATCCACATGGGTACAGAGTTCCTGCTGCAGCATCACTTATAACAGGAAAGGACTAGAAATCACCTGATGTCCACCAATAAGAGAAAAATTAAACTGTTACATCCTCACAGTGGAAAAAATGAATGAGGACACTATATACTGATGTGGAAGATTTTCAAAAATTACAGAATAGTATCATTCGTGCGTTATCTTTAGGGCAAAAACTGGGGGGGGGGCGGTAGAATTTAAATATATATATTTTTTGAGATGAAGTCTCGCTCTGTCACCCAGGCTGGATTGCAATAGCGCAATCTCAGCTCACTGCAGCCTCTGCCTCCCAGGTTCAAACGATTCTCCTGCCTCAGCCTCCCAAGTAGCTGGGATTACAGGTGCCTGCTACCATGCCCAGCTAATTTTTGTATTTTTATAGAGACAGGGTTTCACCATGTTGGTCAGCTGGTCTCGAACTCCTGACCTTGTGATCTTCCCGCCTCGGCCTCCCAAAGTGTTGAGATTACAGGCCTGAGCCACTGCACCCGGCCTAAAATACATTTTTATATTTGTGCCCTAGGTGAGGGCACAAATATGCTTAAATTTTGTAAAGATATTTTAATAAAAGGATAAAAATGGGCCGGGCGCAGTGGCTCACACCTGTAATCCCAGCACTTTGGGAGGCCAAGGCGGGTGGATCACCTGAGGTCAGGAGTTCGAGACCAGCGTGGCTAACATGGTGAAACCCTGTCTCTACTAAAATACAAAAATTAGCCGGGTGTGGTGGTGCATGCCTGTAATCACAGCTACTCCGGAGGCTGAGGCAGGAGAATCACTTAAACTGGGAGCTGGAGGTTATAATAAGCTGAGATTGCGCCACTGCACTCCAGCCTGGGCGACAGGGAGAGACTCCGTCTCAAAAAAAAAAAAAAGGATAAAAGTGATTACCTGTAAGAGGGTGGGGGGCAGAAGGTGGGAGCAAGTCTTTTCTCTGAATATCTTGACTACTGTTTGGTTTTTGAACCACATGATAGACATTCACTATTTTAAAATATTTTAATAAAAACAAAACAAAAATTTTATTTAAAAAGAAGCAGGCCAGGCGTGGTGGCTCATGCCTGTAATCCCAGCACTTTGGGAGGCTGAGGCAGGTGGATCATGAGGTCAGGAGTTTGAGACCAGCCTGGCCAACATGGTGAAACCCCGTCTTACTAAAAATACAAAAATTAGTCGGGGGTGGTGGCACATGCCTGTAGTCCCAGCTACTCAGGAGGCTGAGGTAGAAGAATCACTTGAACCCGGGAGGCAGAGGTTGCAGTGAGCCAAGATCGCACCACTGCACTCCAGCCTGGGCGACAGAGCGAGACGTCATCTCAAAAAGAAAACAAAACAAAAGAAAAAAGCCAAGTGTAGTGGCATGCACTTCCAGCTACTTGGGAGGCTGAGGTGGGTAGATTGCTCCAGCCCGGGAGTTTGAGGCTTCAGTGAGCTATGATTGTGCCACTGCACTCCAGCTTGGATGACAGAGACTGTTTCAAAAAAAAAAGCAAACCCAGATTTTGTACACTTAATCTGGATTAAAAATTTTTTTAATGTCAAAAAACATGAAGTTTTGTTTTAGACTGAAAAAACTAACTAAAAGAGAAGCAAAAACCTGGATTCTACAAGAGCCATATGAATAAATGTTATTTTAAAATTGTTGTTAATTTAAAAAGGAGTAAAATCTGGAATTTGCATACTCAGCATGAACAAAAATAGTGCAGACTTTTTTATTTTTTTTTGAGACGGAGTTTCGCTCTTGTTACCCAGGCTGGAGTGCAATGGCGCGATCTCGGCTCACCTCAACCTCCGCCTCCTGGGTTCAGGCAATTCTCCTGCCTCAGCCTCCTGAGTACTGGGATTACAGGCACGCGCCACCACGCCCAGCTAATTTTTTGTATTTTTAGTAGAGACAGGGTTTCACCATGTTGACCAGGATGGTCTCGATCTCTTGACCTCGTGATCCACCCGCCTTGGCCTCCCAAAGTGCTGGGATTACAGGCTTGAGCCACTGCGCCCGGCCAGTGCAGACATTTTAATGAAAAATTTTGAAGTGCAGAATCCAGGGTTTGTATACTCAACCTAAGTAAAATAAAATATTTTTAAAATAAATTAAATAAAACAGGGTGCTCATGTCTGTTATCCTGGCACTTTGGGAGGTTGGGGTGAGGGGCCTGCTTGAGCCTAGGAGTTCGAGATCAGCCTGGGCAACATAGGGAGACCCTGTCTCTACAAAAAAATTTAAAAAAATTAGCTGGGCTTAGTGGTGTGCACCTGTAGTCCCAGTTACTCAGGAGGCTGAGGCAGGAGGATGGCTTGAGTCCAGGAATGTGAGGCTGCAGTCAGCCATGATCACACCACTGCACTTTAGCCTGGGGGACAGACCTTGTCTCAAAAAAAAAATTAAGAAGTCTCGCAAATTTTACCTAAACAATAATGAAGTAAAATAATTAACAAAAGTAAAACCTGGATTTTCCACTCCATCTCTATAAAATGAATTTTTTTTTTGAGACAGAGTCTTGCTCTGTGGCCCAGGCTGGAGTGCAGTGGCATGATCTCAGCTCACTGCAACCTCTCGCTTCCAGGTTCAAGCGATCTCCTGCCTCAGCCTCCTGAGTAGCTGGAATTACAGGCATGTGCCACCATGCCTGGCTAATTTCTTATATTTTTGGTAGAGATGGGGTTTCACCAGCTTGGCCAAGCTGGTCTTGAACTGCTGACCTCAAGTGATCTTCCTGCCTTGGCCTCCCAAAGTGCTGGGATTACAGGTGTGAGCCACTGCTCCTAGCCTAAAATGAATTTTACAAGTAAAATAAATAAACATATCTTGCACACTTCACCCAAATAAAAGACCCAACAGTGTGACTCAAGCAGAGGGACTACAGGAGAGGATGGAGGAGCACTGGCTGCCCACGTGAAGCAGCACAGTCTGAGCAGCTCAGGCCTCAGCTTCCCCACATTTGTCCTCATGGTTTCCCCCTGGCAGGTAGTGCCACCCTTGGTTAACCACCCAGCCCAGGGCCACCCCCCCTCACCTGCTCCTCTGTGGTGTCATCCACATCGACATCAAACAGGGAGCCCAGGTAGGCCAGGTGGAAGATGGCCAGGGCTCCAAAGAACAAGTTTAAGGCTCGCACCCCCAGGCCCTGTGGGGGAACAGATGGAAACACTTGGCAACTGGACCTACTCACTGTCCCCCACCTCCTCCTGCGCAGGGGAGCCCAGGGGACACACAGGGCACAGTGGATCCCAGAACTGAGGATGCCCAGGGTACCCCCTGAGATAGAAAAGAGATGGTTCAGGGAGCCTCCTATGGGAGTGCAGAGGCTTCCAAGGATGAGGGTGCTGTCCACAGTGAGGGCATCCTGGGCTGGGGGAGGGCACGTCTCCAGGCAGAGGAGGAAGAGTGGCAGGGCTTTGAGTCAGGGCTTTATAGTGATAAATGTTGGAGGCGGGTGGGAGACAAATATGAGGTTATCTGTACTTCTTATTGCAAACAGAATGAAAAACATAAAATGAAACAAAACCAAATCCCCACTATGACCTAGAGGGCCCATGCCTCCCACCCATCTCCCCTCCCCACCTCACCTCTGCTCAAGCCACACTGGCTGCATTGCTGTTCCTCAAAGATTCCAGGCCTTTCCTATCTCAGGGCCTTTCCTGGGGGTCCCTCTGCCTGGAACGTTTCCCTCCCTCACCTCCTTCAGTTAAAGGCCTCAAACGTCACCTCACCAGGGAGGCTTCTCTGACCTCTCTATTTCAAATGGAAATCACCCCCATACCTTCCTTCCCCCTTTCCCCAAGAATTTTCTCCTTAGCACTACTCACAAGCTAACACACTATTATTAGACTTTACTGACTCATTTTTCATCTACTGTCCCTGGCTAAAACGTTTGTCCCATAGGGCTGGGACTTTGGTCTGTTTTGTTCACCATGGTGTCTCCAGCACCTAGAGTGCCAACAGGTGCTCCACAGATATTCAATGGGGGAAACGAATGCCAGGTGTGTATACAGCAGATGCTCGATAAACGTCTGTTAGAGAAACAGATGCCAGTGAATAGAGGAGAGGCTATGAGGATGGCACCAAAGGAAGAAGCTGGGCACCCTGAGACAAATACAAGATAGAGACAGAAGGAACATTTTGGATGGGTGTCGGGTACGAGGTTGCCTAGGCTGAACCCTCACCAAGCGATGCCGGTGTGAACAGTCTGGCGGGCACCGCTTTGACAAGACACAGGCACTGAGGATCCGAGCCAGGCGCTTCCGAAGGACTGGGGCAGTGGAGAGAGGCAAGGGGGTCAGGTTAACTTCAGGGGATGCTGGTTCCAGTCCCCCACCAATCTTCTATCCATTGGCTGGGCTGGGCTTGGTCATGCACTCACCATGTTCCACATAAGTGATAAAAGCCAGGGACATCAGGACTGCAGCCAGGTGGAAGCTGAAGCCCTGGGGGAGTGGAGGGGACAATGAAATGGGTGAGGAAGAGGCCCTGCCACCTGCCCCCACGCAGCTTCCACCCTGATCCTGCTCTGCCCTGCTCACATGCAAGAGGGCACTGGCTGCATAGGTGACCAGCACAGCTGAGAAGGTCCCCAGGCGGAGAGCATTCTTGAAAACATCTGGAGGGGAAGAGATGTGGGACAAAATTCTCCTGAGAGCCCCCCAGCCCCTCCTGGAGGGCCACCAGCAGGATGAGAGTACCCACAACCTGTTGGAGCACCCAGGATAAAGTCCTTCACATGCCCAAAGCCCAGCTCCCGATCTCCCCCCCAGCCTGCCCTTCCCAGTCTCATCAAGTTCAGTGGATGTCAACTCCACCCTTCCAGTTCCTCAGGACAAAAACCTGGGAATCACCCTTGATTTGTCCTCCCCAAACTCCCACATCCAAACTCAGCAAATTGTGTGAGTTCCACCTTCAGAATATGCCAGAATCTGAGCTCTCCTCTCTGTATCCACTGCCACCACCACCATCACGCCCCCTCCCCTCTGTCCTCACAGCAGCCAAAGGGATCCTGTTGCAACCGAAGTCAGCCCAGGGCCCTCTTCTGCTCAGAGCCCTGCCGTAGCTCTCATCTCTCTCAGAGAAAAAGCCAAAGCCCTTTCCGTGGCCCACGAGGCCCTCTGGGCCCTCCCTGACCTCACTGCCTGCCACCAGCCCCTCGCTCACTCTGTTCCTGCCTCACTGGCCTCCTTGCTGTTCCCCACACACCAAGCAAGCTCCTGCCTTAGGGCCTTTGCACCTGCTATTCCTTCCATCTGTTACACTCCTCCCGAGTATACCTGCACTCCCTGCTCCCTCACCTGCCTTGCATCTTTGCTCCAATGTCACCTCCTCCAGGAGACTTGCCCTGACTAATTTTTTTTATGATTACAACACCCCACCCTCCCCACTCCTATCTCACACCAGCACTCCTAGATTACCTTTACCTGCTTTATCTTTTTTTTTTTTAAACCATAGCACTTATCAACACCTGAGCTATTAGGTATTTTTTTCTCTTATTTATCATTTGCCCCCCAACAGAACTGCAGCTCCACAAGGGTAGGGATTTGGGGTGCCTTGCATGCAGAAGGTGCTCAGTAAATGTTGTATGAATGTATGAAAGGGCCTGGGTTACTAATACGGCTGGAGTGGTGACTTGGTGACTCACAGTTATTTAGCCAATAAGACATGGGCAGGTTCCAGCTTGTGACAACTTCTACCATTGACCGAGGCAGCTCCACATTCAGTGGCTTGGACACCGTCAGATCCCTGTGGGCAGAAGACACATGCAAATTCATTTGGGATCTCAACTCATCTGACTGCCACACTTCTGTCTAGGCTGTTCCCTCCCCTGGGAGTACCCGCCCTCCTCCCTGCAGCTCCTCTAGGCGGCACCCTGTGGGAGAGGGGGGTCCCCAAGCCCTCCCACCATTCCAGGTGATCCTTCTCCTCGGTAAAGCCAGCCCCCGCCAACGTGGCCGTGGCCTCGGACAGAAAGCCCACAAAATAGTTGCTGAAGTGGAAGGAGACAGCACTCTCGTAGGCTCGCAGCCACCTGGGGAGAAAGGGGCAGGGGAGAGAGGCATCATGTTTCGGCCCTAGCATGATACCCCACCACATGTCAGCATCCCGGGTCCCACTCTGTAGACTCACCTTACCATGGTGCCCCTAGGGCCCCCAGGGGTCAGGAAGGCAGCAGAGAAGAAAGAAAAGAGAGTCAGAGAGGCCCTGGAGGCTGGTCTGAATTATTCAGACAAGACAGACGAAATGTAGCCGCAAAAAAAGATGAACTATGATAGTCACACAGACATCCACCCTCAAGTAGTTAGTCTTATGTGGCTCAAACAGATGCATGAGCTGTCCTAAAATATGGCATGGCCTTGCAGGCTCACATGGCCAGATGGCCAAAGCCACCATCAGAGACCCAATCTCACAGACCTGCCCCCTCTAACAGCCAGACACAAATCTTATCAGACTCCCACCCTTGCAGTGCTCTAACCTGACTCAGCGACCACAGGACAGCCAAAAATGCCTGAGCTGGGCACAGAGAGCATCAAACACCCTGCTGTGCACACACACACACCCTGCTAGTGGCAATCAGACATGGGCAAAAACAGGCAGCATCCTGGGTTGGAAGAAGCATAGGTTCTGAAGTTAGGCCTGGGATTCATGCCTGGCTGCTTAGCTGGGTGACCCTGGTCAAGTCACTTGACCTTTTAGAGAGTCATTCAGCATTAGACCTAATCAGCAGCCAGGGAGTAGGGGAGGGGCCATAAAAACAAAGAGCCGGATCAAACCCTGTAGTCCAACCAGAGGCAGTCAGTCCTGCAGACAGGCACAGACCAGAGTTGGTTATGACCCGTCAGCTAGATAACACCAAGCTGTCAGACAAGCAGACATACAGGCAGAGGTAGCCCATGAACTCCACAGACAGGCATATGACATGCTATGGTCAGACCCATTCCTGGCCAAAGCTACGAAATGTCAGAATCATCAACACAGATTTATCTGATCCAATGAGAGCCACGCACCCTATCATTGATGATGGCACAGCCAGACAGCCACTCACAGGCTCACACTCAGGGGGTCAGTGGCCGATAGACAAAACAACCCATACATGTCCCTAGCCAGAGTCGCTGACAGGTTAAAGTTACTCAACCAACATACACGTCACTCTCCATGACAGTTATGTGACTTGCTTCTAATAGCAACACAGCTGAACAGATGGACAGCCAGACACATAGTATGTGTTGGAGTGTCAGTCATACAGAGTCACAGAGCCAAGCTTGGTCAGCCAGCCAGCCACAGTCTCTGTCTAGTCGTGGAGTTGACGGTCAGACACACTTGGACACACAGAACCCATTGGTCATGGGCTCTGCCCCCACTCACGTCAGCCCCACTCCATAAGCCCTTACACCTGCCCCCTCATTTACCTGGCTTTGCGTTTCTTGCTGTAGTAACAGAAGACAGAAAGAAGCATTAAGAGACAGACTCAGAACTGGGGAAACCACAGGTCCCTACCCAACCCCCTCACTGCTGGGCAGGGGTCTCAAAGGCTATGCTCACTTGCGAAGGAGGCGGTCACCGTTGAGGGGGATGAAGTACGGGAAGAGATAGGGGCCCACGCAAGTGGACAGCACAAGGCACAGCAGGGCCAGTGCCAGGCTCCAGGCCACCTTCTGCAGCCACTGGCGGCTCTGTAGGGAAGGGATCAAGGCTTCATGAGTGCTGCTCCGGGGCAGCTCCCACAGTCCCTGCCCACCTGTCCACCCAGGACCTCACCAGTGGGCGGCCTTGGACAGCCTGTAGGTAGCTGTGGAAGGATATCCAGGGCCCGAAGACAATGGTGCCCACGAAGTAGAGGTAGCCCATGAACTCCACTGGTGAGGGCACTGCACCCACCTCGCCCCGGTCCAGGTCGAAGCCCAGAGACACTGCCTTCATGGCCACGATCATCTGGGCCCCTATGTGTGGTGCCCATGGTCAAGTGGATGGGCAGAGGGCAGATCAGCATGGCAGGGAGGAGGTGCACCAGGTGAGATGTAATAGGAAAAGGGGGCACAAAGATGGATACATGGGCATGGGACAGGTAGGCAGATGGGCAAGGAAACGCATGACAGATAGATGCCCTTACTCCAGAGAGTCAGGCACGTACATGACATGAGACAGACAGACTTAGGGAAAATGCACGGTGGAAAGAGACATGAACCTGAGGGTAATGTGAGGCCTTCATGTCCAGTGGGGTGGGCAGATGAGCGAGAAAAGCAGGGGAGGAAACTCACAGGGTGGGGCAGTTAGGAGACGTGGAGTGGGGCGGGGGGTGGGTGAGCAGGTGAGAGGGGCAGGGCTACCTACCTCGCATCTTGTGCCATGTCACGGTGTCTACCATGTGCATCTCACTGAGGAAAAAGGTGTTGGTCTTGGTCCCATGACATTCATGGCCTCTGAGACCATAAAGGTGGGGAACCAAGGTGCCAGAGGGTTCTGCTTCCTCCCACCCTACAAGTCTCATGGATGAAAAATTATCCCAGGCTCTCTCCTCCAGGGGGAGCCCTTGCTCAACCTGTCCCTTACAATCCTGTGAGAGGACAAATCTCCCAGATTCCCTTCTCCAGGGACACTCCATGCCCTCCTGTTCTGTGTCTCCTCATAGGCGAATGATTCTCCCAGACTCCCTTCTTTCTCTGGGGAATCTTACCCCCTCCCTGCCTTGGACAACTTCATCCGGGGCCTGGGGACCCACCCACACACTTCAGCCAACAGTGTGAGGATAAGGATGCACACCCATACCCCATGAGTAGGTAGATGAGGATGGTGACGGAGAGGAAGACGCCTCGATGGGAGGAATGTCGGCAGAGGAACAGCACGAGGTAGCACAGGAGGCTGAGCAGCACGACCCAAACCATGTGCAGCTGGAAGAAGTGGTAGAGGCTGAAGAACCCGCCTGCCACGGTGCTTGCATGCTTCAGGTAGGATGGCAACCCTTTGGGCAAAAGGGAGAAAGAAAGGGAGAGAGAACGAGAAAAAGAGAGAGAAAGAGAGTGTGGGAGGAAGGGAGGGAGGGAGAGAGGGAGAACAAGAAAGAGAAGGTTGGTGGACTGGTAGGAAGGGGAGGATGGCCTGGGCAGAGGGCATAGCCAGGGCAAAGGCCTATAGGCTGGAATGTAGTGGGATCGAAGGGGCCCGGAACAGGTGTTGGGGAGCTGGAGAGGGTGGCAGAGCCTGAGTTTAAAGAAAAGAAACTTCTATAAAGGGTATTTAGGGGACCCTGGAAGAAATTCAAGCATCAATTTATATAGGATAACATTATTGTATCCAGATTCAATGTCTCAGGGGGTGATAGTGGAGGATGTGGTTGTGGGGGATGATGTTCTTGTTCTTGGGGCCACACATTGAAGGATGTGGGGTACAGTGTTGTGATGTCAGCAGGTTATTCAAGCAATTCAGGAAGATGATAGATAGATGGATGGATGGATAGATAGATAGATAGAGCCAGCTAATGTGGCAAGATGTTGAAGCTGGAGAATCTGGTGATGCATGCATAGGCGCTCATTGTACTATTTTTTCAACTTTTCAGTAGCTTTGAAAATTTTCAAAATAATAAACCTGGGAAAAAATAAACCATCTATTTAAAATAAAAGAAAAAGAAAAAAGAAAATGTAGAACCTTCGGATCTCAGATTTCCAAAACTCTCCACCTCCTATAGGAACCTTGGGGACTTGGAATCTTTCATTAAGATACAGGCCTGCTATGACTGTGGAAACATTTCATAATCCTAGAATCCAGAAATCGCATCATGCCCTGATTATAGAAATCCACAATGCCAACATTTTAGAAGTCTAGAATGTGAGAATTTCAAACTGTCAGAATCTCCAAGCCCTGTAATCATGGTACTTTGGGATTCCATAACCCTGTGACATCAGCATGCCAGTGTCTTATAACCTTGGGTTGTAGACATTTCAGAATCCCAAGATCCAAGAATCTCAGCTTTCCGGAATCCCAGAAGTCAGGAATACTGAAGGGCACGGCTTGGCATGGCAGGATGTGGCTCAGTGTGGTGTGGCATGGGGTGGCTGGCATAGTAGGATGTATGCGGTGTGGTGGAATGGGGTTTGGCCTGGTGGGATGTGGTGAGGCTGAACATGTTGGGGCCCAGCTTGGACATGCTGGGCCCTGGCAGGATGTGGCAGGGTAAGGTGTGGCTCGATATGGATGAATGTGAGAAGTCTGATATCGCCTGGCATGGTGGCACACGGCATGGCAGGCACTTACCGAGCCTCCAGAGGAGGCGGCAGGCAAGGCAGATGGCAAGGAGCAGCCAGATCTGGTCAAGGCCCTGCTGGGCAGTAGGCAGGAGACAGCCTTGCAGTAGCTGTTGGAAAAATTCCTGGCGGCTGAAGGTGGCCATTTCGGACCCCCACGGATGGAAGACCAGATGGATAGATCTGTCAAAGCGGGGACACAGAGGGAGCGGGTGTCCGTGGGGCAGACCTTGCTCAAGGGATGGACTCCAGCACTCACATTTCAGTTTGGGGCTGCCCAACCCATGTAGAGGTAAGGTACTGGGGGACTGGGGGAGGGTGTGAGAAGTCAGGTACATCAGGCTGAGCCGCCAACTGTGTGCGTGTGGGTGTTCGTTCGGCACGCACACGCACAGCCTGTGACCTGGAGTGAATGAAGGACCTCTGTCTCTCCAATGCTATGAACAGTCCAGTCCGATGGTGATGGGATGGCATACATTTCAGGCCCATATATCAAATGGGGCGGGCGACGGGAAGGGGAATCCCTGGTTTCCAAGGTAGAGTCGCTCTGGGTGGAGGGCAGAGAGGGGGATTCTGTGACACTTGGGGGCCGTGTGCATCTCTCCTTGTATGGATGCGGCGGGTTGGGGGGTGTCCTGTATCCTCCGCGCGCCCCATCTCATCCTCACCCGGCGAGAGGCCGCCAACAAAGTCCTGCCCAGGTCCGGGGGCTGCAAGGAGGTGGTGGTAGGGGACATAGCAGGAGGGATGGTCGGAAAGGTGATGGGGAGGGGGTCCCAGCACTCGCGCTACAGATCCACCCGGGGAGGTCGGCTCAGGGATGGGAGCGGGGGAGTCGCGTGCGCACTACTGGCGACCTACCTGGCAGGAAAGAAGCCCGTGGTCCTGGGGACCGAAGACGCGCTGCCGCCGCCGCCGCCTCCTCCGGGCAGCCTACCCCGCAGGCCGCAAGGCCGGGACCAGCAGCGGCTCCCAGGGCGGCTCGGCGAGCGGGCCCTTTAAATCCCGGGGCGGCCCGGCCGCTGGCTCGGCCAATGGGAGAGCGGGAGGGGGGCGGGGACAGGGACGCGGAGGAGGGGAGCGGGAGGATCGAGGGAAGGAGGAGCGGGGGGTTGAGGGGAGCCGGGCGCGGGGGTACGTCGGCGCGCAGGACGTTCACGCCCGCACCTTTCCGGCCTGTGGCTGTTGCAGCTCTGGACCGCTTGCGTCCGGAGGATTTCTGGCCATCCAAGAACAAACTTCCAAATCTCCAAATTTCCAAGCCTTGGAAGCTGAGAAGGGAAAGAAGGGGGAGGGAGGAGGTGACCCCCAAATGGTCACCCTGGTACGTCCTCTAGATACCGTGGTGGCCCCGTTTCACAGATGGGAAAACAAACCGAGATCTCTCCTTACTCATCCTTTGAGAGAACCGAAGTAACTTCCAACCCTTCCCGCCTCCGGGGAAGGGCCAGGAACATTGATAAGTAATGACTGTGTCACCTAGGAACACAAATTAGGCGCCTGTGCTTCCCCTAGGGACAAGCTGTGAGCACTTGGCGTGTCGTCGTTGAGAAATGATTTGCATGCTTAATTCCCCGGCAGACTCTTTGCATTGAAGGTGACCCCAGCGACTAGTAAATGTTCCCTGTGAACTGGAAGGAGGCTAGTACGGAGCACGTAAAAAGGGTATTTATAAAGCTCTTACACCTATAATCCCAACACTTCAGGAGGCCAAGGGTAGGAGGATCGCTTGAGGTCAGGAGTCAGAGATCAGCCTGGCCAACATGGTGAAAACCCGTCTCTCATAAAAATACAAAAATTATCCGGGAGTGGTGATGCAAACCTGTGGTCCCAGTTACTCGGGAGGCTGAGGTGGGAGGATGGCTTGAGCCTGAGAGGCAGAGGTTCCAGTGAGCCGAGATCGCGCCACTGCACTCCAGCCTGGGTGACCGGTCGAGACCATGTCTCAAAAATAAACAAATAAAGACCGGGTGTGGTGGCTCACGCACGTAATCCCAGCACTTTGAGAGGCAGAGGCAGGTGGATTACCTGAGGTCAGGAGTTCGCGACCAGAGTGGCCAACATGGAGCAACCCCATCTCTACTAAAAATACAAAAAAAAAAAAAAAAAAAAATTAGCTGGGCGTGGTGTCGGGCGCCTGTAATCCCAGCTATTCCGGAGGCTGAGGCAGGAACCCCGGAGGTGGAGGTTGCAGTGGGCCAAGATCACACCATTGCACTCCAGCCTGGACAACAAGAGTGAAACTCCTTCTCAAAAAGTAAAAAAATAAGTAAATAAACAAATAAAAGCAAAACTTCTTCTCTAAATAAATAAATAGATAGATAGATAAATAAGAAAGAAAGCACTTAAACTGGCCCCAACAAAGACCCGTATAGGGTTCTATCTGCACCAACACTCAGGATTTAAGTAGCACCCGCCTTCTACCTACCCTACTGCTGCAGTTTCTAGGCATTCCACTTTGTACCTAGGGTGATGAATGGCCTATTTTTCCAAAAGAGCCCTTACTGCATGCTTAGCTGTGACATGGAAGGGGGAAGGAAGCCCAGGTCAAGCTGGACTCCACCCTGACCTAGGCAGCCAACTGAAACAAATTTTAATCAGATTAACAAGGTCCTGTATGGAACTGGTAAGTCATGTTCATTAACCCGTCTTCAGTGTCATTTTCTGTTAAACAAAAGAGTGGGCTTGGCAGGTTTTTGCTGGGAAACACCAATGGTAATTGAAGAGAAATGTATGTTTTCTATTTTAACATGTGGTTAAGTGCAGTTCTAGCTCATAAATTGGTATTCATGTATAATAAAAAATATTTAATGTGTTTAATATATATATATTACCATATATATATATAAAATGAATAATAGCTTAGACCGGATGCACAGATCCCAATTCTTTTCCTTAACAGCAGAATACAGGACATGTATTTTATGAATTAAATTTCATTTTAATTTTTTTCTCAGTTGTCAAACACACTCAAGTTGATTCAACAAAGACCCACAGCACCTACCGGAATACTTCCCTCAGCTGCAAGATCTGGCATTTAAAACTGGAAGATTCTTTAGTAAGCTGGTTTTCTCCAACAAGAAAAAAAAAATCTGAAAGATTCTTACCACATGTGCTTCTGGGCTTTGAAAACTTGATCCTTTCCATCTAGGCTTTTGACCTGTGCAACAAAGAACTAGTATCTAGATTTTAGGATATGTAAGAAACATCTACAAATCACTAAGAAGAGGACAAACAATACACTTGGCAATAGACATCGGATACAAACAGGTAATTCACAGCAGAAGAAACCTGAAATGGCCAATATGTGTAATATATGAAAAGATAACCCAATCTGTTTACTTATCAGGGAAATGTAAAATGAAAACAACGGTGAGATATAATACCATTTTGCATCTACCAGATGTTGTGCTTCATATTTTTTTATCACTGGAGCTTAGTAGAGGGTGGACACTCAGTAAATATCTGTGGTCATTCTGGGTTATGGTTTCTGGGGCGTTTTAAATGAGTACTCCATAATTAAATAAATGCAAATTAAAAACAATGATATACTGCTTTTCTCTTATGGGACTAGCAAAAATGCCAAGCCTTATAATGATAACATATTTACTCTCTTTCTGTCTCTGTCCTTCTGTTTTTTCCTCTGTATATACATATGTAATATATATATATATATATATAATTTTTCTGAATTATTTGATAGTGATTGCAGATATGATGCCCTTTTAACTAAATACTTCAGTATGAATTTCCTAAGAGCAATGACTTTTTTTTTTACATTGCTACCAGCATAGTATGAGGCTTCCATTGCTTCACATCCTCAGAAATATTTGTTATCTGACTTTTTGGTTCTAGCCACCCTGGTGTACATGTCAATAGCATCTTTGTATAGGAAAATGGAATCATAGATTAAAAGACTAATTATAGACCAAAAAACCTGATAACAGAATCTTGTTATCAGGTTTTTTTAGTCTCCTCCAATGTGGAACAATGTCTTCATCTTCACTTAACTTTCATGATCTTGATGTTTTAGGAGAGCACAGACCAGTTCTTTGGAAGAATGTCCTTCAATTTGGGTTTCTCTGATGTCTCCTCATGATTAGATTTGAATTCTACATTTTTGGCAGGAATTCCACAGAAGTGACGCTGTGTTCTCAGCTTATCAGGAGGCAGGAGGGTTCAGTCAATCCTGAAATTGGCATTAGCATTGGATCTTTTGGTTAAAGCGGTCTTCCAGTTTTCACCAGTGTAAATTTAATATTTTTCCCTTGGTAATTCTTTTTTTTTTTTTTTTTGAGACAGGGTCTTGCTCTGTCACCCAAGTTGAGGGCATGGACGCAATCACGGCTCACTGCATCTTTGAACTCCTGGGCTTGTGATCTTCAAGGACTAAAGGTGTGAGTCACCATGCCCGGTTAATTTTAAATTTTTTTTGTAGAAACAGGGTCTCCCTGTGTTGCCTAGGCTGGTCTCAGATTCCTGGGCTTACGCAATCCTCCTGCATCAGCCTCCCAAAGTGCTGGGATTACAGCCGTGATCCCCTTTTGTAATTAATAAGTATCTTGTCGGGAGATACTTTGAGACTGTAACTCTGCATTTTTTAAAATCAGACTTTTACTCCCTACTTTAGCATCCATTGGTGGTTCTTGCCTGAAGCAATAACTACTCTGATGGTGGCCAAATAATGATTTTTCTTTTATACATACAACGTGATTTTACTGTGAGGAAGAGCTTTCTTTCTCTTTCTCTCTCTGGGACTCAAAGATTCTTATTTTTTTAAATATTTATTTATTTATTGAAATGGAGTCACCCAGGCTGGAGTGCAGTGGTGCGATCTCCACTTACTGCAACCTCTGCCTCCCAAGTAGCAGGGATTACAGACACCTGCCACCATGCCTGGCTAATTTTTGTATATTTAGTAGAAATGGGGTTTCACTATGTTGGCCAAGCTGGTCTCGAACTCCTGACCTTAGGCGATCCACCCACCTCAGCCTCCCAAAGTGCTGGGATTACAGACGTGAGCCACTGCACTCGGCCAGATTCTTATTTTGTTGATTGACTTTAGGGTCTCACTCTGTTGCCCAGGCTGGAGGGCAGTGGCTCAATCATAACTCACTGCAGACTACAACTCTTAGGCTCAAGCGATCCTCCTGCCTCAGCTTCCTGAGTAGCTGGGACTTTTAAAAATTCTTTTCCAAAATGCCAGATATAGGTGAAGGGGAGGAAGGCAGCAAATCACACTGCCACGTGTGTACCTATGCAACAATCTTGCATGTTCTTTACATGTACCTCAAAACCTAAAATGCAATAAAAATAAAAATATTCCAGAGATGGGGTCTTGCTATGTTGCCCAGGCTGTCCCTGAACTCCTGGCCTCAATCCATCCTGCCATGTCACAAAGTGCTGGGATTACAAGTGTGAGCCACCATGCCTGGCCCCACACTGGATCTTAAAGAAATATTATGAGATCTCAAGGTCAAGAAAGGAAGGGAGGAGGGTTCTAGGTAGCCCAGGTAGTTCCTGACCTGGGCAAAGGCAGAGGGAAATTGTGAGATGGGAATGAGGTGCTCCTGGTGACAGGGTCTGTGAGGGTGCATACTCTGGGACACAGCAGCTGGGCAGGGAATATGAGGCTCCTTTAATCTGAGACTCCAGTGTGTGAGCCTTCTTGAGGGTAGCCCTCATGTGGGGGTTCCTTTATCCCTTACCTCAACCTGGGATCTCACTGCACCATTCTACAGAGAGAATAGTAGGGCAGGGAGAGAGTGAAGCCATTCTTCAGAGAGGAGCATGTGTGTACCTTGCCAGGTAGTTCTGTTGCCTGTGCAGGGAGAACACTGCTGTGGCCAAGGTGAGATTGGGGATGGGTTCCATGTCTGCAGGACATACCTCACCTTGGGACCAAGCAGCCACCCTTTCCCGTTCCTACCCAGCTGCTAGCTTACAATGGGACTTTGAAGAAGTCAATCTGTCTAGACCTCAGTTTCTCCATCTATTTAATGGTGTTACTGATGCTCTAGACTCAAGGCCACTTAATTAGAAGTTTGTGGACTAGGCAGATGCATAGATGGGATTCCAAAGAGTCCTTGAGCTTGCAACCAACTCTGTAAGTGCTGTCAAAGTCCTCCAGCCAAAACCCCCCAGGAACACGTGTGGTTGAACAAGTTGGGTTTATTGCCCATCGCAACAAGGGAGAGCATACACTGTAGGGCACCATGAGGTGTCTCAGTAAAAGGGAGTTAGAACTTATAGGATTGAGGCTTGTGTTCAGTGATTTTGGGGACAGTTTAAGGAAGCAGGGCTTTGCTTTGGCTAGGAACTGGTGCTAATTCTTTTTTTGTTTGTTTAGTTGCTGTTTTATTTTGCTTTGTTTTTTTTCAGTTTGCGTGTTGGTGCTAATTCTATGATTGGCTATCACAATAAATTTTATTTAGAAGGAGGGCAGTCTAACTAGAGTGGAGGCTAAAGCTGTCATTAGCCAAAAAAAAAAAAAAAAGCATTATATAGCCAAGTCGGGGATATTTGGTCATTTCTGTGGTTTGGACAACATATTCATGTGTCTGTGCTAAGACAAGATGACATACTGATCTTGTTTTTGTCTCGATTCATCACAATCAGACTGGCCTTGTCTGATATTGATGTTTTGTCCATGTTCAATAGGAGGGCATTAGGGCCCAGCTGTGGGTACCAAGCCGGCTCTGGGATGTCAGGGGCTACTTGCCTCTTTCTCAACATGTTCCTAGGGAGCAGGCTGTCAGCTTTCGTCAGATTTTCTGGGAAATCTGGAATCTCACAGAGAACCAAATGCTTAGTCTCTAAAATCACTTGCAGCTCAGACAGGTGCTGCCCATTTTACAGAGGCTGCAACTGAAGCTCAGATGGGATAAGTGGCTCCTATGGGGATGTGAGGTCGTGTGTGTGTGTGTGGGGGGGGCATAGGCACTAGCAGAGCCTGTGACAATGGTGAAATTAAATCACTCTGTAAAAACCAATCTTTGTGAAATTAAATCCCTCAGTCTTAAAACCAATGCAGACTATTAGATGTCAGCAAGAAAGGCTGTTTGGTTTCTTTTGCAAAGATCAGCTTTTCTTATTTGTGCTTTTTAAAAAGTCCTTTTTACAACCTCGATGAAGGGGAATTTGACATCTAACAAAAATGCATGTTTTTCTTTTGCCCCAGCACTCCCACTCCCAGAAATTTACCCTGAAGATACTCCCCCAAACACTGTGAAAATACAAATGCACGATATTCATTGGTTGAATAAGCTGTGGTGCAGTCACACAGTGGAGTTCTATGCAGCTGTAAAATGATTGAGGAAGACATCTATGAACTGATGAGGAATGATTAGGACACACTGTTTTTTTAGACAGAGTCTCCCTCTGTTGCCCAGGCTGGAGTGCACTGGCACAATCTCAGCTCACTGCAACCTCCACTGCCCAGGTTCAAGTGATTCTCCTGTCTCAGCCTCCTGAGTAGCTGGGACTATAGGCGCATGCCATCAGACCCAGCTAATTTTTGTATTTTTGGTGGAGACAGGGTTTTGCCATGTTGGCCAGGCTGGTCTTGAACTCCTGACATCAGGTGATCCACCTTGGCCTCCCACAGTGCTGGGATTACAGGGGTGAGCCATTGCACCCAGACAGGAGATACTGTTAAGTAGAAAAAGCAAAGTGCAGGCCGGGTGCGGTGGCTCATGATTGTAATCCCAGCACTTTGGGAGGCTGAGGCGGGCAGATCACCTGAGGTTGGGAGTTCGAGACCAGCCTGACCAACATGGAGAAACCCCATTTCTACAGAAAATAAAAAAAAAAGTTAGCTAGGCGTGGTGTCACATGCCTGTAGTCTCAGCTACTTGGGAGGCTGAGGCAGGAGAATGGCTTGAGCCTGGGAGGCGGAGGTTGCAGTGAGCCGAGATTGCACCACTGCACTCCAGCCTGGGCAACAAGAGTGAAACTTCGTCTCAGAAAAACAAAACAAAACAAAACAAAAAACCCAAAGTGCAAGACAGTAAATATAGGATGCAAGCCTTCATGTAAAACAAGATGATATAAGAAAACATACATGTATTTGTTTATCTTTACAACAAGAAACATTGTGGAAGGATAAAACAGAAACTATTGAGATTGGTTTCCTAGAAGGAGTGGGTGAGAGGGATAGAACAGAGAAGTGACAGTGACACTTCTCTGAGTATACTTTTTGGTCTAGTTCTGACTTGTGAAACCATCTTGTTTCATATACCTTAAAAATAAATAAAATGAACAAGGATAGGGGAAATTACTGTTAGTGGGGATGTAAAATGGTGCAACAGCTGTGGAAAACAGTATGGATTTCTGGCCAGGCCACGTGGTTCATGCCTGTAATCCCAGCACTTTGGGAGGCTGAGGTAGGGGGATTGCTTGAGGCCAGGAATTCAAGACCAGCCTGGTCAACATGGTGAAACCCCATCTCTACAAAAACATTTTTAAAAATTGGCTGGGCTTGGTGGTTTATGCCTGTAATCCCAGCACTTTGGGAGGCTGAGGTGGGCGGATCACTGGAGGTCAGGAATTCAAGACCAGCCTGGTCAACATGGTGAAACCCCATCTCTACCAAAAATACAAAATTAGTCAGGCGTGGAGACAGGCACCTGTAATCCCAGCTACTCAGGAGGCTGAGGCATGAGAATTGCTTGAACCTGGGAGGCAGAAGTTGCAGTGAGCCGAGATTGTACCACTGTACTCCAGCCTGGGCAACAGAGTGAGACTGTCTCAAAAAAAAAAAAAAAAAAGAAAAGAAAAGAAATAACCAGTCATGGTGGCATGTGCCTATAGTCCCAGCTACTCAGGAGGCTGAAGTGGGAGGATTCCTCCAGCCTAGGAGTTCCAAGCTGCAGTGAGCTGTGATTGTGCCACTGTACTCCAGCTTGAGTGACAGAGAAAGACCCTGTCTCTACAATAAAATAAAACAAAAAAGATCCAGTTTGATATCACTTCCCAGGTTGGGGAGACCCTTCCTGCCTCTTGCTTCTGGGATTCCCATGCCCTGGGAAGACCCTGTCTCCATAAACCTCATCACACAGAAGTGTCTGTCTCCCCATAGGCAGTGCCGCATCTCTGTGCTGTCTGTGGCCTCCAATGCCTGCACTAGGCTCAGCATCTAGACAAGGTCTGGCAAGCATTGACTGCAGGACTCCATCAACCAGTGAATAGCAGGGGTGATGCAGGGCTGGGTGCTGGCCTCTCCCTGTTTGGAGAGTGCTTGAAATGGGGCTGCCACAGGACTTCTGGGTTTTGGGGGACGGTGCCTCTCACCCTGCAGCCCTATTGCCCTTGGTTTTCTACTCCACCTTACCTGCAAACTGCTGCCCCTCTTCCTTCTAGAGCCAGCTAGGGTCTCCCCACAGCTCCTGGCACCCCAGGGCCTCCTGGCACATCATCCCCTGGCCCAGATTCTTCTGGCACCCTGAAATCTGACTGCACTACTGTCACACCAAGCTATCAAGGCTAAGGACTTTTCCTGACCAAGCCTGACACCTGGAAAGCTGGCAGCCCTGGACAGAGGGATGGGTTTACTACTGAGCCCCATCCCCTGGCCAGGGTGTCATTCTTAGGACACATCCTCAATTGTCCTCCTGGTTCTCGCTCCCTGTGAAGGACATCATTTGACAGAGCTAACAGCACCCAGTTCGAGGCCTTGGGATGGTTTCTTAGCATAAAAATGTAGCTACACTCAGGAAAATTCAGAAACTGCCCTTGAGGAAATTTTTTTTTTTAAGATAGAGTCTCACTCTGTCAGCCAGGCTGTAGTGCAGTGGCACATGATCTCAGCTGACTGCAACCTTTGCCTCCCTGGTTCAAGTGATTCTCCTGCCTCAGCCTCCTAAGCAGCTGGGATTAAAGGCACCCACCACCACACACAGTTAACTTTTGTATTTTTGTGAGACTGGGTTTCACCATGTTGACCAGGCTGGTTTTGAACTCCTGACCTCATGTAATCTGCCTGCCTCAGCCTCCCAAAGTGTTGGGATTACAGGTGTGAGGCACCACTCCCGGCCCCCTTGAGGAAATTCTTAAGTGGCTTTGACCTTCTGGCCCTCTTCCCTCAGCAATGTGGCCATGCATCCTGCAAAACCCTCCAAGCCCTGCAGAGCCAGATAAATTGGGGTGCGCATGCCTGATTCTCGTGACCACATTGTTTCCCTGTTATGTGATCCCAGAGTGTGTGGTGTGGACCAGAGTTTATGCTTGCATCTGTACACCCACCAGATATCTCAGCATCCTACTGTCCATCTGTCCATCTGTCTCAGGGACAGTTCCTGTAAATGGCATTCTTCCTGAGGTTTAGGGTCTTTTTCTTTCTTTAAATTGCAGGCTGGAGGTTGGCACACATGTCTCATTGGGGTCTGGAGCAAAAGTGGGCTGGCTACCCCAGGCCTCTGGCCACACTCTCTGGGTGCTGGCTCTTTCGTTCAAAAGCCATCCCTGGCACCCCAGGGCTAGGAATTAAACCCCCTGCTCAGCTTCCAAGTGCCAAATTCTTTTATTATTATTATTATTTTTGAGAAAGTCTCGCTCTGTTGCCTAGGCTGGAGTATAGTGGTGCGATCTTGGCTCACTGCAACCTCCGCCTCCTGGGTTTAGGCGATTCTCCTGCGTCAGCCTCCCGAGCAGCTGGGATTACAGGTGCCCGCCTCCACACCCAGCTAATTTTTGTATTTTTAGTAGAGATGGGATTTCACCATGTTTGTTGGCTCAGGCTGGTCTCTAACTCCTGACCTCGTGATCCACCCACCCTGGCCTCCCAAAGTGCTGGGATTATAGGCGTGAGCCACTGTGCCCTGCCCAAGTGACAACTTCTTCCTCAGCCCTTCATCCACCCTATGCTTCAACCACACTCATTCTCTCTTACACCTTCCAGGGTTTACCCACACATTCCCACTTCCAGGAATGCCCTTCCTCCTCCTCTCCTCTGGCAATACCAACAGATGTATCAGCACTTGGCTAAAATGTCAGGGTCATAATCAAATGCTCCCTGGGGTAACCACAGCATTGATCACAGAATCATGCAGCGAGACTTGCCTGTGGATGTCTCTCAAGTTAGACTGGGAGGGCTGAAAGAGCAGGATGGGGTATGACTCATCTCTGTGCTCCCAATGCCTGGCACAAAGCTGGAGCCACAGCAGTGATCAGTTACATGGGTGTGCAGATGGGTGGCTAGATAAACAGATGAATGAATAAGTGGGTAAGTGGGTGAATCATGGATGGATGAATGGGTGCAAGGCTGAGTGGTTGAGTAGACGAACTGTGGGTATCCACAAGAAAGAGCAGGTCGATGACAATTCTAATGTTCTAACCTGCTCCAACTGCTTCCCGATCCTCCTCTCTGACCCTCTCACACAGAATTCATCCTTGATAATTGGATGAACTGATTTCCTTCTGCCAAAAAATTAGAAAAAAATGCTCGATGAATACACACCTACACAACAGCTTTGCAGCAGAGCTGAACAGACAGGCTGATAGCTAGACAGACAGATCCCTCAGAGATGGGGAGCAGAAGAGCTGGGAGCTCAGATGCGCCTGGGAGGGCCATCTGCTCTGAATGGAGACAGAACATGGAAAGGAGGCTGCTCTCTCCTCCTGGGGCTGCCTTTGAGCCACCCAGTCCATTGAGTACTTGGTACACTGCCTGACAGCTCCCCGTCCTTTTGCCACACAGCTCTAAATCTCGCCAAAAGATTAACTCACATCCAGCGAAGCTTTGCCTTTTTCAGACAGACTCTGCCGCTTCTGGTAGTCATTGACATTTTAGTAGAAATTGCCTTTTAATCTGGCATGTGTGGCAGAGACGGGGTTTCACTATGTTGTCCAGGCCAGTTTTGAACTCCTGGCCTTAAGCGATCCTCCTGCTTCAGCCTCCCAATGTTCTGGGATTACACATGTGAATCATCATGTCCAACCTCCATTTTTTTTTTAGCAACCCCCTTCCTCCTCACCTCACTCCAGTGCATGTTGTTCTTGTGGGGCCAACTCCCCTACCCCCGTGCTCCCACGCATATCTTCAGAAGTGTACTCATGACTAGACCAGCCAGTCAGAGCAATCTGTCATTGTGACTATAGGGTCAGAACGGGTGTGACTCAAGCCAGGCCACACGATCTAAAGCTGGAACTGAAGGGAAAGAGGCTTTGCTGCCCTCTGGGGCTCCTTGCTGTTTAGGGATAGGCGAGGCAGCCGCCAGCTGGGAGAGCCTGCTGAGGGCCAAGCTCTCAAAGAGAAATCAGACCTGCTCCCGTACAGAGAGAGAGTCCTCAGACACACTGTGCATGGCCAAAGTTCACTCTGTCTCAGGTCTCTTCTATTACCTGAGTAATTCCCTTTTACCTTAAGTTGGTTTCACTGGAGTTTCTGCCACTTACAACTCACAGAACCCTGAAGAATAGAATACATTCATCTACCTGCCCTCTCAGCCCACATGTGATTATCATCCCATTTTGCAGATTTGCCCTCTGAGGTCAGAGCATACCAGCCATAGAGAAGAGTCTGGACTGGAAGGGACCCCACAGGCCACTGAATCCATCCCTCCAACCCAACCCCCACAAGTTCCCCAGGTCGGCCTCAGGAGTGGCCTGGCTTCACACTTCCCCTTCACTGGCAACAAAACTTGGGCAACTGGACTCTCAGCCTGCTGGGAAGCTTCCGGTGTTGAGGCAGGGACTGGGTTTTCCCTTTGTGTCTGGTGTACTTTGTCTCCAATGGCAGGGCTTGAGCTGGGAGAGGGTTAGCTTTCAGCTGTTACACTCTTGGAGAACGTTTGTTCTTCCCCAAAAGGCGGCTGCAAAGGTCTTCAGCAACTCACAGCTCCAAACTGTCCATTGTGCAGATGGGGAAACTGAGACCCTAAGAGATGACTTCTCCTAGGGACCTCCACCATTTCCTGTCGGGAATTCATCACTCCTTGTGCTCCTCCTCATTTGTGCCTTGGCATCCTGGGTGGCAACATGGGGGTTCCAGAAAGCAAGCCAGGCCTGTCTTCCCTGGCCAGGGGTCTGAGCTCCCTGATCCATCACCCGGGGAGCACTTGATGGGTGTTTCATCCAAGGATGGAACAGCTGGGTCCTGCTAGGCCGGGATCTTGGGGGGAGAGTCCCAAGCATCCCTTCAAAAATGTCCACCACCGGAAGTTCTGCAAAGCAAACAGACCTACTGATTAACAGCTGATACATATTGAGCGCTTACTCTGTGCCGGGCAATTTGAAGAGCTTCATGTCCATGATCTCATTTAATCTTCTCCACATCATATAAGGCAGGAACCGGAACTAACTACATTTTTTTTGAGACGGAGTTTTGCTCTTCTTGCCCAGGCGGGAGTGCAATGGCACGATCTCAGCACACCGCAACCTCTGCCTCCCGGGTTCAAGCAATTCTTCTGCCTCAGCCTCCTGAGTAGCTGGGATTACAGGCACGCACAACACATGCCCTGCTAATTTTTTTGCATTTTTAGTAGAGATGGGGTTTCTCCATGTTGGTCATGCTGGTGTCGAATTCACAACCTCAGGTGATCTGCCTGCCTCGACCTCCCAAAGTGTTGGGATTACAGGCGTGGGCCATTTTGCTCAGCCTACATTTTATGGATAAGGAAGCTGAGGCCAGTAGTTGAAATAATGTGCCTAGAATAAAGCTTTCCTATGGTCATCACAAGCATAGCAGCTCAGGATGGCAATGGGGCATTTCAGCACTTCCCCCGGCCAGGATCACCTGGGGTGGTGTAGACGGCTGGTTGTGTTTTCAGTCTGAATCAAGGCACAGCATAGAGGGTGGGACCTGACAGATGACCCCCTCATCCCAGAGGGTCACTCCATATCCCCATGGTGGAGGTGTGTCATAGCCCCCGATTCCATACCTGTGTACAGCACATCCCTGTCCCTCCAGGAGCAGGCCAGAGCCCAGAGCAGCTCGAGTCCAGCTCTGTCTTCCAGTCCCAGTACCTGAGGGTTACTTCAAGCAAGCCCCTCTCCCCCAACTTGATGATCTCATCTATCTGTACTGGGAGCTGGTAGATGAAATTAAAAAATGATTTCCAAAATGGTAACATCACGACTCCTACAAATATAAAGTGAACATGTGTCAAAGATTTTTAGATCATTTATTTATTTATTTTTGAGACAGAGTCTCACCCTGTTGCTCAGGCTGGAGTGAAGTGGTACAATCACAGCTCACTGCAGCCTTGACCTTCCCGGGCTCAGGTGATCCTCCCACCTCAGCCTCCTGAGTAGCTGGGACCACAGGCACGCGCCACCACACCCAGCTAATTTTTGTACTTTTTGTAGAGACAGGGTTTTGCTATGTGGCCCAGGCTGCTCTTGAACTCCTGGCCTGAAGCGATCTACCTGCTTCGGCCTCCCAAAGTGTTGAAATTACAAGCATAAGCCACCATGCCTGGCCCAGATCATTTATGAATGAGGGAACTGGTAAGATATTATACTAGACCCAGAGGAGACTGTGAAGAACAAACATATATAAGCTCCCAGAGATACTGCAATGGATTTGCCAATAGATGCAATATAATATCTGGAATCATCTTTTTCTGCAGGATAGAGATCAGTTGTATCTCTATAGCACAAAATTCATTTATTGTGAATGGGAGTTATCAGTCCTGCACAGGTTCACTTTTCTCTCTACAGAGTTGCAAAATGGCCCAGCCAAAGACAAAAGTGCAGCCCATTATAGAATCAGATAAGCCGTAAGGGGATCCACTAGACCACACCCAGTGTTCCATTGAAAGGACACCTTGGGAATAGTTTCGTCCATTTAAAAGGTTTTTAGAATTTTTCCTGATAAGCATTGGGCTGTGCCAGACAATGGCTGAGTGTTTTTTTTCCAGCTCAGAGACATCCCGGGTAAAGGCATACCTGGCTCTGGGGCTGTGTCCACTTTCTGCCCATTCTCCAGACTTCCTTTACCTTTAAAAACCTGGACACTGAGAGGCGCCACTAGTTCACATAATGCCTGTGTGAACTTTAGAAAAGAATGCCCCTTCCTCCTGATGGATACAGCTCCAAGCCAGGCCTCAGGGATGCTAGAGGAGCCCAGGCTGTGTTTCTGTTCCCAGTGTCCTCTGTGGCCAGGCAGCTTCTGTTAGACCACAGCCTGCACAACTGTGCCCAGTGACCCGTGGCTGCCTGACCTCTGCAGTCAGTAGTGTTGACCTTCTGGAGGATCTAAAAGAAAGCCGTTGGCTCGGAGCCAGATGTGGTAGCTCGCTCCTGTAGCTGAGGTCAGAGGATCACTTGTGAGATCAGGGCTGCAGTGAGTTATGATTGTGCTACTGCATTCCAGCCTGGGTGACAGAGTAAGACCTCCCCCCTCCCAGTCTCTTAAAAAAAAAAAAAAAAGAGAGAGAGAGAGAAGCTATTGGCTTGGGGTTGAAATGGGGGCACAAGAAGGTCTTGACCCTGCACCTGGGAGTTTTTTTGGGAGAAGCTGATCAGGGCTGGGATACCATGACTGGAAGGGGAGATTTGTGTCCATATACCCCTAGGGGCCCATGCATGGGAATGCTTCTGTGTTCAGCTGTGCCAATGGGCTTGGATCTTGGTGTCTGTGTATGTACAGCTTGTGGGACCACTCTACATCTGGGCCAGCTTGAAATTCAGGAGTAGCAGAATCCTTCTCCAACTAGGGTCAGGAGAAGGGTTGTGGGTCCCTGTGCCTCCCCTGCTACGGTCGGGTGGGTTGATGGGGGACCAGGGTTCTCAGTGGAAGTGCCCCCTCCTAGCCCAGAGTTGCAGCCCCACCAGAATTCCCCCATGCTGACTGGCTGGAGGCGATTGCTCCCCCAGCCCATTTTCAAGCTTTGCCTCTAGGGCAGGGTATAAAGACTCTGAAGTGGCAGAGGAGCAGGAGGGTGGCCCAATCTTGGGGAGCAGCCAGCTGCCTGCCCACTGTCCATGGGCTCTTATCTCAGGCTAAATCCTTCCCTGGGCTGCAGACAGGCAGGCCATGTGTCAACAGAGAAGACTGAGGCCCAGAAAGGGAAGGCAGCTTACCCTGGGCCCCAGGGGCTCGTGGAATCCTCGACAGTTCTGTGTTTTTTGTTTTTTGTTTTTGAGACGGAAGTTCGCTCTTGTCACCCAAGCTGGAGTGCAATAGCACGATCTTCGCTCACTGCAATCTATGTCTCCCGGGTTCAAGTGATTCTCTTGCCTCAGCCTTCCGAGTAGCTAGGATTATAGGCATGTGCCACCATGCTCAGCTAATTTTGTATTTTTAGTAGAGACAGCATTTCTCCATGTTGGTCAGGCTGGTCTTGAACTTAATGGCTTCAGGTGATTCACTCGCCTCAGCTTCCCAAAGTGCTGGGATTACAGGCATGGGCTACTGTGCCCGGCCTGGAAAGTTCTTTAAGCCTAAACTGCCTGTTACAGGGACAGATAGAACCACCTCCGTCCCCAGCTCCAAACTCTGGTTCATTGCTGGGCTCCTCCCAGGCCTGGGTACTTGGTCTCCTACAAATGATAAAAGAGCTGGATGCAGCTTCCTGGGTGAACAAACACTGTTTCCCCACTCCCAGACATTAGCCTTCTGAGTGCCCCTTGTTGTCTGTCCCTCTGCCCCATCCCTGTAGTTCAACTCCTCTCCATTGCTGTGGGCCCTTCACTGCCTCTTCCTACCTCTCCCCTCTAGGAAGCCTCCCCTGAGGCTCCAGGCTAAGTCTCTTTTCCCTAATCCTAACCCTAACCCCTGCTCCCAGGGGCTTCCTGGCCCTTCTGCTTCCTATCATGGTGACTCACAAGCATTGCTCATTTTCCTGGCCCTCTGGAGCCTGGTCACATTATCTCTGGGGGCTGAAAGAGGGAAGGAGTATTTTCTAAGCTCTAGCTTTGTCTCGAGTAACAAGGTTTGAGACAAGTAAAATGGTCCCAAATTTCACTCCCTCAGTTCTGCTGAAACATGGATTCATGGAGGTAGCTTATTCCTTGGTTTTCCTTATGATCCCCAGCCAGGTGGAGGCGGAGTTAAATCTGACACAGGTTCCCCCCACAGTGCCACATAAGCATGCAGGAATGCCATCTGTGGTCCCCCAAGGGTACACATACACAGACACCAAGATCCAAGGCCATTGGCACCTCTGAACATGTGAGCATACTCATGAATGGGTTCCTAGGGGTACATGTACGCACATGCCCAGACCCAGGTCCCTGGCCACACTTGAAACCATGTGCACACACATGTATGAGCCTCCAGAGCTACACATGCATACGTGCACAGTCCTAGGCCAATGGGCACACTCGTACCCATGCACACACACACACCCACGCACCCGAGGTACCTGTACACAAACACTGAGGCCTGGGTCCATGGGCACACCTGATCACATCCACACACCCGTGCACGTTCACGGTATATGTTCTTTGTTTTTTTTGAGACAGTCTCACTCTGTCACCCAGGATGGAGTGCAATGGCGCGATGTCGGCTCACTGCAACCTCTGCCACCCTGCAACCTCCGCCTCCCGGGTTCAAGGGATTCTCCTGCCTCAGCTTCCCAAGTAGCTGGGATTACAGGTGCCTGCCACCATGCCCAGATAATTTTTTGTATTCTTTTAGTAGAGGCAGGGGTTTCATTATGTTGGCCAGGATGGTCTCGATCTCCTGACCTTGTGATCTGCCCGCCTCGGCCTCAAAGTGCTGGGATTACAGGCGTGAGCCACTGTGCCCAGCCCACACAGGGTATATGTTCACAAATACCCAAACTGAGGCCCATGGACAAATATGCACCTGCAGTGCACACTCACACCTTTCTGGGCATCCAGGAGGTATATGTACACAGCCAGACCTGAGCCCATAGGCACGCCTGCACTTTTGCACACATACAGGCATGGTGCCCAGAGGTACATGTGTACAGACACCACCATCTAGGTTCCTGGGCACTTGTGCATCTGTGCACACACACACATGGGAAATCCCTGCAGCCATGGATACAGCATGACCACGCATAGGTTCCCAGGGGTACATGTACATGGACATCTATGCCCAGGCCTGTGTGGTACTTGTTCACTCACACTTGCACAGGGGTGAGTACCCAGGGTATACATGCATAGATACTAGACTCACCAGCTTGGGTCATTGTGCTCCCCTGCACTTAAGCACGCACACACAGCCATGCATGTGCACCCTGGCATACACATGTATACACGCAGACATAAACACTCAGGCTAGCACCCACGGACATAGGGCATTGCTCATAGAATCTCATACATAAGTACACCTTCACACATATGCATAATTGCTTTTCACAAACACCCTTGTCAGGGTACAGGTCCCCATGTGCCTGCTGTGCCCTAGCATCTCCATGAGAATACACATTTGAACTTGTGTTGCACACATGCACTTAAAACCATACCTGCATTCAAAACAGCAAAACATGAAGGCACACACATGCCATGTATGCATGCATGCACAAAAGGACTGTCAATGTGCACACACACGGGCATAAGCATGCCACGCAATCCTGCATAACGTCACACGTGCTGGTATGCACACACCTATGTGTGGGCATGCATACTAATTATCCCGAGGCTCTTATCCACCAACCCTGCCTAACTGGTGATGGCTTCCAGCTCCGGCATTGGGCAGAACTTTCTTGAGGTAAGGGCTGTGGCTCATAACTCACTCCAGCTTTCCTCAGCCCCTGTGTCATCTAGAGAGACTCAGATCTCAGAACACTTGCCCCTTCCCTTGGGCTGCCACCGAGCCTGAAATGACACTATCATACCTATTCTCCTGAACCAAGGCATCGACGGCTCTAAAACTGCATACATGTTCTACAGGGGGAACAACCTGGCATGAACCAGGTGTGGGTGGAGTATTAGAGGAAGTGCCAGGGCAGTTCTGAAAGCTCCCCAAGCAATTATTAGTCATCTTGTAACGTGGTGGAAGATATTCCATGGACACCGCCCCCAGAATCTGCAGGAGTGCCACAGATTTCATCCCAAGCTTGCCCTAGGCCCCTCCTGCTGTTCCACAGCTCCCTTCAGCTAGGCAAGAAGGATGTGCCAAATTTTCCTTCCTTCACTCGAGCACTGGCTCCCCTCACTCCTGGCCAACACAAGTCTCCTGAAATCAGCCTTGAAACTGACAGGCAATATATTAGCTACTCAGACTACCTTAACAAAATACCTCAAACTGGGTGGCTTAAACCACAGACGTGTATTTTCTCACAGTTCTGGAGGTTGGAAGTTCAAGATCAAGGTGCTAGTAGGGTTGGTTTCTGGCAAGGCTTCTCTTCCTGGCTTGTAGACAGCCAGCCGCCTTCTTTCTCTGTCCTCAGGCAGCTTTTCCTCTGGGCGCCCACAGGGAGAGAGGGAGGGAGCTTTGGAGTCTCTTCCTCCTCTAATGAGGACACCGGTTCTATCAGATTAGGGCCCTGGCCTTATGGCCTCATTTAACCTTAATTATCCCCATCTCCAAATACAGTCACATTGAGGATTAAAGCTTCAAAAAGGAATTTGCTGAATTCACAATTCAGTTCATAGCAGACAACAAAGGAAGCACCACCTTGAGCAGTTGAGGGAGGTCCCGGCTCCCTCCTTTTCCCCAGGTGCATTCCTGAGATGTGGCTGTGCAGAAAGGAGAGGAGTAAGGACAGGAATGAACACAGCCTCTCTTCGCAGACATAGAAATCTTTAATGCTTGCAAAGTACTGCACGTTTTTGGTTTTGTTTTTTCTTTGAGACAGAGTCTCGCTCTGTTGTCCAGGCTGGAGTGCAGCACTATGATCTTGGCTTACTGCTGCCTCAATTTCCCAGGCTCAAACGATCCTCCCACCTCAGCCTCCCAAAGTGCTGCGATTATAGGCATGAGCTACCATGCCTGGCCAGTACTGCACATCTTTCAAAAGTTATAACTTAAATTTTAAAAGTTATAATTTATATATGATAAAGTTCACCCTAAAAGACATATAGTTCTCCAAGTTTTGACAAAGAAAAACAGTTGAGTAGCCACCACCACAGCAGCCAGAAGGATCCTGTTGCAACCTGAGTCAGCCCAGGACCCTCCTCTGCTCAGAGCCCTGCCATACTCTCATCTGTCTCAGAGAAAAAGCCAACGTCCTCTCCATGGCCCACGAGGCCCTGCAGGCCCTTCCTGATTTCACTGCCCACCACTGGCCCCTGGCTCACTCTGCTCCTGCCCCACTGGCCTTCTTGCTGTTCCTCAAATGTGCCAGGCACCTCAGGGCCATTGCCTTTCTGTTTTTGAGACACAGTCTTGGCCTATTATCCAGTCTGGAGTGCAGTGGCACAATCTCAGCTCACTGCAACCTCCACCTCCCAGGTTCAAGCGATTCTCCTGCCTCAGCCTCCCAAGTAGCTGGGTTTATAGGTGTGTACCACCACACCCAGCTAGTTTTTGTATTTTTAGTAGAGACGGGGTTTCACCATGTTGCCCAGGCTGGTCTCAAACTCCTGACCTCAGGTGATCCGCCTTGGCCTCCCAAAGTGTTGGGATTACAGGTGTGAGTCACTGCGCCTGGCTTTTCACCTTTCTGTGGATCACCATTCCTCTAGATACAACCTCCCAGCCACACTGATAGGGAATAGCACACTCCCAGGTTTACATGAACTGCTGTAGGACCTTCCCAGGGTCACACAGCCTGGGGTGTGGATCCTCTTGGAATCACACAGGTGAGGGTGTAGACACACATGACGTTACTAGATTTTGGAGTAAGAAATCCTGGGGTCAGTCTGGGCACGGTGGCTCACGCCTGTAATTCTAGCATTTTGGGAGGCTGAGGCAGGTGGATTACCTGAGGTCAGGAGTTCAAGACCAGCTTGATAAACATGGAGAAACGCCGTGTCTACTAAAAATACAAAATTAGCCAGGCGTGGTGGTGGGTGCCCGTAAACCCAGCTACCTGGGAGGCTGAGGCAGGAGAATCGCTTGAACCCAGGAAGTGGAGGTTGTGGTGAGCCAAGATTGTGCCATTGGACTCCAGCCTGGGCAACAAGAGCGAAACTCTGCCTGAAAAAACCAAAAAAAACAAAGAAATCAAACCAGAAATCCTGGGCTCATGCCGATTGTGGTGTAGCCCTTCCTGAGGTCACACAGAATAGGATGTGGCCACTCCTGAAGCATCACAAACTGGGATGTGTTCTCTTAGGGTTATACAGATTGGTGTGTGGGCAACACTGGAGTCACGTGGACTGGATTTAGGATACCTCTTGGATCACTGAGGTTGAGGTGTGGACACTTGGGGTCACACAGTCTGGAACAAGGACATGGCTGAGGATACATAAGCTGGGAAGTCAGCACCACTTCAGTCAAGTGACTGTGATGTGAACACTCCTGGATTCCCATAGGCTCGGCTGGGGACACTCCTGTGGTTACACAACTTGTGAAGTGGACTCTGCTGGGGTCACACAGACCCAGCTGTGGATATGCTTCATTTTTGTGACTGCAGGGTGAATGCCCTCTGAGTCACAAAGATTGGGGAAGGGACAGCCCTGGGCCCCCAAGACTTGGTGTGGATCCTTTTACACTCCCACTGACTGGGGGGAGGGACACTCCTGGAGTCACACAGACTGTGTTGTGGACACTGTTGAGGTCACACCCGCTGGAGTATAAACACCTCTCAGGACATGCAAATAGGTGTGGGCACTCCTGTGGTCACACAATTGTGTGAACATTCCTCTAGTCACATTGACTGGGGAATTAACTCCTGTGTGGTCACAGATACTAGGGTGTGAAAACTCCTATGGTGACACAGACAGGGGTGTGCCCTTCTCTGGGCTACCCAGCCTGGAATGTGGACCCACCAGTAGTCACTGGCACTGGAGTTTCACACTCCTGTGGTCACAATGACAGGGGAGTCAATAGTCTCCTAGTCATACAGATCGGGGGAGTGCACCTGCCTAAGGCTATCAAGAAGGGTACAGACACACTAATAGCCAGAGAATATGGGGTTTGGACAACACCAGGGTCATGTACACTGAGAACTGGACATTACTCGTGTCATAAAAACTTGGGTGGGGACACTCCTGAGGTGGCTGGACTGGGGCAACACCACTTCCAGAACACCACAGATGGAGCTGTGGATACCCATGGGGTCACCCAGACTAGAGTTTGGACTCCTCTATGGTCACAGTTTGAGGTACACATTCATGGCACCACTAAGATGGCTATGGAAACTCTGGCTGGGCATGGTGGCTCACACCTGTAATCCCAGCACTTTGGGAGGCCGAGGCGGGTGGATCACAAGGTCAAGAGTTCAAGACCAGCCTGACCAATATAGAGAAACCCATCTCTACTAAAAATACAAAATTAGCCAGGCATGGTGGCATGTGCCTGTAATCCCAACTACTTGGGTGCCTGAGGCAGGAGAATCACTTGAACCCGGGAGGTGGAGGTTGCGGTGAGCCGAGATCACACCATTGCACTCCACCCTGGGCAACAGAAGGTCCATCTCAAAAAAATAAAAAAGGAAACTCCAAGCCATTGCCACTGCTGGACTCACAGAGCCTGGTGTGAGGACACTCCTGAGGTCTCACAGGCTCTCGTGTGAATGCTGCTGAATTTGCACTGTAATAGGTGTGGCTACACCTGTGGCTTTTTGTGTGGACACTTCCACCATACGTTCTTGGGCTGTGCATATTCATAAATTGGGGTGTGGACATTCCTGTGGTCACACAGACTTTGGTGAGAAGACTCCTGGGTTAAGTCACCATGGTGTGGACACTCCTAGACTGACACAAAGTGGGGTCTGGACATTCCTGTAGTCACATGGACTGGGGTGTGGTTATTCTTGTGGTCAGAGACTGGAGTGTAGACATGCCTAGAAACACACACTCCAGAGTTTAAGCACCGTTTCTGACTGGAGATTGGACAATGCTTGTCCCAGACTTGAGTACGTATACTCCTGGGGTCACACACTGTGACTGGGGTGAGTCACAGTCAGGTGTGGAAAGAGCTGGGGTCGCAGACTGGTATGTGGATACTCCTGAGGTCATTGGACTATGGTGTGTATAGCCCTTGGGTCACCGAGTGAGTGAGTGTTTCTAAGGACACAGGATTAAGCTGTAGAAAACAGTTCTGCTCATGTAGCTGGGGAGTTTCTGTCAGCTCCTGCTTGTTAAGTTATAGAAATTTAGGACTGCAGTCCAGGTAGACTTTCTGATGTTTCTTTAAGACAGGTTCTTAACCAAAAAAATTTGTTCTGGAGGCCGGGTGCAGTGGCTCATGCCTGTTATCCCAGCACTTTAAGAGGCTGAGGCGGGCGGATCACCTGAGGTCAGGAGTTCAAGACCAGCCTGGCCAACATGGTGAAACCCCATCTCCACTAAAATTACCAAAATTAGCTGGGCACGGTGGCGGGCACCTGTAATCCCAGTTACTCAGGAAGCTAGGGCAGAATTGCTTGAACCTGGGAGGCAGAGGTTGCAGTGAGTTGAGATCATACCACTGCACTCCAGCCTGTGTTGACAAGAGCGAGACTCTTTCTCCCCCCCCCACCCAAAAAAAGAGAAAAAGAAAAAAGAGGCTGAGGTGGGTGGATCACTTGAGGCAAGGAGTTTGAGACCAGCCTGGCCAATATGGCAAAACCTCAGTTCTACCAAAAATACAAAAAATTTGCTGGGCATAATGGTGCATGCCTGTAGTCTCAGCTACTCAAGAGGCTGAGGCAGGAGAATCACTTGAAGCCGGGAGGTGGAGAATCACTTGAACCCGGGAGGTAGTGAGCCAAGATCATGCCATTGCACTCCAGCCTGGGCAACAGAGCGAGACTCTGTCTCAAAATAAATAAATAAATTTGTTCTGGGGAACCCTTAGGCATCTGGTTAAATCAGTGAACCCCTTCACAGAATATTTTTAAAGGTACAGACACATACACACACACACACACACACACACACACACACGATTATAAGGGAAACCAATTACATTGAATTACAGTTACTAATATATATTAAATTGAAACAAAATTGAGATGCAGTAATATATGGGCTTTTAAATTAATACATCAAATTATAAGATCTGCTATCATTCCAAGAGGTGACAAATACGAACAATATTTCAAGATGCCCTTTTTATGTTACATTACAGTTGTAACTGGTTTGTATTGGTGGGAAAACCCCAGGTACTGCTTTTACTATTGTGATTTGTTACCAGCATTTATAACTTGGGAGTAAGGCCAAATTTCAGTTATATTACCGAAAATGAAGATGTAACATGTTCTCCCATCAAGTTCCTGGTTACCCCTGGCTTCTATCCAGGTCTTTAAGAATCCTTCCTGTTAGGGGAAATTCTGGATATAATCAGGACACTCCTGAAGATGTTTAAAGAGGTAAGACCTCACCCAAGAATTCCCACTGCAGTGCAGACAGGCTTCTGTGGTTTCGTTCCTTGTTGTCTTCAGGGTTGTTGCAGTTCCCTCCTCAGACCTTGTTTGTCCAGGCCTCGTTGTTGAGATGATATTTTGAAAACAAGTTCATCAACAAGTTCCGGTTTTCCTGACATTGAGCAGTCTCTGAGTTGTATCAGCTTGCCAGCTAACCAAAAGTCAAAGAAAGTATTTTTTTTTTTTTTATAGTCTCGCTCTGTCACCCAGGCTAGAGTACAGTGGTGCAATCATAGCTCACGAAAGCCTCAACCTAAGCTCAAGTGATCCTCCTGCCTCAGCCTCCCAAGTAGCTGGGATTACAGGCAGGCATGTGCCACCACACCCAGCTAACTCTGCTGCTAACATTTCTGTGACATTTCCTCTTACTTTTATGGTGAACTGTAACATATAGAAAATACATAAAACATATGTATGTTCAGTTGAATGAATAAGTACAAGGTGTTACTTGGTATAATTGCAGGATGTTCACTGTCATTGTGCAGTTCTTCACCGTGAGTATACCATGATGGAATGGGCATACTACAGATAGTGCTGCTGGCAACACTCTAGGACTCAATTCTTTCTTTCTTTTTTTTTTTTTTGAGATGAAGTTTCATTCTTATTGCCCAGGCTAGAGTGCAATGGCACAATCTTTGTTTACTGCAACCTCCACCTCCTGGGTTCAAGCCTCCCAAGTAACTGGGATTACAGGCATGTGCCACCACACCCAGCTGATTTTGTATTTTCAGTAGAGACAGCATTTCACCATGTTGGTCAGGCTGGTCTCAAACTCCTGACCTCAGGTGATCCACCCACCTCAGCCTCCCAAAGTACTGGGATTACATGCGTGAACCACCCCACATGACCTTTTTTTTTTTTTGAGACGGAGTCTTACTCTGTTGCCCAGGCTGGAGTGCAGTGGTGCGTTCTCAGCTCACTGCAACCTCCACCTCCCGAGTTCAAGCAATTCTCCTGCCTCAGCCTTCTGAGTAGCTGGGATTACAGGCGGCTGCCACCATGCCGGGTCTCTAGGATTCATTTCTTAGGAGTGGAACTCGTACCCATGCAGCTTTAGTAGATAATGCCTAATGGTTTTCCACAGTGGCTGTACCATTTTACATTCCCAGTAGTGTGTATGAGGCTTTCAATTGCTGCATATCCTTCCAAATACTTAGTCTTGTCAATATTTTGAGTTTTCACTTCCATTTTCCTGATGAGCAGCTTTTCATACACTTACTGGCCATTCTCATTTTTTTCTTATTGATTTATGGGACCCTTTAAATATTAGAAATTGTCAATCTCTTTTCACACAATGACTTGCTGTTTCAATTTCTCTTAAGGTGACTTCTTGTGGCTGGGTGTGGTGGCTCATGCCTGTAATCCCAACACTTTGGGAGGCCTGAGCCAGGCAGATCTTGTGAGGTCAGGAGTTCAAGACCAGCCTGGCCAACATGGCAAAACCGCTTCTCTACTAAAAACACAAAAATCAGCCAGGTAAGGTGGTGGCATGTATCTGTAATCCCAGCTACTCAGGAGGTGGAGGCAGGAGAATCTCTTGAACCCAGGAGGCAGAGGTTGGAGTGAGCTGAGATAGTGCCACTGCACTCCATCCAGCCTGGGCGACACAGCAAGACTCCCTCCATCTCAAAACAAAACAAAACAAAAAAGGTCAGGCGCGGTGGCTCACACCTGTAATCCCAGAATTTTGGGAGGCCGAGGTGGGTGGATCACCTGAGGTCAGGAGTTCGAGAGCAGTCTGGCCAACATGGCGAAACCCTGTCTCTACTAAAAATACAAAAATTAGTTATGCATGGCGGTGGGTGCCTGTAATCCCAGCTACTCAGGAGGCTGAGACTGTCATTGCACTCCAGCCTGGGTGACAGGGCAATCCTCCATCTCAAAAAAAAGGTGGCTTTTTGTGATGGCAGACTTAGTCTGAATATCCTCCTATGTAATTGTCAGAAAGGACCATCCTCTAAGGTCAGTTTTAGCACATGTGGCTATATGGATAAACTTTCCTCCTATACCACATGTGGTTCCACCTTTGGGACTTGGCAATTTCCTTTACCCAGAATGCTCTTCCCTCCAATAAATACACAGCTTCCCTCCAGTGGTACGTTCAGGTCTTTGCTCAAACATTACACTGTGAGGAATGTCTAAGGCCTTCTGTGACAATCCTTTTTAAAAAGTGCAAACTGACTGGGTGCAACAGCTCATGCCTATAATCCTGGTTCTTTGGGAGGCCGAGGAGGGCAGACTGCTTGAGCCCAGTAGATCAAGATGAGCCTGGGCAACATGGTGAAACTCAATCTCCCCCCAAAATACAAAAATTTGCTGGGCCTGGTGGTGCATGACTGTAGTCCCAGTTACTTGGGAAGCTGAGGTAGGAGGATTGTTTGAACCTGGAAGATGGCACCACTGAACTCCTGGGCGACAGAGTGAGACCTTGTCTCAAAAAAAAAACCACACCAAAAGATGAAAACTGCCATGCCTAGAATTCCTGATTCTCTTCACCCTGATTTACCTTTTTCTATTTTTTATAGCCCATATTACTCTTACATGTTACATATATTGCAAGGTATGTAAATGGAGAAATGCAAGCTATATAGTGTGTGTGTGCGTATATGTAAACTCTTGCACTCACAGACTGTTTTATTGATTGTTGCCTCTTTCCCAAACTGGAAGCTCTGTGAGAGCCAAGATGTTTGTTTTGCTCCCTGCTCTATCTCCAAACCTAGAACAACGCCTGGCACACATTATGTGCTCAATAAATGTTTACTGAATGCCTCAAATGTAAAATGCTTAAAGCAGTTCCTAACATATAACAACAGATATTTAGAAAAGGGCTTGTTGATTAAAATCTTATCAGTTGACATAAAAATTTCAAAGGTGAAATTTTACTGAGGTTTTTCATAAAAGTGGCCCTTACTCAAACCCTTAGATAACCAGGCAAACTTACCATAATGGGTTAAGGTGAACAACTCATTTCATTGTCTTCCATTTACCCAAGAAAAAGATAAGTGACTCACATGTTTGGTGAAACTTTTCCATTCATTAT
This sequence comes from Callithrix jacchus, assembly GCF_049354715.1. Taxonomy (NCBI): domain Eukaryota; kingdom Metazoa; phylum Chordata; class Mammalia; order Primates; family Cebidae; genus Callithrix; species Callithrix jacchus. The sequence goes on along the minus strand of NC_133524.1, from coordinate 49,050,368 downwards.
GCTTGGTTTTACCAATTTTTTATAGCTATTGGGAGGCAGGAAAGAGAATTTTGGCCCCAGAAACCATGAGGTTTGGGTCAGAAAGAGGGGAAGGGGTCAATGCAGGCTCAGAGTCACATTTCCAGACCTCAGAGGCCAGCAGTGTGTGGCACTGAGGGGCGGCTAGGGGCTGGGGAAATGTGTCTACTCTGCTGATGGGGCAGTCCTGGGGGCGGATCTCCTTGGCCAGCTGCCCCTTCTTCTTCAATGTGCAGGCCTCCTGGTATGGTGGTGAGATGGGGGGCTGTGTAGGTGGAGTATACTTGTACTCGGAGCCATCCTCTAGCTGCAGGGACAGAGGAGTAGGGAGACAGTCAGGACCTGGGAACCTAGGACAGCCCTTCCTCCCACCCACCGACTGTTGGTTGGGCACTCACGTCCAGTGGGTAACTGCGGTCCGAGTCGTAGGAGCTCAGGTCCCCACAGGTCACAAAAGGCACAATGATGCGGGTGGGACCATCCAGCTGGTTGAAATCTGAGTCTTAGGAACAGGGGGAGACAACTGAGGACAAGGTCAGGACGCCTGGGGCCAGTCATGACACAGGCAGCAGCATGGGTGCCAAGCCTTCCCTGCAGATCCACCAGCTACTCTCTTTCCACCCCACCATAAATCCTTCATTTGGCTCGGATCACCTCCTCAGGGAGGCCCTCCGTAATCACCCCTTCTAAAACATCGGTGCCCTGCTGTTTTTCACTGCACTTATATCCACCTGATATTGGATTATATGTGCCTGGATGATGTCTCCCTCACTCAAATGTCATCCCAGGGGCAGGCTCTCTATCTCTTCCCACTAGAGGCTGAAGGGACAAAAGTTTCACATGGAGGAGGCTTCCACCTGGGGGCATGACTGAGATCTTCCTAGAAGACAGTGTCCTTAGGCAGGTGGAGACTCCACTGGGGCAGGGCTCAGGATCCTCCTGGGATGGAACTTTCACCAGGCCTAAGAGTCACCACTACAGGACTGCCTGGGCTGCAGCTCCCCCGGGGACAAAATACCCATAAAGCGTAGAATTTCTACCAGAAAATGGGGCTGAGGATCCCCTTGGGAAAAAAATTCCCATGGGGGGAATAGAGCCTCTACCAGCGGGTGAGGCTGTGGGCCCTCGTGGGACCTAGATTGCATAAGGTGGGGCAGAGTCCCCCAGGGGTGGCCTGTGCTCCAGCTCTCACCGTAAGAGTGGTCCAGCAGGGGTTTGCTCAGGTCCGGCATGAAGCCCTCGGGAGGGTCATAGCCCTGACAGACAGCAAAGGCCTCTGCCGGGGGAATACAGGTGAGGTGTGACTTCCGCTTCCTTCTTGTGCAGGCAGCATCCCAGAGATGCCCCTCCACCTGCCTGGCCCCTCCACCCTACTGACCGATGCTGGAGTTCCGGCTGCTCCTGGGCTTGGCACACAGCACGCTGGAGAAGAAGACCCGCAGCTGGCTGTAGAGGAGCGTCACATCCCGGCCTCGGAATATCTGCAGGGTGGGAAGTCAAAGATAGTGGGTGAGGGTGGCCCTCAGCAACCTCTCTCTACTCCACCAGGTTCCTTGAGACTTACCTTGGCCACAAAGCAGCCCCCTGGCTTCAGGACATGTGTAGCGATGTTCAGAGCCTGTGGGCAGGACAGACAACTGAGGCTGAGGTGGAGACAACCAGGAGAGGGCCAGTGGGTCAGGGGTGGCCAGGGTTACTCACAGCTAGGAGGAGCTGGGCCTGCATATACTCGTCAACATCATGGAGGCCGGTTACTATGGCAAGAGGAACAGCGTTAGGGGGGCCCATGCGGCTCTGTGCAGCTTCTTGTACCACACAGATCAGAAACTAAAAACATTTTCCAGGCTCTCTTACTGCTAAGCTTCTGGATGCAAATTACTATCTGCCAACTGGATACATATTCTGAGCTCCTAACCTTATAACTCATTTGAATTCTAAAACAACCTCACGTACAAGCATCATTAGCACTTCCACCTCTAGCCCAGACTGCTCCTCTGAACTCGATTCACAAATCATATTCCACATCTCTAACACATCCGCAACCAAATTTCTGACCTTCCTCCCCAAACCTGCGCCTCCCACCACCACCCCTCCCTCATCTCATCTGAGCCTTCTAGTTATTCAGGTCCAAAACCTTAGTCATCTCTGATGCTCCTCCCCGCATCCTCTCCTCACACCCACATTCAAGCCATCAACACATCTACTTTCAAAAGATCTGACTTGACCTTCTTCTCCTCTCCACCACTGCCCCCACCATTCTCACTTGCCTAGACTACTCCACCCTGGAGCCCCTGCTTCTGCCCTTGGCCCTCACACAGCTCACAGCAACCCAAGCCTGGCATAGTCCTCTTCTGCTCACAACCCTCTCATGGTTTTCTCCAAGCTGTTATCTCGTGAAAATGCGAACATCCTCACCATGGCCCATGAGGCCCAAGAGGACTTGTCCCCTGTCACCTCTCTGATGTCACCTCTTACCACTTTCTCCCTCACTCTGTTCCAACCACAGTGATCTTCTTGCCTGTACTCATACATAGCAAACACCCTCCTGCCTCAGGGCCTTTGCACGGGTTGGAATGTTGCCTGGATTGCTCTTCCTCCAGACATATCCATAGCTTACTTCTCCACCTCCTTTAGTCTCTGCTGTTAAGTCAGTGAGGCCTTCCCCATCCACTTCATTTAAAATTCTAACAGGTACTCTCGCCTTCCTCCTGCTCAATGATTTCCCTATGGTACCTATCTCCCACCCCCTTTTTTTAGAGACAGGGTCTCTGTTGCCCAGGCTGGAGTTGTAGTGGTGCGATCATAGCGTACTGTAACCTTGACTTCTTGGGCTCAAGTGATCCTCCTGCCTCAGCCTCCTGAGTAGTTGGGACTATGGGCATGCACCACTATGCCCAGCTAATTTTTGAAGCCAGGGTCTTGCTATGATGCCCAGGCTGGTCTCAAACTCCTAGCCTGAAGTGTTCTTCTCACCTCATTCTCCCAAAGCACTAGGTTACTATCCCCTTTTAATGGTACAAAGCTCAGTCGTTTATTTACTTTTCCATTTGCTCCCACCAGAACATCAGCTCCATGAGGTTAAAGATTAATGAAATTTTATTCATGAATGTTTTCCCGACACAACAGGTGCTCAGTAAATGTATGTTGAATGGCTGGCTGGCTGAAAATGAATGAACAGTGCAACAGAATTGGACAGTTGCAGAGAGATGAGAGCAGGGACAGGTAGGCAACAGACCTGAAACTCAAAGGGTGGGGTGCGAGTGGGAGGAAGAGAGAGGCAGAGAGAGAGCAGGAGCAAAGGTAGGGAGAAGTTGCCAGATGTGGGAGAAAGCTGATAGCAGAAGGGAGAGGCAGGGAGTAATTGAACAGGTGAAGTCAACCAAGGTGGGAGATCCAGAGAAGGACAAACAGGGACCCCGCCTGGCCTCCCACTTTTTGTTGCTATTTACCATCAGGAGCCCCGTCACACACCACTAGGTCCGCAGGGCAGCCCTTAAAGTGCTGGATGATCTCCTTGGCAGTGGACAGCTATGGAGAGAGGGAGGATGAGTGGCCCCATGGCCCTCCACTGCTGCCCTCAGATCCCACCTGCCCATGGTCCTGGCCCTCCCAGGCTTTGCCTGTCTAAGACTGGGCTCCATCTCTGGGGACCCAGCACCATCATTTTCTGCAGTGATGACCTGCTGGCTGTTTCTCCATGGTTACTCTCTCATTCTCTTTCTCTCTCTGTTTCTCTTTGACTCTACATAGACCCCAGGTAAGGGTCTTCACCCAGGATATATCCCAGCTCCCTCAGCCATGCTCTTACCTGAGTGATGTCACCCTGGATCTGTACCACACCTGGTAGTGGAGCCATAGCCTGCAGGTCCACAGCCACCACGTGGCCGGACCCTTGGCCCCTGTGGACAACACAGCCCATGTCAGCCTAGTTTTACTCCCCGGCCCCTCCCACCCAGCCAGCCCTCCTGGGTTTCCCATCTGGGACCCCCACACTTACCCAATCTTCTGGCTCAGCACCTGGCTCCAGCTGCCTGGGGCTGCGCACAGGTCAACTGCCCGTGTCACACCTGGGCACACATAGTGAAAGTGTCCTGGTCAGCTGCACCCACTTCTCCAATCTGGAGACCCCTGCAAAGCTCACCCCTCTCCCCTGGGGAGCACCCACATCTCTCCACTACCCAGGTGCCCAACTCCTCTCTGGTATTCTGCCTATCTTCCTGCCTGTCTCCCTGCCCCAGAGACCCTCTGAGCCAGCCCACCTACCAGACGGAGCTCTGTAGACCCAGCCGACTTGTCTATCTCCTGTGCCCACCTCACCACCCAGTGACCTGCCCGCCAGTCAGGGACCTTGAAAGAGATGAAATTCCTTGTCCAGTTGTAGCAGTTTGAAGGCGCTGCGAGCACGCCAGCCATTCTCCTTGGCCAGGCGGTAGTAGACATCCCGCTTGTCCTTCGACGTCCGTCCCATCTCACACACCACTTGCCCAAGGACCTGCAGACAGTCAGCTGATGCCTCCCAGTATCAGTAACCAGGTGACCACCTACCTCTGTAGGTTGGAGAGAACCACACAAACTGAACTGGGCTCATCTGACCCACGTGACAGCTTACACAGAAGATGGGCTGACTAAAGCCCTGGCACTGACCCCATTGACCTTATAGGGCCTGAAGGATCCTATCACTGAACTCTCAGGCTCCATTGCTTATCACACAGACCCTCTGCCCCCATCACTTACCCCACAGTTCCCACAAAAGATCCCATAAACCCAGCATTCATCCCATAGATGGCCTACTTGTGAACCTGTTCACCTCCCATCACTGTCCCACACTCCACACATTAAACCCTGTAACTGTCACTGTCAACCCTTCTCTGCCCATGTCATGCCCATTAACATCGCACTGTCTCCCCAGTTGTCCCCATTGTCCCTAGATTCATATAGTCCTATTAGCCCCCCATTAATCCCTTGCTTTGCACCATTATTCTAATACAACCTCATTGTACCTCCCACTCCCTATATCTCTCTCATTCTACCCCATTCCCCATTAATCCCTTAAACAGTCCCATTATTACTACATCCTTATGAACCTCTATTAATGCCTGGAGAATCATGGCTATTAGATCCCCATTGAGCACGCAATTACTGATTTATCAGCCCCCATTAACTTAGTTTTCTCCAATAGACCCTTCAGAGATCACAGCACTAGTCCCCTGCCCTGTAACCCTTTCATTAACAAACACATTACTCCCTGATAATCACTCATCAGTTCCCCATTTTTCCCTCACTGTCCACCCCACTCTCCATGGATCCATCACTGGATAATCACACTCCAACAGTTTACTATTCACCTACTATGTACCCACAAAAGTTAAATCCCTCAAAACCCTAGTTTACTACCTCTCTTTGCTCATTCTGTCCCCATTAATTAGTCAATGGTCATGCCACCATAGCCCAACTACTGACTCTGACTACAACACCATCAGCCTCTCATTATCTCTTCTCTCACCACGGCCCCTTGATCATGACCTCCATCGATCGGCTGATTCCCCCCACAGCCTCACCATCATCCTTGACATTACTATGCCCCATCACTTTCCATTAACCTGTTGAATATCATACCTCCATCAATCCATCGGGGATCAATTTCCCATCCACCACTCGTTGTATTCTAGTTGCTTACTCTGCCACCCTCTCATTAATCAATCAATGAACACTTCGACTAAAATACTCTTATTCGCCCCCATTGATTCCTCAGTAACACCCGACACTTGTGCTCCACTCAACCTCCCATTAAACAGCCTTCAGACCACACTCCCCGTCCCTCCTCAATACCTCAAAGACCACAGCTCCATCGGGACCACTAGGTCCGCCTCCAGGCAGCTCTGACCGCTGCATCCCATGTCCCCACCTTGAACCCATCCCGCCTACTGGTCCCTTTCTGCAGACAAACCTTGGGTCTAGAGACCACTAGGTGCCAGCCGCCGGACCTCCCTCCTTCCCCCACCGGTGGGGCAGTGCAGGCGTGCCTCAGCAGCCTCCGCCCGCATCCCTGCCCTCCGCACCCCAGGGCCCACCTTAGTTTCTGAGTCAGGGTGGTCCTCGAGCAGCCTGTGCCTCCGCGAGAGCGCAAACGGGTTAGTCGTAGGGCTTCAGTTCGTGTTCCTAGTCCACCCGAATGTCCGGCGGGCAAACCTATGGGCTGTGGCAGTTTGGCAAACTCGGCATCGTGGACCGCCCAGGCTCCGGCGTGCGGGACCCGATCTCAACGTACAACGTGAGTCCCGTCATCTTGTGTCGACGTAACTGGGGCTCGCGAACTGCATTTCCCGGCATGCAACGGGCACGGCCAAAGCGGCTAAATCCACGATCTGCGTGGCTGCAGCGCCGTGACGCGCAAGCTGTCAGCGATTCTTTGTTCTTTTTATTCCGAGGCCAAGATCGATTTGCTTCCCCGCCCCTCCCTTCTTGGACTTTGCTTGTCATTGAGCCTGTAAACTACATTTCCCAAGATGCCACGCGCACGATGGCGCCCATTCATTTTTCGCGTGCCGGGAGGCTAAATTACCGCTGGAGGCATAAACGTGACAGTAAGGAAAATGTGTTCTTGAAGTGACTAGCGCCCGGAGGCTGCTCTGCTGCAATGTCAGATCGCACTATAGCTAGTGGATGGCGCTGCTTAAGTTGTACCGCTTCAGAACTTCAGTTTCCCTGTCTGAAAAATGGGGATAATCAATAGTACAGACTTCACGGCATTACTTGGAGGTTAAATAGGTGTAGTTTAGCCACTCTGACCTTTTGTAATTCTGTCATCTTCAAACATTTTAAATTACAACCCAGACACAAAAAAAGACTATGCATCCTGACCCAGTGGACAAACGGAAATATAATGAAAACGTTTATCATAGCGTTTACCATGTACTAAGCTCTAAATACCCTCAGTGGTGTGCTGGTAAATGGTTAACCACTGGCTGGAGCAGGGGTGGTGGCGGGGGGAAGGGAGACTGGTTTCTAGCATTTGCCAATTTCCGTGGCTTAGGTACAAGCTTCTTGTTAGATTTCATGGTACCGACCTGTGGTCACTGAACAGGGAGTTCAAAAGAGATGCAGTAGTGCACTATCATGTATTATTTTTACCATACAGATAAAATGGAGCTAAATGACCTCAAGAACATAGAGAATAGTGGAATGAGGTAAAATAATTAGGAAGTGACGAATTTTGAGTAAGTTTATATCATTTCTTTTTTTGAGATGAAGTCTCACTCTTGTCCCCCAGGCTGAAGTGCAATGGTGCCATCTCAGCTCACTGCGACCTCTGCCTCCCAGGTTCAAATGATTCTCCTGCCTCAGCCTCCTGAATAGCTGGAATTACAGGCACCAGTCACTATGTCTGGCTAATTTTTCTATTTTTAGTAGGGACGAGGGTTTCACCATGTTGGCCAGGGTGATCTCGAACTCCTGACCTCAGGTGATCCACCTGCCTCAGATTCCCAAAGTGCTGGGATTACAGGCGTGAGCCACTGCACCTGGCCACATAATTTCGTTTTTAACCATAGCTGTTTAACTTTAGGAGACTGAGGTGGAAGGATCGCTTGAGTCCAGGAGTTCAAGACCAGCCTGAGCAATATGATGAGATCCGCATCTACAAAAAATAAAAATAGCTGGGCATGGTGGTGTGCGTGAGTAGTTCCAGCTACTTGAGAGGCTGAGATGGGAGGATTACATGAGCCTTGATTGTGCCATTGCACTCCAGTGTGGGTGACAGAGTGAGATCCTGTCTTAACAAACAAAACCAGTTGTTAAACCAGCTGTTTAACAACCAATTTGCAAAATTCCTGAAAATTGAATAGCTCCTCCCAACTTGTACAAGTTGGCTCCAGCATGTCCTTCCCTTTGTTCATTCATTTTAATCCTGACAACATGCATATGAGTATTAGCCAGGGACTGTGGCTTGCACCTTTAGTCTCAGCTACTCCAGAGGCTGAATCGGGAGGATCCCTGGAGCCCAGGGGTTCGAATCCAGCCTGGGCAACTTGGTGAAAACACATGTCTCTTTAAATAATAAAAGGACCGGGTGAGGTGGCTCACCCTTGTAAGCCCAGAACTTTGGGAGGCGAGAGGTGGGTGGATCAGTCGAGGTTAGGAGTTGGAGACCAGACTGGCGAACATAGTGAAACCCTGTCTCTACTAAAAATACAAAAATTAGCTGGGCATGGTGGTTCACACTTCTAGTCCCAGCTACTCAGGAAACCAAGGTGGGAGGATGGCTTGAACCCAGGAGGCAGAGGTGGCAGTGAGCTGACATCGTGCTACTGCATTCCAGCTTAGGTAACAGAGTGAGACCCTGCCTCAAAAAACAAACAAACAAGCAAACAAACAAACAAACAAAAATCTGGATGCTGTGACTCACGCCTGTAATCCTCACACTTTGGGAGGCCAAGGCAGTAGGACTGCTTGAGGCCAGGCGTTCATGACCAGCCTGGCCAACATAGTGAGACCTCATCTCTACAAGAAATAATTTAAAAATTAGCTGGGCATGGTGGTATTCGTCCATAGTCCCAGTTATTTGAGAGGCTAAGGCAGGAGGATCGCTTGAGCATAGGAATTTGAGGTTTCAATGAGCTGATCATGCCACTGCTCTCCGGCCTGGGCAACACAGTGAGACCCTGTTTCAAGAAAAAAAAATAATAAAGAACGGAATGATTGATTCCTTAGCACACGAGCTTCACCAGGCAGGGATTCCTGTTCTGTTATGTTCACTGCTGCCTCCCAGTGCTTGGAACAGGGGTGGTGCACAGTTGATGTTCAACAAATGTTGGTTGAATTCATCCTTTTGTTGCTTCGTTCCTTCATTTTTACCCCAGTGGTGCGTCCTGCATTTTCATGGAGCCCTGGGTGGAGGCGTAGAGACTCTGAGAATAAGGGAAGAAGCCAGAGCTTTGTCAGCAGAACTCAAGGGCATTGTGGGGACTGTGGGAACAGGACTCCCCTGCAGAGGCGAGCAAGTGTGAGAAAGGAAGGGTTCGAGCCACCAGGCCTCCGCTCCACAAGAGAGGAGGGGGTGCCAGGCATTGGGGGCCTATGTTCACCCTGTGGGACGCTTCCCACGTCCTGTTTTCTTGCTGCTCACGAAGAGGATGTTTAACTTTTAGCAAAGGAACTTGCTTCCTCCAGCAGGGCCGGGGGTTTGGGGGACAGGAGCCTGCCTCTGAACTCTCCAGGATCTTCCCGAAGTAGGGTGTCGGCCTGCAGCTCCCACCCGACACCCCACTGAGTGTAAAGGTGTCCTCCCCTTGGCCTCCTGGAGAGGTCAAGGAAGAGGGAGCTGCCAGGCCGGCTCTTTCCCGGAGGGGGCATCTTAGCAGTGGGAGAGAAAGAGGGGGGTGGCCCAGGGGCAGGGGACTAGGACTTTGCTGCCCAGGGGCTGCTTTGAGGAAAGGAAGCGACTGGACAGAGTTACTCACTGGGGAGCCTGCATGAAAGGACAGATTGGAATCCCATATGCAGCCCGGCAAGTGGGACTTGGCTTTCACTGAGAAGAAATCATTAATTCCTTCCACAAATATGTATTGAGCAGTTACTATGTGTCAAACATTGTCTTAAGTGCTTTGCCTGTGGTAATTAATTCAATCGTGTCAATAGCCCAGTGAGTTAGGCATTATTCTGCCCTTGAGGAAGCTGAGAGGCAGTGAGGTTTAGGAACTTGCTTGTTTAGCCACACAGCTAATAAGTGGTAGGGCTGAGAAAGCTTTTGCTGTTAACTGCTTCACTGTGTCCCTCCCTCCCCTAGATGCTACCGAGTAGTGCCCTGTTTTAATCAAAGGTCTCCTTAGAATTGATGAGAACCCCCAAAGTGACTTTTAACAGATTTCACAGGACTCCCAAATGTTAGACAAGGGTCTGCTTTACTGAACCAACAAAAACCTTAAATGACCCTGAGAAGGAGCCCTCCTTTGATGAACTAACAAAGTGTTCTTATCCCTGGCGTGGCCTCAAGGCCTCCGTCCTACTTAAAGACATCTGTTCCTTCTACAACAGGTTCCCCCATGCAGCCAGATCACACTTTTCCCTTTGCCTCCCCGCTGCCATACAGGCTTATGGTGTGCGCCCACTATCTGCAGTGCCTAGAAACTTAGCAGAGCTGTGGGGTTCTTAGAGCTGCATAGAGGTTCATCTCTCCCCTAGAAGAGTTCCTGTGGCAGAAATAAGAGTAACGGTAATAATATGATATTATATAAGTGGACTTTATTGAGCACCTACTGTATGCCTGGTAGCCCTGTGTTGGGCCATGCTGGAAGGCCGGTGGGGTCAGGGCCTGGGAGGGAAGGAGAGCAATAAGAGCAGGAGGCTGTGCCAGGGAGGTGGTGAATGGATGCAGAGGGGAGGGGGGTTGTCTATTTTTTTTTTAATTTATTTTGTTGAGATGGAGTTTTGCTCTTGTTGCCCAGGCTGGAGTGCAATGGCATGATCTTGGCTCACCGCAACCTCCGCCTCCTGGGTTCAGGCAATCTCCTGCTTCAGCCTCTTGAGTAGCTGGGATTACAGGTGCCCACCACCATGCCCAGCTAATTTTTGTATTTTTGGTAGAGATGGGGTTTTACCATCTTGGCCAGGCTGATCTTGAACTCCTGACCTCAGGTGATCCGCCCACCTCGGCCTCCCAAAAGTGTTGAGATTACAAGTGTGAGCCACTGCACCCAGTCCATCTATTGTTTTTTTTTTAATTCAAGATAAGGTATGCTAGTTCTTTGGATGGGACACTTCAGACTTGAAATATGGATACCTGTGTCCCGTCCCCCACCTTTAGCCACGTGGGCCAAGGCCTCTGGTGACAGGTGTGTCTTTCCCTGGCCAGCTGGTAGCACAGATGTGTAATGGCTCTGGGTGGGGGAGGGGTATGAGGGGGGAGATAAATCAGAGTAGATAGGAAAGGAGACAGAGGCAGGAGGAGGCTGGGCAGGGTGTTGTGTGTGTGTGTGTGTGTGAATACGCTGAATGTATCTCACCTGCCTGTTCTCAGCCACAACCACGTGTATGTGAGCTGCACCTGTTTTCCTATGTAACTTGCTTGGTTGGTGCTGTCTGCCTGAGCAGTTCATCTCTTTGGGGTTGTGTGTGTGTTGCTTGGGTGTTTGTCTCCTTTGTAATGGTTGTGGGTGACGAGTGTGTCAGAGTACTTGTCCCTCCTATGTGTATATCTATGTGCACATGTCTTTCTTTGTGTGTCTGCTGCTGTATTTGTATCTCTCCTTAGCAAGTGGCTGCAGGTATGTGTGCCCTCGGGGCGTTTCTTCTGGTGCCATGGTATGAGTACTATCTGCTTCTCCTGTTTCTTCCTTGTGCAGCTTTCGGTGTGGTTTCTGGATTTCTTCTTTGCAACGATAGTAAGCGTACTCTGCATTCCTGTACGTCGTGTTTGTGTGCTGGTATATGCTTTCCCTGTGCGTTTCTTTTCTGACTTGATTTATGACTAGCTGTGTGTGTACACGGCTGTGTGCAGTCATTTGCTGGAATGCAGTTGTGTGTGTGTGTGTGTGTGTGTGTGTGTGTGTGCTCGCGCTTGAGAGACAGAGAGAAAGAGACTGTGGCTTTTCTTTTCTTTTTCTTTTTTATTATTTTTTGGCTCCCCTACAATGTAGACTGTGGCTTTTCTGTTTGTACAATCACGTCAGCTTGTGAGTGCCTCTCTGTGTGACTGGAGCTGTATGCGGTTACATGTGGTCACAAGTGCACATACAAGTTCACATACACAGAGAAATCATTCTAGGGTTTGAACCTGGAAGTTTGCCCCTGGGGCCAGCTGAACCTGGATTGTGTGTGTGGGAAAGACCCAGGACCCATGAGCGATGTCATCGGCTGTGTGTAATCGTCTGTGTGCGGCTGTGAGTCTGTGTGTGTGATTTGCCTGTTGGTTGTCTTTGGCATGGCTGTGGGTCCACGGGTGATGCTGAGCAGGAATCTAGAGTGTCTGGAAACCTGCATGAGCCTATCCCTGTGTTAGCTGTGCTCTCTGTGAGTGGCTCTGAGCCTGTGGGTGTTGTTAGCTGTAAGATTATCTATCGTCACTCTGTGTGGCCGCGTGTGGGACTGTCCCATGAGCCTGTGCTCTTCATGTGCAGTGGTGAGTCTGTGTGTGTTCATGTCTGTCAGTCTTTATTCTCTGTGTGTGGCTGTGAGTCTTTGCGCACCTCTGTGAGTGATGGTGAGTCGGCCCCCGTATCTGAGCCCCTCGATGAGACTGTGATTGGGCCTGTTGTGTCGTTGCGATCCCTGAGTGTGCAGGAGTCTCTCTCTCTCCTGCTGTGGGGAAGTAAACGCCCCATCCCTTGTCCTCCTCCAACTTCGGGTGGGGTGAGGGCATCTAGGCCAGCTTTGAAGCCCCAGCCAGCTCCTGGCCTTTCCGGGAATTCTGTGTTCCCTGTGGGGGGTGGGCAGGCGGGCAAGGGGCCCAGACGGAGGCCTCTTGTCCATCTGGGCTTCAAGCAGCCCAGTCGAGGTGGGCCCAGACCCCAAGTCCACCCTGCCTGACATCCTGTAGTGGACACGTGCGTTGTCTTGGACAGGCATGCCTGTCACATGCCTGGAAGGGAGTGAACAGATGGACTCCCATAGAAGACAGACGGACAGACAGATAGTGGGACTTCTCAGGGCTTGGATAAGCCCCACCCCATGCTTGGGGTGGGGTCCAGGACTACAGTGCCCGCCCAGTTTGCAGACAGTGTGAGTTCACAGTCCACATTCCCCACCCAGCCACAAATGCCCTCCTTGCCTCCCTCTGGGGGCCCCCAAGATCTAGGGTCCTCTCGTGACTAGGCTGTCTGCCTGAGGTCTGCCTAGAAGAGCCTGGCTGCTACGCCTGCACCTGTCCCCTGCTGTCCCCAGGCCTCTGTGCCTGAATCTGCCTCTCTCTGCCTCTTCTCTTAATGTCCCCTCCAGGTGTCTCTCTGCCTCAGTCACTCTCTCTGTCCCTTCGTCTCTCTCTGAGCTGGTGTGTCTGGCCCTACCCTCTGTTTGGGGATCTGTCTGGCTCTGTCCCCCACCTCTCTGCCAGCCCGTGTCTCCTGTCTCTGACTGGGCCTCACTGCCTGTTGCCTTTCTGCAGGTGTTTGCACGAGCCTATCCCTACCTACCTGTCTGTTTCTGAGTCCGCCTGTGGGTCCCTTTCTCCCTGCAGCTGCCCTCTGCCTGTCTACCAAGCTCCCCCAGCGTCCCCTCCTCCTTCCCATCTGTCTTTCTGTCCCTTCTGTGGTCTGTCTGTTCCTGTGCTGTTTCTCGTGCCTGCTTATCTCTCTTTGTAACTTCGTTTCTCCTACTCTGTCTGACTCCTCCTCTCTGAACCTCTTTCTGCCACCCATCCCATTCTGCCCTCTGTCTGCTCGTCTGCTCTGTGAGTCCATCCCCTCTGTCTGCCTGTCACTCTCTCTAGCTGTGGGTCTACGCCCTCAATCTTTCAGGCAATTTTCCCTGCCACCACGACACAAACAAACCTCTGTTTCCCTCCAAGTGGGTCCAGATAGGGGGCGCCCCTTCTCCACCTCTTCCCCCGCCCAGGGCCAGAAGGAGGGAAGCGAAATTAAAATTAACATTTCTTCTCAGAAAAAAAAAAAAAAGTACCGCGCCAGAGCAGGAGCTGAGTCAGCCGAGAGGGTCCCCGAACCCAAGTCTGAGTTGCCGCCACTTCAGGAGCTGAGAGGAGCAGGTGGGTGAGGAGGGAGCGTGGGCTTCTGCGGGGATGGTGTTCCTGGGGGCCCTGAGATCTGAGTAGGGGTCCTGGGAGGGGACTTGGGGTTCCTTGGAGAAATTTTAGCACTTGTGGAGAATGGCATGGCGGTGGCGGGGGGGTCCATTTGGCACCTCGATCCCAGGAAGTGAATTCAGGTGTAGGTGGGAGGCCCCAGAGGGTGCTGGTGGCAGGGGATGGGACTCCTTGAGATCCCTCCCTGTCCCAGGAATGGGATTCAAGACTTGGGGAAAGGATTTCCTGAGCCAGTTTGAGCTCTAACGTGGACCTTGAATGGGGGTTTCCGAGATACCTCCTTCCCAGGGAGTAAGCGTGGGGCTGGGGTTTCTCCAGAGATGCTCTACCCGTAAGACAGGGCTCCAGACTCCGGTGGGGATGGCAGAGGCTCCTGCACCCCAGGAAACTCGTTAGGCCATGGGAGGGGGACTTTGATGAAGGTCTCATAGACAGCTCTTCCTCCGGGGGGGAAATGGAGGCTCCGGCCAGGTTCCTGAGACACCCCACGCCCAGGAAGTTTCTCAAGTCTGGAAGCGTCTCCAAATTGACTGCTGTCAGAAGATGAGTGTTTAAGACTTGCTAGGGGCCTTGGAAAATACCTCTAGCCCCTAGAAGGGAGTTAAATGGGAGTCCCTGGGTCATTTCTATCCCTGGGAAGGGGCTCAGTTTGGGGCCTTGTCTTTGGTTTCTAGTGAGGATATTCAGAGTTGTGGCAGAGAGCAGTTTGCAGCATCTGGGGCAGGGGTCTCTGAGTCTGCCCCCCACCCCCAGCTCACTCAACAGGTTGCATCAGCTCTGGGCTCGGGCTTGGGGGCCCAGGCGGGAAGGAGGGGGGTGAGGGCATTAGGAGGGGTGGGGCAACCGGCCGACACGTGTCCCTGCAAGGAGTGAGCCGCCTGGCCACGCGGTGAGGGTGGAGGGAAGTGGGGGGAGGGCGCGGAGGACCGGGGAATGAAAGATACAGACTGCAAGAGAGACAGCGTGTGTGAGTCTGGGGTCTGGGAGGAGAAGCTATCCTTTCTCCACGTGGTCGGTCGGCTCATCTGCCCTGGGGTCTGACTCTCTCTGGAGCTTTCTGTCTGTCTCACCCCCACTATTTCTCTCTTGCTGGCTTCTTTTTTCTGTGTCTCTCTGAGTAATGTTGGCTTCTCTCCTCTGATTCTTCATTCTCTCTCATCTCTTTCTCTGTTGGCCTGCTTCCATTTCTATCCCTGTCTGTTCCTGCTCCCCTGCCCCATCCTTTTCTCCCTCTTTCTGTCTGTGGGTCTCTATGGGGCTCCCCTCCCCCCTTCTTCAGCTCCCCTCACTTTGCAGCACCCCAATAGGATGGAACTGCAGGATCCAAAGATGAATGGAGCCCTCCCTTCAGATGCTGTGGGGTGAGTCAGGGGTCCAAGGAGGTGGGCTCAGGGGTCAGGGGTCAGGGTTACCCTTTTATCAGCTTCCATTTCCCTGCTCTATCCAGCTACAGGCAGGAACGTGAAGGCTTCCTGGCCAGTCGTGGTCCTGCTCCTGGGAGCAAACCAGTCCAGTTCATGGATGTGAGTGGCCCCACAGGATCTGGTCCAGTGGCACCTTCCCCAGCTAATCTCCTCCCTGCTCTGCTCCCTCTTCCCCACTCCTCCTCCCTGCTGTTCCCCTGCCCAGCTATCTCCCCACCACAGCTACACACTCCTCGGTCCTCCCCTCTCCAAATACTCCTTTCCCCCAGATATGCCCTTTCTAGCTCTCTCCCTGGCCTTGCTTCTCTGCACCCGCCGCCCAGTGGCTGCCCTCCCCAGCTGCTTCCCTCCCCCTATTCTTCCTCCTCCAGCACTCCCCATCCTCAACCCATCCCCATTCCCAGCGTCTCCCCTCACCAGTTGTTTTGCCTCTGGTGGCTGCTTCACCCTCCCCTGGTCCTCTCTATCCACTTCCAGTGGCTCCCTCCAAAGTTTGTCCTAGTTTCCCCCTTCTCAGCTCTTCTCTTCGCAGCCTCTTCCATCTTCAACTCTTCTTCCCTGCTAGCCTCTTCCGTCCTCAGATGGTCTCTCCTTGACTTCTCTCCACCCCGGCTTCTCTCCACCCCAGCTTCTCTCCACCCCGCTTGCTTCTTCTCCAGTCTTTCCCTGGCCCTGGCATTGGTCTCCTACCCGGTGCCCCCTCCCAGTGTGTGCCCGGGCTTTGCTCCTTGCGTGTAGTTCGAGGGGAAGACATCGTTTGGAATGTCAGTGTTCAACCTTAGCAACGCCATCATGGGCAGCGGCATCCTGGGGCTGGCCTACGCCATGGCCCACACAGGGGTCATCTTCTTCCTGTGAGTCCATAGGTGGCCTGCGGGACCAGTGGTGTTGCGGGGCGGGTGGGAGGCCTGTGGCCAGGTCTGAGCTGTGCCACCTGCTGCAGGGCCCTGCTGCTGTGCATTGCTCTTCTGTCGTCCTACTCCATCCACCTCCTGCTGACCTGCGCTGGTATTGTAGGTGAGACTCAGAGCCTGCATCCCAGTCCCCACAACACCCCTTTGGACCCCAGACTCTGGACTCACATTCAGAGCTCAACCCAGACCTTGGACCCCAGACCCCAAACCCAATTCCTTGACTGCAGACCCCAGATCCCGGACCCAGCACCCCAGAATCCAACCCCAGATGACTATACTCCACTTCTCACCCCACCCCTCAGTAACCAGACCCCCTTTAACCTGGAAGCCAGCCCCACAACCTCGAGACCCCCCACATCTCAGCACCCGGTTCCCCAGCTCCCACCATGGTCCCAGTCCATAGTCTGGCCCAGAGATCCCTTACTCTCAACTCCAGCCTTCATCCATTTCCCTGGCCTCAGATCCCACCTCCCAGACTCTGCCCCCAAACTCAACCCCAACTGCTTACCCCCCACCTCCAGCCTCCATCAGTCAAACCTGGTTCCCCTAAGCCCCAGCTCCCCAGCTCCCAGGCCCTCTGGCCTGCACCCCTAGCCTGGTCTCCTGGACCTACAACCTGTTCCTGCCTTCCCCCGCTAGGCATCCGAGCCTATGAGCAGCTGGGACAGAGGGCATTCGGGCCTGCGGGGAAGGTAGTGGTGGCCGCGGTCATCTGCCTGCACAATGTTGGGGGTGAGGACTCTGGGAGGTGGACGTCCGCTTGCGGGGAGAGGGTGGAGTGAGGTGGGCTTCCCTAGGCTGGGCTGGGGAAGATGGGGTGGGGACATGACGAGAATCCTTCTACTTATACCTCCCCCACCTGCACCAGCCATGTCCAGTTACCTGTTCATCATCAAATCTGAGCTCCCCCTGGTTATCGGCACCTTCCTGTACATGGACCCCGAGGGGTGAGTGAGCAACACCCCTTGGCTGGCCTGCAGCCCCTTGACTCTGCCTGCGAGGCCCGGCCAGTATCTTCAGTGCTGTGTGTGCAGCTGGCTCCCAGATGTTCCAGTTTGAGATGGCTGGGCAGGCCACTTGGGTCAGACTGATTCCTCTGCATGACTGTTGCTCTGACCACAGGAGTCTAGTTGACCGTGTGCTGATTTTGTGTCTCATTCTGGCTGCTTCTGGCTGGAGGCTGACTCTTTACGTCCAGTTTACTCTGCTGCTGACCACGTGTGTGTGAATGTACATAGCCGGTGGACTCAGACTCTGCCTGTGGGTTTGACTCCGTGTCTGCCATCCTGGCTGATTCTCTCAGGCTGGCTCTGTAATTGACTACAGCTGTGACCTGTATACTGTGATTCCAACCATACGTGTCTGACACTTGGTCACTCTGACTTCCCCATCCAGCTGATTGAGCTTGATTGTAGGTTCATTTGGCTGAATCTGTCTAGCTACAAGTGTACGATCGCTGACTCCAACATATACTATGGTACCAACTATGTGTGACTCACTCTGACTCTATGTGTCCAGCCAACTCCATCTCTGATTTGGTGGCTGTTCTGGTAAATTCTCTTTGCTGTGTGTGTGTGTGTGTGTGTGTGATTCCTGACTGATGATGTGTCCTCTGTATTATGGTTGCAACCATGTATGCTGGGCTGTTCTGATTATGTATCCAGCTGATTGTGTGTGAGTCTGGATCCACTGCGCTGGCTCAGTCTGTGTGGGGGTGTGTGCACGATGGGACTCCAGCAGGGCTAGTGTGTATGCACAGTATGCTGCAGTGCTTGTGCTCCAGCTGCACGTGTGTAGCTCTGTGTGTGTGTTTTATGCACAGCTTTGTGTGTCCAGTGGCTAACTCTGCCTCTGGTCCCATGGACTTTGCATAGTGTGTAGATGTGTCTCTGGTTTTGTCACTCTGACTCTGGGTTAGTTGGTCTCTGTGTCAGTCTGACAGGTTTTTTTTTTTCGACGAAGTCTCACTCTGTGGCCCAGGCTGGAGTGCAGTGGCATGATCTTGGCTCACTATAACTTCTGCCTCCCGGGTTCAAGTGATTCTCCTGCCTCAGCCTCCTGAGTAGATGGAATTATAGGTGTGTACCACCGTGCCCAGCTAATTATTTTATTTTATTTTTTTGAGACAGAGTCTTACTCTGTTGCCCAGGCTGGAGTGAAGTGGTGCCATCTCGGCTCACTGCCAGCTCCACATTCGAGGTTCAAGCGACCCTTCCACCTCAGCCTCCCAAGTGGCTGGGAGTACAGGTGCCTGCCACCACGCCTGGTTAATTTTTGTATTTTTAGTAGAGACGGGGTTTTGCCATGTTGGCCAGGCTCATCTTGAACTCCTGACCTCAGGTGATCAGCCCACCTCAGCCTCCCGAGTTGCTGGGATTACAAGTGTGAGCCACTGCGCCCGGCCAGTCTGACAATTTTAACTGAGTGCTTGACTTTTATTGTTTGTGTGTATCCTTTCAGATCTTTGGCTTGATTCTGAGAACACTAGGTAGCTGATAATGTGACCACAGATGTGTCATTATTAGTTAGCTCCCATTGGTTTATTTCTGTGTAACTGTGTTTGAGATAGAAAGAGACTGTGTGAATGCCTAAAACACAGGCATTCAATCAAGTTCTTTTGAATGCGTGACCAGTTGTTTAGCTGATTCTGTCTTAACTGACTCTTGTCTGGTCACCTTCCTCCAACATCTGTGCAGATTCCACCCTTTCTCAGAGCTTGGTTCTAACAGTTTGGCCAGCTGGTTGATTTCATTTCTATTTCATTCTTTCTTTGGCTGTACGGCCAAATCAGTCCACAGGCATAGTTTCAGGCATCCAACAAATCTTGAGCTGTTCAAACAAGCATGTGTTTCTGACTTTTTGATTGACTCTGCATCATGGCTTGTCTACCGGATCATCAGACTATTATTGCTCTACCTGTCAAACATACCACGATCATGACTCACTTTCTTTGTGTCTGGCACCTTGTATTGGACTGATTTTCCTTTCTTTTCTTTTCTTTCCTTTTTTTGAGACGGAGTCTTGCTCTGTAGCCCAGGCTGCAGTGCAGTGGCACGATCTCGGCTCACTGCAACCTCCACCTCCCGAGACCTGGTTCAAGCAATTCTCCTGCCTCAGCCTCCTGAGTAGCTGGGATTACAGACATGCACCACCATGTCCAGCTAATTTTTGTATTTTTGGTAGACACGGGTTTTGTCATATTGGCCAGACTAGTCTTGAACTCCTGACCTGGTGATACTCCTGCCTTAGCCTCCCAAAGTGCTGAGATGACAGGCCTGAGCCACTGTACCCGGCCATGATTTTCTCCTTTCTTTCTTTCTTCTTTCTTTCTTTCTTTCTTTCTTTCTTTCTTTCTTTCTTTCTTTCTTTCTTTCTTTCCTTCCTTCCTTCCTTCTTTCTTTCTTTCCTTCTTTCTTTCTTTCTTTCTTTTTCTTTCTTTCTTTCTTTCTTTCTTTCTTTCTCTTTCTTTCTCTCTCTCTTTCTTTCTTTTACTTTTTCTTTCTATCTCTCTCTCTCTCTCTCTCTCTCTCTTTCTTTCTCTTTTGAGACAGCATCTCGATCTGTCTCCCAGGCTGCAGTGCAATGGTGCGATGTTGGCTCACTGCAACCTCCACCTCCTGGGTTAAAGTGATTCTCCTGCCTCAGCCTCTTGAGTAGCTGGGATTGCAGGCACATGCTACCACACCAGGCTGATTTTTTATATTTTTGTAGAAATGGGGTTTCACCATGTTGGCAAGGCTGGTATTGAACTCCTGACCTCAGGTGATCCGCCTGCCTCAGCCTCACAAAGTGCTGGGATTACAGGCGTGAGCCACTGCACCTGGCCTGGACTGAATTTCACATTGAGTCTGACCGATTTGGGTTGTTTGACCATCTGGTTGTACATCCACTTGTGAAGTCTGATGGCAAGTTTTGTCCAGCTGAGTATGTGTTTTTAGTTGTGTCCCACCGACCGTATCTGACAATCTCATAGTCAGCCTGTTTTTGTCAACCCTATTGTGCCATTTGTCACTGTAACCACCTGAATGACTTCTCACAGCTGAGGTTGTCAGCTTAACTCTCCTGACTTAGGGCAGAAAGCTGTCTGGCCGGCTGTCTTCTGTGAGTGTCTGCCTGACAGTTTCCTTTGGCTGGCAGCTAGGCACTGTATCTTCCTGTCTTTCTAGGGACTGGTTCTTGAAGGGGAACCTCCTCATCATCATTGTCAGTGTGTTAATCATCCTGCCCCTGGCCCTCATGAAACACTTGGGTAAGAGGCTCCCTGGGTTGGACATTGGATAGTGGGATTAGACAGAAGGAGCCAGACTGAGAAAACCCCCATTCATTGTCCAGGGCTGCAGAACACCAGAAGAGAGCTTATATGATGTGGGCTTTAACAGATTAGTAGGAGTTTGCTATGGTTTGCTATGGAGGGGAGGCTTTTGTGGGTGGAAGTAGAAGCTTATGCAAAGGTAATTGGGGTGGGCAGACATTGAAGGCCAGACTAGGTGTTTGGAGTTCACTTTGCGGGGGGGTCCATTGATTTCTTTTTGTTGTTGTTGTTGTTGTTGTTTTTGAGACAGAGTCTCGTTCTGTCACCAGGCTGGAGTGCAGTGGTGCTATGTCGGCTCACTGAAACCTCCACCTACTGGGTTCAAGCAATTTTCCTGCCTCAGTCCTCCTAGTAGCTGGGACTACAGGCATGTGCCAACACACCCAGCTAATTTTTGTATTTTTAGTAGAGACGGTGTTTTGCCATGTTGGCCAGGCTGGTCTTGAACTCCTTATCTCAGGTGATCCACCTGCCTCAGCCTCCCAAAGTGCTGGGATTACAGGCATGAGCCACTACACTGGGTCGATTTCTGAGACTCTGTTTTGCCCCTCTTAGGCTACTTGGGGTACACCAGTGGTCTGTCCCTGACCTGCATGCTGTTTTTCCTTGTTTCGGTGAGTCACAGAGAAGCGGGGAGAGAGTTTGGGACATTGGAACATAGCCTCCCCCATGACCTGGCTTCTCTGCTGCCCCCATCTTTAGGTCATCTACAAGAAGTTCCAGCTTGGCTGTGCTATAGGCCGCAACGAAACAGCAATGGAGAGTGAGGCTCCTGTGGGACTCCCCAACCAAGGGCTCAACAGCAGCTGTGAGGCCCAGATGTTCACAGTTGACTCACAGGTATGTGTGCAGGCGTGTAGGAGGTTGCAGCATGCTCAGGCCCTCTGGTTCTGTCATATGGAGCATCCTGCTCAGAGTGGAGCTGGATATTGGACATTGGGAGCTTCTGTGTGTCTGATATGGAGGGCGATGACGGGGTGGAAGGGGGATGGGGAGAAGGGGATGGACCACTGTGGGCTCTAATCCCAGGTATTCTGGTATTCCCTAGATGTCTTACACAGTTCCCATCATGGCTTTTGCCTTCGTCTGCCACCCTGAGGTGCTGCCCATCTATACGGAGCTCTGCCGGTGAGTGGGCAGGCAACTGGGCCTGCATGTTGGGGAGCAGGTGCAGCGGTAACCAGAATGTCTGACACTCCCTCCAGTAGTCCTGGGGCTGTAGCTTGGCATAAGCTAGGTTGTGCCATGGGAAGAGTTTGGGATGGCCATGAGGTCTTGGGGAACTCAGGGTAGTGACTGTTTGCTGATCAGGACTTAAGTATTCTCCTGTTTTAATATCAAGCACAAATGTGGATGGACAGAGTTGGGAAGCAGAGATCAGATGATCAGATGGAGGGACTGATATGCATGGCTGCTGATATGGGGATGGGGAGGTACAGACAGACAGAGGAGGAGGCAGGGATGGTATGATGGAGTTTGTGTGAATGATCAGACAGAGGGACAGCATGGATGGTCAAATGGAAGAGTCAGTGACAGGCTGGGCGCAGGCTCACGCTTGTAATCCCAGCACTTTGGGAGGCCGAGGCGGGTGGATCACCTGAGGTTGGGAGTTTGAGAGCCTGACCAACATAGAGAAACCCCGTCTCTACTAAAATTACAAAAAATTAGCCGGGCGTGGTGGTGCATGCCTGTAATCCCAGCTACTCGGGAGGCTGAGGCAGGAGAATAGCTTGAACCTGGGAGTTGAAGGTTGCGGTGAGCTGAGATTGCGCCATTGTACTCCAGCCTGGGCAACAAGAGAGAGACTTTGTCTCAAAAATAAAAAAAGGAAGAGGCAGTAGCAGTCAAATGCAGAGCAGAGGCAGAGATGGTCATATGGGGCGAGATATGGACGGTCAGAGAGGGGGTTTTGGCTAGTCACAGGGGAGACAGAGGTGGGTGTCCCCATGTGTACCAGCTGAATGTCAGTCTGGGAGAAGGGGACTCTGGAGGGTGGAGGCTGGCTTTGAGAGACCTGGGCCAAGTCCCAGAGTCTGGGCATGACAGTTGCACAACCTCTACACTTCAGGCCCTCCCAGCGCAGGATGCAGGCTGTGGCCAATGTGTCTATTGGGTCAATGTTCTGTATGTATGGGCTCACAGCGACCTTTGGATACCTCACCTTCTACAGTGAGTGGGGCTGGGGGTAGGGCTGGGGGGAGGGGGAAGGCCTAGGGCGGGAGCCTCTGAGCCCTTTCCTTCCGTGACCATGACCTGCCAGTTTCCAAAGGGAAGGTGTGCTTCACTTGTGTGGATTTTGTCACTGTGCATGTATGTATGGGTTTCTGGGGCATTGGTCCTGGTACTCTTGCCACATCTTGCATCCCACATCCCCTGTCCCATGGCCCAGGCAGCGTGGAGGCAGAGATGCTGCACATGTACAGCCAGAAGGACCCGCTCATCCTCTGCGTGCGCCTGGCCGTGCTGCTCGCTGTGACTCTCACTGTGCCAGTTGTGCTGTTCCCTGTGCGTGGGGCCCATGGGGCAGAGGGACATGGATGGATGGGTAGAGGGCATAGGATGTGTGGGTGGAGGCTGCAGACAGGAGTGGATGGATGGATGGATGAAGGAGGTAAGGATGGACAGACAGGAAAGGGCAGCATTGTCAGATGGACAGAGACGGCAAAAATTGATGGTCAGACAGAAGCGGGAGGACATAGCAGGAAAGAGAGGGTCAGGGTACAGCGTACTCAGTTGGAGGGAGGAGGCACAGATGGATGGCTAGACAGAAGAGGGAGGCAGGAAGGGTCAGTTGGAGGGTAGAATGAAGAAACAGGGATGGACAGAGAAAGGGTGGAGGCTGAAGTGGTGGGATGTAGGAGGGACAAGGCTCTGAGATGGGGAGGTGGAAATAATTAGACAGAGGATGGAAGCAGAGGTCAGATGGAGAGAGGCAGGGAGCTCAGACAGGGTAGAAGGATGGGTA
The DNA here is from genome assembly GCF_049354715.1 of Callithrix jacchus. Taxonomy (NCBI): domain Eukaryota; kingdom Metazoa; phylum Chordata; class Mammalia; order Primates; family Cebidae; genus Callithrix; species Callithrix jacchus. The sequence goes on along the minus strand of NC_133524.1, from coordinate 49,026,985 downwards.
GATGGTCAGACAGAAGAGGAGACAAAGATGGTCAGCTAGAGGAGGAGGCAGGGATTTCAGAGAATGGGTGGAAGTGCCGATGGGTGTTCAGACAGAAGGAAGAGACGTGGATTGTCAGAGGATGGAAGCAGGAAGCCCGTTCAGAAGATGGAGACACAGATGCTGGGTTAGGCAGGGTGGAGCCATAGATAGTCAGAGGGAGGGGAAATCAGGGATCGAAGACAGAGGGTGGAGCTAAAAACAGATGATCACTTGGAAGGGAGCAGCACTTGGGTCCTGACTTCTGTCCCATCCTACTCTGGCCACAGATCCGCCGGGCCCTGCAGCAGCTGCTTTTCCCAGGCAAGGCCTTCAGCTGGCTGCGACATGTGGCCATAGCTCTGATCCTGCTTGTTTTGGTCAATGTCCTTGTCATCTGTGTGCCGACCATCCGGGATATCTTTGGAGTTATCGGTCAGTATCTGTCACCCCAGTCCTATACTCCATCTAATATGGGCCTTGTATCCAAGCCAGGTTGACTCTTGTTCCTGCTTGTCCTCCAGGGTCCACCTCAGCCCCCAGCCTCATCTTCATCCTCCCCAGCATCTTCTACCTCCGCATTGTACCCTCTGAGGTGGAGCCTTTCTTATCCTGGCCCAAGATCCAGGTAAGCATTCCAGGGCAGAGCTGGGGAGAGAGGGAGCACTCAAAGATGGCTGGAGGTGAAAGGGACATGCAGAGGAGAGGCTGGGAGAGCATCTGAAAGAATGGTCTGGAAGAATGAAGGTGATTGTCTTAGGAAGGGGCAGAGGAGACAGCACCAGCAGGGTCTGGGAAGACAGGGAGCACTCAAACAGGGGCTGGCATCGAGGGAGGATTCTCCAGACAGATGGAAGGAGCACTATTGGGAAGAGAGCTTGGAGCACTTTCAAGAAGAAGGATGGAGGAATGTACTCTCTCATGGGTTCTGGGAAGATGGAAGGAGGACTCACAGGAAGGGGCTAGTTGTAAGGAAGGAGAGGGCACACAGAGGAGGGTCAGGAATGGATAGAGCACTCTCTGAAGGAGGTGGAAGACTTGAGAACATTCTCAGAAGGCATTTGGGTGAGGTGTCTCAACTGGCCCCATCTTGTCTCTCTGGCCCACAGGCCCTGTGCTTTGGAGTCCTGGGAGTCCTCTTCATGGCTGTCAGTCTAGGCTTTATGTTCGCCAACTGGGCCACAGGCCAGAGCCGCATGTCTGGACACTGACCAGGCCCTGCTGGCCCGGGTCCTCGTGCGCATGCACATGGAGGGGCCGGGGCCGCTCCCTAGGGTCCCTCGGTGGAGATGGCTGGTTCCCATGAATGTGGTTGTCAGAGGTGGGGGACAGCAGAGGCTGCAGACTGGCCCACTTCCCTCCTCCCCAGGGATGCCAAGCATCGATCATGGCCCTAATCCCAACCCCAACCCCACAAGAGGAGGAGGAGGAAGAAGAAGAGGAGGAAGCCAGGTCCTGGCAGAGCCTTTGCCTAGCCCAGTCCTCTCTGCCTCCTCCTGGCTGAAGCCATTTGTCAGGATTACCCTTGGGCCAAAGCGGAAAAATAAAGATGTTGAGATACAACTCTGGACTCAGCCTTCTGATCTTTCTCTTGAGACTCGTTGGTGGAGCCTGCTGGAGTCCAGGCTGGAGCACACTGAAACCCTGCGAGTAGGACAGTGTCTGCTCATGCGCTCACTCCCTTCACTTTTCCAGTAACCTGCTACTCAACTTCACATATCACTCACTTGGCCAGGAGCAGTGACACACGCTTGTAATCCCAGCCCTTTGGGAAGTCAAGGCAGGCAGATCACTTGAAGTCACAAGTTCGAGACCAACCTGTCCGTGGCAAAACCTGGTCTCTACTAAAAAATACTAAAATTAGCTGGACGAGGTGGTGTGCGCCTATAGTCCCAGCTACTTGGGAGGCTGAGGTAGGAGAATTGCTTGAACCTGGGAGGCAGAGGTTGCAGTGAGCCAAGATCGTGCCACTGTACTCCAGCCTGGGCAATGCAGTGAGACTCCATCTCACACATACAAAAAAAATTCAGTCATTCACTCAGTAAACATCTACTGAAAGCCTACTGGGTGCCAGGCACTGTTCTAGGTGCTGGGGATATAGCAGTGAATGAAGCAGACAACAGTGCCCTGGAGTTGATGTTCTGGCACAAGATTGGGCAAATCTAGCCTGCTGTCTATTTAAGTATGGCCCTTGAACTAAGACTGGCTTTCATATTTCCAAATGATTGAAAAAAGGTGGACCCAGCACGGCAGCTCATGCATGTAATCACCAGCACTTTGGAAGGCTGAGGCCGGACGGTCATTTGAGACCAGACTGGGCAACATGGCAAGTCCCCATCTCTACAAAAAAATATTAAAAGAAATAGCCGGGTGTGGTAGCGTATGCCTGTAGTCCCAGCTACGTGGGAGGCTGAGGTGGGAGGATTGCTTGAGCCCAGGAGACTGAGGCTGTAGTGAGCCATGATCACGCCGCTGGACTCTAGCCTTAGTGACAGAGTGAGATTCTGTCTTAAAAAGAAAAGGGGCTGGGCGCCGTGGCTCACGCCTGTAATCCCAGCACTTTGGGAGGCTGAGGCAGGCAGATCGCCTGACATCAGGAATTCTAGACCAGCCTGGCTCACATGCTGAAACCCCATTTCTACTAAAAATACAAAAATCAGCCAGGCATGGTGACACATGCCTGTAATCTCAGCTGCTCAGGAGGCTGAGGCAGGAGAATTGCTTGAACCCGGGAGGTAGAGGTTGCAGCGAGCCAAAATCATACCACTGCACTCCAGCCTCTGTCTCAAAAAAAAAGGAAAAAAAAGGAAAAAAATTATTAAAAGAAATAATATTCTGTGACAGTTGGAAATTATATGAAATTCAACTTTCAGTGTCTAAATCATTTACATATCAATTTCAGTGCCTGTAAATTATTTACATATCATTTACAGTGTCTTCTTCATTTACATATTGTTTATGGCCTTCTTGTGCAGGGCTGAGGAGTCGCAACAGAGACCATACGGCCTGCAAAGCCTGAGCTATTGGCTCTCTGGCCCTTTTCCAAAAAGTTAGCTGACCTCTGACCTGTAATCCCAGCTACATGGGAGGCTCAAACAGGAGAATCACCTAAACCTGGGAGGCAGAGGTTGCAGTGAGCCAAGATCACGCAACTGCACTCCAGCCTGGGAGACAGAGACTGTCTTGGGGTTCAAAAAAAGTACAGAACATTTCCATCACCACAATGCTATCCCTGGTGCTACTCAGTTTTAATAATACTCTCCTCCCATTCACCATCCCTAACCCCTGGTAACCACTCATCTGCTTTTCATTTCTACAATTTTGTTTTTTCTAGAATGCTATATAAATAAAATATTATAGTATATAACATTTTAGAGACTTATTTCACTCCGCGTAATTCCCTGGAGATTCATCCAAGATGTTAGTATTTGTGTGTCAATAGTTCATTTTTATTACTGAGTAGTATTCCACAGTATGGATGTACCACAGTTTGACCATTCATTTATTGTAGAAAATATTGATTATTCCAGCTTTTGGCTATTACAAGTAAAGCTGCTATGAACAATTATGGACAAGTTTCTGGATGGGCATAAATTTTAATTTCTCTGAAGTGCAATTGTTGAATTGTATGGTCATTGCATGTTTAGTTTTATAAGAAATTACCAAACTGTTTTCCAGAGTGGCTGAAAGATTTTACCTTCCCAGCAGCATTTTACGAGATGTCCAGTTTCTCTGCATCCTTGTTAGCATTTGGTGTTGTCACTATGTCTTTCATTTTAGCTGTTGCAATAAGTGAGTAGTGATACTTCATCGTGGTCTTAATTTGCATCTAGTAAAGCAAATTAGTGTTGAACATCTTTTCATGTGCTTATTTGCTTATTTCTTCTTCAGTGAAATGTATGTTTATATCTTTTGATCATTTTCGAATTGGATTATTTGTTTGATTTTTTTTTTCAAGACAGAGTCTCACTCTGATACCCAGGCTGGAGTGCAGTGGAATGATCTTTGCTCACTGCAACCTCTGCCTTCCAGGTTTAAGCGATGCTCATGCCTCAGCCTCCTGCGTAGCTGGGATTACAGGTGCGCACCATCATGCCTAATTTTTGTATTTTTAGTAGAGGTGGTTTTTTGCCATGTTGCCCAGGCTGGTCTCAAACTCCTGGCCTCAAGGGATCTGCCCTCTGTCCACCTTGACCTCCCAAAGTACTGGGATTACAAGTATGAGCACCATGCCCCGCCTACCCTACCGTTGAGTTTTGAGAGTACTATACATATCCATTATAGATTCTGGATGTGAGTGCTTTGTTGGATATGTGGTCTGCAAACATTTTCTCCCAGTCCATACCCTGTTTTTTCATCCTTTAAACAGGATTTCTTGCAGAGAAAAAGTTTAAGAATGGATGAAATCTAATTTATTTTTTTTCCTTATGGATTATGCTTTTCGACCATTTACTGTTCCCTAGATCTCAGACGTTTCTCCTATGTTTTCTTGTACAAGATTTTTTAGTTTTATATTTTAGATTTAAGTCTATGATCTACTTGAGTTATTCTTTTTTATAAAGGTATGAAGATAAGGTCATTTTTTTTTTTTTTGGCCTATAGATATCCAACTGCTCCAGCACCATTTGCTAAGCAGATGATCCTTCCTTTTCTTTTCTTTTTCTTTTTCTTTTTTTTTTTTTGAGACAGAGTTTCACTCTTGTTACCCAGGCTGGAGTGCAATGGCGTGATCTCGGCTCACCTCAACCTCCGCCTCCTGGGTTCAGGCAATTCTCCTGCCTCAGCCTCCCGAGTAGCTGGGATTTCAGGCACCTGCCACCACATCCAACAAAAGGTTCTCTATTTTGTTCCAGTGATCTATGTGTATATTCTTCTCCCAATATTACACAGTCTTGATTTCTGTAGCTATATAAGAAGTATTGAAATGTGGTAGAGACGTTCCTCCCACCTTATTCTTTTTCAAAAATTGTCCTAGCTACATAGATATATTTTTTGAGATGGAGTCTCACTTTTGTCCCCCAAGCTGAAGCTCAGTGGGGTGATCTCGGCTCACTGCAACCTCCGCCTCCCAGGTTCAAGCCATTCTCCTGCCTCAGCCTCCCGAGTAGCTGGGATTTCAGGCACCTGCCACCACATCCAGCTAATTTTTGTATTTTTAGGAGAGACAGAGTTTCACCAAGTTGGCCAGGCTGGTCTCGATCTCCTGACCTTAAGCAATCCTCCCGTCTTGGCCTCCAAAAGTGCTGGGATTACAGGCATGAGCCACAGTGCCTAGTGTTGTCTTAGCTATTGACAATCTGTTACAGCAATAATCAAAAATGAGTACACTTAGAAACAGATTAATTAATGAAACAAAATAGAAAGTCAAGAAACAGACTAATTTATGTGCAAACTTCAGCATGCATTTCCAAACAGTGGCCAAAAGATGGGCTGAATAATAAACGATTGCTTGACAAGTGTCTATCCATTTGAAAAATTAAACGTTAAATCCTTACTTTAAACCACATAAAACAATAAATTCTAAAAATTCAGAGACTTATATGTGAAAATGTGAGGTCATAAAGAACTAGATGACAATTTAGGAAAATATTACAGTATAATACATCTTGAGTTGGCACTTCCTGACATTATACCAAGGCTGTGAACAATGAATCTGACATATTTAAAGATGTAAAAATTAAAGTATCTAAGTCAAAAGACACCATAAACAACTGTTTAAAAAGGCAAATGTTGGGGAAAATGGTGACACATCCGCAACAAATTAAACGTAACCATCTCTAATATACAACAGCTTTTGCATATCAATAATAGGAACTGGAACAACCCAATGAAAAACTGTGTTCAGGCACGGCACTACTTCACAGTGTAGCAAAAAAGGATTAAGAAATATAAAGTATAAAAGGAAAACAATAAAAGAAATGGAGACTAGATTCCAGAAGTTTCAACGTTCATCCAATAGACTTTCCAGACATAGATAATAGAAAGACTAAGCCATGCACGGTGGCTCACGCTTGTAATCCTAGCACTTTGGGAGGCTGGGGCAGGTGGATTACCTGATGTCAGGAGTTTCAGACCAGCCTGGACAATATGATGAAACCCCGACTCTACCAAAAATACAAAAATTAGTCAGGTGTGGTGGTGGGCACCTGTAATGCCAGCTACTTGGGAGGCTGATGCACAAGAATCACTTGAACCTGGGAGGCGGAAGTTGCAGTGAGCTGAGGTCGTGCCACTGCACTCCAGCCTGGGGACAGAGCAAAACTCCATCTCAAAAAAAAAAAAATAGACTGGAGAGAAGGCAGTACTTGAAGAAATAATGTTCTAGAATTTTCTGAACTGAACAAAGACATGAATCTTTAAACTGAAAATAGCCACCTAGTTCTGAGCCTGCTTAACACAAGTGTGCACGCGTGCACACACACACGTGTGCGTGTGCACACACACTCTCCCTAGGAGTAAAATTTCTAGGATAACGATACAATCTTGAAAGATCCCAGAGAGAAAGAGAGAAGAGAGAATGGAATGGAGAAGTTTTTCAAGCAGCTGATTAAAAATAACTTTGGGCCAGACATGTTGCCTCATGCCTGTAGTCCCAGAACTTTGGGAGGCTGAGAGGGGAGGATTGCTTGAGCTCAAAAGTTGGAGACCAGCCTGGACAACAAGGCAAAACCCATCTCTACAAAAAATACAAAAATTAGCCAGGTGTGGTGCCACGTGCTTGTAGTCCTAGCTACTTGGGAGGCTGAGACAGGAGAATAACTTGAGTCCAGTAGGTGGAGATTGCAGTAAGCCAAGATTGTGCCACTGCATTCCAGCCTGGATGACAGGGCTGGACACTGTCTCAAAACAAAACAAAAACAAACAAGCAAAAAAAGTTGAACCTAGATATCTATATACAGCCAGGATAATCCAGAATGAGGCCAAAAAATTTTTTTAGAAAATTCATGACCCATATACTCTTCAGAAATAATTATTGGTATACAGTCCTATGAGAAGAGAAAAGTAAATTTAAAAGGAAGGAGGTGATTTCAACAAGCAATGGTGAGGAGAAAAATAGTAAAATTTATTGAAAAGTGTAAACTTTTGATTGTAAATTTAAAAAATTATAGTCTTGAACTAAAATTCCAGGTATTATAAACATGGAAGATGGGAGGAGGGACAGGAAAGAAAAGAGAACTTCTTTTGTTGTTCAAGGAATGGATACAGATGCTAATGAATGATAGAATGGTAGAATGGTTAGAAGCACTAGCATTTTATTTTGTTTTATTTTAGACAAGGCCTCACTCTATTTCCCGGGCTAGAGTTCCATAGCACAATCATAGCTCACTGTAGCCCTAGCCTCCTCAGCTCAATTGATCCTTCTGCCTCAGCCTCCCATGTAGCTGGAACTACAGGCGTGCACCACCATGCCTGGCTAATTTGAAAAAAAAAATTTTTTTGGTAGAAATAAGGTCTTGCTATGTTGCCCAGGCTAATCTTGAACTCTTGTCCTTAAGTAATCCTCCTACCTCAGCCTCTCAAAGTTCTGCGATTACAAGCGTGAGCCACCGCGCCCTGTTAACCCTAGCATTTTAGAGTACAAACTCTGGAGACACACAGCTTACGTTCAGTTTCTGGCTTCTCAACTTATTAAGCTGTGTGACCTTGTGTAAGTCATATAACCCTTCTGTGTCTCAGGCTACTCAAGAGTAAACTGGGGATAACTATATTGTCTCACTCATTTGATTGCTATGATTAAATGGGTAAATACATGCAAAGCACTTACTGTCATGCGGTTAAGTGGTATATATATATTAGTTGTTGTTAGTAATGACTTCAAATTCCTTTTAAAATGTAAAGGCATATCTGGTTCCAGAAGAAGATGGTGAACCAGCAATAGCTGCTGGCTTCCTTCCTAAACCCAACCCTGCAGATGCCACAGAAGAGGAGAAGAAGTGGCTGGCATTCAGAACAGTTCCCAGTAACAAAACCCTGGATGGTTTGGTCCCCACTGGGGGATGAGGTGGCTTAGAGTCCGAAGGCCACAGATGGAGGCCTTCTAAAATAAAATGGAGTCTTGTCTGAAATAAAAAAAGCTCAGGTGGAGTTTTCTTTCTTTCTTTTTTTTTAAAATAAAGACGGGGTTTCACCATGTTGGACAGGCTGATCTTGAACTCCTAACCTCAAGTGATCCACCTGCCTCGGCCTCCCAAAGTGCTGGGATTACAGGCACGAGCCACCACTCCTGGCCTCCAGGTGGAGCTTTCTAAATTGCATTATTTTCTTCTCCCTGTTTTCTGGAAGGCTTATTACCTGTTCTGTAAACACTATACACCAGACACTTGGCAGGGCTGGTCCAGTGCTAACTCAAAGTGGCGTGATAGCATTAAGGAATAGTGGAGTTGGAAAGCTCCTAGAAAAAGTGCAGTCTCATCGAAGCTGGCCAGTAACTGAGCATTCCTTTCCTACCCCTCCCTCTGCCCTCTGGGCTAGGCAATTACAACAAATATCACTCACTCATAGACTTCCTCCACACTGGAAGGCAGAAATCCTGGAAGCTTCTCTGGGGGCTCATAGGCTAGGGACTGGAAAGAAGAATTGGCTCAGCTCAGCACTAGAGGCTCTGTACCCTAAGACCTATCAGTCCACAAACCCTGCAACTCTTGTGGAGTGTCTGGGCTTACGCATCTTCCCAGGAACAAAGAGTGATACAGAAAAACTACTGGCTAGGCTGGGTGCCGTAGCTCATGCCTGCAATCCCAGCACTATGGAAGGCCCAAGCAGGAGGATCACCCGAGTTCGGGAGTTTGAAAGACCAGCCTGGGCTACATGGTGACACCCCATCTCTATTAAAAAAAAAATTAGCTGGGCGTGGTGGGGGTGCACTCCTGCAATCCCAGCTACTCAGGAGGCTGGGGCAGGAGAACCACTTGAACCTGGGAGGCAGAGGTTGCAGTTAGCTGAGATCACACCATTGCATTCCAGCCTGGGCAACAAGAGTGAAATTCCATCTTCAAAAAAAAGAAAAAGAAAAAGAAAAAAAATGGCTGGGCCTGGTGGCTCAAGCCTGTAATCCCAGCACTTTGGGAGGCTGAGATGGGCGGATCACCTGAGGTCAGGAGTTTGAGACCACCCTGGCCAACATGATGAAACCCTGTTCCTGCTAAAAATAAAAAAATTAGCCAGGTGTGGTGGCATGCACCTGCAATCCCAGCTAACTCAGGAGGCTGAGGCAGGAGAATTGCTTGAACTCAGGAGGCAGAGGTGCAGTGAGCCAAGGTCACGCCACTGCACTCCAGCCTGGGCGACAGAGCAAGACTCCGTCTCAAATAAATAAATAAAAAGAAAACCTATTGGATAGATTGGATATGAAAACATTAACTGCTTAAATAAATAATTCTGTGGAACAGGTTGGATATTAAAAAAGGTATTGTTGAAAAAGCAATTACTGAGCTGAGGAAATGAGTCTAAAGAATTCATAAAAGTAATCGGTAATGGATAGAGATGAAGTAAATGAAAGAAAAGTTAATAGGGAGGATAGAAGAATAAATGTCAAAACACATTTAATAGTAGCCTTATATGAATGAGAATTTCTCAGATTTAGACAAATGACTTAAGATTTAAAGGGCTCATAGTACACACACACACACACACGAACAGTAAAATGTAAAATTGTGAAGACAAAAATATTTTAAAAACAGAGAGAAATAGCAGGTTACTTACAGAGGAAAAATAATTAAACTGACATTGGATTTCTCACGCCTGTAATCCCAGCACTGTGGAAGACTGAGGCCGGCAAATCGCTTGAGCCCAGAGCTTTGAGACTAGCCTGGGCAACGTAGTGAAACCCTGTTTCTACAAAAAATTAGCTGGATGTGGTGGTGCATGCCTGTAATCCCAGAGCTATTCCAGAGGCTGAGTTGGGAAGGCAGAGGTTGCAGTGAGCTGAGACTGTACCACTGCACTCCAGGGTGGGCCACAGAGTGAGATCCTGTCTTTAAAAAAAAAAAAAAACTGGCCATGTTAGACCAGAATCAGAGTTGGTGTTAAAAAAGAAGAAAAATAATAAATAAATAAATAAATAAACTGGCCAGGTACGGTGGCTCATGCCTGTAATCCCAGCACTTTGGGAGGCCGAGGCAGATGGATCACAAGGTCAGGAGTTTGAGACCAGCCTGGCCAATATGGTGAAACCCCATCTCTACTAAAATAGAAAAAGTTAGCTGGGCTTGGTGGTAGATGCCTGTGATCCCAGCTACTCAGGAAGCTGAGGCAGGAGAATCGCTTGAACCCAGGCAGAGGTTGCAATGAGCTGAGATTGCATCACTCTACCCCAGCCAGGGCAACAGAGCAAGACTCTGTCTCCAAAAGAAAAAAAAACATCAAATAACATCCTTAATATTGTAATTAAAAGAAGAGATTCATCTCCATAGTTTTTCACTTTGATATTTGTGATGTCAGAAGTGGGAGTCCAAAGCAGACTCACCTTGGAGAGATTGATGACCCTGGAACAAAGGCTTGAGATCTGTACACTTGGGCCACTTGAGCCTTTTGCTTTTGTGATTGCCTCTTTCCCCCATGGTGAGTGTCTCTTGGATCAAACTACATTTTTGGTGGGGGGGTGAGTTCAGTTTTATTTGGGAATTTGTTAGGAAGGGTCTTTCTCTCTCTGCTAGTTATGAAACCTCCTCTTTTCTCTTTTCCTCTCTCTCTCTCTCTTTTTTTTGATAAGGTCTGACTCTGTTGCCCAGGCTGCAGTGCAGTGGTGTGATCTGGGCTCACGGCAACCTTTGCCTTCCAGGCTCAAGTGATTCTCACTCATTGGCTTCCCAAATAGCTGGGATTGTAGGTGTGTGCCACTAGGCTGGGCTAATTTTTGCATCTTTTAGTAGAGACGGAGTTTCACCCTATTAGCCAGGCTGGTCTTGAACTCCTGAGCTCAAGTGATCCACCTGTCTCAGCCTCCCAAGGTGCTAGGATTGCAGGCGTGAGCCACTGCACCCAGCCAGAGACCGCTTGATTAAGACGGATTTTCTCCCTCCTGGTTATGAGGTCTGGTTACAAGGATTTTTCTGTTAGAAAAGGTTTATCATACTTCCTGGTAAGTTTGTACTTTATTTTCTGAATCATTTGCATGCTTAGAGTTGAATTTGACATTTGTGTATTAGGCATTAAATGAAATCGCCTAGATTAATTTATTTACAAACAGGCTCTCAAAATTCAAAGGCATCTCAACGTAGTTCCCTCTTTCTGGGACGCCAGCTGATAATACATGCCAACATTATGGGGATCATTCACGCAGTCTGTTTTCCTCAAACTAAACTAAAGTAATACTGTCAAAATGGGACTCCTATCTCAGTTGGTATCTTGAGGCACCAAAACACATTCAAGACTCAAAGACTGCCTCACTGCAAAATACTGTCTAAATTTAGCTGAGACTTTCTTCTCCAAAGTCTTCCCCTCTCCTTCCTATACCACTTCCCCTTTATTCTTCTTTAAGCAAAACTCTTTTTCCAAAACTCCTCAACTACTCTGGCATACTATTAAAATAAAGACACTTGAAAAACAGCAGATACAAAATAAATAAATAAATAAAATCACTGACCTTTGTACGGTTTCTTAAAAGCAAAAGATGAAATTCCCATGTAAAAAAATCTCCTTCTTACACTAAATGAAAAGACAACACTCTTATCTTCAATGATGAGGAACTGAGACCAAGAGAACTGTATACGAAGCTTATTAGAATACCTCTTATCTTTCGGGCCTCTTCCCATAATTCAGTTACATTTTTCAGTTAACTATTCTTTGTCTAATTCAATATGTTGGTAACGGACTCAAACTGCTTTACCCAAAATTTGGGTCACCGCCTTAATAAGATTACCTACTGAAGAGAAAAATCTTTTTTTTGTTTGTTTTTTTTTGTTTTTAAGACAGAGTTTTGTTCTTGTTGCCCAGGCTGTAGTGCAATGGCATGATATCGACTCACTGCAACCTCCGCCTCCTGGGTTCAAGCAATTCTCCTATCTCAGCCTCCCAAGTGGCTGGAATTACAGGCGCACACCACCACACCAGCATAATTTTTGTATATTTAGTAGAGACATGGTTTCACCATGTTGGCCAGGCTGGTCTTGAACTCCTGACTTCAGGCGATTCGCCCACCTTGGGCTCCAAAGTGCTGGAATTACAGGCGTGAGCCACTGTGCCTGGCTGATAAATACATTTTTATCCTAAAATAAAATGATGAGTTGTTTTAATATAAAAAATAGTCTACGGCCATACCACCCTGAATGCACCAAATCTTGTCTGATCTCAGAAGTTAAACAGGTTCGGGCTTGGTTATTACTTGGGTTGGAGTTGAATATATAAAAATGAAAAATTATAGACCTAAGACTGGGGGTAAAAAATTGATGGAACATCTAGGCAAGTTGTTGAGGGTCTATGAAGGATGAGCCTTGTAAAGGGAGTCTTATATATGATCAGGTTGATTGGGATTGAAATGAAATTGTTTATCAGTTTTTCTAAAAATGAAACAGTAGTGCCAAGGGTGGACTGAAGCAGGGTGAGTCTGCTCCTCTATGTTTGAAATAAGCTTTCTTAACACGTTGATCTGTTTTTCTTTACCTTTTAAATAATCAGTCTAAAAAATGGAGATTTTGTGTTTTAAGATAGTTTCTTAACTGTATTTATTAGACTTTTTTTTTTTCTGAGATGGATTCTCCCTCTGTCACCCAGGCTGGAGTACAGTAGTGTGATCCCAGCTCACTGCAACCTCCACCTCCTGCGTACAAGTGATTCTTGTGCCTCAGCCTCCCAAGTAGCTGGGATTACAGGTGCACACCACAACACCCGGCTAATCTTTGTATTTTTGGTAGAGATGGGGTTTCACCATGTTGGCCAGCCTGGTTTCAAACTCCTGACCTCAAATGATCCGCCCCCCTTGGCATCCCAAAGTGCTGGAATTACAGGCATGAACCACCACACCTAGCTGTCATCAGCAATAGTATAATAAATTTAGTTTGTACAGTGATTTTGAACCAAGATCCCAAGCCTAGGGGCCACCAGCTAAACAAATCAAAAGACCATGTGGGAACTGAATGAGACCTGATGGAGTCTTTGAGTAGCATTTTAGGACTGGGTTGAATTAAAGCTGAGTGCCAATTCTATAAAAGGGACCACTAGGTGAATTAAAGGATTTGGGGGTCAGGTTCTGTCAAGTGAAAAATGTAGACATTGCGGGGTAAGAGTTTCATGATGATATGAAGACTTACTCTGACATCTTGGGAAAAGCTGTCTGCAGTGTGGAAACATCAGCTTCTCATCCTGATTTGTCGTTCAAATGTCTCTGGTTACGGCATTGGACAGTTTGGTGATCTTTCTGTGTGATCCATACATCAGGCACGAGACTTGTTCCTTAAAATTTATGCAGTTTTATCCTATAGGACTTGCAAACCAAAAATAAAATCCTAAGCACCCCCCGCCCCGCCTCCTGCAACCATCTGAATGGACTTCCTCCTCAGCCAGGGCTCTTTTAAAATTGAACCTGAGAGACTGTTTCAGGCCATGACAGGAAGTGGGGGCCAGACGTGACTCATTATACCTCTCTGGCATCAACATGAACACAGACTTTAAGTCTGATAAGAAACATATTACAGCCTATTCTCTCTGAAACCTAGTACCTGAATGCTTCCTCTGAAAATAAGAACTTGGGTCTCCACAATCCTTTATCTTAACCCAGGCATTTCTTTCTGTTGATCCTAGGGTTTTGTTTTGTTTTTGTTTTGAGATGGAATCTCGCTCTGTTGTCCAGGCTGGGGTGCCATGGTGTGATTTTGGCTCACTGCAACCTCCGTCTCCCAGGTTCAAGCAATTCTCCTGTCTCAGCCTCCTCAGTAGCTGGGATTACAGGTGCTTGCCACCACACCTGGCTATTCTTTTTGTCTTTTTAGTAGAGACGGGGTTTCACCATGTTGGCCAGGTTGGGCTCGAACTCCTGTCCTCTGGTGGTTTGCCTGCCTTGGCCTCCCAAAGTGCTGGGATTCCAGGCATGAGCCACTGTACCTGGCCAATCCTAGGTTTCTAGATAAACTCAACCAATTTTCAACTAGAAAATTTTAAAACCTACCTGTAAGCTGTAAGTCCCTGCTTCGAGTTGTCCTGCATTTCTGGACCAAGCCAATATATTTCTTAAATATATTTGATTGAGTCTCCATAAAATGTATAAAACCAAGCTGCACCCCGACCATCTTGGGCACCTCAGGACCTCCTGAGGCTGTGTCATGGGTCGTCATCACTCCTATTTGGTTCAGAATAAATCTCTTCAAATGTTTTCCAGAGTTTGAGTCTTTTCATCAGCAGACATCAGGAACAGAGCAGTTTCTGGTTTTAGTAATTTTATGGGGAAAAGTTGGATCTAGTCTAGTCTACATGTAGATAACAAGAACTCGGCCGGGCATAGTGGCTCACGCCTGTAATCCCAGCACTTTCGGAGGCCGAGGCAGGCAGATCACAAGGTCAAGAGATCAAGACCATCCTGGCCAACATGGTGAAACCCTATCTCTACTAAAAATACAAAAATTAGCCAGGCATGGTGGTACGTGCCTGTAGTCCTAGTTACTTGGGAGGCTGAGGCAGGAGAATCGCTTGAACCTGGGAGGCAGAGGTTGGAGTCAACCCAGATTGTACCACTGCACTCCAGACTAGCAACAGAGTGAGACTCCATCTCAAAAAACAAAAACAAACACAAGAACTCAAAACAATGCACAGAGCTGCAATCTAATAACTGGTCTATTAGAGCTTTTCTTTAGAAACATAATTTTTCTCTATATATTGATCACTTAGGAATCTCGGATTTAAAAACCTGTTGAAGATAGAAAGTCAAACCAAGGCAGACTTTAGATTTCACCTGCATTCTTAAGGTTCCTGGGCCTGCCAGAAAGGGATTATTTTTATTTACTCACTGTAAAGCTGAAAACACTTGAAGTCAGGCATTCCATGCATTTTGATGAAAGTCTTGGTAATATAACCAATTTTTTTTTCTTTTTGAGACAGGGTCTTGCTCTGTCGCCCAGGCTGGTGTGCAGTGGTGAGATCTCAGCTCACTGCAGCCTCCACCTGCTGGGTTCAAGCAATTCTCCTGTCTCAGCCTTCTGAGTAGCTAGGATACAGGCGTGCACCACTACACTGGCTAAATTTTTTTGTATTTTTGGTAGAGATGTGTTTTGGCCAGGCTGGTCTCAAACTCCTGACCTCAGGTGTTCCACCTGCCTCAGCCTCCCAAAGTGCTGGGATTACAGATGTGAGCCACTGTGCCCAGCCCTATAACCAATGTTTTTCATTGTATGCTTCTCTAAAGAGAGAGCAGAATTTTTTTCCTGTTTAAAAAAAGGGGTCATAACGAGAGAGAAAGAAAGAAAGAGAAAGAAAAAGAAAGAGAGAGAAAGAGGAAAGGAAAGGAAGAAAGGAAAAGAAAAAAGAAATGAAGATAAGAAAAGTATGATTTTATTACTACCTGCAGGCAGAGCGTGCATGAGGTGGTGGATGTGCTTGGGAGAAGAGAAGAGAGGAGAGGAGGGAAGGGGAGGGGGAGGGGGAGGGAATGGTTTCATTACTACCTGTAGGCCGGGCCTGCATGAGGTGGTGGGTATACTGGGTTCAGGGGCCTTTGGGAGGCCAGGCAGGAGGATCACTTGATACCAGGAGTTTAAGACCACCCTGAATAACATGGTAAAACCCTGTCTCTACTAAAAGGACAAAAAATTAGCTGGGCATGGTGGCCCACACCTGTAGTCCCAGCTACTCGAGACACGAGAATTACTTGAACCCGGGAGACTGAGGTTGCAGTGAGCCAAGATCACGCCATTGCACCCCATCCTGGGCAACAGAGCGAGACTCCATCTCAAAACAAAAACAAAACAAAGGCCGGGTGCAGTGGCTCATGCCTGTAATCCCAGCACTTTGGGAGGCCGAGGCGGGTGGATCACGAGGTCGAGAGATCGAGACCATCCTGGTCAACATGGTGCAACCCCGTCTCCACTAAAAAAATACAAAAAATTAGCTGGGCATGGTGGCGCGTGCCTGTAATCCCAGCTACTCAGGAGGCTGAGGCAGGAGAATTGCCTGAACCCAGGAGGCGGAGGTTGCAGTGAGCCGAGATCGCGCCATTGCGCTCCAGCCTGGGTAACAAGAGCGAAACTCCGTCTCAAAAACAAAATAAAACAAAACAAAACCCTAGGATCAACAGAAAGGAATGCCTGGGTTAAGATAAAGGATTGTGGAGACCCAAGTTATTTTCAGAGGAAGCATTCAGGTACTAGGTTTGAGAGAGAATAGGCTGTAATATGTTTCTTATCAGACTTAAAGTCTGTGTTCATGTTGATGCCAGAGAGGTATAATGAGGCACATCTGGCTCCTACTTCCTGTCATGGCCTGAAACAGTCTCTCAGGTTCAATTTTAAAAGAGCCCTGGCTGAGGAGGAAGTTCATTCAGATGGTTGCGGGAGGCGGGGCGGGGGGTGCTTAGGATTTTATTTTTGGTTTGCAAGTCCTATAGGATAAAACTGCATAAATTTTAAGGAACAAGTCTCGTGCCTGATGTATGGATCACACAGAAAGATCACCAAACTGTCCAATGCCGTAACCAGAGACATTTGAACGACAAATCAGGATGAGAAGCTGATGTTTCCACACTGCAGACCGCTTTTCCCAAGATGTCAGAGTAAGTCTTCATATCATCATGAAACTCTTACCCCGCAATGTCTACATTTTTCACTTGACAGAACCTGACCCCCAAATCCTTTAATTCACCTAGTGGTCCCTTTTATGGAATTGGCACTCAGCTTTAATTCAACCCAGTCCTAAAACGCTACTCAAAGATCCCATCAGGTCTCATTCAGTTTCCACATGGTCTTTTGATTTGTTTAGCTGGTGGCCCCTAGGCTTGGGATCTTGGTTCAAAACCACTGTACAAACTAAATTTATTATACTATTGCTGATGACAGCTAGGTGTGGTGGTTCATGCCTGTAATCCCAGCACTTTGGGATGCCAAGGGGGGCGGATCACTTGAGGTCAGGAGTTTGAGACCAGGCTGGCCAACATGGTGAAACCCCATCTCTACCAAAAATACAAAGATTAGCTGGGTGTTGTGGTGTGCACCTGTAATCCCAGTTACTTGGGAGGCTGAGGCACGAGAATTGGTTGAACTGAGGTGGAGGTTGCAGTGAGCTGGGATGGCACCACTGCACTGCAGCCTGGGCGACAGAGCAAGACTCCATCTTAATAAAATAAAATGATTGCTAATTATTTTGTATTACGATCTTTGAACTCCGTTCTTGTTGCCTCTCTAATATTTGTTAAGCCAGTTCTCCCAACAGGATAATGTTGGCCCAGTGCTTCTAGATATTTGCTAGTATAGATGGGAGTAATAAGATGGAACTTGATGCTGAACTCCAGACAAACCTGCCTGAATTTTTGTTTTTCCTTCTGGCCTTTTTGTTGCTCAAATGTGGCCCATGTCCCTGGTATAGACTCTCTTACCTTTCCCTTGACATCGGACAAAGACAACTGTCACAGGCCCATCTTGGCATGCAGGGACAATTAAGCTTAACTTTAAGATGGTTGATCAGTGAGGTTTTCAAAGAAAGATCTTGATCAAAAGAGGGAATGTGAAAGTTGATTGTGTGAATGAACCAGCTTCTCCAGTGCCAATGAGCCCTATTTCAAAACAATATGTAATATTTTTCTTTCTAATAAAACTTCCAGCTTCTCTTCATTCACTGGACATACTGAAGACTGCCCAGTGTGTGTGTATGCCCTGAACTGCAATTTTGTGATTCCCAAATAGAGCATCTGATTTAGCGCTTTGTCTCTATAATTTATTTTGACTTTGACACAATTAACCAGTGTGATGTGTTTAAAGGTTCCCCCAATCCCGACAAGGTGAGTATTATACTGTGTTTGAAAATTCATTCTAGGCTGGGCATGGTGGCTCACGTCTGTAATCCCAGCACTTTGGGAGGCCAAAGTGGGTGGATCACCTGAGGCAAGTAGTTCAAGATCAGCCTGGCTAACATGGTGAAACTCCACCTCTACTAAAAATACAAAATTAGCTGGGCATGCTGGTGCATGCCTGTAATCCCAGGTACTAGGGAGGCTGAGGCCGGAGAATCGCTTGAACTCAAGAGGTGGAGGTTGCAGTGAGCCGAGATCGTGCCATTGCACTCCAGCCTGGGGAACAAGAGAGAAACTCCATCTCAAAAAAAAATTCATTCTATTGTAATCCTAATAATTGCTTTGCTTTGCATCTTGTTATGGACTTGTTAGATATCTAGGTGGCTGTAAACTATCCAGAGAAAGATAGAAACAGCAGTGGAGATAATTAGAAAATTGTCGTGTTACTATAAAATAACAAAAGGAGGAAACTAAGGGTAACTAAACATAAAGTTGAATTTTTCCTGATGCCAAAAGGACAAGAGTCCTCTCCCCATTTCACTTTTCTTAGAGCATTTCCTTGAGAAAATTTGAAGTTGTAAATTCCTCCTTTGATATATAAGCCTCTTGCCAGCCTATAACCTAGGAATGTCTTGAACTTGAACTCCTTGGCCTCAAGTGATCCTCCAGCCTCAACCTCCCAAAGTGTTGGGATTACAGGCGTGAATCACCACGCCCGGCCCCTAGGAATGTCTTTCTTCAGGGCCTTGGAGCCATCTCTGTGAAATGTGAACATCGAGGAAGCTGATGTCCCTGTCTCCCTGTCACCAGGGAAGTTTAGCCTAGGTGCCTTGCTCCAAGCTGTAAGCACCTGCTTGTCATAGAGATATGAGTTTTACTTTCCCTTCAGATAAAGGCAATTAACTAGCACAGATGGCTACTCCAATTACTGTGTGAACTTAGGACTTGCCTGGGAGCAGTTTTCACCCTTGGCTGCTGTTGTACAACTAGGCCAATTAGCTACATACCTGGACTTTCTGGTTTCTGCTAACACTTTTTGTTTGTTTGTTTGTTTGCTTCATTTTTTTTGAGACAGTCTCGCTCTGTCACCCAGGCTGGAGTGCAGTGGTACAATCTCAGCTCACTGCAACCTCTGCCTCCCGGGTTCAAGCGATTCTCCTACCTCAGCCTCCCGAGTAGCTGGGATTACAGGTATTTGCCACCAAGCCCAGCTAATTTTTGTATTTTTAGTAGAGACAGAGTTTCACCATGTTGGCCAGGCTGGTCTCGAACTACTGACCTCGCGATCCGCCTGCATTGGCCTTCCAAAGTGCTGGGATTACAGGTGTGAGCCACCATGCCTGGCCTCTGCTACCACTTTTGGATTGTATGAAACACTACACTTCAAAGTGTGGGATCTGGCTTCCCAGTCAGCTGCCAAAGGGGCAGATGATGCAATCTATAAGTGTGGGGGAGTTCATGCCTGTGGAGTAAATTTTGACCAATAAGAAAATAAAGCAGGAGTGACCTCCAGGCACATAAATTCCCTCCTGTCCCCATGCACTGTTCCAAGTGCGTTTCTCAGTATAGTCTTGTCTAGAGGTGTCCTATATGGCCCAAAGTCTGTTTCCTTGGGAACCTGAGCTGAAACGATAGGCATTCAAACACTCAAAACAGTGTTAAGTGTTGTGGAGGACCCAGCTCTGGGCAGAGGAAAATTGTCACAATAAGGAAATGGAAAATTTGAGGATTTGGAAAAGAGGGAAGGACTAGAAGAGCCAGTAGTAGAATATCTTAAGAGAAATATTTTTGGAGAAAAAAGCAGTTCTGGTGATTTTTGCAGTGAACTGCTCAGCTCTGTAAAATATATACTTCCTTTCGGCCGTGGGTGGTGGCTCATGCCTGTAATCCCAGCACTTTGGGAGGCCGAGGTGGGTGGATCACCTGGGCTCAGGAGTTCGACACCAGCCTGACCAACATGGTGAAACCCTGTCTCTACTAAAAATACAAAAAATTAGCTGGGCATGTTGGTGCGTGCCTGTAATTCCAGCTACTCAGGAGGCTGAGGCAGGAGCATTGTTATATACTTCCTTTCTTTCCATCAGGCTCCTCTATGAAATCTTTCATAAATTGTCCTTTTATAACTATCTATTGCCTATGAAGTAAATTTTTTTTTAAGAATAGAGTCTCTAATGCCCAGGCTGGAGTGAGTGCAGTGGCACAATCTCGGATCACCACAAACTCTACCTCTGGAGTTAAAGTGATCCTCCTGCCTCAGCTGCCCTACTACAGGTGCGCCACCAATGCCTGGCTATTTTATTTTATTTTTTGTATTTTTAGTGGAGAAGGGGGGTTTCACCATCTTGGCTAGGCTGGTCTCGAACTCGTGAACTCAGGTGATCCACCTGCCTCGGCCTCCCAAAGTGCTGGGATTACAGGCATGAGCCACCACACCCAGCCTGTCAATTTTCTTTGGAAAATAAAACAGATTGAATCTTGTGCCAAAATGCAGGGGAAGCTGTACTCAGACAGGTAACAAAATATTATATACAATAACAGATAGGTTTTCCACATAGCAATAACCATTTAGAAAACCAAATTGAGAAAAATTACACTTATATAGTGACAAAAATACATAAAATATCTAAAAACAGATGATTGGGGCAAGATGGCAGATATATCCCATGCCCCACTCAACATTCCATTGAACTGGGAAGAAAATGTTTAAGTAAATTCTTAACAGTATAGGAAAATAAGAAAACGTGTCAGCAGTACACCAGAAATATCGAGGCATTCTTGGGACATAGAGTAGATGGGATCAGACTGATAGAGAAACCCAAGGAGACAAGACCACAGCTCAAATCACTGTAGGCAAGAGATGCTCTTTGTTTTCTGAAACAGAGTCTTACTCTGTCACCCAGGCTAGAGTGCAGTGGTGTGATCTCAGCTCACTGTGCCTCCTGGGTTCAAGTGATTCTCCTGCCTCAGCCCCCACAGTAACTGGGATTCACGGGCACCTGCCACCATGGCCAGCTAATTTTTGTACTTTCAGTAGAGACGGGGGGTTCACCATGTTGGCCAGGCTGATCTCAAACTCCTGACCTCAAGTGATCTGCCTGCCTCGGCCTCCCAAAGTGCTGGGATTACAGCATCAGTCACTATGTCAGGCCAAGAGATGCTCTTTGTAACAAAGCCTCTGAAAAACTCCAAACCCAGAATCAAAAAAAAAAAAAAAAAAAAAAAAACCATGGAGCAGGAATGGGCCTTAGGATAATCATTAGGTAGGTTAATCTGAAATTTCGTTAGAAACGTCTGAATCAGCCAGATTCCCCTCCAACACCACACACAGATTGGCTGGCAGTAACCACTTTTGCCTCTAAGATGTAACTCTGATAATTGTTCATTAAAGAAAGTGAAGGCCTGGCGAGGTGGCTCATACTTGTAATACCAGCACTTTGGGAGGCTGAGGCAGGAGGACTGTCTGAAACCAGGAGATCGAGACCAGCCTGGGCAAAATAGTGGGATCCTGTCTCTACAAAAAACGCAAAAATTAGCTGGATGTGGTGGTGTGTGCCTGCAGTCCCAGCTAGTTTGAAAGCTGAAGTGGGAGAATCCCTTGAGCCTGGGACATCAAGGCTGCAGTGAGCTGTAACTGCATCACTGCACTCCAGCCTGGGCGACAGAGTGTGATCCTGTCTCAAAAAAACACTAAAAAGTGATGTATCAGAACTTGATATAACTTCAGCCCTTCACTGAAGGAGAGAAACACATCTGTGGAGAGGGGACCACATTCACTCTTTACCTATGATAGACAGACAGTCGGAAGCTTTATATACCCAAGGAACCCAAGAAAAAATGTTCCCTGTCATGACATAATCTTCCAGCCACCCTGCCTTGCACCTGTCTTGTGGGCTGGGGTACCTAACTTATGGATTCCATTTTCCCAGGGAGAAAGAAAAATCAAATCCGTCAGTATCTCTTTTGGAGTATCCTCTTCTCTATTTGCATGGAGGATACGGCACTCATATCTAGTAGCCGAATGTTACATTTGTGTAATACAGAACTATATTGGGATAAAACAGAATTTGTTTCCTCTGAACCACAGGTAGAGGTACGTCCACAGTGACCTGGGTGGCAGCCACCTCTTCTGGCAGTTCCAGGCAGAGTATGCTCTCAGATCTGGGGAACCTCTGCTGCTCCCGAAGACCCACAATCTCCTTCCTGGCACCTTCTCCCTCTGGTGGCTGTGATAGCCCACACTTGGCCTTGGGTCTCCTCTGCTTCTTTGCCTGCCCCTCTTCTGCCCACCCTGTGTGTCTCTATGTCCCACTGTCCCCATATGACCAGGATTGCCTCTCCCTCCCTGTACCCTCCCTCTCCAAAGGCTCCTTGTTTTGGGAAAATGATCCCACAGCCTCCACCTTGCAACTGGGGACAGAACCTGGGGCTTGTTCAATTCTCCCTCCCTCCACCACACACACCTGTCCTTAATGTTTCTAAAGTAATTGAGCTCCAAACTCAGCCCCTCCTGCACCTGCCAGCTGTAGGACCTCTGACAAGATGCCTACCATCTTGTTGGGACTCTATCTCTCATCTATAATATAGGCATCATGATGATAGTGTCCTCCTTCCAAGGCTGGGGAGAAGCCAGGAGGCCAAGGTGATGGGCCATGGACGGTCAAAACAGCTCCAATTGGCTGGGTGCAGTGGCTCATGCCTGTAATCCTAGCACTTTAGGAGGCCAAGGCGGGTGGATCACAAGGTCAGGAGTTCGAGACCAGCTTGACCAATATGGTGAAGCCCTGTCTCTACTAAAAATACAAACATTAACCGGGCGTGGTGGCGAGTGTCTGTAATCCCAGCTACTCAAGAGGCTGAGGCAGGAGAATGGCTTGAATCCGGGAGGTGGAGGTTACAGTGAGCTGAGATCGTGCCATTGCACTCCAGCCTGGGAAACAAGAGCAAAACTCTCTCAAAACTAAACAACAAAACCAGCTCCAATCCCGCCTCCACCCGGGGTTGGTGTTTCAAGCCCGCTGTGTGTGAATGAAGCCTTAATGTTTCCATTCACACATGATTTGTTCTAAAATAGACTCCCCTCTGCCCTTCCCTTCCCCAGAACTGTTTCACCTCTGCACCGTACAATGGTACATCCGAGAAAGAACTGTCCCATTCCCAAGTCATCGTCCCCATCCCAGCCCCCAGGCCCTTAGTTGGTGAGACCCTTGATGGCCAGCCTCATGCTTCTGTACAGTGGACTTTCATGATTGCTCCACTGCATAAAGACTAAGTGGACTCTTCTAGTCCCTGTCCACCATAGGGTCTACAGTGGACACATCTTACTGATTCCTCCACGTTCTGCAGTTGACAATTTCATCTGTGTCTCCTCCTACATACTTCCAAATGGACCGTCCCAGCCCTTGAACCCCAAAATCATTGGAGAGCAAGGCCAAGATGCCTAACCACCTGCTGCAGAATCCTGCTCCAGGACTGAAGTGTATAGGTTCTATCAAAATAAAAACCGGAGGCCAAATACAGTGGCTCACACCTGTAACCTCAGCACTTTAGGAAGCCAAGGTGGGAGGATCGCTTGAGCCCAGGAGTTTTGAGACCAGCCTGGGAAACATAGTGAGACTCTCTTGAAAAAAAAATCTAAAAAAATTAGTGGGGCGTGATGGTGTGTGCCTATAGTCACAGCTACCCCAGAAGCTGAGGTGGGAGAATAGCTTGAGCCCAGGAGGTCAAGGCTGCATTGAGCTATAATCATGTCACTGCACTCCAGCCTGGACAGAGCAAGACCCCGTCTCTAGGAAAAAAAAAAAAAAAAACAAACAAAAATGCAACAACCGGAAACATCCTCCTCTAGAATGGTAGTCAGGAACATGTCTGCCTTGTTCCCAGTGTCTCTCCAGCACCTAGAACGGCATTCAGCAGCAGTACGCATCCCTTAGGTTTTCATTGAATAAATGACTCCTTTGACGCAGCAATTCCACTTTTAAGAATATGTCTAAAGAAATACACACGTGCATGGTGCTGTGTGCACAATACTGAGAGGCACAAACAACTGGAGAAAGTTTGCAAATGTTTATTAACTGTAGCATACAGGGAATCATTGAAGGAAGTCTGCAGCAGTGAGTGCATGTTGAACAGGAAGCAGAGTGAGGGAGGCTTAACCAGGACACATAGCAGTGGAGAAAAGCAGATGGGAGATGCTTATAGTGGTACTTGTGTGTGTGTGTGTGTGTGTGTGTGTGGTGTGTGTAAATCCAGAGGAAAGAATCTGAAATTAAACACTCAGAACTGCCCTCAGTAGTCACATCCGGGAGGGTAGGTGCTTTTCTATGCAGAGAATACCTGACAATACTTGCTTTCTAAGGTAGGTGCATGGATACACAAATCGAAATATGTATTAAGTATATCTTGCTCATCAACAGAAACGCTAGTATCTACCAATAGCACATATAAGAAAATACAACAGAAAAGCTACCATCAAACTCTTGGCACACTAAAAAAAACGTTCAACTTTTCATTGTTGTGAACACTTGCTATACACCTGATGACGAGGTGTTCGCAGCCATGCCCGTGTTCGTGAAAGGTCACCAAGTTCTGCTTCTCATCATGGGCATGTGTCATATCCCTGAGGCTGAGGCAAGAAGAGAGAGAAAAAAAAAGTGGCAGTGAGTTCCGACTGCCCGATAACTCAATCTCAACTCTTGACCTGCAGACCCTGCACACACCCTCCACTGTTCCTTGAAGTGAACAATGTGCTCATGCCACAGTGACCTCCTCGCCTGGTTTATGAATTCCTAGGCTAGAGGAAGGTGTGGCCCACATATCAGGGTTGAGGCTGACATGGGATTTGGGAACCCACAGCATACTGGGTAGGGAGGATCCCTGGATATTCAGCGCAGAGAGTAGAAAGAGTATGGGAAATCTCACCATTCAACCTCAGTGCTGTACCCCAGAAAATTAAGGGAAGTGAATGATTTGGGGAACAAGTGACAAGATGGGATACCAGTACTGTAACAGAATTGCATATTGGCAGGGATGTGGGGGATGAGCTGAAGATTCACTTACAGTTATTCGTCTTCTTCCTCAGGGTCGCTGATCTCTTCATAGATCACCAGATTCTTTCTCTCACGCAGTCTATGGGTCCAGGCATTTGTCGCCCTTTTGGGTTCTATGATGAAGAGTTGCAATATGAGAGTTGGGTAGATTTGAGAGTGTTAGGCTCTGTTTTCTCAAAAGGAGATGCCTCCCTACTCCCAAGTGCCCATGGGCCTTCTTTTTTTTATTTTTTAATTTTTTATTGCATTTTAGGTTTTGTCACCTAAAATTCCTTAAAGAAAAGAACTTTCAACCCAGAATTTCATATCCAGCCAAACTGAGCTTCAGAAGTGAAGGAAAAATAAAATCCTTTACGAATAAGCAAGTACCCATGGGCCTTCTTTATCCAGTTTTTCACATTCTCTGGCTTAGAGAGGCTGAGACCTTAGACCCACACCAATACAGGCCAAATGCCAATTAAAGTTTTAGCTTTGGGCTCCTTGTGTTGTCAGCTTTAGATTCTCAACCTCTTCACTTATGGGAACATTCACCCATACCATACCTTCTTTCATTCAGCAGGTATTTGTTAAGGGCACACAGGCATACCTTGTTTCACAGTGCCACATTTTTATAGTGCTTCACAGATACTGCAATTTTTTTTGGAAGTTCTCACCAATTTTACCCTTTTCCATTATTGCTATATCTGTTATGGTGATCTGTGATCAGTGAGCTTTAATGGTATTATTCTAACTGTTTTTTAGTCTTTTAAGATAATTTTTGTTTTTTATGTTTGTGGGCACACAGTAGGTGTATACCTACTTATGGGGTACGGGAGATGTTTTGATACAGGTATGCAACGCATAATAATCACATCATGGAAAATAAGGTATCCATCCCCTCAAGCATTTATCTTCTGTGTTATAAACAATCCAATTAGACTCTTTTAGTTATTTTTTAATGTACAATTAAATTATTATTGACTATAGTCACCCTGTTGTGTGTAATTGTTTTGGGGGTACCAGGAACTGCACCCATAAAAGATGACAAACTTAATCGATCAATGTTGTGTGTGTTCTGACTGCTCCACCGATGAGCTGTTCACCGTCTCTCTTCCTTTTCTTGGGCCTCCCTATGTCCTGAGACACAGCAATACTGAAATTAGCACAATTAACAACCCTACAGTGGCCGCGAAGTGTTCAAATAAAAGAAAGAATCACATGTCTCTCACTTTAAATCAGAGACTAGAAATGGCAAAGCTTAGTGAGGAAGGCATGGTGAAAGCCAAGATAGGCTGAAAGCTAGACCCCTTGCACCAAACAGCCAAGCTGTGGATGCAAAAGAAAAGTTCTTGGAGGTAATAATACCACAAATACTCTGGCGAACACACAAGTAAGAAAGCAAAACAGCCTTACTGATGAAATAGAGAAAATTTGAGTGGTCAGGATAGAAGATTAAACTAGCCACCACATTTCTTTAAGCCAAAGTCTAATTCAGAGAAAGAGCCAAACACTTTTCAAGTCTATGAAAGCTGAGAGAGGTGAAGAAGCTGCAGAAGAAACGTGTAAAGCTAGCAGAGGCTGGTTCGTGAGGTTTAAGGAAAGAAGCTGTCTCCATAATATAGAAGTGCAAGGTGAAACAGCAAGTGCTGATGGAGAAGCTGTAGCAAGTTATCCGGAAGATCTAGTTAAGATAATTGATGAAGGGGGCTACACCAAAAACAGATTTTCAGTGTAGATAAAATAGCCTTATATTGGAAGAAGATGCCATCTCGGACTTTCATAGCTAGAGAGGATTGACTTCAACTTTGAAAGAAGTTCTACTGTGGGTAAAATGCTATCAAACAGCACCACATACTACAGAGAAATCTTTCAAGAAAGGGAAAGCTAATCGATGTGGCAAATTTCATTGTTTACAAGAAACTGCCACAGCCACTCCAACCTTCAGCAACCACCACCTTGATTAGCCAGCAGCCATCAACACCGAGGCAAGACCTTCCACCAGCAAAGAGAGTGTGACTCACTGAAGACTCAGAAGATTGTCAGCATTTTAAACAGTAAATTATTTTTAAAATTAAGCTATGTACATTTTTAGACAATGCTATCACACTTAGTAGACTACAGTATAGTGTAAACATAATGTTTTTATGCACTGCGAAAAAAAAGTGGGACTCACTTTATTGCAGTGGTCTGGAACCGAACCTGCAATATCTCTGAGGCTGTATTGGTTATCAGACATTGAGCTGAGTAAGATATGATCCCAGGTTATCACAGGTAGAATTGCTTGAGCACCTTTCATGTCATCAGGCCTTCTAGATTTAATTTAATGCCTCCAAACAATTTATTAACTATGATTCTTTATTTCCATCTTATGGACTAGGAATCTGGAGCTCAAAAAATTTAGAAGACGTGCCCCAAGTCACATGGTTTTATATGGATGACAACTCAAGTCTGTGTCTCTGGAAGTCATGTCTAACATCTCATCTGGAGCTGGGTAAGCTCCTCAGCCCAGCCTGGACCCAGGCTTGTTGGGGGTCTATGCCACACACCCAACCCACACATGAACATAGCCAGGGAAGCCAGAGGGGTTGTTCTCAAATTATTTCCTCTTACCAGGTATGTTGGTAGTCATCTCCAAGGTACTTGGCTTTCCAGAGTACATCGGGGTGCACTGCGAGTAGCACAGCTCTTTCACATCATTCTGTGTGCCAGATGTTTCTGGCACTGCCTCGGAATCATTTCCTTCTTCCTCTGGTGGCTCCCTGGGCATGATCTTTGTAATGTGAAGATCACAGATAAACAGTATCAGTTGCATTTCTATAGTGCTTTAGAGCTTACAAAGTGTCTTCACAGGCATTACCTTAATCAATGTTCTCAACAATGCTGGGAGAGTTATACATACCTCAGTTAGGAGAAACCTGGGAGGTTAGAAGGGAAAAGAAGGGCCTAAACAAATGGGGTTTCCAGGGCTAGAATGCTTATCTTCACTCTCTTTTAAGACCGATATCCTTGCCAACAGCAAAAGTCTCCATGTCATTGAGAGTGTGGTGTACAGATTTGGAAAAGAATAGCATTCTAAGAATTCACAAGGTCTACAAAAGGAATAGCTTCTATAAAATACAAGGTATCCCATATAAGCTTGTAGACAGCTGCTGAGTAAATGTAAAAACAAAGAGAGGGGACAAAACACTGCTGGAAAAGATGGTGTAGGGAGATGAATACAGGGAAGGGAGAGGCAAATAAATAGTTTGCAGAAATTAGTCTAGGCAGCAAAGAAAGCAGTACCGGATATGGCATACCATACCATCTACCGAGGTACCAACAGTGAATGTGGAATTAACTGAGGTGGCACCCATACCAATTTTGGTTGCACTGAGATGTGTCACTGACCGACAATCTCAAGGTACTTTATTCAGCTTCCTCACTAATGAAATGATGAAACGATACATGTAAAATAGGCTAAGGGAAAGTCCTCTCTGAGCTTGTAAACACTGCTTGAATGTAGTAATAATAAAAGTTATTATCTTTCATGATCCTTCTTTGAATTCGGTCTCCACACTGGCAACTCAACTCCCAGATCCCTTTACCCTCTAGGAGTTGAATCTGCAGTTGTGGAGTCACTCATTCAGGGGCCTCTGAGGGATTCCCTGGGCTGAAACTGGGGCTTCCCAGATGCCCTAGGTGCAGACCAGGCCCTCAAGCACCTCACAGTAGGGAGGGGCCCATAGTGAAAGTGATTCCTAATCCATGTGAATGGCCCCGGTAACAGAGCAGAGGCCAGCTGGTCCTTTCTGTTGCAAAGTGGGTGTCTAAATGGAAGCACCAGCAGGCCCTATGGGGTAAAGCCCTAGTGAGCAACAGCGGAACTTCATCAACAAATGAAAACGTGAATGAGCTTTAAATGGCTTGGAGCTCTGGATTAGACTATCACTGCTACTGTGCCTCAGATAAATTATTTAACATCTATCTCTGTACCACAATAGCCTCACTTTATTATTTTGCTGCTAACTATGATCTACAGCATGAACTACGATTCTTTCTTCTCTTTTTTGGAGATGGAGTCTTGCTCTGTCACCCAGGCTGGAGTGCACTGGCACAAGCAATCTCGGCTCACTGCAACCGCTGCCTCCCAGGTTAAAAAATATTCTCCTGCCTCAGCCTCTGGAGTAGCTGGGACTACAGGCACATACCACTACGCCTGACTAATTTTTTGTATTTTTAAGAGATAGGGTTTCACGGTGTTAGCCAGGATGATCTTGATCTCCTGACCTCATGATGTGCCCACCTCAGCCTCCCAAAGTACTGGGATTACAGATGTGAGCCATGATGCCTGGCCAACTATGATTCTTTACTTCCATTTAATGGACAAGCATCTGGAGCTCAGAGAAATAGAAGATTTGTGCCGAGTCGCATGGCTTTTATATGGATGACAACTGAAGTGTGTGACTCATTATTTGGAGATAATAGAAACAACGTCATGAAGGTTTTCTTAAGGATTAAAGAAATTAATCCATGTGAACTGCTTAAAATAATATCTGGCATCACTATGAAAACAAAAGAAGTATTAACCATCACAACTGTTACTATTATCAAGCCATCGATGCTACATCAGGTGTTGTGATAAACACAAGGAGAAGGAGGCAGTGAGGACATTTTTGATATTCTTCCACTCTTACCAGTGTTCACAACCATGGAGGGACAAAGGTTCTCTGGTACTTTAGATTTGGGAGATACTCACCTGCGGGAAGAGTCCCTGGAACATGCCAAAAGTCATTGTATGACATTCAACTGAAACGAGAATATATCAGAATTTTTCTTTGTCAGTAAATATTTCCAAACTCTAGAGAGACTTCCACAGCATCAGGGTATTCTGCAGCAGAGGATTACGAGTCCACTCATTGTTGAGTAGTTGAGATTTGCTTGTGAGTTATCTTTAGCAATGGTTGGTGCACTTCCCTGTGGCATCTATTCAGAATTTTCCTTCTCATTGTTTAGCAAAGGCTACTAAACCCATCAGTCTCATCTTATTCCATTATACATGTCTTTGACTTTCCCCCAAATGATTAAATTGGTTGGGAATCTGAACTGTATCCACTCAAGATGTGCAACAACTAAAAATCACTGTACACTTACAATGGGTGAATGTCATAAGGTATGTCACTTAAGCTGTGAAATGTGTGATGAACCATGATTTAGTCCAGTGGCTCTGAAATGCTTTCAGTAGAAAGACACTCCTTTAATGTCAGAAACTTGGCAGATACTCAAGAACTGAATTTTCAGACCTCTTATAGTGATTATGTGAGATTGCAGAATCTGGCTTGTTTAGCTGGGGAGTAATAGGTCTACCAGACAGTTGGGACATTCTGACCTTGTCTTATAATTGTGTTGTCAGAGCAGAAGAGCAAGTAAACACATATGTCCCCTTTATATACTGAAATGCACAAAGATCTCTAACCTGGAATCTGTCTTTTCTCACCCTACATTATCTCTGCTCACTGACTAGTGGGAAAGCTCTCTATGTTGGATGAGGGATCACTCTTTCAAACCCTCTTCCAAGCTCAACGCGGAGAATCAGGGTTGTTTGGGAATGAGAAGACTATTTGGTTTTGATAATACAGATAAACAGCAATCTTTGTTACATGTGTTTATCATCCTCTTTCATAAGAAATTTATCCAATACCTACACCCTGTTAATGAAACAAACTCTGGAAGTTTTTGGCGGATCTACACTTTTAACATTTTTTTTTTTTGAGATGGAGTTTCGCTCGTTACCCAGGCTGGAGTGCAATGGCATGATCTTGGCTCACTGCAACCTCTGCCTCCTGGGTTCAAGCAATTCTCCTGCCTCAGCCTCCCGAGTAGCTGGGACTACAGGCACATGCCACCATGCCCAGCTAATTTTTTTGTATTTTTAGTAGAGACGGGGTTTCACCTTGTTGACCAAGATGGTCTTGATCTCTTGACCTCTTGATCCACCCACCTCGGCCTCCCAAAGTGCTGGGATTACAGGCATGAGCTACCATGCCCGGCCTAAAAGAAGTATTTCAAACACACAGAAAAGTATGTGGAATAATATTGAGTCCAGTCAGATCTCAACATTATCCCACAACTATGTTAGATCTGATTTATTTATTCAGAATATTAGAAACATGATAAACAGTCCAGGCGCAGTAGCTCACGCCTGTAATCCAGCACTTTGGGAGGCCAAGGCGGGCGGATCACAAGGTCAGGAATTCGAGACCAGCCTGACCAATATGGTGAAACCTTGTCTCCACTAAAAATACAAAAAGGCGTGGTGGCCAGTGCCTGTAATCCCAGCTACTTGGGAGGCTGAGGCAGGAGAATCACTTGAACTCGGGAGGCAGAGGTTGCAGTCAGCTGACATTGTGCCACTGCACTCCAGCCTGGCAATAGAGCAAGACTCCATCTCAAAAAAAGAAAAACCAAAAAAAAAAACAAAAAACAAAAACCCCCAAAACCACTATAAAGAAGACACAGCTGAAGCTGTCCGTGAAGCCCTCACCAATCCCTACCCTCCCTCCTCCACTTACAGCCGGTCTCCTGAGTTTGATGGCTTTTTATTCACATTTATGTTTTAATATATTTACCATTTACTTATTTATTATCCATAATAATATATATTCTTGTTTTGCATGTTTTAGAATTTTATATGAGTGGCCTCTGTAGAACTTTCTGAATGTGTTTTTTTTTTTTTCACTCAGCCCTGATGTGTATGAAGAGGCAAATGCCTGAGGATCTTTCCCGGGTAGCTGAGCAGAAAAGCAGCTGGGCTTGAGGAGACCCTTTCCAGCCCTTCCCATCTACTCACGCAGATTCCCGGGGTTAGAGTCTCTATCAGAATCATCCTCCTGTGAGTCTTCGGCCTGTTTATCACGCATGAAAAGTGGGATGGTGACCTGGAAACCTAGAAAGAAGCAAAATGCTTATTCCTTAAGAGACAAGCTTAGGCCTGGCTCATGTCTGTAGTATCAGCACTTTGGGAGGCTGAGGCGGGAGGACTGCTTGAAGCCAAGAGCTCAAGACAAACCTGGGCAACATAAAGATCCCCATATCTACCAAACATAAAATAAAATTAGCTGGGCATGCTGGCACATGCTTGTAGCCCAGCTACTCCAGAGTCTGGGGCAGGAGGATTGCTACAGGAGTGCGAGGCTGCAGTTGACCTATGATTGCACTACCGCACTCTAGCCTGGGTGACAGAGTGAGACTCTGACTCAAAAAAAAAAAAAAGAGAGAAGCTGAGAGAGAGAGAGAGAGAGAGAGAGAGAGAGAGAGAGAGAGAGAGAGAGAGAGAGAGGAGAGAGAGAGAGAGAGAGAGAGAGAGAGAGAGAGAGAGAGAAAGAGAGAGAGAGAGAGAGAAGCCGAGGGTGGGGGGCCAGGATGCCATGGACAGTTGTGCTCATCAGAACAGACGCCTACAGGGGAACTACGCAGGTCCAGGTATGAGCTCCACTGGCCAGTCCCTGCCCTCAGCCCTGACAGGCTACAGAAGAACAGAACACCCAGAAGCTGGCTTGGGATTTTTCCCTGCACAAAAGGAAAATGTGGGGTGCTTTCGGCAGCCTGAGAAGTAGCCAAAGCAGGAAAAGGGATGCTCATGTGTCCCCAGACTTAGCTGTATCTAGAACTTTCTGTTACCTAGTGTACGCATGGCCTCATAGTTCCTCTTCATGTACACATAGGTGATTTTCTCCGAGTATTTCAGCTTTTTCCAGTCTTTCTTAGAGAAGTATTGGGCAATATCAGCAAAGGCCTAGAAAATAAAAAAGAAAAGAAATTCTGGTAGTCACTCAGCTAGGCAAGTCTGCCAAGCAGGGGGAACCGCTTCCTGTGTGCTGAATGTGGGGATGGTAATCCCTCCTGGTTGATGCCACAGCTGAGACGGCACAGGCTATCTTCCCTAGCTTCTCCCCGGCACATAGTAGGGCTTCAATATTGCTGGCTGGATCTCTTTCCACCTTCCAGAATGGACTGAGGGTCACCTAATGTAGTGCCAGGTAACAGACTTGTCTCCAAGGATGCTAGGTGATGACAGAGCGAGGGTGGGAGACTCCCAAGGGCCCAGATCTCCCGAAGACCCTGCTCCTTGTCCCCAGCACCTCTGTCCTCCCCTTCTCAGAAACTTGGTCACCCTGCACTGTCCCCTGGGCCACTACTCTGCCCCTCCAGGTCACCTCACCTTGCGTTTATTCTCTGATATTTGCTCATCATCACTGGGGTTCTTTGCAAAGCTGCCGTCTCCGTTCATGGCTCTGGGAGCAGTCTGACCTGCAAGAGAAACATCCTAAGTTAAAGGCCCTGTGGAGGGGGAAATCACTGAAGGCCGGTCACAGTCACCTGGAGTCAGGTGCTGCATTTCTCCATCCATGGCTTATCCGTCCCCGAGTAAGGACACGGGGAGAAGTCAGATGAAAACAGGGAGCCAAGGGTCTCTGGGAGAGGTACTGATTGGAGATGACAGCTTTCCTAAGGGCAAAGCAGCCTTGAGTCTTTGGGAGGGGGTTGGCTACTGTTGTTTTCATTTCCCTAGAGGTAGACTTACCCTAAAAGATGTACAGACCCTTGTTGGGGAGGCAGGGACATGACTGCATAATTTTATTGAGTGGGGGCGTTCTGACACTTCAGAACCTGTAGTTCCAAGGCTGAGGTGGGAGGATTGCTTGGGCCCAGGAGGTGAGACCAGCCTGGACAACATAGCGAAATCCCATCTCTACAGAAAACAAACAAACAAACAAACAAACAAAAAAAAAAAAACCCTAGCAGTAGCAGGGGTGGAATGGCACATGCCTGTAGTCCTGAGGCCAAGGTGGGAGTAGCACTTGAGCCCAAGAGGTTGAGGCCAGCCTGGCCAACATAGCGAAACCCGGTTTCTACTAAAAAAAAAAAAAAAAAAAATGCCATGGGCAGGGTGGTGCATGTCTGCAGTCCTGACGCTGAGGCAGGAGAATAGTTGAGACTAGAAGGTCGAGACCATTCTGGCCAATATAGCGAAACCGTTTCTCCTAAAAAAGTAAAAAATAAGCCGGACGGTGGCCATGGAAGTCAGGATCTGCTGAGGATTGTGTAACAACTCACCTAACGAAGAAAAAGAAAAAAAAACCTTAGTGGGGATGGGGTGGTGCCCGCCTGCAGTTCCGTGGCCGAGGTGGGAGGATTGCTTGAGCCCCAAAGTCAAGGCCGGCCCGGCCTACATGGCGTCCCAAGGCCAAGGTGGAAGGATTGCTTGAGCCTAGAAGGTTGCGACTGGCCTGACCAACAGAACAAAACCCTGTCTCTATTAAAGTACAAAAAAATAAATTCGTGGGGCCGGGATGGCACGGGCCTGTATACCTGAGGCCGAGGCGGGAGGATCCGCCATCATGGCGGTCCTGAAAGGCCAGGGGACTAGCACTCTTTGTGCTCAAGATTTCCAGAACTCCAAGCACTTGAGGGGTCTCAAGAGGCTTCCCGCTTTTCTATCTGCCCCCCTTAGCCCATCTAGAGTGTTCCTAAAAGATAACCTACCTCAGAGACAAAGCAGCAGTGGCAAGGTCTGCAACACAGAAGGCTATGTCTGCAGCAAGCCGCGAGGTCGGCAAAAATGGCGAAAAGTATGGCTGCAGGAGAATTTAATATTCTGCAACAGCACCACCCAAAGATGATGGACCAATCAGAGTGGGGAGTGAACTCCATCTGGCCAATCAGAAGTCAGAACAGTAGGCGGGACAAGCACAGCGGGTGTGGGGTCTGTCAGTCTAGGGCCCAGGGACAGGAGACTCTGATTTTCCCGCCTAAAGCGTCTCTTGGGATTGGCTACTCCAAGTTCGGAGTGCGCATGGTCTGATTTTCTCTTTCGATTCTTTCCATTCTCCCTACGCCCCACCCCCACCACCCGTGCATTTGTTATCTAGTTTCAATAAGCAGTGTGTATGAGGCAGGTTGCCATCTTAAATTCTTCCTGTCAGTTTCCAACTTTTTCAGGTATGGAATTTTTCCTAGGAACTCTGTAGTATCAAGAAATTTGGCAGGCCAGGCGCAGTGGCTCAAACCTGTAATCCCAGCACTTTGGGAGGCTGAGGCGGGCGGATCACAAGGTCAGGAGATTGAGACCATCCTGGCCAACATGTTGAAACCCCGTCTCTACTAAAATATAAAAAATTAGCCAGGCGTGTCGATGCACACCTGTAATGCCAGCTACTTGGGAGGCTGAGGCAGGGGAATCACCTGAACCTGGGAGGCAGAGGTTGCAGTGAGTCGAGATCTCACCACTGCATTCCAATGCCATAACCAGAGACATTTGAACGACAAATCAGGATGAGAAGCTGATGTTTCCACACTGCAGACCGCTTTTCCCAAGATGTCAGAGTAAGTCTTCATATCATCATGAAACTCTTACCCCGCAATGTCTACATTTTTCACTTGACAGAACCTGACCCCCAAATCCTTTAATTCACCTAGTGGTCCCTTTTATAGAATTGGCACTCAGCTTTAATTCAACCCAGTCCTAAAATGCTACTCAAAGACTCCATCAGGTCTCATTCAGTTCCCACATGGTCTTTTGATTTGTTTAGCTGGTGGCCCCTAGGCTTGGGATCTTGGTTCAAAATCACTGTACAAACTAAATTTATTATACTATTGCTGATGACAGCTAGGTGTGGTGGTTCATGCCTGTAATTCCAGCACTTTGGGATGCCAAGGGGGGCGGATCATTTGAGGTCAGGAGTTTGAAACCAGGCTGGCCAACATGGTGAAACCCCATCTCTACCAAAAATACAAAGATTAGCCGGGTGTTGTGGTGTGCACCTGTAATCCCAGCTACTAGGGAGGCTGAGGCACAAGAATCACTTGTACGCAGGAGGTGGAGGTTGCAGTGAGCTGGGATCACACTACTGTACTCCAGCCTGGGTGACAGAGGGAGAATCCATCTCAGAAAAAAAACAGTCTAATAAATACAGTTAAGAAACTATCTTAAAACACAAAATCTCCATTTTTTAGACTGATTATTTAAAAGGTAAAGAAAAACAGATCAACGTGTTAAGAAAGCTTATTTCAAACATAGAGGAGCAGACTCACCCTGCTTCAGTCCACCCTTGACACTACTGTTTCATTTTTAGAAAAACTGATAAACAATTTCATTTCAATCCCAATCAACCTGATCATATATAAGACTCCCTTTACAAGGCTCATCCTTCATAGACCCTCAACAACTTGCCTAGATGTTCCATCAATTTTTTACCCCCAGTCTTAGGTCTATAATTTTTCATTTTTATATATTCAACTCCAACCCAAGTAATAACCAAGCCCGAACCTGTTTAACTTCTGAGATCAGACAAGATTTGGTGCATTCAGGGTGGTATGGCCGTAGACTATTTTTTATATTAAAACAACTCATCATTTTATTTTAGGATAAAAATGTATTTATCAGCCAGGCACAGTGGCTCACGCCTGTAATTCCAGCACTTTGGAGCCCAAGGTGGGCGAATCGCCTGAAGTCAGGAGTTCAAGACCAGCCTGGCCAACATGGTGAAACCATGTCTCTACTAAATATACAAAAATTATGCTGGTGTGGTGGTGTGCGCCCGTAATTCCAGCCACTTGGGAGGCTGAGATAGGAGAATTGCTTGAACCCGGGAGGCGGAGGTTGCAGTGAGTCGATATCATGCCATTGCACTACAGCCTGGGCAACAAGAACAAAACTCTGTCTTAAAAACAAAAAAAAAAAACCAACAAAAAAAAGAAAAAGAAATTTGGTGGCCAGGGCAGTGGCTCACTCCTGTAATCCTAGCACTTTGGGAGGCCGAGGCGGGCGGATCATAAGATCAGTAGTTTGAGACCAGCCTGACCAACATGGTGAAACCTCATCTCTACTAGAAGTACAAAAATTAGCTGGGTGTGGTGGTGGGCACCTGTAATCCCAGCTACTTGGGAGGCTGAGGCAGGAGAATTGCTTGAACCCAGGAGGCAGCGAGCCATGACATGCAACTGTACCCTAACCTGGGCAACAGAGCGAGACCCTGTCTCAAAAAAAAAAAAATTATCTCTACAAAAAAATAAAAACAAAAAATTAGCAAGGCGGAGTGGTGTGCCTGTAGTCCAAGTTACACAGGGGGCTGAGGTAGGAGGATTGCTTGATCCCAGGAGTACAAGGTTGCAGTGAGCCATGATTCAGCCACTGCTGCTACCTGAGCCACAGAGCAAGATCTTCTCTAAAAAAGAGAGAGAGAGAGAGAGAGGAAAAGAAAAGAAAAGAAAAGAAAGAAAGATTGATTTAAATGAGCCAGTCCTGGTGGCTCATGTCTGTAATCCCAACACTTTGAGAAGCTAAGGCAGGGGGTGGAAGGATCACTTGAGGCCAGGAGTTCTAGAACAATCTGGACAACACAGTGAAACCCCCATCTCTTTAAAAAGTTTTTTTTTTTTTTTTTTTTTTTTATGGAGTTTCTCTTGTTGCCCAGGCTGGAGTTCAGTGGCACAACCTCAGTTCACCACAACCTCCACCTCCCGGGTTCAAGGGATTCTTCTGCCTCAGCCTCCTGAGTAGCTGGGATTACAGGCGTGCACCACCAAGCCCAGCTAATTTTGTAATTTTAGTAGAGTCGGGGTTTCTCCATATTGGTCAGGCTGGTCTCGAACTCCCGACCTCAGGTGATTCACCCGTCCTCGGCCTCCCTAAGTGCTGGGATTGCAGGTGTGAGCCACTGCGCCCAGCCTAAAAAGTTTGTTTTTTTTTTAAAGAAATTTAAACCTAAAAAAAAAACTTCCATATATGTTTTTTTCTAGAAGATCAAAGAACCAGAAATATATTTTACCCATCAATACTAATAATATGTACAATAATAGTATTAAAAAGGGTATATAATTAGGGCTTACTGTGTTCCTCAGGGAGCTCATAAGTCAATTTCTATAGAAAGTCTCTCCTACCCTCATCCCTACCACTTCCATCAAGTCCCCATTTCTCCCTGGGCTTTCCATCAGCAGCCCTGATGTCTCTAAGATTCTCCCAGAATGACAGTGAGCTCTCTTAGTGCAGGGACAGGGCGGTGGCCCTTGTGCCCAGCACAAAGCCCTTTATGTGCATCTTCTCATTAATTTCCACAATCTTCCCTTGAGTTAAATACTATTATCATCCCCAGTCTGCAGACGTTGAGACTGAGGCTCAGAGAATTAAGCAATCTGCTCAAGGTCACATAGTCAGTGGGTGACACAGCTGGGATTTACCCCCAAGATGAATTGAGTCCAAAGTCTGTGCTTTTATTTATTTATTTCTAATTAAAAAGTTTTTTTTTGTAGAGATGGGGTCCTGCTATGTTGCCCCTGCTGATCTGGAAGGAACTCCTGGCCTCAAGCAATCCTCCTGCCTTGGCTTCCCAAAACACAGATTACGGGAGTGGACCACCCCACGCCTGGTCTCAAAGTCTGTGCTTTTAATTACTCTTCTATGTTGCCTCGACTATTTGTTGAATGAATGAATGCATCTTACAACTGCAAAGGTTCTTTAACATAATTTACATAACTCCTTACAGTCACCTCAAATTCCCTCTGCTATAACAAATTACCACAAACTTTGTGGCATAAACAACATAAATTTGTTCTTTCACAATTTTGGAGGCCAGAAATCTGAAATCAGTTTCACTGAGTTGTCAGCAGGGCTGCACTCCTCCAGAGGCTCTAGAAGAGAATCTGTTCCTTGCCTCTTCCAGCTTCTGGTGATTGCCAGCATTTCTTGGTTTGTGGCTTGATATGGTTTGGCTCTTTTCCCCCATCCAAATCTCATCTCAAATTGTAATCCCTATGGATTACAAATCCCCATGGGGGCAGTTTTCCCCATGCTGTTCTTGTGACAGGGATTGAGTTCTCATGAGAGCTGATGGTTTTATAAGCATCCGGCATTTCCCCTGCTTGCACTTCTCTCTCCTGGCACCATGTGAAGAAAGTCCTTGCTTCTTCTCCTCTTCACTTTTGGCCACGATTATAAGTTTGCTGAGGCTTCCCCAGCCATGCAGAACTGTGAGTCAATTAAATCTCTTTCCTTTATAAATTACCCAGCCTTGGGAAGTTCTGCTTTTTTTTTTTTGACAGTTTCGCTTTGTCTGTCACCCAAGCTGGAGTGCAGTGGCACGATCTCCGCTCACTGCAACCTCCACCTCCTGGGTTCTAGAGATTCTCCTGCGTCAGCCTTCTGGGTAGCTGGGACTACAGGCGCCCACCACCATGCCCAGATAATTTTGTATTTTTAGTAGAGACGGGGTTTCACCATGTTGGCCAGGCTGGTCTCAAACTCCTGACCTCAGGTGATCCTCCTGCCTCAGCCTCCCAAAGTGCTGGAATTACAGGTGTAAGCCACTGTATCCAGCTTGGGTAGCTCTTTATAGCAGTGTGGGAATGGACTAATATGTGGCTGCATCACTCTAATCTCTATCTCCATGGTCATTGCCTTCATTTGTTTTCTGTTACTATAATGGAATACCACAAACTGGGTAATTTATAAAGGATAGAAGTTTATTTGGAGTACAGTTCAAGAGGCTGGGGGGAGTCCAGGAGTGTGGTGCTGGTAACTGGTGAGGGTTGTCCCATGCTGGAAGGATGAAAGGCAAAACAAAAGCAAGTGCAGGAGACAGACAGAGAAAATGTGCCTAAACTCCCATTTATAACAAATCCAGTCTCGTGTTAACTAATCCACTCTTGTGATAATGGCATTAATCATTTCCTAACAGCTCCACCTCTTAATATTGTTACAATGGCAGGTAAATTTCAACCCAAGTTTTGGTGGAGACATGCAAACCATGGCAGTCATACTGCCTTCTTCTCTTACGTCTGTGTCAGATCTCCCTGCCTCAATCTGATAAGAACACCCATTCTTACTTTTAGGGCCCACCCAGATAATCCAGGAGAATCTCCCCATCTCAAGATCTTCAACATAATCACTTTTGTTGTTGTACGTTAACACTCACAGGTTCCCGGGGTTACGATGTGGCTTTCTTTTGGAGGGGCATTATTCAGTCTACCACAGTCTGCCCTCTGGCCCCCAAGGATTCGCATCTCTCCCACATGCAAAATACATGCACCCCATCCCCAAATCCTCAAATGTCTCAACCCATGCAACATTAGCTGAAGTCCAATATCTTATCCAATACAATCAGCTCAAAAGTATCAGATTTCCTCATCTAAAATAGGTATGGGTGAGACTCTGGTTACAAAACATCCTGGGGCAAAATTTTCCTGCTGTGAATTTGTGACACTAGAAAACAAGTTATCTGTTCCAAAAATATATTGGCGGGACGAGTGTAGGCTAGTAGTTACAGATATTTTC
Source organism: Callithrix jacchus (assembly GCF_049354715.1). NCBI lineage: Eukaryota > Metazoa > Chordata > Mammalia > Primates > Cebidae > Callithrix > Callithrix jacchus. Next base: position 48,986,709 of record NC_133524.1, on the reverse strand, counting down.
ATTTCAAATAGGAGAAAATGGAAGAAAGGAGGCAGTTGCTGCTTTCAACCATTTTGAAATCTAGCAGGACAAACTCCATTTGGTTTCAAGGACTCAGAATAATCCTCTATAGCTTGAAGCTCTCCCTCTGGTCCTATGGCCCTCCTCTCAGAATGTATGTTATAGGGATTCACACCTTTAGACCAGCAGGTCCTTTGTGTATCTTTCCCAGATAATATCATTTCTATTACTGGCTGTGGCTGAGCACAGTGGAAGAGCTCCTTGAGTCACGTGCCTAATCTCTTCAGCACTAGCAAACATTCTTGACTTTGTCTCTAGAGCATGATTCCTGACAGTGCCTCTCTCAAGTTTAGTGTCTTCTGCAGTTTTTTTTTTTAGATGGAGTCTCACTCTGTTGCCCAGGCTGGAGTGCAGTGGTGTGATCTCGGCTCACTGCACCTCCACCTCCCGAGTTCAAGCGATTCTCCTGCCTCAGCTTCCCGAGTAGTTGGGACTACAGGCATGTGCCACCATGTCTGGCTAATTTTTGTATTTTTAGTAGAGACCGGGTTTCGCTGTGTTGGCCAGGATAATCTCGATCTCCTGGCTACGTGATCTGCCCTCCTCACCCTCCCAAAGTTCTGGGATTACAGGTGTGATGCCATCTTGATAGGCTGAGAATTTCCCAAATCATCAAGTCCTGGATCCTTTTTGCTTAATTGTCCTTTCCTCAGCTTATCTCTTTTCTCTCACATTTTGCTATAAGCAGGAAGATGAAATCAGGCCATACCCTTAACACTTTGCTTGTAATACCTCTTTAGGTAAATATCCAGGATCATCACTTACAATTTCTCTTTGGATTTCAGATAAATAACACACATTGCTTGTAATTTCTACTTTCCACGTAACTATAGGACACCATTCAGTTAAGTTTTCTATCAGTTTGTAACTAGGATTGCCTTTCCCCTGGTTTCCGATAACATGCTCCTCATTTCCTTCTGAGCCCTTACTAACACACCTTTGATGTTTCTATTTCTACCAGCATTATGCTTATGATGATGTCTGTGTTCTTGAGGATGATATTGGCTTTCTTTCCCATGTTCCTCACTTCTTTCTGAGCCCTCATCAGAACTGCCTTCAATGTTTACATTTCTACCAACAGTCTGTTCACGTAAATCGAGGCTTTTTCTATCAAGTTCTTCAACATTCTTCTGGCCTCTACCTAGTCATTATTCAATTTTAAAGCCACCTTCACATTTTTAGGTATTTGCTACAGCAACACTCCCCCTCTAGGTGCCAAAATTGGTATGAACTTCTGGTGGTTACTGTAATAAATTGCCACAAACTTGGTGGCAGAAAACAACACACATTTCTTCTCTCAGAGTTCTGGAGGTCAGAAGTCTGAAAAACAGTTTTGCTAGGGCAAAACCAAGGTGTTAGAAGGGCCATGCTCCCTTCTTAGGCTCTAGGAAGAATCCTTTCTTTTTTCTTTTTTTTGAGATGGAGTCTCACTCTGTCACCCAGGTTGGAGTGCAGTGGTGAAATCTCGGCTCACTGCAACCTCCACCTCCCAGGTTCGAGTGATTTTCCGACCTTAGCCTCCTGAGAACCTGGGACCACAGACATGCACAAACACACCAGGCTAATTTTTTGTATTTTTGATAGAGACGGGGTTTTACCATGTTGCCCAGGCTGGTCTCAAACTCTTGAGCTCAGGCAATCCACCCATCTTGGCCTCCCAAAGTGCTGGGATTGCAAGTGTGAGCCATCACATGTCTGGTGAGAATCCTTTCTTGCCTTTTCCAGCTTTTGGTGGCTGTCAGCATTCCTTGGCTTCTGGCGGCATTACCATCTTAGTGCATTTTGCATTGTTATAAGGGAATACCTGAGACTGGTTGATTTATAAAGAAAAGAGGCTTATTGGGCTTACGGTTCTGCAGACTGTACAAGCATAGCACCAGCATCTGCTTCTAGTGAGGGCTTCAGGAACCTTTCAATCATGGTGGAAGGTGAAGGGGGAGGAGGTATGTCACATGGCAAAGAGATGGAGCAAGAGAGATGCCGTGTTCTTTTATTTATTTATTTATTTATTTATTTATTATTTTTATTGTACTTTAAGTTCTGGGGCACATGTGCAGATCTTGCAGGATTGTTGCATAGGTATACACATGCCATGATGGTTTGCTGCCTCCATCCCCCTGTCACCTACATCAGGCATTTCTCCCAATGTTATCCCTCCCCAACCTCCCCACCCCCTGCTATCCCTCCCCTAGCTCCCCACTCCCAACAGACCCCAGTGTGTGATGTTCTCCTCCCTGTGTCCATGTGTTCTCATTGTTCAACACCCACCTGTTAGTGAGAACATGTGGTGTTTGGTTTTCTGTTCTTGTGTCAGTTTGCTGAGAATGATGGTTTCCAGATTCATTCATGTCCCTGCAAAGGACATGAACTCATCCTTTTTTATGGTTGCACAGTATTCCCTGGTGTACATGTGCCACATTTTCTTTACCCAGTCTATCATTGATGGACATTTGGGTTGGTTCCAAGTCTTTGCTATTGTAAACAGTGCCAGAATGAACATATGTGTGTATGTGTCTTTATAATAGAACGATTTATAATCCTTTGGGTATATACCCAGTAATGGGATTGCTGGGTCAAATGGCATTTCTTTTAAACAACCAGCTCTCGTGTGAACTAACAGTGAGAACTCACTCATTACCATGCAAAGGGCACCAAGCCAGTCATGAGGGATCTGCCCCCATGACCCAAGTACCTCCCACCAAGCCCAACCTCCAACATCAAGGATCACATTTCAACGTGAGATTTGGAGGGGACAAACATCCAAACTATATCAATCACTCCAATCTTGAAGGCCAAATTTCTCTCTCCTCCATCTTCACATTGTCTTCTCCTCTGTATACCTCTTCACATCTCCCTCTGCCTCTTTTTTTATAAGGATACCCGTGATTGCATTTAGAGCCCACTGTCATGGTTACTATAAGGTGTCAACTTGACAAGATTAAGGACTGCATAGATGGCTGGTAAAGCATTGTTTCTGGGTGTGTCTGTGAGGGTGTTGCCAGAGGAGACTGACATTTGAGTCAGTGTTTGACTGTTTGTTAGAGGAAGACCCACCCTCAGTGTGGATGGGCACCATGCAATTGGCTGCCAGTGCAGGTAGAACAAAGCAGGTGGAGGAACAGCAGTTTGCTTGCTGAGTCTGTTTGCTCTCTCTCTTCCTCTCGGCTTCCTCTCCTCCTGCCTTTAGACACCAGACTTCAGGGTTGACCTTTGGACTCTGGGACTTGCACCAGCAGCCTCTCAGGGGCTCTTGGACCTTTGGCCTCAGACTAGGGCCTGTACTGTCAGCTTCTCTAGTTTTGAGGCTTTTGGATTGGACTAAGCTATGTAAGTAGCTTCTCCCTTTCCCCAGTTTGCAGACAGCTTATCATAGGACTTCACCTTGTCATCATGTAAGCCAATTCTCCCTAATAAACTCCCTTTTATATATACATATATCCTATTGGCTCTGTCCTCTGAAGAGCCCTGACTAGTACACCCGCTCAGATAGTCTAGATAATCTCTGTATGTCCATATCGTTAACTTATCACATCTGCCAAGAACCATTTTCCAAATAAGGTAATATTTATAAGTTCTGGGCATTAAACCCTAATATCTTTGGGAGTCATTATTTAGCCTATTACAAGGAGTAAGTCAGAAATGTTGTTCTAAAGTTCTGGGGTGATGGAGTTTGTAAAAGAGTGACTGGAGTTCTTTGAGGCCACGTGGGGTGGTAAGCAGTCCAGCCTGTTGGGAAATGATATGACCTGGCTGTGTCCTCACCCAAATCTCATCTTGAATTGTAGCTCCCATAATCTCTGTGTGTTGTGGGAGGAATCTGGTAGGATGTAATTGAATCACGGGGGCGGGCTTTTCCTGTGCTGTTCTTGTGATGGCAAATAAGTCTAATGAGATCTGATGGTTTTGTAAAGGGGAGTTCCCCTGCACATGCTCTCTTGCCTGCCACCATGTAAGATGTACCGTTGCTTCTCCTTTCTATCCACTGTGATTGTGAGGCCTCCCCAGCCATGTGGAACTGTGGGTCAATTAAGCCTCTTTCCTTTAAAGTACCCAGTCTCAGGTATGTACTTATAGTAGTGTGAGAACAGACTAACACAGGAGGGATATGGGCTCTGTAGTCACACAGACTTGAGTTCACTTCCCAGCCCCAACATTTGATGACCTTGGACAGGTCACTCAACCTCCCAGGCCCTCCAGTTCCTCCTCTGAAATGAGGCAATGATTGCACTTCCCACACAGGGCTGTTGTAAGGTGTGCTTGCAAAGCACTTAGCATAGTACTGGGAACATTGTGAGTGATCAAAAAACAATTAGCTGTTGTTATTAAACCACAAACATGAGAATAATACTACCCATTTACTCTGTGCCTGCTCTGTTTCAGGTTCACAGGGAGTCGTAAAACATAATCCCCAGAAACATGCAATGTAGATGGCCTTATTGCCCCATGCCACAGTTGTAGACTCAGAGACTAAGATTTGTCCAAAGTTAAACAGTCAACAAACAAGAGAGGAAGGACAAAGACCTGTCTGGCCGATTCTTCCCCACAACGCTACTCTCCACCATAGAAGATTCTAAACTCCAGTGTCTGCAGAGAGCATGTGTAAATGACAGGGACACATCTACAGGCAGGAAAGTCTGTGGCCAACTGTGTGGAGGGACTTGCTGACTGTCAGGGCTGCAGACTGTGGTGTGAGAAACCAGAATGGTGGAGATCTTTTTGTGCACACTTTTCCACAGAGAACAGCAGAGACGCTTTGCCCTGGTGGTGTCAACAAATCTCTGTGTGAGGGCAGGGCAGCACCCTGGGACCCAGGATGCTGCGGACCTTCCGACCCAAGGGTGGATGGATGAAAAAGCCAGCATTGGCTGGGCCTGGTGGCTCATGCCTGTAATCCTCCAGCACTTTGAGAGGCCAAGGTGGGCAGATCACTTGAGCCCAGGAGTTTGAGACCAGCCTGGCCAACATGGCGAGACTCCATCTTAAAAAAAAAAGCCAGCATTATGTAAGTAGCTCCTGGAATTCCCCATGATTACCCAAGAATATTATTTATTGAGCCCCAAATTATTTCAATCCATAATATATTTTCAGTTCTTTTTTTTCCTTTCACTATATTTTTAAAATCGTTTCTGTCTTACAAGAGATGCTTGTTTGAAGGGAAAAATTTCATGGATTCTGAAAATTTGTCCTGAGAACAGATTTTCCCTACACAGCGAAGTAGCAGCAGCTTCTGCCATATACCTCTTGAAGAGAATAACAGTATCAATAATAATAATAATAATAATAATAATAAAGTTGAAATAGGCCATACGTTTGAGACCAGCCTGAGCAACTGAGCAACATGGGAAGGGAACCTCAGGTTAAGAAAAAAAGAAAAAGAAAAAAGAAAAAATTACAGGGTAAGACTTAAAAAACTACTAGGAGCGTCAAAGGAAGTGAAAATGGGACTAGGTGCAGGGAAATATGAATTAATGAACATGGGAAGGACAAGGATGGGGAGAACAGTGAGCATGTGCTGAAGATACTAGGGGAGAGGATCTGGTGAAAAATTTGATCTTAGACAAGCACCTAGGTAAAGAAATAATGGGATAAGATTTCTAAACCGCACTATGTGCTTAAGAGTCATCCTCGCCATTGGTGCTGTCTCTGTCATCCTCTCCTTCCTCAGCCTCTTTTCATTATCCTTGATCAACTCCAGCTGGTCATCCCCCCGATCTTCATTATCATCATCCAGTAGGTCCCCTTCATCAGCAGAGTCATCTGCAGCCCCCTCAGACTCCATCTTCACGTTAGTCTAATCTTCACTGAGCTGCTGCTCTGCTCCTCTTCTGACTTACCATTCTTCATCTCTACTGCTTGTTTGCTCTGTTCCTTTTCAATTTTTTCCAGGTTTTCCAGGAAAGAATCCACTTTTTGTTTTTTTTAGGAAGTAAACTTTGGCCAGGCACGGTGGCTCACGCCTGTAATCTCAGTACTTTGGGAGGCTGAGGCAGGCAGATCACCTGAGCCCAGGAGTTCGAGATCAGCCTGGTCAACATGGCGAAACCCTGTCTCTACTAAAAATACCAAAATTAGCCAGGGGTGGTGGTGCACACCTGTAGCTACTTGGGAGGCTGGGGCAGGAGAATTGCTTGAACGTGGGAGGCAGAGGTTGCAGTGAGCTGAGATTGCACCACTGCATACCAGCCTAGACGACAGGGCAAGACCCTGTCTCAAAAAAAAAAAAACTTTACATTGATGAAATATTGCACAAATAGCAGTTATATCACTTGAAAATGGGAAAACCCAGGATGTGGGCTATGGTGTTGTCTTCCTCAAGGTAAACCATCGCTGTCAAGTAAGATATCAGAAAAATAAATCCATCAGGCTGGGCACAGTGGCTCACACCTGTAATCCCAGCACTTTGGGAGGCCGGGGCGGGTGGATCATCTGAGGCCAGGAGTTTGGGACCAGCCTGGCCAACATGGTGAAACTCCATCTCTACTAAAAATACATAAATTAGCTGGGCATGATGGTATGTGCCTGTAATCCCAGCTACTTTGGCGGCTGAGGCACAAGAATTGCTCTGACCTGGGAGGAAGAGGTTTCAGTGAACTGAGATAGCGCCACTGCACTCCAGCCTGGGCAACAGAGCAAGACTCCATCTCAAAAAAAAAAAAAAAAGAGCCAAAAAACTAAAACCAAAATAATAATAATAATGAAATAAAACAAAGAAAAGAAAAAGAAAAATATATCTGCCAGTTTTACGGTTCAATAACTTAGACTTTCATTCTTTTTTTTTATATTTTGTAGAGACAGGGTCTTGCTATGTTGTCCATGCTGGTCTCAAGTCCTGGCCTCAAGGAATCTTCCCTCCCTGGCCTCTGAAAATGTTGAGATTACAGGTGTGAGCCACCGCGCCTGGCCAACTTAGACCTTCTTGTATGTATTTCTGGCGTAATAGATCATCACTGGAGAGATTTTATTATCTATAAAGGTTTTAAAAAATACCTTTGTACCATTTTACATTCCAAATAGCTGTGTATGAGAATCCCAGCTCCCACACATCTATGCCAACATTTGCTATGGTTGGCCATTTTTTTTTTTTTTTGAGAGTCTCGCTCTGTCACCCAGGCTGGAGTGCAGTGGGTCACTGCCTCCTGGGTTCAAATGATTCTCCCATCCCATCCTGAATAGCTGGGACTACAGGCACGAGCCAGCATGCACAGCTAATTTTTGTATTTTTGGTAGAGATGGGGTTTCACCAAGTTGCCCCAGGCTGATCTTGAACTCCTGGACTCAAGCGATCCTCTTGCTTCGGCCTCCCAGAGTGCCGGGATTAGGGTGTGAGCCACCATGCCTGGCCTAAATTTAGCCATTTTAATGAGTGTATTGTGGCATATCATTATATTTTCACATATCCCTAATGACAATGATGTCGGGTAGCTTTTCATGTACTTATTTGTTATCTATATATTTTCTGCTCAAATCTTTTTGGCTTTTTTATTGGGTTACTTTCTTATATTTGAGTTTTGGGAGTCCTTTCTATATTGTGGATACAAGTCATTTAACAGTTACATGCTTTACAAAAATTCTTTTCCCTAACATGTGGCTTTTTTTTTTTTTCATTCTCTTATCTGTGTCCTTTAAAGAGCAGTTTTTTTTTTGTTTCGATTAATTCCAATTTATCAATTTGTTCTCTGGGTTGTGCTTTTGGTGTCGCATGTAAGAAATCTTTGCCTGATCCAAGGTCACAAATTTTATTTCCTGTCATTTCTTCTAGAAGTTTTATACGCTTAGGTTTTACATGTAGGTCTAAAATCCATTTGGAGTTAATTTTTGTATGTGATGTGTGAGGTCGAAATCCAGGCACATTCTTTTGCATGAAGCTATCTAGTTGTTCCAGCACCGTTTGTGGAAAAGGCTATCCTTTCTCCATCACTGCCTTTACACCTTAAAAAAGGGCTGTCCATACATGTATGAGTTTATGTCTGGAGTATCTACTTTGCTCTATTTATCTATTTGATTTTAATACCAATATCACACAGTGTTGATTACTACAGCTTTATAATAATTATTGAATCAGGTAGTGTTAAACCCTCTAACTTTGTTTTCCTTCTTTTAAGAGTTGTTTTTTCTACTCTTGATCCTTTGCATTTCCATATAAGTTTTAGAATCAGCTTGCCATTTTTACCAGAAATCTTGGTAGAGTTCTGATTGATATTGTGTTAAACCCATAGATTAAATTTGGGGAGAATTGACATCTAAACAATATCAACTCTTTCAGCCTGTGAACAAGGTAGAGCTCTTCATTTATTTAGGTTTTAGTTTCTCTCAGGAATTCTGTAATTTTCAGTGTACAGGTCTTGCACATCCTTTGTCAAATTGAACCTTAGGTATTTCACATTTTTGATGCTATCGTAAATGCTTTTTTTTTTTTTTTTTTTTGAGAGACAGGGTCTAGCTCTGTGGTCCAGGCTGGAGTGCAGTGGCATGATCTCGACTCACTGCAACCTCCACCCCCAGGTTCAAGAGATTCTAGTGCTTCAGCATTTCAGGTAGCTGGGACTACAGGTGAGCACCACCACATGTGGCTAATTTTTATATTTTTAGTAGAGACAGCATTTTACCATGTTACCCAGGCTGGTCTCAAATTCCTGACCTCAAGTGATCTGCCCACCTTGGCCTCCCAAAGTATTGGGATTATGGGCATGAACCACTGTGCTGGGCCAGCTATTTTGTTTGTTTGTTTGTTTTTGAGACAGGATCTCGTTCTGTCACCCAGGCTGGAGGGCAGTGGCACAATCTCGGCTCACTGCAATCTCCACCTCTTGGGTTCAAGCAATTATTATGCCTCAGCCTCCTGCGTAGCTGGGACTACAGGCATGCACCATCACGCCTGGCTAATTTTTTGTATTTTAGTAGAGACTGGGGTTTCCCCATGTTGCCCAGGATGGTCTTGAACTCCTGACGTCAGGCCTCCCATCTTGGCCTCCCAAAGTGCTAGGATTACAGGAGTGAGCCACTGCGCCTGACCTATTATTATTATTAATATTATTATTTTGAGATGGAGTCTCGCTCTGTCACCCAGTCTGGAGTGCAGTAGTGCAATCTCAGCTCACAGCAACTTCCGCCTCCTGGGTTCCAGTGATTCTTCTGCCTCAGCCTCCCAAGTGGCTGGGAATATAGACATTTGCCACCACGCCTGGCTAATTTTTGTATTTTTTAGTAGAGACGAGATTTCACCATATTGACCAGGTTGGTCTCAAATGCCTGACCTTGTGATCTGCCCGCCTCAGCCTCCCAAAGTGTTGGGATTACAGGCGTGAGCCACCGCACCCGGCTGACATGATTTTTTAATTTTAACAATAAGCTTACCTTTAACCACAAATTCGTTATTTTAATGTGCCCCTCATTTAGTATTTTTTTTCCTAAAAATAGAAGCCATCCCACAAAACCTTTTACTTAGTATTCACTACCACTATCAATAAACTATTAGAGCAGTGATTCTCAACCAGGGGTAATTTTGCTTTCCAAGGGACATTTGGCAATGTCTAGGAAATTTTCATTTGTCATAGATGGGACTGGGAGTGCACTGGCATCTAGTTGGTGGAGGTCAGGGTTGCTGCTAAACATCCAACCATACACAAGACAGCCCTCACAACAAAGAATTACCCAGCATAAAATGTCAATAGCATTGAGGCTGAGAAACTCTGCGTTAGAAGTAGATATACAGATATGCTCCTCACAATTAATATACTTGGTAGACAACATGGCATGGGTAGATGTGGCAGGATTTGTGTAGTTTCACATAAGTTTCATCCTTTCCTCAGATCCTATAAGATCTTTATCCTTTCCTTGTTTGGTGAGATTCCATGGTCCTTCTGGTGTGCAGCCTCCCTCATTTCAAAGGGTTAATAAACTTGACACTGTCAGATTATGGGTTTGTTCCTGGTGCTTTTAGGCTGATATATCAGGCTTTCCAGCTGATTTATCAAGCTAGGATAAATTCATGGTGTGGAATCAGATTATCCATTTCAGAAGGCGTTTCTGTGAAACTGGGCTAGTCCAGAGACTGGAAGAATGGGAGTGGAGGTGAATAGCTTCTCAGCAGAGCCTCTGAAGGATGGGCAGGGTGAGCTGAGTGAAGGACTGAATTTATGAGCATCCTTGGCTGAAACACTCTCTACTTTCAGTGACCTTGCTGCTCCTTTTTTTGTGTCAGCAACCTCCTCAGCACCTGGGGACTTAATGTCCACATGGTGGCCGAGCCCTGTGGCCTGAACCTTCTGGCAAAACTGTTGTGTTAGTGGGGCTGTGTAACTTGGGTTTCTATGACAGCAGCCCAACCCAGCCGGACCACCAAGCACAGCATCCTTGAAAGGTGGTGGCACTGGTGCCCAGGCTCAGCATCTTTTTCAGGTGAACGTTGAGATCTGCACCGCCTGCCGATAGCAAAATTCAGATGCCAATATCCATCAAATCTTGAATAATTCATCAAGTGCTCTTCCTCTTTGGCCCAGAAGTTCCCACAGCTTCATTGGCCCCTCGCCCCTAGGGGTAATTCCTTTCAGCCTGCAGAGCTGCAAAGCAAAGTAGCTTAGGCCATTTGCTGAGAAATCTGGGACACAGGGTCGTCCCCTGAGGCCTTTGAACCTATTAGTACAGCTGGTACATCCTGGTACCTGGGGAAGAGGCTTGGACAAAATCACCAGCTGAGATACAAACAGCACAGGGAGGGGATACTTTCTGAAGCCCAATCCCAAGTGTGTCAGATGTGGGTCCCTCACTCCTACCCTGCAGATGTGTCTGCTGCTCTTCGGCAGAGAGGGCAGTTTCTCTACTTCCCTTAGCCCCTTCCCAGTCTTCCCCAGGCCTGTGCAGTGGGAGGGAAGCATTAGTCAGTTCCTGACTTTTTGCCTTGGGAGGGCTCTCCATGGAGTCCACTAGATACATGAATTTGTCCTGGAGGAAGGACAGTGGGGGGTCTCAGTGGGACTGATGGCAGGGCAAGGGGTCCTCCAGAGAGATGCTAGAGTAGCCGGATCCCTGACTTACATCCTCATTGATTCCACTCGAGTTTCACCTGTGAGTTGGGTGGGTGTGCCTCAGGCAGGAGACTTTCCATCCTGCCTTACCAAGTAGCCCACCCTGTCTCTGCCTCTGTTGATCTTTCTTTCTTTCTTTCTTTCTTTCTTTCTTTCTTTCTTTCTTTCTTTCTTTCTTTCTTTCTTTCTTTCTTTCTTTCTTTCTTTTCTTCTTTCCTTCTTTCTTTCTTTTCTTCTTTCCTTCTTTCTTTCTTTGCCTGCCTTCCTTCCTTCCTTCCTTCCTTCCTTCCTTCCTTCCTTCCTTCCTTCCTTCCTTCCTTCTTTCTCTCTCTCTTTTTCTTTCTTTTTGAGACTGAGTCTCTCTCTGTCACCCAGGTTGGACTGCAGTGGTGCAATCTTTACTCACTGCACTCAGCTCACTGAACTCCGCCTCCCAGGTTCAAGCAATTCTCCTTCCTCAGCCTCCTGAGTAGCTCGTATTACAGGCATGCGCCACCATGCCTGGCTCAATTTTTGTATTTTTAGTAGAAATGGGGTTTCACTGTGTTGGCCAGGCTGGTCTCGAACTCCTGACCTCAAGTGATCCACCTGCCTTGGCTTCCCAAAGTGCTGGGATTACAGGCGTGAGCCACTGCACCCGGCCGAAAGTATACTTTCTATAGCAAAGTAGCTTAGGCCATCTGCTGAGAAATCTGGGACACAGGCTAAAACATGAGCACCTGGCCATATTTCACACTTTCTTGTGGAAACTCCTGACCTCCGGAGAGGTTAGATAAGGATCTTTATGAGACATTATCTATGCTAAGGGCAGTGTTTAAAGACCTTGTTGCAGAATACCTTGGTATGCGGGAGTCAAACATCTGTCATCAGGATGTTTTCCCTTCAAGATGAAGTTGCTCCAGCCATGCAGCAGGCTGTGTACCTACACTCCACTCCTCAGCACTGGTCCTCACAATCTCACTTGCCCATCTGTTCCTTGATAGTTCCTGGATCTAGAGGGAGGGCGCTTGATATCATGTAGCTGTAGCAGCAGCTCACTGGCTTCATTGGAGGAAGACGCTGCAGCAACAATAAAGGCAAAACCAATAAGCAACACAGGAGCACAGCACCTAAACCAAGAAGTAGCTTCTGCCACCAGGTGCCCCAGGACCAAGGCCAGATATGAAGCCAGTAACAACTAAGGCATTCAAAATTGGGGTTCAGTCTGAGAAATTGGTCATTTATGTTATATATTCTCTCCAATCTCATCCTTGGAAGGGAGATACCCACCACAGCACGCCAGAAACACAGAAGAGGGGCGTGAGGTTGGATATCCAACCAATGTTTTTCTTTTTATTTTGAGACGGAGTCTCGATCTGTCACCCAGGTTGGAGTGCAGTGGCGCGATCTCGACTCACTGCAACCTCCACCTCCCAGGCTCAAGTGATTCTCCTGCCTCAGCCTCCTGAGTAGCTGGGATTACAGGTGCCTGCCACCACACTCGGCTAATTTTTGCATTTTTAGTAGAGATGAGGTTTCACTATGTTGGCCAGGCTGGTCTCGAACTCCTGAGCTCCAGTGATCCACCCGCCTCAGCCTCCCAAAGTGCTGTGATTACAGGCGTGAGCCACTGTGCCCGGCCCCAACAGATGTTTTTCTGTGACCCAGCAGTATAGTCTTGGGCCCATAGGTGGCAACTGGTGATAGTACTGACAGAACATGACAATTAAGGATGAAAGGAAACAAACTTAGTGGGTACTTGCAAGGAAAGTTCTTCTCCATCTATTAGAATGACACCAGTCCATTCATTTAGAGTAGTTAGTATAGAGACAGCTCTTGGCTTTTGTAAAGGGGACAGGGCCATATACCATGCATGTTACCCAGGGGATGAAGTGTCAGAAGCTGTGGTTAAAGTAATTTGATTGAGAGTACACCATATTAGAGAGCTCACCACTGTACCATGGGGTATGCATGTTTCCCCTGACCATTTATAGCGAGTGATTGGGGGCCAGTATTCAATAAGATCAATGGGAACCATGCTAACTGTTGAGGCTATTCCCCCCTCTCTGGCAGGAAATAGCCTATCCAGCCTAGGTGTATTTGCCATTCTAAGCCCCAGTACACTATCCCCTCCCCTGGTAGAATGTCTGTCAGTATCTTCATGCAGAAAATATGGTGGATGTCAACCAGATCTGAAAGCAAAGCAGTTCCCTTATGTGAACAACAGTAGGCTTGGGGAATGGTGGTCCCAAACTATTGTATGGGGCAGGCACCTCATCCCTTTGGCTGAAGTTAAAGAAATAAGGGCTTCAGATCACATATTTATCCACCTTTGCAAGGTGGGTGTCTCTAGGAAAGGTTGAATTTGTGCTTTTTTTTTTTTAACTTTCAGGTTCAGTGGTACATGTGCAGGTTTCTTATATAGGTAAATTGCATGTCACAGGAGTTTGGTGTACAGATTATATCATCATCCAGGCAAGAAGCTTAGTACCTTGTAGGTAGTGTTTTGATCCTCCCTCCCTCCACCCTCAAGTAGGCCCTGGTGTCTGTTGTTCCCTTCTTTGTGTCCATGTGTACTCAGTGTTTAGCTCCCATTTACAAGTGAGAGTGTGCGGTATTTGGTTTTCTGTTCCTGCGTTAGTTTGCCCTGACCATTTATAGTGGGTGATCATGGGTCTAGTATTCAAGAGGATAAATGGGAACCACTCTAACTGTTGAAAATATTTCTCCATCTATGGCAGGAAAAAGTGTATCCCGCCTGGGGGTATTTGTCATTCTAAGCCCCAGTGCAGTGTCCTCTCCCCGATAGAGTATCTGTCATTGTCATCATGCGCAAAATATGCTGGTTGTCACCCAGGTTTGGGAGCAAAGCAGTCTTCTCAGTTACCCATATGCAAACAGTGGTAGGCTAGGGGCATGGTGGTCCTAACCAGTCATATGGAGCAAGCATCCCCACTTTGGCTGAAGTTAAATAAATAAAGCCTGCAGATAACACATGCATCCACTCTAGTAAAGTAGGTGATAGGTGATATGGTTTGGATCTGTGTCTCCACCAAATCTCATGTCCAATTGTAATCTCCAGTGTTGGAGGTGGGGCCTGGTGGGAGGTGATTGGATCAAGGGGATGGGTTGCTCAGGAATGATTTAACCCCACCCCCTTCATGTGAGTGAGCTCTTGTGAGACCTGTTTGCTTAAAAGCGTGTGGCACCTCCTTCTTCTCTCTCTCTTGCTCCTGCTCCTGCCATGTGAGATGCTTGTGCCCCCTTTGCCTTCCACCATGATCAGAAGCTTCCAGAGGCCTCCCTCAAAGCAGAAGCTGCTATGCTTCCTGTATAGCCTGCAGAACGGTGAGCCAATGAATCCTTTTTCTAGTTACCCAGTCTCAGGTATTTTTTTTTGAGATGGAGTCTCCCTCTGTCGCCTAGGCTGGAGTGCAGTGGTGCGATCTTGGTTCACAGCAACCTCCACCTCCCGCGTTCAAGAGATTCTCCTGCCTCAGCCTCCTGAGTAGCTGGAATTACAGGTGCACTCCACCACACCCAGCTAATTTTTTGTATTTTTAGTAGAGACGGGGTTTCACCATGTTGGCCAGCTGGTCTTGAATACCTGACCTCGTGATCCACCCGTCTCAGCCTCCGAAAGTGCCGGGATTACAGGCGTAAACCACCATGCCCGGCCTGTCTCAGGTATTTCTTAATAGCAATGTGAGAACGGATTAATACTGTAGGTTTCCCTAGGAAACTTTTTTTTTTTGAGACAGAGTCTTGCTCTGTCACTCAGACTAGAGTGCAGTGGTATGCTCTCAGCTCACTGCAACCTCCGCCTCCCAGGTTCAAGTGATTCTCCTGCCTCAGCCTCCCGAGTAGCTGGGATTACAGGTGCATGCTATCACACCCGGCTAATTTTTGTATTTTTCAATTAGAGATGGGGTTTCGCCATATTGGCCAGGCTAGTCTCAAATTCCTGACCTCAAGTGATCCTCCCACCTTGGCCTCCCAAAGTGCTGGGATTACAAGTGTGAGCCACCATGCCCGGCCTCCCCAGGAAACTTTGAATTTGTGCTTTCAGAAGACCAGTTTTCCTTTTTGTTAACCCTGATGTTTGGAGGTTACATGGGAGATGAAAGTACCATGATCTGTTGTGTTTCCTGGCCCAGTCCTGCACATCATGTCCAGCAAAATGGATCTTTTGGTTACTGTCAATGTGTCAAGGATATCCATTCATAGTACTGAGAGCCTCTAAACCTTTAATAGTACTGGCTTGATTAGCTCACTTACAAGGACAAACTTACAGCAGTTCAGTAGCAGTATCTACACAGGCCAATACATACGTTTCATCTTGACTTAGAAAAAGAGGCCCTATATAATTCACTTGCTGATCTGTTTATAGGGTAGACAGCCCTATGAATGTGCCTTGCATAATACAGTATACAGTGTGGATGCAATCAAGAATGTGGTAGACTGGGTGCAGTGGCTCACACCTGTAATCCCAACACTTTGGGAGGCCAAGGTGGATGCATCACAAGGTCAGGAGATCGAGACCATCCTGGCTAACACGGTGAAACCCCGTCTCTAATAAAAATACAAAAAATTAGCCAGGCATGATGGCACGCACCTGTAGTCCTAGCTACTCAGGAGGCTGAGGCAGGAGAATCACTTGAACCTGGGAGGCAGAGGTTGCAGTGAGCAGAGATCATGCCACTGCACTCTAGCCTGGGCAGCAGAGCAATTCTCCATCTCGGAAAAAAAAAATGTGATAAACATTTGTATTAGTCCATTTCCACACTGGTATAAAGAATTACCTGAGACTGCATAATTTATAACGGAAAGAAGCTCAATTGACTCACAGCTCCACTTGGCTGGGGAGGCCTCAGGAAACTTACAATCACGGCAAAAGGTGAAGGGGAAGCAAAGACCTTCTTCACATGGTGGCAGGAGGGAAAGAGAGCAAGGAGGGAACTGCCAAACACCTTTAAACCATCATATCTCATGAGAACTCACCCACTATCATGAGAACACCATGGAGGAAACCACCCCCATAATCCAGTCACCTCCCTAACATGTGGGAATTACCATTTGACATGAGATTTGGGTGGGGACACAAAGCTAAACCATATCAACATTTTTAACAGCTATTGGGAGGTTGCTATATTTTAAGGGCAATCCTGCCTTCTTGGCTATTTCCCAGCCTACTCTTGCACTTCTATGACTGCTTTTGTTATGTACCCAGGTCTCTCTTCGTTGGCTTGGGACAGCACAATGCCTCTAATTGTTCTTAGAGTGTCAGCTTCTATATTTCCTGGAACTGAGTCCTATTGGGTACCATTACATGACGTGCCAACTCTTTGATCAGCTGCGGGGTGTTGCCACTTCTCTATATGTCTTGCCACATGTTTATGCCTTATATGGGTTTGTGCATAAACATTCATTTTTTTTTGTTCCCACTGGGTTAGCCATATAATTAGGCCTTTGAATGTAGCCCAGCTATCAGTGCAAAGAGCCAGGGACCAGGGCTTATGTGTGATTATTAACCAAGCAGCTGGCAACTCAGCCCATTGTGGTTGGGTACTTACATCAACCCAGATTGTATCAGTTTGTGGTCACATAGCAACAGCGGTCCCAGTACAGGAGCTTCCCTTGCTGAAGCCATCTGTATACCAAGCATAGTCAGGGATGCACTCCTTTTCTTATTGTGCTAGGCACCGGAGTAGGAAGGGATAAAGAGGTTGGTTGCTCACATGTAACAAGGCCTAACACAGCATGCAATTCTGGCCTTAAGGGATTGGTTACCAGGCCACTTCATTGTTGCAAATAGGCATGCCATTTATTCAAAGTAGATGTTTGAGATTTAAAATGAGGTGGGTGATTTAAATAATCCTTCTATCTATCCCTTGATTGGTAGACTGGTTCTCACAGTCATGGGAAGGGCCTTTGCTAATGATTCTGCCTGCTGTAAAGCATTAAACACTGCTAGCCCTTGTTCAATGGGAGAGTATTGATAGGGACAGGAGGCAGAGAAATTCTAGGCAGAAAAGGGGTGGAGTTCCTGTCGAGGGCCCTGCCTTCAAGCCTGAAACCACAGCCCAAAGTGAGAACTTTACATCTCCATTTTCCTGCTCAAATGTTGCCTTTTCCAAAACCACCCCTGGCCCACCCTGCTCCCCATCCTGTACCCATAAAAAACCCAGGCTTCACTGGCAGAGAGAAGAGAAGGGGAGAAGAAAAGAAGCAGCTGAACATTGGAGAGAAGCAGTTTGACTTCAGAGGGATGGCTTGAAGGCAGGACTTTGGAGAATAGTCTGGCCGAAGATGGCCAGATTTCAGGGAAGAATACCCTCCCACTGCTTCCTCTTTCGAGCTCCTCTTCCTGTTCACAGCCCACTTCCATCAGCAATAAAATCCCCCGCATTTGCTATCCTTCAATTCGTTTGTGCAATCTGATTTTTCCTGGACGCTGGACAAGAGCTTGGGATACAAAGGGCTGTCATACTAACTCCCTGCCCTCACGAAAAGGCAGAGGGTCCACTGAGCTGTTAAACACTTACTTAAGCCATCTGCAGACAGTAAAGCTAAAAGAGTTCACTTTAACACATGGCCTCTGGGGCTTTGGGGGCCACAGGTGGCCCTTAGACGCTGCCTTGGGGCATGCACAGAGTGCATGGCTGACTCCTGCCAGCACCCAAAAGCACTTGCCCTGGCTCTTACACCTGCTCAACAGCATGCTCCCCATCCCACAAGGGGTTGAGAGCTATGGGCTGAGTAAGCAAGGCACTCGGTCATGAGGCCTATGAAGGGGTCAGGGAGAATTTCCTCTTTCAGTATCTGGATTTGTTCCTTTCCACAAATGTGACCAGAATCTTCAAGGGATTGATTTACCTTACTGTGGTTGCCATAAGGCCCAACTCTTGCCCACAGGAGTAGCGGTAACATCCAAAGTCATTGCTACTCCTTCTAAAGGGGTGCTTGAGGCTCTTTCCTGCTATACTGGCACTTTAGCCTGTTCAAAGCTCCCTGCTGTGATGTGCCCCAGTTTCAATGTGTCCTTTTCCTAATAAGTCCATATAGTGGCCTTAAACATTGGGCTAAGGGTGAGACAAATGCTCTCTAATATCCTAAAAAACCCACAAATGTTTGGATTTCTCTGCTGTTTTCAGAGTTGGAAGTTATTGGACTTTGTCCATTAATGCACCCAATATCAAAGGAATCTTACCCCACTATGTAACCCCTAAAACTTCACTGCGGGCCCTGGGCCCTGGATCTTCTGAAGGGTTGATTTCCTATTCTTGTTCCAGAAGATTGCACAATGCCCTGAGACTTTCCTAATACACATGAACATCTCAGAGGTTAACATCATACTATAAATATAAGACCAAAAAAGAGAAGTTGGGAGTGAGAGCAAAGACAAGTCTCTAGCTATCATCAGGTGACAAACTGTAGGAGTGTGAAATAGCCCTAGGGCAACACTTGAAGGGTACACTGGAAACGTTGCCAGGTAAAAGCAAATTCGTTTTGTGATTATTTGTACAGTAGAATGCAGAAAAAGGTATTAGCCAAATCTAAGGCAGTGTGATGTGTACCCAGGACAGACACGATGTGGTTGGCTACCTGAGTAATTTAAGAAACTGCAGCTTGTATAGCCAGGGTTACCTTGTTCAATTGCCGGTAACCCGCAGTCATCAGCCAGGAACAGTCTAGTTTGCATGCAGGCCAGATGGAACTGATAATTTTGCTTTGAGCTGGCCAGATAATAAGCACCTTTTAAGTTCCTCAATAGCGGCGCTTACTACAGCATGCTCCTCTGGGAATTTGTATTGTTTAACATTGACAGCCTGCCTAGGGCCAGAGAATTGTATGGGTTTCCATTTTGACCTCCTCTGAGAATACCTGTACTACACCCACCTTTAATCTGTACTCTCCCACTGAGGTTTACACAGTCTTACCTAACAGAATATCCATGCCTAAAATATTTTATGGAATAGAGGAAGTAGACACCATATATGGGGCAGGGGACACTTTCCCCCAACTGAGATGTATTAAAGTCCTTTTTACTGGGATCTTTTGTCCCCCATAACCATCAATGGCAGCACATTGACCAAGGGGTCTTTCTGAATGTGTACATGGATTAAAGTACATTCCGTCCCAGTATCTAGTAAGGCAATAGTCTTATTTCTCAGGACCAGCAAATGATGAGCTCAAAGTGGGGCTTCTGGTTGCCCCCTATTGGTCAAACATGGGATTAACCTCAGCCCTACTAATTTTGGAACCTGGGTGGGATCCACCCTGATAGGCTGGGGCATTGCAAGAAGGGGTCGAGTCTTCCTCTTCTGCAGGAGGGGCAGAAAGGAAGCAGTGAAATGGCTGTTCAGGCTGGAGTTTCCTCTATGAGGCTGCTAATACAGCAGTAGGTTGTCTATTTTTTATTGGGGTGTTTCTGCTCCCAGTAAATCATGCCACATTTACTTAATATGTGCTTCCTATCTCTATCCCTTTCCCTTTTTTCCCTCTTTCTTGCTGTGAGATTTTCTTTTTCCCTTTTGCTAGCCCTCATCGGGTTCCCAAGCTTACCCTATGCCTGGTTTGCTCAGTTTTTTTCCAAATTTGCAATGGCTTGTCCCACATCATACACACCTTGTTCCACTCCAGACCTGAATAAAGACAGCAAAGGGCCATAGCATTCTCTTGGTGCATGCTGTAGCAATTTCTTTTTCACCCTGGCAGTAAAAACTGCTCTATCAGGCTTGTCTCATTCCTAATTCCCAGAGAAGCCCCAGGGCCTATTTGATTGACCACCAGCAGGTAGTCCCTCATGGTAAATCTTTTTCATTAGGCCAAGCCTCTCTCATAGCTAGAATAATCCATTCCACAAGATTATTATTCCTGGGTTATAAAGGTGTCACTGCAGGGCTGGATGGGTAATGATGTTGCTCATTTTTCTCTGCTCGATCCCCAGCTAGAGAAAAACCCTGTGTCTCACAATTGGACCATCCAAGAGATCAGTGGTTCCTTAGGTGGTTGTTTAAACATCTTTGCAATCTTTACGAGTTCTGTCGCAGTGAGATAGTGATAGTGAGAGTGATATACCCTGATAGTGAGAGTCTCCTGGATTGGTCGACTCCCATTTTGCTGGAGTTGTTCAGCTTTCACTTTCCTGTACATGAGGGGCGAGCTTGCCAATGATCTTCATTCCCCTATCCAGCTATGACTTCTATGTCATTGGAATATTCCTCTCTGCAACATTCCCAGGGATTTCAAGTTTTCACATCTCAATCAGGCTTAGGTACGGCAGCTCTGATTTCTGGTAATTTCCATTTCATTTCTCCTATGCGGACCAATCTATCTACATGCTAAGGTTTTAATTATTGTTCTCTTGGTTGTCAATTTTCTTCATTATGTGAAATGCAAGGAGAGAAGTTGAAAGTCATGTGTCTTCTTCTCATTGCAATTCTTCCCCTAGCCATTTAGTTTTCGCTTCTGCTGCCAGCTGGGCCACCGATGCCAAATGAACAGCCCAGAGAAGTGGCTAGCCCACTGGATAGGTTATCCACCATCCTTCCCTACCACAGTGCACTATATGGCTTTCAGGTGATAATTCCTTTTGCGTTTTTGGGATGTCCCGTTACTCATGTGGAGGTCCACAAGCAACTAACAGAGGTGTAATACCACCCCACATAGATGTTGCTGGCCACCCTGGGATTTCACGCACAGTTGCTTCATTCCCCTTAGCCATTTCTTTTTTTTTTTTATCAGATAAATAATGTGCTGATGTTGTAACAAAGTTTGAGAGCGGCGCATCTCACATAAGCACATGAACACCCAATCATCATGCTTAGGAACCACAAAAGGATCAATGTTTTGGTTCTTCAGCTCCTGCCTGGCTCAGCAAATGTTCCACAATGGCTGGTATATGCAAACCCACCCCTAAAGCCTGAAGAACGAGGCTGACAGACCCAGTTTCTCAGAAAGACATTTTTTTTTTTTTTTTGAGATGGAGTCTTGCCCTATCGCCCAGGCTGGAGTGCAATCACACGATCTTGGCTCACTGCAACCTCCGCCTCCTGGGTTCAAGCAATTCTCCAGCCTCAGCCTCCCAAGTAACTGGGATTACAGGCACCTGCCACCATGCCTGGCTAATTTTTTGTATCTTTAGTTAGAGATGGGGTTTCACCATATTGGCCAGGCTGGTCTCGAACTCCTGACCTTGTGATCCACCCTCTTCAGCCTCCCAAAGTGCTGGGATTACAGGCATGAGCCACCGTGCCCAGCAAAAAAGAAATATTTGATAGGGGCTTAGGAATAGAAGCCATGTCTCAGGGAGCTCCAAGAGGGTGAAACCCTGCACCTGCTCATCAGAAAGTACCCTTTCTATAGCATGCTTTTAGAGTGAAGCCATGTCCAGCCAGACTGGTCTTAGACTTTCTTGCCAAAACTCTTGAAAACTAGGGAGGCCAGGCACAGTGGCTCATGCCTGCAATCTCAACACTTTGGGAGGCCGAGGCGGGTGGATCACTTGCGGTCTGGAGTTTGAGACCAGCCTGGCTAACATGGTGAAACGCGGTCTCTACTAAAAATGCAAAAATTAGCCGGGCGTGGTGGCAGGCACCTATAATCCCAGCTACTCAGAAGACTGAGGCAGGAGAATCGCTTGAACCCAGGAGGCAGAGGTTGCAGTGAGCCGAGATCATGCCACTGCACAATAGAGTGAGACTCTGTCAAAGAAAAAAAAAAAAAAAAAAAAAGAAGGAAAAAAGAAAGAAAACTAGGGAGGTTAAATAAGCATTGTTATTAAGGTTATCTGTAGTACAGGAATTGTTTAAAAACCTTGCTGCAGAATACCTCAATATGCAGGAGTCAAACACTGATCATGATGGTAGGTTTGCTTCAAGATGGCATCATTTTTGCCATGCAACTGGCTGTTTTCCTGCAGCTATATAGAACACACTTTACCTTTTTAAACCCTAAACTAAATAAAATGGTGAAACTCCTTAATTTCTGGGTGATCCCATAATCATGCACTCAGACGAATTCCCCCACCCTCTTCCATACATTATACCCAGGAAATCTAGAAAGCATGGACATTTGCAGTCAGGACTTTGGATACATTTACTGCAGACGGAAACCGGAGCATGGAATCATGGGAATCCACCTCCCAGGGCCCAGCACATTCACCCTGAGCTTGCACATGAAACAATAATGAACGAGATGTGTTACCTAAAGGGAATGGGATGGAACATGGTGGAAAGGAGGGGATGGGAAATAGGAGTGAGCAGGGACGAACACTTTTATTCTTTTGGTATGGTTTTGCCTCTTTTAGAAGCATAGTAATGTTTCACACATTCCAAAAGTAGATATAGGAAAGTGAGGAAGTGGGTGAAAACATAAATACATTAAAATAAACTAGGATTGGGGGAACCCAAAATGGAACATAAACAGAAACAAAGGAACCTAAGCATATTACAAATGAATAACATAACCTCACCTACAGGCATGGGGAAGAAAATAACTAAGTAACTTTGGGAAACAATTATTTTGACTGGATGCTATAAGACAAAAAGCAAAAACGACTGCACACAAATATTGTATTTTTTTATTTTGAGACAGAGTCTTGCTCTGTCACCCAGGCTGGAGTGCAGTGGCCTGATGTCGGCTTACTGCAACCTCTGCCTCCTGGGTTCAAGCTATTCTCTGCCTTAGCCTCCCAAGCAGCTGGGATTACAGGTGCCTGCCACCACACCCGGCTAATTTTTGTATTTTTAGTAGAGACGGGGTTTTACCATCTTGGCCAGGCTGATCTTGAGTTCCTGACCTCACGACCCACCCGCCTCGACCTTCCAAAGTGCTGAGATTACAGTTGTGAGCCACTGTGCCTGGCCTATTCTTATTTTTTAAATAAAGATGGAGTCTCTCTGTGTTGCCCAGGCTGATCTTGAACTCCTGGGCTCAAGTGATCCTCCTGCCTCGGCCTCCCAAAGTGCTGGGATTACAGGCACAAGTCATCATGCTCAGCCAAATGTTGTACTTTAGTTAGTGATTTGTTTATTTATTTTTTTACACAGGGGTATGGTTAGGAATTCTGAGACTATGTGTATATGAGGATTGAGCAAATGAGTAAAATATAGATAGTGAGAGCCATGTTTCTCACTGTCTGAGAAAGGCATTGCAAATCTGGAAAGGAGGTAAGGCTAGAATAATCCTGAGACCTTGGACTGGAATCAGAGATGTCAGTGTGAACCCAAGATACATTCTGCAAAACAACCTGCCTATGTCCTTCAAACAAGGCCAATGTCATAAAAGATGAAGAAAGTACAGATTAAGGGAGACTGAGGATATGAGGCAGGTAAATGCAAAGCATAATCCGGACTGGATCCAGGAACAGAAAAAAAGTCTTCTTTTGCTGTAAAGGGCATTATTGGGACTACCGGCACATTTTAAATGGTGTTTTTTTGGTTTGTTTTTGTTTTGTTCTACTTTTTTGAAACAGTTTCACTCTCATCACCCAGGCTGGAGTGCAGTGGCTTGATCCCGCCTCACTGTAACCTCTGCCTCCCAGGTTCTAGAGATTCTCCTGCCCCAGCCTCCCAAGCAGCTGGGATCACAGGTGCCCACTACCACACCCAGCTAATTTTTGTGTTTTTAGTAGAGACGGGGTTTCACTATGCAATCCAGGCTGGAACTCCTGACTTCAAGTGATCCACCCACCTCAGCCTCTCAAAGCGCTGGGATTGTAGTTGCAAGCCACTGTGCCTGGCCTGAAAAGGTTTATAGATTAGTGTTGTATTAATGTTAATTGCTTGACTTTGATTATTATATTGTGGTTATGTTTTCTTTGTTTTTCTTTAGCGAAAACACACTAGTATTTAGGGACATTTACTGTTTTCCTTTCCTTCCTTCCTTTTTTTTTTTTGAGACAGAGTCTCACTCTGTTGCCCAGACTGGAATGCGGAGTTGTGATCTCGGCTTACTGCATCCTCCGCTTCCTGGGCTCAAGTGGTTCCCCTGCCTAAGCCTCCTGAGTAGCTGGGACCACAGGTGTGTGCCACTATACCTGGCTAATTTTTTGTATTTTTGGTAGAGATAAAATTTTGCCATGTTGCCCAGGCTGGTCTCCTGAGCTCAAGTGATCCTCCCACCTTGACCTCCCAAAGTGCTGGGATTATAGGCATAAACCACATTCCCAGCTGATGTTTACTTTTAAATAATTCAGAAAAAATTCTATCAATCGCTCTATCATATATACATACATACATATGTACATATATGTTATATATATGTAAAGAAAATGGGGTAAAATAATCACATTTGGGGAGTCTGGATGAAGGGTGTGTGGGAGCTCTCTGTACTATTTTTGTAACTTTTGCTGTAAGTGTGAAATGATTGCCAAATAGAGCATTAACATAAATGCAGATTATTGGATCTCATCCTTGAGTTATTGGATCAGAAGCTCTGGGTCTAGAATCCAGGAGTATGTATGAAGAGCATTACTTACTGCATCAACAATTTTTGTAAAAATTATTTTATTTATTATTATTATGATTTTTACATTTTTTGTAGAGATGGGGTCTTGCTGTGTTGCCCAGGCTGGTCTCCAATTCCTGGGCTCAAGTTATCCTCCTGTCTTGGGCTCCCAAAATGTTGGAATTCCAGGCGTGAGCCCCTGTGCTCTGCCCAAACATTTTATTTTTAAAAATTCCTGTGGACGTGTCTAGATAGAAGCATCAGAAAATTATTGAGAAGGGCTTTGATCATCATGAAAATTCTTAGCTTCCCGAGGTCCTGTCATACATAGTTTCCCACATATTTGTGCAAAATCTTAAAGATGTACATAGCTACTGTATTAGTCTGCTCAGATTGCCTTGGCAAAATACCATAGATAGATGGCTTAAACAATAGAAATTTATTTTTTCACAGTTCTGGAGGCTGGAAAGTCCAAGATCAAGGTTGCAGAAAGGTTTGGTTTCTGGTGAAGTCTCTCTTTCTGGCTTGCGGATGGCTGCCTTCATGCTGTGTCAGCACACAGCGGCGAGAGAATCTCATGTCTCTTGTCTCCAATCAGGGCTCCACTTTCCGACATCACTAACCTTAATCATCTCCTTAAAGGCCGTATCTCCCATGCAGTCTTGTAGGGTGTTAGGGCTTCAACATACAAATTTTGAGGGAACACAGTTCAGTCCACAGAGGCTACTACATGACACTAATGAAGTCTAGACATGGTTGTGGCTTTAGTTAGGGCTACACAGCAGATTATATGTCCTCTCTTCTCCACATTGAATCTGGACCTTGGGTCAGATTTTTACCATCTATGGTCTTCAGATTTGAGCCTTGATCTTGGTCCTCCGTTAACTCTTTCACCTTCACTGCCACTCAGGTCTGAGCTTGCACCTGGTTCTCTGTTCAGTTTTTTCTGCTTCTTTTTTTTTTGAGATGGATTTTCACTCTGTCACCGAGGCTGGAGTGCAGTGGGGCAATCTCAGCTCACTGCAACCTCCCCCTCCTGGGTTCAAGTGAGTCTCTTGCCTCAGTGTCCCGTGTACCTAGGATTATAGGCATGTACCACCATGCCTGGATAATTTTCATATTTTTAATAGAGACAGGGTTTCACCATGTTGGCTAGACTGGTCTCAAACTCCTGACCCCAAGTGATTTGCCTTGGCCTCCCAAAGTCCTGGGATTACAGGCATGAGCCACTGTGCCCAGCCTGTTCAGTTTTCTCTTTATGCCTACTTCCGTTAATGCTTCTGTCCCTAATGCCGCAGTTGTTGGGGCGCCTAACTTAGGTCTCTGTTAACTATTTCACCATCAACTCATTTTTAGCATGAAAACCAAACCTGACTTCTTTTTATTTTTTCCTCCATTAATGCCTCTTCTGATTTGTGAATTAAATCCAGGTTTCTTAACACCATTAGTTTTCCCACTCTGATTTATATATTAAACCTAGAGCTTAGTCATAGATTTTAGCATTAATGTTCCCATTTTTGACATTGAATCTGGTGGCTGCTATTTTTTTTTTTTTTTAGGATCGTGCTCTGTCACCCAGGCTGAAGTGCAGTGGCACAATCAATCATAGCCCACTGCAGCCTCGAACTCCTGGGCTCAAGTGATCCTCCTGCCTCAGCTTCTGGAGTGGCTGAGACTACAGGCAGGTACCACCGCCCTCGGCTAGTTTTTAAATTTTTTATTTGTAGAGATGGGTTCTTGGTATGTTGCCCAAGTTGTTCTTGAACTCCTGGGCTCAAGTGATCCTCCTACCTCAGCCTCCCAAAGTGCTGGGATTACAGGTGTGAGCCACTGCACCCAGCCCTGTTAAGTCTTTAATTATCAATGACCCTCAGTTTTTGTTGTTGTTGTTGTTGTTTGTTTTTGAGACGGAGTCTCGCTCTGTCGCCAGGTTGCAGTGCAGTGGCATGATCTCGGCTCACTGCAACCTCTGCTTTCCGGGTTCAAGTGATTCTCCTGCCTCAGCCTCTGGAGTAGCTGGGACTACAGGCAGGTGCTATCACACCCAGCTAATTTTTGTATTTTTAGTAGACACGGGGTTTCACCACGTTGGCCAGGCTGGTCTCGAACCCCTGACATCAGGCGAACTGCTAGCCTCGGCCTCCCAAAGTGCTGGGATTACAGATGTGAGCCACTGCGCTCGGTGGACCCTCAGTTTCAACCTCAAACCCAGGACTCTGTTAAGTATTCCATCATTAATGTGTCTATATTCTAGATTTTAACCTGGGCCTCTGTTAACATTTTTTTTAAAACCATCAATGCTTCAATGCTCCTGGGGCTTTGATCCAGGGTTCAGGGTCTCTGTTGAGATTCCATCAATTTCCTTGTTTTAACTTTGAATCCAGGCCTTTGAAGCAATTCTGACATAACAGCCTGGACCCCTCACCTATGCCCATCTTATATGAATTCAAATCTGACTCAAACCATTGATAGTTTTCTCTTGTTAATACCCTATGCTTCAGTTAAACCTTCCACCCCCATTGGCCCTCTGGTCTGACTTAAACATTGGGTGTTGTGGTAGACAGATTAATAGTCCCCCAAAGATGTCCCTCTCCCAACCCCTAGAACCTATGACTATGTTACCTTACATAGGAATACATACAAAGGAACTTTGCAGATGTTATTAAGGATTTTAAGATGAGATTTTC
The DNA here is from genome assembly GCF_049354715.1 of Callithrix jacchus. Classification (NCBI taxonomy): domain Eukaryota; kingdom Metazoa; phylum Chordata; class Mammalia; order Primates; family Cebidae; genus Callithrix; species Callithrix jacchus. The sequence goes on along the minus strand of NC_133524.1, from coordinate 48,959,507 downwards.
CTGGATTACCTAGATGGGCCCAATGTAATCAAGGGTCTTTATAAGAGGGAGGGAGTGTTTGGGAGGCTGAGTTGGGAGGATTTCTTGAGGCCAGGAGTTGGAGTCCAGCCTGGGCAACCTGGCAAGACCCTATCCCTACAAAAAGTTAAAAAATTAGCCGGGCATGGTGGTGTGTGCCTGTAGTCCTAGCTACTCTAGAGGTGGAGGTGAGAGGATCGCTTGAGCCCCTAAATTAAAGGGTACGGTGAGCTCTGATCACACCACAGCACTCCAGCCTGGGTGACAGAGCAAGACCCTGTCTCTATAAAAAAAAACCAAAAAGCAGGGAAGGAGAAGGGTTTGAGTCAGAGAAGGAGACATGATGATGGAAGCAGAAGGTTACTGTCAGAGAGAAACGTGAAGATGCTATACTGCCAGCTTTGAAGATGGAGGAAGGGACCATGAGTCAAGAAACACAGGTGGCTTCTAGCAGAAGCTGAAAAAGCAAAGAAATGGAGTTTCTCCTTGAGCCTCTGCAGGGAAAGCCCAGTGAAACCCATGTCATATTTCTGAACCTGCAGGACTGTAAGATAATAAATTTGTGTTGTTTTGAGCTAGTAAGTCTGTGATAATTTGTTAGAGCAGCAATAGGAAATGAATAGAGGCATCATTGAAATACTCCACCATTGATAACCATCTGGTCTATACTCAAATCACGTCCTTCTGAACTCTTCCCCTATCCATATCCATCTGACCTGACCTCAAACCCCAGCGTTGTTAGCGATTCCACCATCAAAGTCTCTTATCTGTGCTCTCCAATCTGGGGGTCTAAAATCAACCCCTGATTTTACCTTGAACTTGGGAATCTGTTATCCGTTCCACTATTAATGGGTTTTGATCTAGAGACAGAATTCAGGGTTTTGAGGGTGGAAAATTAATAATTCCAGGTCTGTGTATTAAACTTGAGGGTCTGTTCACTTTTCCATTACCAGGGCAATTTACATGTGAATCTTTCTGCTTATCAGTTAACTCTTTCCCCATTACTGGCCCTCAGGTCTTTTTTGTTTTTTGTTTGAGACAGAGTCTTGCTCTGTTGCCCAGGCTGGAGTAAAGTGATGTGATCTTTGCTCATTGCAACATCCCCCTCCCAGGTTCAAGTGATTCTCATGCCTCAGCCACCTAAGTAGCTGGGATTACAGCCATGCGCCACAGCATCTGGCTAATTTTTGTATTTTTAGTAGAGACAGGGTTTCACCATGTTGGCCATGCTGGTCTCGAAGTCCTGGTTTCAAGTGATCTGCCCACCTTGACCTCCCAAAGTGCTGGGATTACAGGAGTGAGCCACGGTGCCCAGCATCCCTCAGATCTTTACACAGACTGCAGGCCTCAGTTAAGTCTTCTCATCTATGATTCTTTGGTGTGTACAGAAAATCAAAGCTGTGCTAACTCTTTAGTTACTTGTGCCCCATCTCCTGTATTCCCCAACTCCAGTCCTCAGTTAATGGTTACTTTTATAGAGATGGAGTCTCACTATGTTGCCCAGGCTGGTCTTGATCTCCTGGGCTCGTGTGATCCTCCTGCCTCAGCCTCCCAAAGTGCTGGGATTACAGCTGTGAGCCACTGTGCCCGGCCCTCAGTTAACCTTTTTTTAAATTTTTACTTTTTGAGATGGAGTTTTGCTCTGTTGCCCAGGCTGGAGTGCAGTGGCATGATCTTGGCTCACTGCAACCTCTGCCTCCCAGTTTCAAGCAATTCTCATGCCTCAGCCTCCCAAGCAGCTGGGACTACACACGTGCACCACCACACCTAACTAATTTTTGTATTTATATTTATTTATTTATTTAGAGATGGAGTCTCACTCTGTCACCCAGGCTGGAGTGCAATGGTGCAATCTCGGCTCACTGCAACCTCTGCCTCTTGGGTTCAAGTAATTCTCCTGCATCAGCCTCCCGAGTAGCTGGGATTACAGGCATGCACCACCACTCCCAGCTAATTTTTTTTGTATTTTTAGTAGAGACGGGGTTTCACTGTGTTAGCCTGGATGGTCTCGAACTCCTTGTCTCAAGTGATCCTTGAGACTGCCTCGGCCTTCCAAAGTGCTGGGATTATAGGCATGAGCCACCATGCCCAGCCATAATTTTTTGTATTTTTAGTAGAGATAGGGTTTTGCCGTGTTGGCCAGGCTGGTCTCTAACTCCTGGCTTCAAGTAATCCTCCTACCTTGGCCTCCCAATGTGCTGGGATTATAGGCGTGAGCCACCATGCCCGGCCCTCAGTTAACATATTTATCATGAACGCCATTTGGTTTGACTTTGAAGTCAGGCCTTGATTAATTCTTCCACCATCGGCCCCTTTGGTATAGGCTGTGAATTCTGGGCCTCTGTTAACTACACCACCTTTAATGGCTCTGTGATCCGTAGCTCAGACTGGGGTCTAAGTTAACCTTCCATTCAAGGCCTCTCTGAAATAACTTTGGAATTGGGTTACTATTCCACCACCAGTGCCCCTCTGGTTTGATCTTCAAGCAGGGTATGTGTTAATGTTTTCTCCATCCATACACACTGGTAGAGGTCTTGAATCCTAGGACTTTCTTAACTATTGCAACCATCAGAGCTCCTGTTTTGTATAGAATATGAACCTTTGTTAACTCTGCAATCCTGTTCCCGGCTGACTTCCAATCCAGCCCTTTGTTAAGTCTTCTAAAATCAATTTCCTTAGGTTTTACCTCGAACCTTTGACTCTATTAACTCTTAGTTTTGATGTGGGCTGCAAAAGGCCATATAAGCTTGCTTGAACTAAGGCGAGCGGAAGTCCAGGCTGTGAATGACAGGTGAAGGCGGGCCCTTCCATGTTCAAAGGAGCCAATGGAGGACCGGGTGGGCAGTGAGTGACAGATGGGGTGGGTCCTATCGCCTAGAAGAAACAATAGGAGGGTGGGAGGGCGCCAAGGCCAGGTGGGGAGAGGTGGGTGGGTGTGTGTGAGCACCCTGAGTGGCTGCGTGCTGTCAAAGGTCTCTTCCCTTTCTTCAGACGTTTTAGTAATCCGCTACTGCAGAGGAACCCCCCGGGGGGTGCTCTGGTCCGGCCTTTCCACTTTCCCCCCTTCTCACTCGGTCGTGTCACCAACCACGCCTTTGCTCAGGCCGAGTCTCTTCTGGTGGCCGGGAACGCCCACTCACCCGTCCGGGACAGTCGCGGCCCTTCCAAGCCTCACACTGCTTTCATAGGACCAATTCTGAATACCCGAACTCGGAAATATCACGGGGACTCCCCCCGGACCCCCAAACACACCTCTCCTTTAGCTGGAATGGGAGCCTCCAGAGGCAGTGCGAGGCCACGGCCAGAGACAGAGGTCCTGGCGCTGGCGGAATGACGCCATTTTTGTTATTGGTAGAGCTCGGCTTCGTGGCTATATCGGAGTCTGCGAAAGATAAGCTCCCGCGTCACTCTGACATCTTCCCGGGAGGACTGGGAGGCAAATGGCCTTTCAGGGGATGTTGAATGCATTTGGGCAGGCGAGGGGGGGGGGCGGGGGGGGGCGCTAAGCCCGGCTTGAGAGCAGAGCCGAGGTGAAGGGCCTGGCTGAGTGCAGCGGGTCTAAGTGATGAGTGATGGATTGGGACAAGTGGAGGGGCTAAGGAGGGGATTGAGTGACGTGGAGAACAGTGATAGGGGAGTCTGTGTTAACCCTGTTACCAGGGGTAACAATATGTGGGTTAGGTGATTGGAAGTTTGTAGGGTGATGGGGATCTGTGCGGTGTTTGATGTCTGTAGGGTGAGTGATGGGGTTTCTATAGGATGGGTGAAGGGAGTCTGGGGCGAGTGAGGGGTGGTCTGTAGGGTGAGGGATGCTGGTCCGTGGGATGAATGGATCTGGGGATCCGGGTGAGGGATGAGTCTATAGGGACAACAATGGGAGTGTGTGGGGTCAGTGTTGACATTCTGTGGGCTCCATGATGGGTGGCTCTTTCAGCTCTAATCTTTCAGATCAATAATATGTCCATGGATAAACAAAAATCTCTGCTCTTGTGGTGTCGACATTTCGATAGAGTGGTTTGATTTTTATTTCCCTCATGACCAGTAAGTTTGAGCACCTTTTCTTATATGGATTCATTACTTGGAGCGCCTCTTTTGTGAGGGGCCTGTTCAAGTCTTTTGTTCATTTTTCTGTTGGGCTCTCTGCCTTTCACTTACTTTGTAGGGTTTTTTTTGAGACAGAGTCTCGCTCTGTTACCCAGGCTGGAGTGTAGTGACATGATCTCGGCTAACTGCAACCTCCACCTCCCGGGTTCTAGCAATTCTCCTACCTCAGTCTCCCCAGTAGCTGGGATTACAGCAGCTGGGATCACAGGTGCCTGCCACCACGCCTGGCTAATTTTTTTGTATTTGTAGTAGAGACAGGGTTTGGCCAAGTTGGCCAGGCTGGTCTCGAACTCTTGACCTCAGGTGATACACCTGCCTTGGCCTTCCAAAGTGCTGGGATTACAGGTGTGAGCCACCTCACCCAGCCAGGAATTGTTTTCAAATATCCTGATACCACTCCTTTAGTAGTGGTATGTGTTTTGCAAATATCTCTTTCCAGTTTTTGGCTTCTCTTTTCATTTTATGGCTTTAAATATGAAGATTTTAAGTTAATTTTGAAATGTAAAGCACATTCTTCAGTTAAAAAACAGACAATGTCCTGTGGAATTTAGGAGGAGAACTAATTTTTTAGGGCATCCAGAAGCACTTAGAGTTGCAGCTCTGAAAATCTTAGTGCCGGAACAGCTTGGGAGGAGTTCTTTACTTTGTTCTTCTACCACCTCACTAAATCACTGGCAGTGGATCTTGGACAACTCATGAAACCTCTCTAGGCCTCAGTTTCCCCACTGTGAAATGAGGATAATAGCAGGGCCTACTCTGTGAGGCTTGGGATGAGAAGTGATTAATACCTGATTGTTACTTATTCGCCATAGTTTCTTAGCATTGGTGCACTGATTTTGTATATATTTCACCGATCTTCCTTGAACTCAAGGTTACTGCTGCTCATGTAATACCAAAGTCTGGTGAAGGAAATTAACTACCAAGGTTTTTTTTTTTGTTGTTGTTGTTGTTTCCTAAGACGTAGTCTTGCTCTGTCACCCAGGCTCAAGTGCAGTGGCACCATCTCAGCTCACTGCAACCTCCACCTCCTGGGTTCAAGTGATTCTCCTGCCTCGGCCTCCTGAGTAGCTGGGATTACAGGCACGCACCACCACGCCCAGCTAATTTTTGTATTTTTAGTAGAGACGGGGTTTCACCATGTCAGCCAGGCTGGTCTTGAACTCCTGACCTTGTGAGCCACCTGCCTTGGTCTCCCAAAGTGTTGGGATTACAGGCGTGAGCCACTGCGCCCAGTCAGGAATAAGGTTTTGTTAGGTAGGGCTGAGCTTTGGAGGGCCACAAACCATTGTAATATCTAAGGTTTTTTTTTTTTTGCCTGCAACAACTAAGTTTTGACCCTTGGGAGCAATATCACCCCCATTAAGAATGCATGATCTAGTTGTCTTTCTTTTCTTTTCTGTTTTTTTTTTTTTTTTTTTTTTTGAGACAGGGTCTTCTGTCGCCCAAGCTGGAGTGCAGTGGCATGATCTCAGCTCACTGCAACCTCCACCTTCTGGGTTCAAGTGACTCTCCTGCCTCAGCCTCCCAAGTAGCTGAGACTACAGGTGTGCGCCACCATGCCCAGCTAATTTTGTTTATTTTTTGAACGAGGTCTCACTATGTTGCTCAGGCTGGCCTCACACTCCTGGACTCAAGCATTCCTCCTGCCTTGGTCTCCCAAAGTACTGGGATGACAGGTCTGAGCCACCACCCCGGCCTGTTATTCTGTTATTAAACAATTAGGAACACATTCTTGTTTTCTGTCTTTTCTTCATTTTACAGCGATATTTCCATGCCATTAACTTAATTTCCATAGTACTACTTAGATTATTTCTATGGTAATACTTAAATATAAACGTTTCTTATAGAAATTTTCAAACATTCACAAAAATAGAGGGAACTGGATAATGGACCCATTATGCCCACTACCCAGTCTCATCAGTCATCAACTCACAGCCAGTCTTGTTTTATCTAGATCAGGGGTTGGGAAACTGGGCAGTGGGCCAAATCTGACATGCTGCTTTAAAAAAAAATACAGCCATGAGCTGAGAATGGTTTTCATACTTTTTATCATTGGAAAAAAATCAAAAGGAGAATAATATTTTGTGACCCATGAAAATGATGTAAAATTCAAATCTCAGTGCCCAAAAATGATGTTTTATTGGAAGACAGCCAGTGAGCACCTTTAGTTTATGTATTGTATAGCACTACTTTCAACCTGCAATGGCAGGGCTGAGTAGTTACAGCAGAGACCACAGACCCCACAAAATCTAAAACATTTACCATATGACTCTTTTACAGAAAAAGTTATTCAAGTACTCATCTAGGCCACCCTCTCACTTCTTCCTCCAGAATGCCCTTCCTTCCTTCCTTCCTTCCTTCCTTCCTTTCTTCCTTTCTTCCTTCTTTCCTTCCTCCCTCCCTCCCTTCCTTCTTCCTCCCTCCCTCTCTCCTCCCTCCCTCTGTTCTTTCTCTTCTTTCTTTCTTTTTCTTCTTTCTTTCTTTCCTTCTCCCTTTCTCTCTCTCTCTCTTTCTTTCTTCTTTCTTTCCTTCTCTTTCTTTCCCTCCCTCCCTCCCTCCCTCCTTCCCTCCCTTCCTTCTCTTGCTCATTGCCCAGGCTGAAGTGCAGTGGCTCAATCTTGGCTCACTGCAAACTCCACTTACTGGGTTCAAGTGATTCTCATGCCTCAGCCTCCCTAGTAGCAGGGATTACAGGCGCCACCACCACGCCCGGCTAATTTTTGTATTCTTAGTAGAAACGGATTTTACCATGTTGGCTAGGGTGGTCTCAAACTTCTGGACTCAAGTCGTTTGCCCACCACAGCCTCCCAAAGTGCTGGGATTACAGGTGTGTCCCACCATGCCAGGCTAATTTTTTGTATTTTTCATAGAGATGGGGGCTCCCTATGTTGCCTAGGCTGGTCTTGAACTCCTGGGCTCAAGCAATTTGCCTGCCTCCATCTCCCAACATGCTGGGATTACACGTGCACACCAACGTGCCCAGCTGATTTTGGTATTTTTTAGTAGAGATGGGGTTTCGCCATTTTTCCCAGAGTGGTCTCCAATTCCTGAACTCAGGCAGTCCACCCGCCTTGGCCTCCCAAAGTGCTGGCCCACTGCGCCCAACCTATATATAGTTCAATGACTTTTTACATGTGTAGTCTTTATTATTTTGAAACAAATTCCAGACACATCATTTCATCTATATATGCTTCATTATGTGAAAAATAAAGCCTTAAAGTTCGATTTTGTTGCCCTAAGGTAAAATAATTAACAATAGTATTTCAGATAATCAATGGTTAAATTCCTTAATGTTATCAAATATCTAGTCGGGGTTCAAACTTTCATGATTATCTAAAAATTTCTTTTGTCTATTCAAATTAAGACTCAGACAAGACCATACTTTACATTTGCTGGCAATGTTTAGAGTGTTGCTTTTTAAGTGTTGCGTTTTTAAGTGTTGCTTTTAATTATCTAGAGTGTTGCTTTTTACCTGCCTTTCGAGCCTTTTGAGCTTCCATAATTAATTTTCCCATTCTTTAGTGCTGGGCATTTATGCTATTTTCAGTAAGAGGATGTTAAAGACAAAACTGTGTTGAAGGTTTCTGAGGTTAAACATCTGTACACATCCATGATTATTACCTTAGGACAAAGTTCCCGAAATGGAGTTACTGGCTCAGATGAGAAACACAAGTCACCGATGAATTAACAAGCAACACATTGTCACATCCAGCTGTTGAAGAGTGTGGTTAACTCAGCTTCAGCTCTGAAGACTCTTTGCACTCCACCCTGCCCAGTTGCTTTCCAAAGAGAAACAAAAAATGATTGAGTCCCAGGTAAGTTACTTGTTTGCCACTTGGTTTTCCCACAACAAATTGGGAAAGGGTAATTGGTTGAAAATAAGGATTAGAGAAATTTAGAGAGAGTAGAAGATCAACAGGCAAAATTGCTGTGAAGATACACAGATCATCTGGCCTTATTTCATAGAAACTGAGCTAAACATTTTGACTATGAGCCTCCTGGCAGCTCCAGTGAAAAGGTTAACATCACATGATCAGTTATGCGATCTTCATTCTCCACAAAGAGAAATCAGTCCAGCTCCTTAGCCAGTCAAGATTTCTGGGACTTTAACCTAAGATATTTTGTTACTGAGTTTTCCTGAAGGCCAGTGGTCTTCAGTTCAGGGTGGCATTGTCAGTAGTAGTTCTAAAGAGACTGTTATTAAAGTTCTCTGGCAGGGGGTTGGAGAGTGGGAGAGTTTCCTGGTTTATGGCTGCTTTACTGTCATCTCAGAGTTTGTGGGGTCTCCACCCAACTCAAGGCCAGTTCCTTCTCTGCTCCTCCAGTTTCAGTCTGTCTTTTCTTTTTTTTCCCCTCCCTGCAAAGGTAATCTGATACATGGGGCAAAGAACATAAACAATATAGTTTAAAAAAAAAAAAGAAAGCAAAATATCTCCAACCTCACCTCTGCCTCCTTCCTGGCCTAACTAGCATTATCTGGTTTGAGGAGAATCTCTTTTCTTTATACATGTATAACTCCATCTATGTGTGTAGATGCCTGTGTCAGTGTGTGAAAGTGATCTGATTGTCACGCATTTTTTCTTTACCACACACGAAAAATACACACACCGTTTCTGTTCTGTTCTGCAACTTTCTTTTCTCCTAAAATTTAGTTTTTTCTTTCTTTTCTAAAGATTTAGTTTTTGTACATTTTATTACGGAAAATTTTAATTTTAAACATATACAAAAGTAGCGATTTTAGTGAACCCCTTTGTAATTACCCATCTGCAAATATTATCAACTGATAGCCAAGCTTGTTTTATCTGTCTTTTATCCCCACCCACTCCTGTCATCATCATGATCATGATCTAGCCAATCCCTTGTTAATATTTTGTTGAGGGTTTATACTACTATGTTTATGAGACATAGGGGCCTATAATTTTACTTTCTTGTATTGTCCCCGTCACATTTTGACATCCTGTTACACTGGCCTCATGTTGGAAAGTATTCTCTTTATATTCTCTGGGAAAATTCGGGTAATATTATTATTTCCTTCTTAAATTTTTTTTTGAGATGGAATTTCACTCTTGTCGTCCAGGCTGTAGTACAAAGGAACAATCTCAGCTCACTGTAACCTCCACCTCCCAGGTTCAAGCGATTCTCCTGCCTCAGTCTCCCAAGTAGCTGGGATTACAGGTGCCCACCACCATGCTCAGCTAACTTTTGTATTTTTAGTAGAGATGGGGTTTCACCATGTTGGGCAGGCTGGTCTCAAACTCCTGACCTCAGGTGATCCACCAACCTCGGCCTCCCCAAGTGCTGGGATTACAGGTGTGAGCCACTGGGCCTGGCCTATTTTTTTCTTAAATGTTTGGAAGAGTTCCCCAGTGAAGCCATCAGGATATGGAGTTTTCTTTGTGAGAAGGTTTTAAATGATATATTCAATTCATTTAAAAGATATACTACCATTCAGATTTTCGATTTCTTTTTATGTCCGGTTTGGTAAATTGTAATTTTCAAGTGATTTGTCCAGTTCATCTAAGTCAGGGATCAGCAAACTTTTTCTGCAGAGGGACAGATAGAAGTATCTGAGGCTTTATGGGCCATACGGTCCCTGTTGCAACTATTCAAATCTGCTGTTTTAGGTGGAAAGCAGGTATCGACAATATGTAAACTGATGAGCTTGGCTGTGATCCAGTAACACTTTATTATGGACACTAAAGGTTGGATATCATATAATTTTCATGTGTCACAAATATTATTCTTCTTTTGACTTCTTTTCAATCATTAAAAATGTAAAAACTGGGCCAGGTGCAGCTACTCACACCTGTAATCCCAGCACTTTAGGAGGCCAAGTTCTAGAGACGGGAGTTCTAGATGAGCTTGAGCAACATGGCAAAACCCCATTTCTACAAAAAAATACAATAATTAACCAGGCATAGTGACATGCACTTGTGGTCCCAGCTACTTATGAGGCAGATGTGGGCGAATCACTTGAGCCCTGGAGGAAGAGGTTGCAGTGAGTCAAGATTGTTCCAGTGCACTCCAGCTTGGGTGATAGAGCAAGACGGTCTCAAAAGAAAACGTGTAAAACCAGTTTAGTTTGCAGGCCATTGAAAAACACATGATGGACTAAATTTGGCCTGCAGGCTATAGTTTGCTGTCCTCTAATCTACATTGTCAAATTAATGTCCATTAAATACCCATTTAATGTTTGCAGAATACCAGAACCTTGTTGCTGGGCTGTAAAAAAGTTATTTCTAAAATATACAATAGCGGTTGGGCATGGTGGCTCACGCCTGTAATCCCAGCACTTTGGGAGGCCAACGCGGGTGGATCACCTGAGGTCAGGAGTTTGAGACCAGCCTGGCCAACATGGTGAAACCCCATCTCTCTAAAAAAAAGGCATAAAACATACAATAGTAATAGTAATAATGAGAATCAAAGCTACTATTTGCCCAGTGCTTACCAGGTGCCAGGCACTGCTATTAATAAAATATAATGGAATTAACTCATTTAATTTACCCAGGAACCCTCCGTGCTAGGTACCATTGTTATTCCCATTTTTCAGATGAAGAAAGTGAGGCACAGAGTTCGCACAGCTAGTACATGGCCTAGTCAGGACTCTAAAGCAGTGAAGTCACAAATAAAATGACCTTATAAAGACATCTTTTTGTATTTGTAAGTATTTGTGTGTAGGCCACATTCTTAGACATGAGTGTGCTAGGTCAGAGGCACACATGTTCATAAATTTAAAGAGTATTTTTCAAATTGTATATATATATTTTTTGAGACAGAGTCTCACTCTATTGCCTAGATTGGAGTGCAGTGGTGTGATCTCAGCTCACTGCAACCTTGGCCTCCCAGGTTCAAGTGATTCTCCTGCCTCATCCTCTTGAGCAGCTGGGATTACAGGTGCCCACCACCACACCTGACTGATTTTTATATTTTTAGTAGAAACGGGGTTTCACCATGTTGATCAGGCAGGTCTTGAACTACTGACCTCAGGTAATCTGCCTGCCTTGGCCTCCCAAAGTGCTGGGATTACAGGCCTGAGCCACCGTGCCTGGCCCAAATTGTATTTCAATACTGTGCAATCAGCTTACACATGTGATCACAAATTGTTTACAAGAAAGCCCACCTGTTTCCAGTGTTCCCTTCCCTCCTGCCACCATTAGCCATCATCTGTATTTTTCTTTCCTGTTATTTTTATGAGTATTATATCCCATTTTCATTTGCTTTTCTTTAGCCATTAAATAAGATTCAGCATCTTTTCACATATTTATTTTCCATTTTGTATTTCTCTGTGAATCCCTCTTTCCTTATCTTTGCTTATTGTTTTCCAGGAGCTTTTTGTATATGAATGATCTTGAAGTGCACATTGCAAACCCTTTTTTTTTTTGCCAGGTGGTGATTTCTCTCTCAACCTTTTTGTCTATCTCCCCTCACCAGAATATAAACTCATTCAGGGAAGGTTTTTGCCAGTTTTTTTTTTTTTCCTGGTGTATCCCCAGTTCCTACAATCACTAGGTACTCAATAACCGCTTGATGAGTGAATGAATGTTTTTTTTCCAGTTAATGTTATCTTAGATATTGTGGCATATCAATTAATGTAGAGCTTCCTTGGTGCTTTTTTTTTTTTTTTTGGAGACAAGGTTTCACGCCAGTTGCCCCAATAGAGTGCAGTGGCACTATCTTGGCTCACTGTAACCTTGACCTCCCAGGCCCAGGTGATCCTCTCACCTCAGCCTTCCTAGCTGGGACTACAGGCATGTGCCACCACACCTGGCTAATTTTTTGTAGAGACAGGAGTTTTTGCCATGTTACTCAGGCTGTTTTTTTTTCTTTTGAGACAGAATCTCATTCTCTCACCCCGGCTGAAGTGCAGTGGCATGATCTCGGCTCACTGCATCCTCCACCTCCTGGATTCAAGAAATTCTCCTGCCTCAGCCTCCTCCCAAGTCCAACTGGGACTACAGGCATGCGTTACCACGCCCAGCTAATTTTTGTATTTTTAGTTGAAACAGGGTTTTGCCATGTTGGCCAGGCTGGTCTCGAACTCCTGACCTCAAGTGATCCTCCTGCCTAGGCCTCCCAGACTGCTGGGATTAGAGGCGTGAGCCACCACATCTGGCCCCTTCCTTGTTGCTTTTTATAATTGCATATAGTATTCCCTTATGGGGATTGTAGCATCATTTATTCATCCAATCTCCCATGAGGTTGTTTCCATTCTTTTGCTATTATAAATAAATAATACTGTAGAGCAGTGTCTTCGCATATGTCATTTGGTCACTTTTATGAATATTTATGTAGAATAACTTCTAGAAACCAAATTGCAAGTCAGAGGATGTGTACATTATAAATTTTGATAGGTATTGCCGAATTAATTGCCTTCAAAATACACTGTATACCACAGACAATTTGAGTATGCATTTCTTGACATCTTCACTAACTTACACTAAGTCACTGTGACTTCTCCCACAGTCTTAGCATTTGATCAGTGACTTATCAAATGCCCATCTTTGATAATATGTAAGGGAAAAATGGTGTCTTGTTTTAGTTTGCATTTATCTTCATGTGAGTGAAGTTGAGCATCTTTTTACATGTTTAAAAAACATTTGCATTTTCTTTTCTGTGAATTGATTGTCACGTCCTTGACCATTGTATTAGTCTGTTATCATGCCACTATAAAGAAATACCCAAGACTGGGTAATTTATAAAGGAAAGAGGTTTAATTGACTCAGTTCCATATGACTGGGAAGGCCTCAGGAAACTTACAATCATGGTGGAAGGGGAAGTAAGGAGTTTATTCATATGTTGGAGGAGAGAGAAGTGCCAGCAAGGGAAATGCCAGACACTTATAAAACCGTCAGATCTTCAGAGAACTCACTCACTATTACGAGAACAGCATGGGGGAAACTGCCTCCATGATTTAATCACCTCCCTGACAAGTGAGGATTGCAATTTGAGATGAGATTTGGGTGGGGACACAGAGTCAAACCATATCAACCATTTAAAAAAAAGTTATTGGTCTTTTTCTTCTTGCTTTGTAGGAGCTCTCTCTATATTTGGAGGAAATTAGCTTTTTGTCCATCCTATCTGTTGTGTGTATGATTTTTCCCTAGTTAGTCATGTCCTTTGAGTTTATTTATGATCTGTTTTGCCATGTAATACATAAAGTAGTCACGTTTATCAGTGTTTTCATTTGTGGCATCTGGGTTTTGGGACATGCTTAGAAGAGTCTTCCACTCAAAGATTATTTTTTAAAACCTCTCCTGTCTTTATTTTATAGTTTCTCTTTTTTCATTTAAATTTTTGTCATACCTTGAATTTCTTTTTATGTTTAGTGTAGTGTAGGAAATCCAGTTACATTTTTTGTTTCTGATACCTCTCCAGTTTTGAATAATCTGTTTTTCCATATCTGTTTAAAATGCTGCCTTTATTATGTATTAAATTTCCCATTTTATTTGTATCTATTTCTAGACTGTTCTGTTCCACTAACTATTCTTGCTAATGGCAGGATTTTACATTGTTTCTATCATAAAGTATGCTAGGCAAAGTGCAAAGTAGGCATTCCATATGTATTGCTATGGTACAAAATCACCAGAACAAGCAGATTGTACAGGAATGTTCTGTTACAGGAATCAGTGACATTTGAGGATGTGGCTGTGGACTTCACCCAGGAAGAGTAGCAGCAGTTGAATCCTGCTCAGAAGACCCTGCATAGGGATGTGATGCTGGAGACCTATAGTCATCTGGTCTCTGTGGGTAAGGGCAGATTCCCTTTGTACCAACGAATCAAATCCTACTCATCCTTCTTTAGGGTTGTCAATATCATGACCTTTGATCTTCCTTTAACAGAATGTGTTCTTTTACAGTTTTAGTTTTTCATGTTTATACTTTTGTTACATCTAGAATTTATTTTTGTGTTGTGGTGTGAGTTAACCTGTTGTGGCTGGGAGGTCCCTGCAAGTGCTTCTCTTCATGAATTTCTGAGCTGCCAAGGCCAAAGCCACTATAGTTTTCTCTTAACAGGGTGTTCAGGTATAAAACCAGATGTAATCTTTAAGGTGGAACATGAAAAGGACCCATGGACCAAAGACAGTGTGTTGTCAAGGTGGATCTACCCAGGTAAGTGAGAATTGGGTAGATGGTCAAGAGGGGATCTTCTTCCTTGACATCAGTTACCTTCTTTCTTCCTTAAAATGTATCAGGCCTCCTTTATAACATTCATTCTGCAATAGTCACCTTCCTAGTAACTCTGTTCATTGCCAACTGTTTGTATATGTGCGTGTGTGTGTGTCTATTTGATTTTGCCTCTTTCTTCCTTCAGACAGAGAGAAAGGCCTTAAATCTTCCCAGCAGATCATTTCTGGAGAACTTTTATTTCAAATGGAAATACTAGAAAGAGCCCCAGAGGGTAATTCATTGTACTCTGTTTAAAAAATCTGGCATATTGATAATCAAATAGATAGACATCAAGGAAACCAAGACAGAGTTTTGAGGCCGGTCACAGTCATCAGCCATGAAACACTGACTGAGGAGACAGATTTCAAATATAGTGCATTTGGGAAAATGTTCAATCGGTGCACAGACCTTTCTCCTTCAAGTAAAAAATTCCGTAAGTTTGATTCATGTGAAAATAGCTTGAAGCCTAGTTCAGATTTACTAAATTATAACAGGAGCTATGCAAGAAAGGACCCCATTGAGAGATTTGGATGTGGGAGATCACCTAGCTATAATGTTTCCTGTTCTGTACCTGAGAAGGAAGGCTTCATTCGTACTGAATGGAGCCCTGTGGAGATAGTCAATGTGAAAAAGTTCTCAGTCATAAGCAAGCCCATATTCAGTATAAGAAAGTTCAAGCCAGAGAGAAACCCAGTGATTATAGTATGTGTGGGAAAGGCTTTATCAGGAAGTCACAGTTCATTATACTCAAAGAATTCACACTGGAGAGAAACCATATGTATGTGGAGATTGTAGGAAAGCTTTCAGTGAGAAATCAAACCTCATTGTGTATCAGAGGATTCATACTGGGGAGAAATCCTATGAAAGTACTGAGTGTGGAAGGGCATTCTCCCAGAAGTCACTGTTCATTGTTCATCAGAGAGTCCACACTGGAGAGAAACCCTCTGAATGTTTTGAGTGTCCAAAAGCTTTCTCCCGGAAGTCATGTCTATTTATTATTATTATTTTTTCATTTCTTTTTAGTCACATCTAATTATACATAAGAGAGTTCATATGAAAGAGAAGTCCTTTGAATGCAGTGAATGCAGGAAAGCCTTCTGTGAGACATCTCACCTTTTTATACACCAGATAACTCATACTGGGGAGAAACCCTATGAATGTACCGAATGTGGGAAGACCTTCTCTCGGCAAACACAGTTCATTATACATCAGAGAACACATACTTGAGAGAAGCCCTATAAGTGTAGTGAATGTGGAAAAACTTTCTGCCAACAGTCCCACCTCATAGGACATCAAAGAATTCATATAGCAGAAAACACTTATGTCTATACTGACTCTGGGAAGGCCTTTTCTCAGATCTCACACCTCACTGGCCATCAAAGGCTTCATACTGGAGGGAAACGTTATATGTGTACTGAATGTGGAAAATCCTTCTCTCAGAAATCACCTCTTATCATACACCAGAGAATTCATACAGGGGAGAAACCTTATGAGTGTGGTGAATGTGGCAAAACCTTCTCCCAGAAATCACCCCTCATTATTCATCAGAGAGTTCATACAAGGAAGACCTGTGAGTGTACTGAGTGTGGGAGGGCCTTTTCCCTGAAGTTACATCTCATTCTACATCAGAGAGCTCGTACTGGAGAGAAACCCTATGAATGTAGTGAATGTGGAAAAGCCTTCTGTGAGAAGTCTCCACTCATTATACATCAGAAAACTCATCCTAGGGAGAAATCCCCTGAATGTACTGAGTTTGGAATGACTTTTTTCCGGAAATCACAGATGATTACACATCAGAGAAGACACTCTGGGGAGAAGCCCTCCAGATGCAGTGACTGTGGGAAGGCCTTCTGCTAACATGTATACTTCACTGGGCATCAGAATCCATATAGGAAACATACCTTGTATATATGCTGATTGTGGGAAGGTCTTTTCCCAGAAGTCAGTCCTCATTGTGCATGGGAAAACTCACATTAAAGAGAAATGGTGGCAACTTCTCAACTGTAGAATAGAATCATATGTTCCTCCTTCCACAGAATGATCTGGTAAGCCCTCAGAATGCTTTCAACACCATAAATATGGAATCGATTTGCTCACCCTCAAACTATCTCAGCCCCTTTCACAGAATAAATGTATCTGGAATAATTAGCACTACATTGGTGTTGTCTGGTCCTTAAATGCTTCATAGAATTCTCCAGTGAATTTATTTGGGCATGGTGCATGATTTGAAGGGTATCTGTTTGTCATCTTTATTTCTCTCATCATATTTTTCTGTTTAGATTATATTTGCACTTATTTATTTATTTAGATACCCAGGCTATCACTCTGTTACTCAGGCTGGAGCACAGTGGCATGTCTCAGCTCACTGCAACCTCTGCCTCCTAGGTTTGAGTGATTCTCCTACCTCAGCCTCTTGAGTAGCTGGGATTACAGGCATGCACCACCAGGCCTGGCTAATTTTTGCATTTTTGGTAGAGATAGGGTTTTGCCATGTTGGCCAGGCTGGTCTCGAACTCCTGACCTCAGGTGATCTGCCCACCTCGGCTTCCCAAAGTGCTGGGATTACAGGCATGAGCCACAGCACCTGGCCTATATATGCATTTAGATTGAGATATTGATATATCAATATATAGATGTAGACATATGGATTCTTTGTAATTTTTAAAAATCATGTATTTTCTCAAGGTTTTTAATATTTTGTATCATTTTGGGTAAAGTAGTCTCATGATTAATTTCCTTTATATCTGTGGCTATTTCTCCAACATGGTTCTCATAGAGTGTATTTGTGATTTTTTTCCATCAATTAGGTAAACAAATGCTAATATTTTATTTCTTTTACTCTCCCTCACTTGTATTGCCATTCTTAGATTTTTGCCATTTTTCTATTTTCTAATTATTCATTTATGCTTTTATTTCACTAAAATCCTTCCATCCGCTTTTATATATTTTTCTTTTTCTAACTTCTTTCGTTTAATGTCTAATTAAATTAATCTCTCTTTCTGGTTTATTATGGGTAGATTGTGTCTCTTAATCTGAGAACTTCTTTAGACATTGTGGTCCAATCTGAGAGTATTCTGCTTTTTAATAGGCAAATCCTATTGTTTAGCCCAATTTTGTTTATAGGTATGACATATCTATTTGGTCTTAGGACTCCCAGCATATTTCCTGTTGTACATCCTCTTTTCATTGCTTTTTTGTCTTTGGACCCTTCATCATGTGGTCCTGATTTCATTTGCACTGTTCTGAATGTGTTACTTTGTTCCAGGGTATAACAAAGACAAGGAGTCTCCCAAAGGGTTTTCAGGAAGCTAAGCATAATCCAGATATCCTTAATCTTGATAATCCATAATACCTGAAAGATGAGATTTCAAACTGCAAAGAAGCATGATGGCAGGTCAGTGGCTATAAATGTTCAGAGGACATCTTTACCTTTCTACTCAGTGCCAAGATTTTAGATGGATGATTCCTTTATCATTTATCTCAGTTCACTTTGTACCTCTACAACAGAATGCCTGGGACTGGTAGTTTATGAAGCATAGAAGTTTATTTCTTATGATTCTGGAGGCTGGGAAGTACAAGATCAAGGCACTAGCATTTGGGTTGGTGAGGGCCTTCTTGCCATGTCCTCACATGGCAAAAGGCAGAAGGGCAAGCTGATAAGCCAGGGAGCTAACTGAACACTTCATAAATCTTCTTAATCTTCTTTTAAGAGGGCATTAATCCATGAGTGAGGGAGCAGCCCTTGTGGCCCAATCACCTCTTAAAGGCCCCACACCTTAATACTAGTGCATTGGCAGCATCTAAATTTTGGAGGGGACACATTCAAACCATTGCACAGTCCCTTGGGCAAAGGTGTTTTTATTTCAGGCTTATTCTTTCACTGAAATTAAAGCCATTTTTGTTCCCAGATTTATGTCAGCAATCTTTACTCACCTTGAGCAGGCAATTTTCTTGAGAATTGCAGCTTTGGTTTGGCAGATACTCTCAAAGTGAAGGGGTAGCAATAGTGGATGCTATGGTCTGAACATTTGTATACTTTCCAAATTCATATTTTGAACCCTAATTACCAATGAAAATAGTTCCTGCTTTGTGGAGACATGGGTAATAAAAGGTGATATATATATAGAGAGAGAAAGATATATGTTTTTGCTGTGTGTGTGTTTCTGTGTGTATAAGTATTCATCCTCTGGTGATGGTATGGATGAAAGTAAACCAAGATAGGGAGCAAGGAATCACCTGTGGATATGGGGTGGGCAGTAAACAAAGTCTGTTAGGATCTGTTTCAAGTCAGATCATCGTGTCTAGGTTGGGTTGGGAATCAGAAGTTAGATTACGGAGGATTTTCCTTGTCCATTTATAGAGGCTTTTCCTTTCCTAATGTTTACCTATTTATGTTATTTACATATTTTTCTCCACGTGTAGATCATATTTGTAGGGAGAAAAAAATAATAGACTTATAGTGGAAGAGTGTAGGAGAAGGAATTTGCCTTGAGTTGGGCATGAACTCACAAACAGAGACAACAGCAAAGAAGCCACGGAAAACCAGAAAATCCCACTCTCTGCTCTGCAAGCATCTACCAGAAAAATTTAAAAACAGTTTCATTGGGAGAATCCTGAGTTGAAAATCACTACTGACTTTTAGAAAGAACCAACAATCACATTCCTTATGCCTAAGTGCCTGGATTTTTTTTTTTTTGAGACAGAGTCTCTCTTTGTCACCCAGGTTGGAGTGCAGTGATGTGACCTTGACTTACTGCAACCTCCACCTCCCAGGTTCAAGCCATTCTCCCGCCTCAGCCTCCCGAGTAGCTGGGATTACAGGTGCATGCCACTATGTCTGGCTAATTTTTTGTATTTTTAGTAGAGACAGGTTTCACCATGTTGGCCAGGCTGATCTCGAACTGCTGACCTCAGGCGATCCACCTGCCTTGTTCTCCCAAAGTGCTGGGATTAAAGGCGTGAGCCACCACAGCCAGCCTGGAAAATTTACTTCCTAAGAAGTTGATTTATTTTCTCTTTATGGAGAATGAAATCATGTAGCTGATGATGTTTGCCCTTTTCACAGACAAATGTGCAGTTTATATAAAAGTAAAGTTATATGGGCCATTCATCTCACTCTCTCTCTCTCTTTTTTTTTTATACAGTCTCGTTCTGTCACCCAGGCTGGAGTGCAGTGGCGTAATCTCAGCTCACTGCAACCTCTGCCTCCTGGGTTTAAGCAGTTGTCCAGTCTCAGCCTCCTGAGTAGCTGGGATTATAGGTGCCTACCACCACGCCTGGCTAATTTTTGTATTTTTAGTAGAGGCGAGGTTTCACCATGTTGGGCAGGCTGGTCTTGAACCTGTTGGCTAGGCTGGTCTCGAACTTATTAATCTCTTTATTCTTTCTAAATTTCTCTGATGCCTGTTTTTCAATTATTTTTCTTTTTCTATTTTGTTGTGTGGAAAACCAAATAGGAAATTCTGTGTTGGGGGTCCCCTAGACTACTCTCAGACTTGATAATTTACTAGAAGAACTCACAGAACTCAGAAAAATGGTTGTATTTATGGTTATGGTTTATTATAGCTAAAGATACAGATTAAACCAGCAAAGAAAAAAGGTGCATTAGAGCAGAGTTCAGGAGAAACCAGGTAGAAGCTTCCAGTTATCCTCTCTGAGTAGAGTCATATGAATAGCACTTAATTTTCCCAGCAATGGTATGTGACAACACGTATAAAGTATAGCCAACCAGGGCAACTCACCTGAGTCTTGCTTTCTAGGGTTTTTTATTGGGAGTCAGTTCTGTAGGCATGGAATGTCCATATGACTTGACCTTAGCCACTTCGACCCCAGCTTGCCAGAAGTCAAAGTGATATAGTGTGACTCGAAGTCCCAAGCATACAAAAATATGCATTTATGTAGATCACATTGTTAGCATAAACTATTTGTCTTGCCCTAAGATTTCAGGTATACAAAGAGACTCTTATCAGGCAAGATATTCCAAGGGCTCAGAGATTATTTCTTAGGAATTGGTCCAGGGTCAATTCTAAAGACATTTGAAATGTGCAGGGTTTGGGCAGCTTAGGCCTGCTGAGTTAACACTTTACTGCAAAGCCCACTCCTCTGGCCCTTGGCCCAGGCTCTCTTACAGCAAAATGATAAAATTTGTTTGAGCATCTACATTTAGTTTAGTATTTAGTATAGCATATACTACACATAGCAATAGTATCTGTTTGCATATTCCTAACATTTGGAAGAGCTAGTGTAGGGTAGGGGTAGATTTAAATAGACAACTAATCCATCTTACAAAACCATTACATTTCATGCTAATTTGATTATTTATGTATTTAGAGACACAGTCTTGCTCTATTACCCAGACTGGAGTGCAGTGGCAAGATCTTGGCTCACTGCAACCTCTGCTTCCTGGGGTCAAGTGATCCTCCCACTTCAGCCTGCCAAGTAGCTGGGACTACAGGCATGTACCACCATGCCCAGCTAATTTTTATATTTTTTGTAGAGACAAGGTTTCACTATGTTGCCCAGGCTGGTCTCAAACTGCTGAGCTCAAGCAGTCTACCTGCTTCAGCCTCCCAAAGTGCTGGTGTTACAGGCGTGAGCCACTGTGCCCGGCCTAATTTCATTATTTATTTACCCTCTTGATCTACTGCTATTTGTACGTTATGATAAATCTATACAGAACTATTTAGGATAAAAAGTAGCTGATGGTTAGCTAAATCTAGTTTTTCCTCAGACCAGCAACTCTCCATCAGTATTACATCCTGAATAAGCTTTAACTCAATCTTCCAATAAATTTGACTATTCATATCTGTATTATCACATGAGTTATTCATATAAGACAGTTGAATCTTATTAACAATGCCAGTGTTACAGCCTATCACAGTATGGTTAGAATATGGATTTATTTCAAGTCAGTAAGAATTACAGAGGTATTTGCTAAACCGTCCTAACAGAATCAGCACTTGTGCGTATACCAGATATTATTCTTGACAAGTATTATTACAATGAGCTATAACTTGGTTAACTCTGGGTTCTAAGACAATTGAGGACAAAATCCGTCATCTTATCTCAATCCACAGGCTTGCACTGAGACTGATTTCCATTATGTGTTGTTATAAATCAGGGCCCATATCCCTTCTATGGGGAGGACACAGGTGTCCTTATGGCCATTTTGGTCTCCATCTGTATTAAAATAGTCAAGAGGCCCTGCTGGGTCTGGGTACAAATCCTTTTCCAATACTGGATCCTAGCATTACCCAGCATTATTTGTTGAGCCTGCCTGCCCCACTTCACTAAAGCCTTATTACCTTTCCAGGCTGACACCATCCTTTGTCTTTCTCTTGGAAGAGAATCCCTCTAGTCTATGCATTCTAGTTTATACATCTTTTCTTCTGAGTGCTACTTCTCCTTAAAAGCGAATTCAACTTGTCCCACGATGCCTAGACCAGCACCTAGCTCCCTTAAAGCCCTTTTCTGTTCCATGAATCAACATTGTTTAATCCACTATGCATGTTGTTGCCATTGGGCACTGCTGGCCTGAGTGCAGCTAGGACACATGTGTATCCCAAAATGTTGGGATCCTCATAACAGAGTTAGATGATTGGTAATCACATCTAGATGTAATTTAGTCTGAGTATGACATAAGGGCTCACATAGCCTTCCTCATCTCAGGGTGGGGCATTTCCCTAGGGAATTTGAGCCTACCACCTGATGTCTATTGCTTTAATCCTGTGGGAAACCCATTTGTTTTTTCTATTCTGGTTAATACTAGGTTGGTGCAAAAGTAATTGCGATTTTTGCCATTACTTTTAATGTAATGTAAAACTGCAATATTTTGCACCAACCTGATAACTTCCCATCCACAAAACAAGGGTGATATACATTTGTGCATGGCTAACTGGAGCATGTCAGATATGCTGCTGCTATACTTTGTCTCTTATAACCGGGGAACTTTCTAAGTATTCTATCATTAAGGTCTATAGTTACACGGTAATCAGTCTGCTGGGACTTTTACGACATGCAGTCCGACAGCCTGGCAGGGTGTAGCTCCTAGAAATTCCTTCCAAAATGATATCTTTTTTTTTTTTTTGGGACAGAGTCTCGCTCTGTTGACAAGGCTGGAGTGCAGTGGTGCAATCTCGGCTCACTGCAGCCTCCACCTCCCGGGTTCAAGCGATTCTCCTGCCTCAGCCGTCCTGAGTAGCTGGGATTACAGGCACCTGCCATGATGCCCAGCTAATTTTTGTATTTTTAGTAGAGACGGGGTTTCGCCGTGTTGGCCAGGCTGGTCTTGAACCCCTGACCTCGGTGATCTGCCCACCTTGGCCTCCCAAAGTGCTGAGATTACAGGTGTGAGCCACTGTGCCTGGCCCCAAATGATTTACTTTTGACAACAGTCGAAAGATACTGGCATGTCGAGTTTCACTCAGTCATCAACAATTGGTCTAGTTCATCATCATATGATGTAACCAAAATGTCTCCCAGAATGATGTCACTGAGGTTTGCAGGCTTCCATTCAACCTTGCCAGTTTCCAAAAGGAGAGGTAGTCTCAACAGACATATGGCTTCACGTTTTAAGCATCTGGTGTAATTGTGCTAGGAGGAGACAATATTCTCTTGATCCGAGCCTCTCTCGAGGCACCAGTTTAATAGTGGATTTCCCCCATTGCATAAACCATTTATTCATTCGTTTCCACTCAACTACCATTTATTTTTCTCTCCACTTGTCAGTTATTTCTATCCAAACTTTTTTGCCTTTGGAAGGGATGTTAGGTTCAGTCACTGACCCGGATTTCTGTCAGTAATGCTAGTCTAGCAAGTGCCTCCCCCTCAGTTCATTCCCATTCATATGGGGTAGGGTTACAAAGGTACGGAACTACTGAACTATTAATATTTACCACTAGGTAATACAGTTGTATTCACTGTCAACTCCAATTTTGCCATAGATGTAGGTGGTTTGAGGGATTTGGGGGCCGATGGAGGAAAATGATGGAACCACGAGGTGGCAGTAGCATGCACAGCTTTAGTGGGTGGTGCCTTGACAGGCTTGTGTGTGGCAGAGGTCCCTCACAGCAGGAGTCTGTACAGAGGTTACTCAGAAGGGAATGAAGGCAAGGAATTCTTAGGGGAGATGGGGGTCAGAGAGGAGACTTATGTGTCTAGGTGATGTTGCTTAGCCAGCAGCATGGAGTTATTGGGTCAGACAGCTCATAAGGGCAGTAGAGGCTTGGGGTCCTTATGGCCCAGGGCTTATCTATTGTTAACAGATGTGGGGTGAAATTTTGTGAAGCATGCAAAACAGGTAGGCTGTAAATGGCTAAAAAAAAAATTCCTCTTTGGTCTAGTTTTAAAAAATAATTGGATGTGCAAATATTTAAGTTTGGCACTGGTGGGCCTTTGAATGAATGGATCTCAACCTGCAGGGAAGAAATAACCTGGGGGTTAATACATAGAGGCCATGTTTGGCTCATATATATATATATATATATATATATATATATATATATATATATGAAAGCATCCTGGGCCCGGCACAGTGGCTCATACCTGTAATCCCAGCACTTTGAGAGGATTGCTTGAGGCCAGGAATTTGAGACCAGCTCTGGTGACACTGGTGCAGTGAGCTATAATTGTGCAACTGCATTCCAGCCTGGGGGTCTCCACAAATAACTAAGTAGCTAAATTCATAAAAATAAAAATCCATGCCCTGGGCCTAGGTGGCTTTATAATCTTTTTTTTTTTTTTTTTGAAACTGAGTCTCACTCTGTCGCCCAGGCTGGGGTGCAGTGGCACAATCTTGGCTCACTGCTACCTCCACCTCCCGGGGTTCAAGTGATTCTCCTGTCTCAGCCTCCTGAGTAGCTGGGATTACAGGCATGCGTCACCACACAGCTAAGTTTTGTATTTGTAGTAGAGATGGGGTTTCACCATGTTGGTCAGGCTGGTCTCGAACTCCTACCTCGTGATCCGCCTGCCTTGGCCTTCCAAAGTGCTGGGATTATAGACGTGAGCCACTGCGCCGGGCCTATAATCTTAGTTGTATGTTATTTCATAATAACTGATTTTGGTGCCAGTGATAAAGCAACCTATAAGAGTTGTATAAGATTCTTGGTCTTATAGGCCACAAATTAAGATTTCATAGCCTATTTGCATCCAGTCTGCCCATTTAGTGCGGGAAAGCCAGGAGAAAAGATCAGAAAGGGAGAAGACTTTGATTTGTTTGTCTCTTCGGTGTACCTGGCTGGCTGTAAGCCTTGGAGAGGTTCACAGTTGCCCATTGCTTACCCTCTGCTTATCCTTAAACCTGAACACAAAGAACCGGGGCATGCCCCCTGCTTGTCCAGTTTCCTTTCCAAAGATTGCTTATCTCTGCTTGCCTCCTCCTTCCTCTATAAAAGAAAAGCCTTTTTCTGTTTGCTTTGAGTCTTGCAGACCTCGTAGTCACAGCATTCTCCCTATTGCAATCATCCTCCTCTCCCTAGTGCAATAGTGCTTTTCCTTCCTTTGTAATAATCCTTTTAAATAAAAGTCTCTCCTTACTAAATCCTGATTTGTGTTTCTTTGAATACTAATGCTGGCATGACTCAGATGTAGTGCTGGCTGTTCCCTCTGACCCTGTGTCTTCACCCAGTTATTCATGCTGGCTTCCTGGACCCTTTGACACGGTACTTTTGTGTGTTTTTTGCCTGGAAAAGTAGGACTCTGTGGTGGGGAGTCATACTTCCTAATCTAATCCAGTGTTTTGAAGGTTTATCTGTTGAAATGTGGTAGTCAGGAGTTACGTTTATTCTTTCTGGCAAAAAGACTTCTGTATCCCTTTCTGTGAGGCCTTTTCTGTTTTTTTTTTTCTTGGTTCGCTAAACTGGGGGATTATGCAGAAGAATTTTCTTGGCATCTCAAACATGGGGATTGTATGTGGGAATTTCCTCCGCTCCTCAATCCCTGGAGATTGCATGGGGTGTGGGGTTCACTTGACTCCATCCCAGAAATTGTGTGTGGGAGTTCTCTGGGCTTTCTGCCATGGAGATTACATGAAGTGTTCCCTTGGCAATTCAATCTTGGCTTATTATCTGTTAATCCCACGGGGAACTCATTCTCTTAGATGCCTTCCCTCCTCTTCTTTCCTGTTTACTACATAGTGGTTCAGTCTAATATATTCATGAATGGCCAAAGAATTGCCAGAGACAATTTGGAACTTCGGTAGCGTCTTTAGGGAACTTGAGCTCTCCAAAAATTAGCTCATCTAAGACTTTTCCCTTCTCCTGAGCTCCACTCCTCCTTCCTTCTCTTGCCACCTTTGATCTTCCTTTCAGTTTCCTTGGATCCTTTGATGTGTCCCCATTCATACATCTACCTCCTCCACCTGTCTCCCCCTGCCAGACCTTTCACTTCTGAAACCAGTACCTCAACTCCCTATAGTCGTTAGCGCTTTAGTCCCTCTGCCACCACTGGGGGACTCTTGAGGGGCTCAGGGACCCCAAAAGCAAGCACCAGAGGCTGAAAAAACTAACTGGAAACAGACTGGATATTTTATCTACTCAGGTGGTCTTTGGAGATACCACACATCAGGGCAAAGAGAATCTTTTTTTTTTTTTTTTGAGACTGAGTTTCGCTCTTGTTACCCAGGAGGCGGAGGTTGCGGTGAGCCGAGATCGCGCCATTGCACTCCAGCCTGTGAGAATTGCACTCCTCCTGCCTGAGGCAATTCTCCTGCCTCAGCCTCCTCAGTGGCTGGGATTACAGGCACGTGCCACCACGCCCAGCTAATTTTTTATATTTTTAGTAGAGACGGGGTTTCACCTTGTTGACCAGGATGGTCTCGATTTCTTGACCTTGTGATCCACCCGCCTCGGCCTCCCAAAGTGCTGGGATTACAGGCATGAGCCACCGCGCCAGGCCAAGAGAATCTTAAAAGTCTCCTCCACAAATATTGAGGGGAAACTTTAGCCCTCATATTGAATAGGTAAACCTCAACTTGTCCCATCTGCCAGGAGCATAATTCTGATAAAAATACAAAGTGGGGGTAAAGACAAGAGCCAACTCTGTTGCTGTGATTGTGGCTAAAACTTTAGGAAGAAAGCTGTAAGATCTTTATTTGCATCTGTCTGTATGTTGATGTATTTATTTGATGCATATGTGATATTTTTCTACCTTCGGATAATATTATCAAATTAATTTATAAAATTCCTTAAAAACCCTAAAACTGTCAGGAAAAAAAATTCTGAATTTCTAATACTTTCAGTGTGGGGGAAAAAGTATTCCCTAAAACCTAACATCAATGTTTTAAAAATTCAAGTTGCATAATTTAGGTAAACCTTTGGCAAACAAGATTAGCTTAATATTATTGATTTAATAAAAACAGCTATGTTTTATGAGTTATTACCATTAAGTATAACAGTGTCAGATAAGGGGAAGCTTGTGACAAGCCCTTTGATTCCCTTACAGGTTCACCAGGGTCCCTCTGCTGCCTGTATTCTCTGTTCCTATGAAGGGAAGTTTGTGTGGCTCAGAGCAAATCCAGGTGGTGTTAATAGGAGCTTATAATGTTATAGGGAAGCAAACGTGCATGTAACCCACCTCATATTCAGCACCTGGGTCAGCTCAGTTGGTTATGGGCTCAGCCCACCATTGTCCACATATTTGCATGAGATTAACCTCTGGACATTGCTATTGGATGTCTATAGCCAGGGGATTAGGTTCATCTTGATTAGTGAGGTTTGTTGGGGAGCTTGGCTGGGAGAGAGGAATTACACCATGTGGATTAAAATCAGGTTGGCAGAAGCAAGCATGCAGTTAAATTTGCCATTTGTGGATGGCTGTGGCTAAGGCTATATCTATGCACGCTCGGTTTGGTGGGCAATTATTATTTTCCTCTTTGTTCTCATTGGTGCACATTGGTATCTGAGTTTCTTGCCAATTGCCAATATTAAATAGCATGTTTGTACTTCCGTGGGTAAGGGATAAACTTTGCAATTGTTCTGAGCATTTTTTAAAGTTGTTAATTTAGCCCCATACCAAAGTAGACTCTGTACTATGGAGCACTCGCATATGGTATCTTCACAGGGGCATCCAAGTTATTTCAAACATAGACATCAATTGTATTCTATGTTTGAGCCATATCTGTCCTGTGTTTAAGAGACTGGGAATTCCCAGTTGTGGGGGCCAATTGCTCCATCCCTTTCCTCCTTGGGAAAACTGTTCTAGAGCAGCCATTTGTACAACTTTTTTTTTTTAGATGGAATCTCTGTCACCTAGGCTGGAGTTCAGTGGCACCATCTCAGCTCACTGCAACGTCTGCCTCCTGGGTTCCTACCTCCACCTCCCGAGTAGCTGGGATACTTGCACCCACCACCACACCGAGCTAATTTTTGTATCTCTAGTAGAAATGGGGTTTCCCCATTTTGGCCAGGTCTCCAACTCCTGACCTCAAGTGATCTGCCTGCCTCAGCCTCCTAAAGTGCTAGGAATACAGGCATGAGCCACTGCGCCCTGTCATTTCTATAGCTTTAATAGCCTCTGGGGTGCCCCATTGGGAGCAAGTGGTGTAAACATTTAGTTACCAATTTGAGTGGAGAAAGTCCCATGTAGAGAGTGGTTAGATTTCTCCATGGGATCAAATGTGGCTTTTTTTTTCTTTTTCAGAGACAGGATCCCACTCTGTTGCCCAGGCTGAAGTACAGTAATGTGATTACAGCTCATTGCAGCCTCAAACTCCTGAGCTCGAGCAATCCTCCAGTATCAGCCTCCTAACTAGGGATAGGCGGTGTCACCACACCCTGCTAACTAAAAAAAAATTTGTGGCTGGGTACGGTGCCTCACACCTATAATCCCAGCACTTTGGGAGGCTGAAGAGGGCGGATCATGAGGTCAGGAGATCGAGACCATTCTGGCCAACATGGTGAAACCCCATCTCTACTATAAATACAAAAAATTAGCCAGGCGTGGTGGTGTGCCCCTGTAGTCCCAGCTACTTGGGAGGCTGAGGCAGGGGAATCGCTTGAACTCAGGAGGTAGAGGTTGCAGTGAACTGAGATTGCACGACTGCACTCCAGCCTGGGCGACAGAGCGAGACTTCGTCTCAAAAAATTAAAAAATAAATGTAGAGATGGGGGTCTCACTTTGTTGCCCAGGCTGGTCTCAAACTTCTGGGTTCAAGTGATCCTCAGCCTGGCCTCTCACAGTGCTGGGATTACAGGTGTGTGCCACCTCGCCCAGCCCAAATATAGGTTTTGGTAAGAACTGTCTTTGCTGTAATCCCTGGAACTCTGATGGCTCACTGTGGGAAGCCAATGTTGCAATTGTTACAGAGCACAGTACTCATTTCCATTGAGTGTGATGCAAAACTGGTCGTTGGTATTGCGAGGTTAAGTTAGGAAAGAATTCCTAAACTGGTTGTAATCCCTGATATTGTAGACATGCCTTGGTGCAGATAACTTGGTGTAATGTGCATAGCTTTGTTTGTATATGTTGAAGAGGCCAGGGAGAGGCTTCATGGAAAGATGCCCTTGGCCACTTGGTTAGTGCAATTTCTTTCTCAGCAAGTGGGGCTGGCACTGGAGGGGGACAGAGATCACTATGAGAAGTAGAAAAAGAGGCCAGGAGTTGAAAGGGTGTACACTGGAGGCGGGGTTTACACTTTTCATCACCCCAGGGATTTGTAAGAGCTGGAATTTGATCTCTCTAATCCTTAGGGTTTGCTGGTATTGGCTGGATTCAGCATTTTTCCTTTGATTGCACCAGAAAGGAGCAGTGTCAGGTGCATAGTATCTCTGGGCATGCCTTCAATGAGACTCTATAGGTGTGGCCCATTGCTCCGTTTGATGGCAGTTGTTAATAATGGTTTTATTGGATGTGAGGCAAAAGTTGCACTATACGACTTACCAGGCACCCAAGATTCACAAGTGGTGTCTGAGTCTGGCTTAGTTGGAACAGGTGCTGGTTTCGGTAGCAGAGAGAAGGGGAGGCATGCTAGCCTCAGGGTTGATTTCCGGTTGTGTTAATAGGAATGACCAGCTCAAATAGTCAACAGTGTGGTTCCCATCATCCTCAGATGCCCCGTGTCATGTGTTACCCCGTGGGGTGCATGTGAAATGTATTTCCAGACATACCTTGGTCAGCAGTAGCGTGTAGATGACCAGGGTAGGGTGAACCATCAGTGGATGTGTACTTGACACTGGCGAAGGTACCAGCTTCTCAGGTAAGAAAAGGGCACAGCAACACAATAGGGGTTAAAGTCAGAGGTCATCTGTGGCCAGGAGTAGGGATTGGATTGTCCCTTGGGTATCACTCAAGTGGCATTAGTGGTTTGGAGGGATAAACCGTTTGGGTGTGGGGAACAGGTCCAGCTGTGTCCTATGGTACCTTCAGTGGAGGACATGGGTCGTGGGATGAGGGCATCTCTCTCTGCAGATGCCTGCTCCACAGGGTGAGGAGACACAGGCTGAGGATGGTCCTAGTGGGTGGTCCTCATGAGATCCTCATCGGGATTGAAGGGAAGTGGCTCGGCCCCGTACTTTCCAGGAGGGAGGAGGTAAAGATGAAAGTACCAGCTGGAAGTTCCTTTGCTCTAACAACGCTGGGCTCCCATGTCTTGTGAAAGCCAGTAACTGTCTCTGGTGTGGGCTTGTACACCAGCAGGGGTGACAATGTCCTGCTAGTGGTCTCTTCATCTATTGTGAATTTCAATATGGTGTAGTCATGGCATAGGCATGTGGCATAATGATCAGGCCTATGGGCAGTACTTTCTTCTTACCACTTGAGGGGCCATTTTCCTACAGATTCTCTCTCAATAACATGAATAGAGGTGGCTGCCTTGCGTGGGTAAGCCGATAGATGCCTGTGTAGGTATCCACCACTGTTCAGGTGTATTTCACGGTTCCAGCTGCTGCAGGGAGATGCCCAAGGAGTCAGTTTGCCAGTTTTGATGTAGCCCTTCTCTCTAAATTTTTCCTCCCATGTGGTGGCCCCAATGTCTGGATTGCTGGCGCTGGTACGGTCCCCAATGACTTTGTTTAAATGTCCCTCTGCTGGGTCAACTCCTCTCTTCACAACCCATTTTCACAACCTCGTGGTGCCCAAGTGCCTTGATCTCATGTGCCCGTTGGTAGAAGAAGTCAGATGGCTTGTTCCCAGGGACCGAGGACTCGCCCTCCTTCGCAGCCCTGACTGCTTCGCTGGTTTTGTTAGCTTGTTCTTGGCATGATATTGCACCTCCTCCGCATCTTGCTTAATGTTAGCAAAGGTACGGTGCACAACCATAGGCAGAGCAGGGCGAATTCGGCAATTTACAGCCCCCATCTCTTTATCCCAAGTGTCTGGGTCTTGTATTTTCAACCTTGGTTTTGCCAACGCCCCAACTATGTAGTCAGCCCATTAGCCTCTGACCTGGAGTCAGTGAAATACCTTGGGGGCATGTTTGCCAAGAGCATGGTCTGTTGCTAGGAGTAGTGCACGCAGCTCAGCCCGCATGGAAACTGGACTGGTTGACTGAGGTTCCGGGCTGCGGGTGTCATTGCCTGGCTCCCGTATTGCCCATGTGCCTCCATCTGTAAAGAAAAGGTGTTGCTTTTCTTGTTTTGAGAGTGCTGTGGTCTTCCTCCTTCTGGTCTCCTCGAGCAAGGGGTGGAGGCATTTCTTTTTCTTTTCTTTTCTTTTCTTTTTCATTGTACTTTAGATTCTGGGATACATGTGCAGATCATGCAAGATTGTTACATAGGTACATTCATGGCAAGGTGGTTTGCTGCCTGGAGGTGGAGGCATTTCTAGGGTTTGGCAAGTTTTCCTCCCCAGCAGGTTATGTGGCAATTTGCTCATGGGCTTGTGGCACTCCAGGAGGGCAGAGTTTAGTTGGAGCCCGTGGAGCCCATTTCTATTTTGATCAGGGGCTTCTGTTGCGGATTCAGTTTTAGGGGGAGCTTTCCCATTGCGCCGGCCAGACTAGGAATCTCAGTGTACAGAGTGGTGGACTGTGTCCCAGGAAGGGCCTCTGTTTCCTGAAGTGCCCAGGGTGCCGTCAGGTGGTGTCTCTCTCGAGGCGAATACCTTTGGGCTGAGGCTGGCAGCTGCCTACAGAAGCCCATGGGTAGGTGCTCGCCTGTGCATTTGGGGCTGATGCTTCGGGAAGCAAATTTGGAGGGATGTTCTTACTGTGGGTCCTATCGTCGGGGCAGGTGGGAAAGATGACGTAACAGCCTCCATGTGTTTATGTGGCCTCTGTTGCTCAGGTCCCGGCTGGAGAGTGGAATAGGTAAGGGAGACTCTACAGATAGCTCCTAGAAAATATTGGAAGTGGGGAATGTGGTGGCACCGGAATCCAAACCTGCCTGCCACAGTTGGGTGTCCTTGCCAGTGTGGGAGGCTGTACCTCTGGGACTTGTCTTTTTTATTTTATTTTATTTTTTATTTGTAAGATGGAGTCTCTGATGCCCAGGCTGGAGTGCAGTGGTGTGATCTCGGCTCACTGAAACCTCCACCTCCCAGGTTCAAGTGATTCTCCTGCCTCATCCTCCTGAGTAGCAGGGATTACAGGTGCCTGCCACCCCATCAGGGTAATTTTTTGCATTTTTAGTAGAGACGGGGTTTCACCATGTTGGCCAGGCTGGTCTCGGACTCATGACCTCGTGATCCTCCTGCCTCGGCCTCCCAAAGCGCTGGGATTACAAGCATGAGCCACCGCACCCAGCCAGAGCTTGTCTTTTACAGGATAAAGGACAGTTTACCCTTCTGAGTACCACACATAGCCCCTGAATTCAACAGACTGGGAGGAGCCTTGGACCTTATGGAGGGGCAGCTGCCCATCCGCTCGCAGTGAAGTGCTTACTCAGGACTGCGATCGCTGTGGGACAGCATGGTGGTCTGTTTCAGTGAGGAGGATGTTGTGGATGTGATGGCAAAGACGAACTGCTGGGGGAGTGGGCAGCCCATGTGCAATCAGGGGCAGGGCGGGGGGTACAGAACGACCCCAGGGTCAACCAGTGCAAAGTGTCCTGTTGGCCCCAAAAGGGGAAGGCGATTGTGGTGAGTCTCCTGGGACTCACCATTTTTATGGAACAGAACATGTCAGCAGAGTCTTTAGCTCCAAACTATTTAGCCAGGTTGTTTTGAATGTGGCTTAAGGCGACGATGTCTGGCCAGAAGCGCTCCAAGCCAGGGGACAGCCTTGTGTAAGGCTCCGTAGTCTGGAGTTCGCCTCACTCTTTAGTAGTGGCTTTCAGCACCACTCATACCAGGGAGCTGGAAGGCGAGATGGTAGGAGGTCGTTCCCCTTCCCTAACCAAGTCAGCGCAGCAGGCCTTGCCTCAGCTGCTGTGGGGCAAGTGGACCCCGACATTCGCAGGGGAAGCGGCTTGGTTAACCCGCTCCCACCCGGCAGCAGCGGCGCTCAGGAGCCTTAGGCTATTCCCTGAGCTCACCCTCTGACTGAGAGGGCCCGTTCCAGTGATGGGACACGGGGCGGATTGGGGACAACAACCAGGACAAAAACGTCTTTTAGCAACCCTGGGCCAACTGGAATGGGAAGTGGGTGATGATGCTTTCCTGGCTCCTCCTCCCCAGCGGGCCACCTCCTGGGGAGGGCCCTTTAAATTTGAATGCTGCCTGGGATGAGGGAGATTCCAGCACCCTTGTTGAGAGCCCGCCCGGGGCATTCATTTGCCAGAGAGCAAACGTCAGTTAATGTGGTAAAGGGTGATCATCTGCCCGAGGGGCTGCTTCCCATGGGATCTGTGTGGGGCGGGCCCCTGTCATTGGCAGAGATCAAGGCAGGTGCTGAAGGCTAGGCTGCCTCGGAAGCAGGGGCCTGCCACGCCGCCCCCCACCCCGGCTCCTGCTGTGTTGTTCCACCGATTTATCAGAGCACTTCGCATTTGGGATCCTCTTGTCCCTTAGGACTCCAAACAACCTGTGATGGTGAATTTTATGTGTCAACTTGCCTGGGCCACAAGGGTGCCCACACACTGGGTCAAACTGTTCTGGGTGTGGCTATGAGGGTGTTTCTGGGTAAGATTAACCTTTCTCTGGAAGACTGAGTGAAGCTGACCTCCCTCCCGGATGTGGGGTCCCCTGCCCAGTCAGTTGAAGGCCTGAGTAAAACAAGACCGCTGACTCCGTGAGTCAGAGTCAGCCCCTCCTCCTGCCTGACTGCAGGGGCTGAGACGCCATTTATTCCCGCCTTAGAGCATGAACAGAAACGTCAGCCCTTCCTCGGCCTCAGGCCTGCTGGTCGTTACACTGGACCTGTGCCACCCACTCTCCTGGGTCCCCAGCTCACCAACTACAGGTCTTGGGACTTGTGGGCCTCTGGATCGGTGTGGGCCAATTCCTTATAATAAATCCTGTATATCTCCTCATAGACGTAGACGCATCACCTCCTATTTGTTCTGTTGCTCTGCAGAACCGTGACTAACAGATGACATCTTCCGTGCATCTCAGGGTTCCCGCTCAACCGGGGGCCTGGCTGCTGGTGGTTCATTCGGACTAGGAGGGGGCGGCCTCGCTGGTGATGCTCCTTGTGATTTGGGCCAGGTGGGGCATTGTTTTCACGATTGCAGGCAACACTGGGCTGAGTTTGTCCACCATGGGTTTCTATTCCACCCAGGGCAGCCATGGACTGGTGGGTTGTTTAGCCTTAGCTGTCACTGACAGGAACAGGACTTGTGCTTGTCAGGCCCCCCTGAGAAGCTACCATGGACTAAGCACTCCATTCAGCCTCCTCGGGGTACAGAGTCCTCACGCCGCGCCATCTGCCGCCAGATAATCCCGCTGGAATGTGCCGAGCTGATGGAGGACATCTTCGGCCTCAGCTAGCGTTCTCCATCACCGTTCTGCCCGGCGGGTTATGAGGCCTCATATAGGGTGGGCAGCTCTCCAAGCCACCACAATTCACAAAAATGCAAAATCCACTCCGACCAGGTGCACATGGACTGCGGTGCAAAGCCTCCTGGGGGCCACTCCCAGCTTCTGCACTAGTTGTGCAGAATCCTTTAGTAGGGAAGCCACTCTTCCATCCTGTCCTGGGGCAGCCAAGTGATTCACTTCAGCCCCTGTCAGGTGGATCTTGCTGTGCTCTGTTGGATACGTTCTCTGTAGCCAGACAGCTGCTTTTTCATTTGGTTCCTGGGTTAGGTTCTTAAGGACAGGCAGGGCCTCTGGTTGAGACAGAGGGTGTCTCCTCCTCCAGATAGGACATGGCTTCACCTTCTTGATCCTCCCCTGTTGTGTCTTTTGCATGTTTTCGGGCAAAGGACAGGGTCAATTTCCTCTGTCATGGTGGTATTGAGCTTCCTCATCCTCTAGAGGGCGCCAGTCCTCTTCTCCGGGGTCCTCTCCGCCTTTTGCTCTCCTCTGATGAAAGAAATCTGTATGACCACAAGGTGGCGTAGCACAATAAAGGTTATTTGCTAACCCGGCTCAGATTAGACAGCCAGGCTCGATGTGGCTAGTATGAATGAGAGACTTACCCTCTTGGCCGCGTTCTGGCGAGAAGCAGCTGTGAGCAAGCCCAGCATGGGTCCCCTGGCTTGGATTCAAGAGGATAGCCACCTCCTTTTGAGTCCTGGTTGGGACAGCAATATAAACATCTCATCTTTATTCACATGAAGTGACAGTTTTGTTCCACCTCAATAAATCTGGGGTCTTGATACTGCCCCGGAAAGGAACAGAAATGATGTCATCTGTAATAGCAAATACAAATGCGACAAGAAGAGAGGCATGCTAGCTGTTTACAAAAGAGCCTCCCCAGCTGTGCTTAGGGGATCGACATCAGCCCGACGTCGCTGCTTTATAGCCTTGTTCACGTGTCATATGCGTCTCAGAGTACCCTATATCACAGGGCCAACTAACAGGGCTCCTCCCACTCTAGCCAGTCATGGGGTCAGGGTAGCCCATCCTCAGTCCAGAGATGTGTACTCCCCCCACCTTTTGTGTTCAGGTCCACAGGACTTATAGGTCCTGTGGGTGCCCCAGCAGTTCCCTGCCTAGTGGAGCCCCAGGTGGGCAGGGTGACCTTCTTCCTCAGGCAGTTCCATACCTGATCCCACGGATTCATTCAAATACTGGTGTTACTGCTTGGCCAGGCTAGTGAAGCACAGAGAAAACCCACAAATGTAGAGTGTGTAACAGCACAGAGCAATCCCATGCCAAACCGATGCAATGGGATTCCAAGTTTTGAGTTCCACCGCTCGAAACCATCCAGGATTGTGTTACCAATTAACTATCCTACTGGCCCCTATCTATTTCATGATTACCAGAAATCCTTCCCTTTTCCTCATCACTTATAGGGAGTTTGAGCGATTTAGGGCGCTGATGAAGGAAATATATGACCACAAGGTGGCGTAGCACAATAAAGGTTATGGGGTGATTCTTTGACAAGTTTGCATGAAGTCCCTCACCACAGGAGTCTGTTCAGAGGTATGGCCACTGGTCAGGTATTCGGAAGGGGAGAATGGCAAGGGAACTGCTGGGCTGTCAAGAGGGGGGCTTATTTGTCTAGGTGATGTCACTCGGCAGCAAAGAGAAGAGTCTCTGGGTCAGAGAACTCTGAAGGGCCACAGCAGCAGCTTTGGGTATTTTATGGCCTGGGGCTCAATTTATCTATTCCCCAAAGATGAAAGATGTAGTGTCAGGTTTTGTCATGTATGTAAAGCAGGAAGGCTCTCAATGGCTAAAAATCTGTTTGTTTGGGCTATTTATGAAATAAGTATGAAATAATTGGGTGCGTAAAATAATTATGAAATAATTGGGTGTGTAAAACATTGTGTGGCACCAGCAAGCTTTTGAGTTAAGGGGTCTCAGCCTGCAGTGAAGAAATAAACAACCTGGGGATCAATACATAGAGGTCATTTTGACTCATTCATATAACAGTGAAGCCATTATCTATCCTATCTGGTCCTTAGAAATTCTGGCATAAAAGTTTAAGGGCAAAGAGTTATAGGAACAAGATAAGGCTGCCTGCATTTGCCACTTCTATTAAAGATTGTACTCAAAGTTCTAGCCAGATAAATTTTCAGGCAAAAGAAAAAAAATAAAAGGTGCCCAAATTAGAAGAAAAGTAAAACTACTTCTGTTCCTAAATGACATGATTTTTTATACATAGAAAATCCTAAAGAATCCACAAAAAAGTATTAGAACTCATAAACAAATCCTGCAAAATGGCACAATACAAGATCAATACACAACTATCAATTGCATTTCTATACACTATTGATGAAAGCCAAAATGGAAATTAAGAAAACAATTCTGTTTATGATAGGATAAAAATAATAGAATACTGAGAAATAAAGTTAGCCAAGAAGATGTAAGACTTGTACAAAACATTACTGAAAGAATGAAGGCCAGGTGCAGTGGCTCACACCTGTAATCCCAGAAGTTTGGAAGGCCGAGGTGGGTGGATCCCCTGAGGTCAGGAGATCGAGACCATCCTGGCCAACATGGTGAACTCCCGTCTCTACTAAAAATACAAAAATAAACTGGCATGGTGGCACATGCCCGTAATCCCAGCTACTTGGGAGGCCGAGGCCTGAGAATTGCTTGAACAGGGGAGGCGGAGGTTACAGTGAGTGGAGATCATGCCATTAAACTCCAGCCTGGGTGACAGAGCCTTATTTTTTTTAAAAAAAGTAAGTAAAGAAAACTAAATAAAAGGAAAAACTAAAAAATAAAGCTAAATAAAAGGAAAGTGTTCGTAGATTGGACAACTTGACATTGTTAAGATGGCAATACTCCTCAAAGCAATCTACAGAGTCAATGTAATCTCTAACAAAATCCCAAAGCCCTTTTGTGCATAAAGGGGAAAGCTAATCCTAAAATTTATATAGAGTTGCAAGGGTGCCTGGATAGCTAAAACAATCTTGAAAAAGAACAAAGTTGGAAGATTGACACTTCCCTATTTCAAAACTTACTGCAAAGGTACAGTAATCCAAACAGTGTGGTGCTGGCACCAGGATAAACATACAGATCAATGGAATAGAATTGAAAGTCCAGAAAAAAACCCATGCAGCTAAAATGATTTTTGATTAGGGTGCCAAAATCATTTAATGGGGGAAAGGATAGTCCCTTCAATAGATGGCCCTGGAAAAAATAGATATACACATGTTAAAGAATGAAGTTGTACCATGACCCCATACCACATATAAAAATTGACTCAAAATGGATCAAAGACCTAAATATAAGAAATAAAACTATAAAATAACTAGAGGAAAATGAAGGAATCCATCTTCATGACTTTGGACTTGGCAATTGTTTCTTAGATATGATACTAAAAGCATAAGGAACAAAAGAAAAAATGAATAATTGGACTTAATAAAAATGAAAACTTTTGTGTATCAAATGACATTATCAGGAGAATGAAAAGACAACCTAGAGAGTGGGAAAATTATAATCTGAATAGAGTTTAGTATCCAGAATATATAAAGAATTCTTACAATCTAACAATCAAAAAATCCCCAGTTAACACTGGGCAAAGGACTTGAATAGATTATTTTTCAAAAGAAGATATACATGATATACACATGACCAATAGGCTCATGAAAAGATTTGTCATTAGTCATCAGGGAAATTCAAATCAAAACCACAATTAGATACCACTTTACATCTGCTAGGATGGCTGCAATGAAAACCAACAAAACAACAAGTGTTGGAGAGGATGTGGAGAAATTGGAAGCCTAATACACTGTTGGTTGGAAAGAAAAATGGTGCAGCCACTGTAGGAAACAGTTTGGTGGTGCCTCAAAAAGTTAAACATAGAAATACCGTATGATCCAACAATTCCACTCCTAGTTATATACTAATACAGTGGGAAACAGGTAGTTATTCAAACAAAAACTTAAATATGAATGTTCATAGCAGCCCTATTCATAATAGCCAAAAGGTAGAAACAACTCAAATATCTTACAATTGGTGAGTGGATAAAGCAAATATGGTATAGTATATCCATACAATGGAATATTATTCAGCCGCAGAAAGGAATGAAGTACTGTCATATGCTACTGCATGGATGAACCTTGAAGACATTATGCTCTGTGAAAGAAGCCAGACAGAAAAGACCACATAGCGTATGATTCTGCTTATATGAAATATCCATAATAGGCAAATCTATAGCACCAGAAAGCAGATTAAGTGGTAGCCAGGAGCAGGGGTGAAAGGGGCTAGGAAATGATTGCTTAATGGGGATGGGGTTTCCTTTTGGGGTGGTGAAGAAGGTCTGGAATTAGATAGTGATAATGGTTGCACAACACTGTGAATGTCCGAAATGACACTGAATTGTACACTGTAAAATAGTTAAAATAGTTTCATGTTATATATTTTTTACCACAATAAAAACAGGTGTTTATATGGGGTACAAGATGCGTGAATGGTGGCCATAAGGCAGAATGAATGAAAGCAAATAGCAGTGTGACTGAATGGGGGGAAATTGGGGGCACTGTGGGAGAGAATAGATGTGAATGATTGGTAGAGTGGGAAGGAAGGGGAGTCATGAGGGGTAGAGTGAGCTGGAAGGGGGCTGACGGTGTTACTTTATATCTGAGTGGGTCCTGTGCTCCTGGAAAGCAGTCATGGTTATGAAATTCTCACCACCCTCGCCTCCCTTTGGTGTTCCAGCAAAGGGCTAACTGCAAAAGTCCCTGGATTACCTGCTTGGGCTGCCATAACAAAATGCCACAGGCTGGCTGGGTTAAACCAGAAGTTTATTGGGCTTAGTTCTGGAGGCAGGAAGAAGTCCAAGATGAAGGGGCCAGCTGATTTGGTTCCTGGTGAGGGCTCTCTATAAAAAAAGCCATAAAGCTTGCAGACAACTGGCTTCTTACTGTGTTCTCACATCACCTCTTTTTTTGTGGAAATGGAGACAGCAAAATGGAGTGAGCAAGCTCTCGGACGTCTGTTTATATAAGGGCACTAATCCCATTAGACCAAGGCCCCATTGCATGACCTCATATAGCCTTCATTACCTCCCAAAGGTCCATCCTCAAATATCATCACATTGAGAGTTTGGGTTTCGACTTATGAATTTTTGGGGGGGATGGGGCGCAATTCAGTCCATAGTAGTCCCTAATGTATTTGCATATTCTGAGATAAGACCTATCTCTATCTGTCCTGATGACTCTTTTGCTTACCTGCCTCTATACAACCTGAGGTCTCCTTCCTTCGGGAATGTTCCTCATTAATGAAAGTTTTCCCTATTTCAATAGCCTGAAAGGGCTCACCTGTGCATTTTCTTTCAGGTGATCAGTTGGTAGAATGTGATTAATAGGGCAGAGTGGTTGAGGTCCGCAACCTGATCACTGTCTCCTGTTTATTCCCCCTAGGCCTTAGGGGGGCCCCATAGGACTGGGACCCTGGAATCTTCGCCCTCTCAAATCTCTCCGCAACAGGTTCCCAGGAGGTCGATGGAATGAATGTAGGACTGGTGGGGTCACCACCAGATTTGCCTGGCTTCTTACCTAGTCTCCGACTAAGATTCCACCTCACCCGGACCCCTTTATCCCTGGTCGTCTGTCTCCAAGTCTCCCTGCGCCTATATTTACCAACTTCACTTTCTTCGTTTCTTTCTCCAAGAACAGATTGTACCACACCTCCCTATTTGCACCAGTGGTATCTCCCAAGGCGGACTGTACCAACCTGTGCCTTCGCCACAGCTAGCTTAATAGTATCTATCTCCCTACTGTTATTTTCTTGAGAGGACTACCACCTTCACACGTTCTCCCCTTCTCCCTAGTGATACTTACCGGTAGAGGAATGTATTATCACCAACTCTGCATCCCTTCTCCCCGGTAATAGTTCCCAGGGAGGTCCGTACCATTTCAGGCCTCCCCCATCTCCGCAATGGCATCTCCCGGCGGGCGGCGAGGGGTGGGGTGGGGGGGAGGTCTGTGGTCCTGAACTCTGCATTTTTACATACCCGTTCTCTTGAAACTCCCCAAACACGCGCATGATTTGCCAGCTTTGCACAAAGGGCCCCAGTTTTATAGCCAAGTTTTCAAAGTCCTCTCGGAGTTCTATCTTTTCCAAACTTTAAGAGGGATATTACTCTCCTGTACGAAATGGTAAGGGCTGTAAAGATGCCCGCCCCCTTGACACGCTGGTTTACTGGCACGGCCATTTTTCTGGCCAGCCAAAGACGTACAATCATTGCAGCAAAGGAACAAAAAACTTCTGGTGTTCTATAGCACTGTTCGATGTGTATAGTTAGCAATAATTTGTTGTACATTTTCAAATACCTAGGAGAAAGGATTATGAATATTCCCAACACAAAGAAATGATAAATATTTGAGGTGACGCACATGCTAATTACCCTGATTTGATCATTACACATTGTATGTATGTATTGAAATATCACTCTGCACCCCACAAATGTGTACAATTACATTTTTTTTAATCCTTAAAGAAAACCACAAAACAACTTTGGCTGCTAGCGTTGATGACTTTAGAAACGGCTATTGCGCATAAGTAAGTATAGTGACCTGCAGTGCCTAACGCAGGGTAAAGGTCGGAAACAGGTAGCTGTTGGAGGAAGTTGTGACTGATTTTGGAAACACATGGGGACCTTGCCCGAATAAGAATTCGGATCTTAACATCAGAGCAGGGTGTGAGGAGGGGTAGAGTTCACATAGAACGGAAGTGAGAGGGCTGGTGGTCTGTGGGCAGAGTCGTTATTTAACCTCTTTGTACCTTAGTTTCCCTAACTGTAAAATGGGCATGATGATGTTAATGATAATGATAATAATAATACCTACCTTGTATGCTTGTTGTGTAGATCGGTTGAGTCAATATAAGTGTTTACAACAATGCCTGGCACATACGTAAGTCTTATATATGAATTTAATAATATTATTATACTATTATTAATACTGTAAAATGGATATATATAAACTGATAAAAAGGAATAGGGAAGTAGAGCAAAACCAGGGCCAGATTGAACGGTCTAGATGTAGATCGTAGGATTCTGTATAATTATGTCGAGCTGCAGTTATTGTTCTGAACTTCCTAGAAGCCACACATAGAGGGAAAAAAACTCATTTGCTTTGTTTATCTCACCCATACATAGAAAGTAAGTCACTTCCTCAGAAGCAAATATTTCCTTAATAAGACAGTTCTCTGATGCATCAGCCAAGTCCTCATCAGCAATTTTGTGATAAATACAGGGATAGGATTGCTCTGCTGTGACTGAAAATATGTCTTCATGTCAACCAAAGGTGTCCTGCTGAAACAGAACTAAAAAGACCTGACTCTTCAGGAAATCAAAGCCATGTCTGCTCAAATAACTCTTATGTTCTGGCTCAATATGTGGATAAAACCTTGATCATCAGGAAGAATCAGTAAACCCCATGTCCTTCAAATTCTTTTCTGATCTATATGTAGTTTTTCCTCATCTGGGGTTTCAGTACAGACTGAGCAACCCAAAGGTCTGCTCTTTTCCTTTCTAAGCTCAGAATTCATGATGTCCCTAAGCATTTTCAGTACTTTCCCTTCTGCCCTTTTTAAGAAAGTCTATTATTATTTTGTCATTTTTTCTCTTCCTACAGAAGAGAAGTGGCACACCAAAAATCCAAACCCTTGAGGAATATACAATCTAAAAGGGGAAATTAACTCATAATCTCATATCACAACTCATTCCAGATAACCAATTTCTGATAAATTTGGTTAATTTCCGCCTATATACCTCTCTCTCCCCCTTGTTCTTTCTCTTTATATTTACATACACATATATGTGTATGTGAATGTCTTCCTTTTGCCAAAATCTGCTCATTATGCAAAACTGGTTTGCAATTCCTTTTTTTCTTTCCAGAATAATATCAATAATGGTCATAGTCGTAATGATAATGATAATATAATTGAAGATAATGATCATAAAAGTGACACAACAGGAGCTGACACGTAGTGAGCTCACATTGGCCCTGACACCGTACTAAACATTATATATGCATGATCACTTTTAATTCTCACAATAACCTTGGGAAGTAGGTACCATTTTTATCTACTTCTTACTGATAAGGAAGCTGAGTACCAGAGTGGATAAGCAAATGACATGGGCTTGCACAGCTGCTCACTGGCGTAGTTGGGATAGCCCCTATTCAATGAACACTTGTTGATGGAAGGTATTTCAGTATTAGGACATAGAGATATTTTGAAGAGATGATTTTTTTCTTGTATTCATGTACCATGATTTATTAATCGGCCCCATCTGAAGGACTTTCATGTCATTTCTGCTACAGTGTGGCAGTGATCTCCCTTGTCATCTATCTTTTCCTTCAGCTTTTATTTTAGCTTCAAGGATACATGTGCAGTTTTGTTATGTAAGTAAACTCATGTTACAGGGGTTTGTTGTACAGATTATTTCGTCACCAAGGTACTAAACCTAATACCCAATAGTTATTTTTTCTGATCCTCTCCCTCTTCCCATCCTCCATCCTCGAGTAGGCCCCAGTGTCTGTTACTCCCCTTTGTGTCCATGAGCTCTCATCATTTAGCTCCCACTTATAAGTGAGAACATGCTGTATTTGGTTTGGGCTGTGTTAGTTTGTTAAGGATAATGGCCTCCAGCTCTATCTATGTTGCGCATAGGACATGATCTTGTTCTTTTTAAAATTGTTACTATTTTTTGTAGAGAAGCGGTCTTGCTATGTTGTCCAGGCTGGTCTTGAACTCCTGGGCTTACATGGACCTCCCACCTCGGCCTCTCAAAGTGCTTGGATTACAGGTGTGAGCCACCGCATCTGGCCTGATCTTGTTCTTTTTGATGGCAGCATAGTATTCCATGGTGTATATGTGCCACATTTTCTTTATCCAGTCTATCATTGGTGGGCATTTAGGCTGATTCCATGTCTTTGCTATTCTGAATAGTGCTGCAATGAACATATGCATGCATGAGTCTTTATGGTAGAACAATGTATATTCCTTCGGGTATATGCCCAGTAATGGGATTGCTGGGTTGAATGATAATTCTTGTTTCAGCTCTTTGAGGAATCGCCACACTGCTTTTCACAGTGGTTGAATTAATTTACATTCCCACCAACAATGTATAAGCATTCCCTTTTCTCTACAGCCTCAGCAACATCTGTTATTTTTTATCTTGTCATTTCTCTTTGTACACAGTGGTGAGCATTTCCAGAATGTCTGGTTCAAAAGCTGGGCACGTTTTGAACTTTCATAGACACCGCCAAATTGCCTTTTGCAACGTTAGAACAAGTTGACATCCTCCACTAATAATGAATGAAAATACCCTTTCTTATCTTCTTCTCATGGTTTTAATCCTTGCCATTTGAGAGTTGAAAATATCTCATTTCTTTTGTGTGTGTTTGTCAATGAGGTTGAGTATGTTTTAATTAATTTTTCTTTTTATATTTCTTTTTTTTCTGGTCTATATGGTAAATGTTTTTTTGTTGTTTTTTTTTTAATTTTTTATTGGATTTTAGGTTTTGGGGTACATGAGCAGAGCATGCAAGACAGTTGCGTAGGTACACACATGGTAGTGTGCTTTGCTTTTCTTCTCCCCTTCACCCACATTTGGCATTTCTCCCCAGGCTATCCCTCCCCACCTCCCCCTCCCACTGGCCCTCCCCTTTTCCCCCCAATAGACCCCAGTGTTTAGTACTCCCCTTTCTGTGTCCATGTGTTCTCATTTTTCATCACCTTTATATTTCTTTTGTGAATCCTTCTTTCACATATGCTACTTTTTTTCCTGTGGGATTTTAAAACCTTTCTCTTATTATTTTTTTTTTTTGAGACAGAGTCTTGCTCTGTTGCCCAGGCTGGAGTGCAATGACAATCTTGGGTCACTGCAATCTCTGCCTCTCGGGTTCAAGCGATTCTCCTGCCTCAGCCTCCAAAGTAGCTGGGATTACAGGCATGCACCACCACATCCAGCTGATATTTTTTGGATTTTTGGTAGAGACAGGGTTTCACCATGTTGAGCAGGCAGAGCTCGAACTTCTGACTTCAGATGATCTACCTGCCTCAGCCTCCCAAAGTGCTGGGATTACAAATGTGAGCCCCCACGCCTGGCATTTTTTTTTTTTTTTGAGACAGAGTCTCGCTCTGTTGCCTAGGCTGGAGTGCACTGGCATGATCTTGGCTCACTGCAACTTCTGCCTTCTGGTTCAAGTGATTCTTCTGCCTCAGGCTCCCGAGCAGCTGGGATTATAGG
This sequence comes from Callithrix jacchus, assembly GCF_049354715.1. NCBI lineage: Eukaryota > Metazoa > Chordata > Mammalia > Primates > Cebidae > Callithrix > Callithrix jacchus. The sequence goes on along the minus strand of NC_133524.1, from coordinate 48,915,085 downwards.
CACGTGCCAACACGCCTGGCTAATTTTTGCATTTTTAGTAGAGATGGGTTTTCACCATGTTGGCCAGGCTGGTTTCGAACTTCTGGCCTCATGTGATTTGCCAGCCTCGGTCTCCCAAAGTGCTGGGATTACAGGTGTGAGCCACTGTACCTGGCCCTCTTACTGTTTTTTTTTTTTAAACCTTTTATGGAAAACTAGCTTAGATAAAAATCTGTTGGGTCAGACTTTTAATTGAATCAGAATATACACAGGAAAATGTATAAAATAAATGGTTTAATGAATTTTTGCCAAGTGAAAACACCTTTGTAACCCATACCTGGATAAAAGCAGGAAATGAAAAGCCACCCAGAAGCCTTCATCATGCCACTTCCAATCACTCTCTCTTGATTTATGGCTAATGACTTTCTGATATCTGTCACCATAGATTTTTTTGCCAGTTCTTAAATGTCATATAAATGGAATCACACATTATTCTTTTGGGTCTGGCTTCTTTTACTTACCATAATATTTTGAGATCCATCCTTCTTATTTCATTTGTCAGGAGTTTGTTCTTTTTTCATACTATTCACTATTCCATTGTATAAATATATCACAATGGTTAATCCATTCCCCTGCTGGTGGATATTCCATTTTAGCTATTAGAAATAATGTATCTATGAATATTCTTGTGCATGTCTTGGGGAACATATGTGTGCATTTCCATTGGTTATATACCTAAGACTGGAATTGCTGGATCCTAGGTTAGGTGTATCATTTACCTCTTGCAGATGAGATAAGTCAGATAAACTAACTTAGATGTTAGGTTAGATGTTCAGCTTTAGTAGATTCTACCAATCTGTTAAGTGCCTACACTATTTTACTTCCACCAACAATGTATGAGAGCTTCAGTTGCTCTACATCCTGCCAACATTTGGAAGGAGACTGGAAGGGTAGCAGATCCAGGATTTAGAGGAAGAGGGAAGAAGGACTCATATAGCAAAGAGCCAGGCCAGGCGTGGTAGCTCACGCCTGTAATCCTAGCACTTTGGGAGGCCAAGGTGGGTGGATCACCTGAGGTCAGGAGTTCGAGACCAGCCTGGCCAACATGGTGGAACCCCATCTCTACTAAAAATACAAAAATTGGGCTCGGTGCTGTGGCTCATGTCTGTAATCCCAGCACTTTGAGAGGCTGAGGCAGGTGGATCACGAGGTCAGGAGTTCAAGACCAGCCTGACTAACATGGTGAAACCCTGTCTCAACTAAAAATACAAGAATTAGTTGGTTGTGGTGGCGTGTGCCTGTAATCTCAGCTATGCAGGAGGCTGAGGCAGCAGAATCGCTTGAACGTGGGAGGCGGAGGTTGCAGTGAGTTGAGATCATGCCACTGTACTCCAGCCTGGGCAACAGAGCGAGACTTGGTCTCAACGGAAAGCTGAAGGTTGTTGGTCATATTTTTTGTTTTCTTTTGCCATGTAGTGATATCTAATTGTGGTTTAAGTTTGCCTTTCTCTGATGAGTAATGACGGTGAGCACCTTTTCATATGTTTATCAGCCATTTGGATATCCTCTTTTGTGAATTACCTGTTCAAATCTTTTTTTCTGGTTTTTCTATTGGATTATCCATCTATGTTTATCTTATTATTTGTAGGAGTTCTTTATAGTTTCCTTAGTATAAAAGTCCTTTGCTATATATAGGTATTGCAAATATCTCAGAAAAGGCCTTTTGAAATGATTAAAGAATAGCTTTCCTCTGAATAATATTCCCTTTATTTTAAAAGTATTATCACTTTAATTTTTATCCAACCAATTGAATAGAAGCATGCAATTACAAGGATCATGTCATTTGAGGATGTGGCTGTGCATTTCACCCAGGAGCAGTGAAACTGACTGGATTCTTCTCAGAGAACCCTGTGATGCTAGAGAACTATAGAGAGATATAAAGATGTGATGCTACAGAACTATAGCCATCTGGCCTCTGGGGGTGAGGATGGCTTCCCTGAGCAATGCATGGTACATCCAGTAGAATAACTTTCCATCTCCGATGTGCTTCAATATTTTGACCTCAGGTTCTAGGAATTAAAGATTCTTAATTCCTTCCAGACTGGACAAGGTGTTTGTATTTTCATCTCCCATGTGAAATTTACCCTCATGAATATGTACCTTCCTAACTTTTTAAGGTCCCAAAGCCCACACAGACATGCTCAAACCTTGTATCATTTTCCATTACAGGGTATCCTGTGACCAAACCAGATGTGATTGCCTCTTTGGAGGAGGAAGGATGTTGGATCACAGAGACAGAAGTCCTAAGTTTGAGTTATACAGATAAGAAGGAAATGAGCAGGCCAGGCACAGTGGCTCATGTCTATAATCCCAGCACTTCGGAAAGCTGGGGTGGGTGGATCACTTGAGGTCAGGAGTTTGAGACCATCCTGGCCGACATGGTGAAACCCTGTCTCTACTAAAATTGCAAAAATTAGCCAGGTGTGGTGGCCACACCTGTAGTCCCAGCTTCTTGGGAGGCGGAGGCACGAGAATCACTTGAACCTGGGAGGCAGAGGTTGCAGTGAACCGAGATCACACCTCTGCACTCCAGCCTGGGTGACAGAGACCCTGTGTAAAAAAAAAAAAAAAAAAGAAAGAAAAAAAAGAGAAAGAAATAAATGAGCAGATGGGATGTGATGAGAAGGAAACTGCAGTGGGTCAGTGAGGGCTGGACATCTTTGAAAGCTCAGAAATATCTTCTTAAAGGATATGAACTTTTGTTGCTAACTGTAAATTGTTAATTTTGTGAATTATTGTCTCACGGTGATGTTGGAGTGAGACGGTGAAGAGCTAGCCTCACCATAATCTGGCCTCGTCCTTCTGCTTATTCTCTTGGTCACCTCAATTGTTTCCAGCTTTCCTAAAAGACTCTTTGCATTCTAGTTGAGTCCTTCTCCCCCCAAATCCTGGATCTGCTACCCTTCTAATCTCCCTTTCCCCTGCTCATGGCTCCCTAAAACTGTTTTTACCTTCTAGCCCCATTTTATTTTTATGTATGTATGTACTTTTGAGACACAGTTTCACTCTGTCACCCAGGCTGAAGTGCAGAGGCATAATCTCAGGTGACTGCAACCTCTGCCTCCTGAGTTAAAGTGATTCGCATGCCTCAGCCTCTCGAGTAGCTGGGATTACAGGTACATGCTACCACGCCTGGCTGATTGGTTTTTTGTATTATTAGTAGAGACAGTTTTGTCATGTTGGCCAGGCTGGTCTTGAACTCCTGACTTCAAATAATCCACCTACCTTGGCCTCCCAGAGTGCTTGGATTAGAGGCATGAGCCACTGTGCCCAGCCTCTCTCCAATTTTAAAGTATTTTTCTTTCTTTCTTTCTTTTTTTTTGAGATTGAGTTTTGCTCTTGTTGCCCAGGCTTGAGTGCATGATCTCAGCTCACTGCAACCTCTGCCTCCCGGGTTCCTCCCGAGAGGCTGGAATTACAGGCATGTGCCACAACGCCCAGCTAATTTTGTATTTTTAGTAGAGATGGGCTTTCTCCATATTTGTCAGGCTGGTCTTTAACTCCTGACCTCAGGTGATCAGCCTGTCTTGGCTTCCCAAAATGCTGGGATTACAGGCATGAGACACTGCACCCGGCCTAAAGAATTTTTCTTAAACAATCAAAGTCACTTATATTTATTTTACTTTCCCATTCCAATTTCTATAAGAGCAACTTTTTTTCCTCAAGCTCAGAGTGTAGGAAAGAAATGTACATGGAATTTCTTTCATACTGGTATGTAAACTTGAAAGAAACCTCAATCACACCAGAAGCCTGCTTCTGACAAAGCTGTATTCACAGGGTAGAGTGTGGTTTATTATTCTTCTTTCTAAAAGTCTGGCAAGCTGATAACCAGCTAGAGAGGCGCCTTTTGAGGCCTTGAAGACATAAATGCTGTCAATTGGAAGGCAAACCTCACCATACATCTAGGCACAGGTATTAAGGGAAACCCAATTAAATTAATCAAATAAGCATAGTCCTTGAAATGATACATGGAAAATATGTCTCCAGATTTAATACCAAACTCTCATAGAAAAATTAACAAAATCTACTATTATTAAGAATCTCTATTTTGTCATAATGGAGACTAAGTGCCATACAGGAACAAAAGGGTTTATCAAATGATAGGAAGTTACAGATTTAAAGATAGCCACTAGAGGAATAATAATTAAAAATATATTTTAGGCTGAGTGTGGTGGCTCACACCTGTAATCACAGCACTTTGGGAGGCTGAGGTGGGTGGATTGCCTGAGGCCAGGAGTTCAAAACTAGCCTGCCCAGCATGGTAAAACTATGATATATACATGGTAAAACTACTAAACATACAAAAATTAGCTGGGTGTGGCAGTGGGTGCCTGTAATCTCAGCTACTCAGGAGGCTGAGGCAGGAGAATTGGTTGAACCCGGGAGGTGGAGGTTGCAGTGAGCCATTGCACTCCAGCCTGGGTGAAAGAGCGAGACTCTCTCAAAAAACAAAACAAAACAAAAGAAAAAAAAACAATAAGAAATCAGTACCCAAAATGCTAGCACCCTTATGGACCCACAGGGAGATGTGAGATTTGATTACCTAGGCTGGATGGGGCTGAAGGTAGATGAAATCCAGCTGGCAGTAAGGAAGGGGGCTCCAGCATTCCTTGGCATGCGGTGGCAGCCAGCTGTTTTCATGATCATCTGTGATTATCTTGGTTGAAATGAACACTTGAAGGCCTCAGGTACTTGAGTAACCACCTCAACCGAAGAGTACAAAGAACATGAGGGACTGCTTCCTAATGGGAGTGGCTGCTTCCAAAGGTGCTGGCCATTGCAAAGAATGGCAAGTTCAAATTCCTAAATTCTGGGCTCAAGACACAAACTGAAACTCAGGCATTCTGTAAGAAGAAATTATTACCGTGTGTGTCCATTGAATGTTTAGCCTACATTCCTACTCTGTCACTTGAAACTTCAGACTTTGATCATGAAAAAGGGTGTGGGGACTGGGAGAATGGTGTTAATGTGGGAGAATGTGGGAAAAATGTACCTTTAACTCCTAATTCCCACTGAGCTTCCTGTGTAAGCACAATCCTATTGGATTCATTGTCCCTGAAGAGACTACGTCTGTCTTAAATAAAGACCCTGTAGTGACCTGAACTGAGAGTGATTCTTTTTAAGGGAAGCCAATTTTCATCTCTCCCTTCCCACTCCTCTATCCCCAAACCTATAACTGTCTTATGTACCAAGCACTTTATACATTTTGCAAATATTAATTCGTTTAATCCTTCCAATAACCCCATCAAGTAGTTACTATCATTATCATCCTTATTTAACACGTGAAGAAACTGACGCACAGAGAAATTCAGTATCTCTTCCAAGGCAACAGTGGTAGAGATGGTTTTTGAACCCAGGAGAACATATGCTCTTGATTCACCACACTGTCATTCCTTCCTGCCCCACCCTGAGTGATCTGGTATTTCTTAATTAGAGCTTTGAATGTATGGAGGAAGTGATGGAATGAGGGTACCTCCAGGCATTGAATAAATGAAGAGAGTCAGGCATCAGTGTATCTTTTGCATTGTTTATAGATACTATCCTTTATTAAATGTTCAAGAGAAAGGAATGAAAAGGAAATAAAACCTGTCTCTTCGAACCTGAGTCATGGATAATTTTTTGGGTCAGTTTTCACTTGCATAGCACACCCCTTGAGCCATTGAGATAAATCATGGCCAGAACAGTGCCGCCTCCAAGAAGTCCTGGGAAATGAAAGAAAAGAGAGAGGATGAAGTGGACAGGTTGATGGGGTGGCAGTGACACCATCCCGGGCTGCCCATGGTCCAGGCCATCCCCATGAACTTACCAGGCAGACAGCCCGTTCTGTGAGGACACGATCTTCTTGGCACACATGATGTCATCTAGGATATGGCGATTGAGCAGGTCTAAAGGGGAAGAGAAGGACATGGTGATCTGGTGCATTGGGGATAGGGTAACAGTGAATGGAGGGCCCAGGGGTTTTGGGTTCCTTGGGGCCTGAAGAACCTCAACCACAATGTTGGCTGATTCCAGGTGACATAGATTCTCTTGTCAGCTGGTTGTGAATGATCTCAGTCACCATGTTAGCTGGTTCTATACAACCTTAACTCATGTTGTTTGATCCTGGATGATCTTGTCATGTTGTCTAGTCATGAATAGCCCCAACCTCCATGCTATCTGGCCCTGGACAACCCCAACCTCTATTTGAGCTGGCCCTAAATAACCTCAGTCTCCATTTTTTCCTGTCTTGGACAAGCTCAGCCACCATTTTGGCATGAAGGTGATTCTGTCTCTAGAACCACACATCTGCTTCTTCTCTCAGGGCATGGGTAACCTCAACCCCAAATTAGGACAGTCTCTGTCTCTAGTCCACATGGAGGTAAGTTTCCTCTTTCCTGAGTCTAAGAAAACTGCAGGGTCCACTCTGTGTGAGAATTGGGAGCTCTGAGCTCTTCTGTCTTAAACAACCCCTCAGTATAGTCTGGGTAGGGATACAGGATGGTGTCTCTAACAGCTTAGGTAACTTTTCTCCTTTTCTCATCATTTTTCTCTTGTTGCAGGAGATTATGGCTTAAACAACCTTGTCCTCCATGTGTGGGAGAGTAGGGCCCGGCAGGGCTTCAGTGTGTCCCCAGTGCTGACTTACCATGACAATCCATGTGGCAGAGGTTCTTGGTGGGTGTAATGCCATTGTCACACCACCAGGCAGAATTCAGTTGGAAAATGCCATATTCACTGCTGCCATCAGGATTGTGGTCCACGAAGGTGGTGTCAAAACCACTCTCATGGTGAGCCATGCACAGCCCTGGAGCAGGGAGAAGAGAGGCAAGAAATAGGTATAGAGCCTGGGAATAGGGAAGGATAGGATCAGGGGAGGACAGGGATGGTTATCATCTCAGTTGTGAGGGTGGTGATCTTTGCTGTGGTGATGTTGGTGATTCTGGTGAGGGATCACGGATGGCGGTAGTGATGGTATTCACGGTGGTAACAGCAGTGATGATACTGATTGTAGTGATCATGTTGACGGCAGAGATGGAGGTGATGGTTGCGAAGGCAATAATGGTGGAGACATTAGAGTTAGTTAAACTACTCAGCACAGTCAGTGAGTGAGTGACTGAAGGGATCATGCCCTGACCTGGAGAGGTGATAAAGGACAAGGGGGGGCCTGGGTATGAATGTGGTGAGTGGCTTAGGGTATGGGCAGGATTTGGGGCAACTGGATTCTCACAGTCTCCAACACTGTAGCCTTTGTAGCCGTTCAGCCCTGCCCTCTCCAGTCTTGCAGCCAGCTCGCAGCGTTCATAAATCTTGGCATCCACAGTGACAACCATCAGTATGGCCAAGGTCACTACCACAGTGCCCCAGGCCTGCATTATGGCCCCTGTAAGCCCTCCCAGGTGACTCGCTCCAGACTCACCCTGTGGTGTTCGGAATTAGGGGTGATCTGGAATTCTGGGCTCTATGAGCAAATGTCTAAGTCGTAGATTCTGGAACACGGAACACAGAAACCTAAATGCCTCGCAACACTGTTGCGCTGGAAATTAAAGGCCCCACCTCCCACCCCTGTTGCATTGGGGATGAAGTCTCTGACATCTGAATTTTGGAAGGGACACATTCAAACCATAGCACTCATCCTTGGTAGTTTGTTCACCTCTCTGCACTTAAAGTGCTGTTCCATCCTAATTTACTGGGATGTGCCCCACATTTCATATTACAAATGGCATATTACATACAGATTCTTATGCTTGACTGCTTTTTCGACTTCATTCTCATTCTGTCTTTTGTTCCCGCATTCACTTACACTGCCTCTCAGCCACTTATATTCACCCACACCGGGCCTCATATTATCGCAATTCCCCATCTACTTAGCATTACCCAAATTCTCTCATGTCATATTCCTTCTTCATCCTACTCACTCTCGCTCAGATTCATTTCCTATCTTCACCTCTATTTCCTGGCTCTGCATCAAATGACTGCCGCTTATTCACATCTGGCCCAGCCTTCAGCTTCGTTCATTGACTTGGGGCCTTGTTAACTCCCCGATTCTCTCCCTTTCTGCCCCTCCTTCACCTCTATTCTCTCAGATGCTGTCCCTGGAACACCCCTATTTCCTGGATCTCTGTCCCTATTACTCCCAAACACTAGCTCAAGTTACCCACATATACTTAGTCTATGTTTGGTCACTGTTTTTTCTGAGTTTTCTCTTCATTGTCTCCATTTACTCTCACTCTGCCTCTCACTGCCTCATTCGTTTAAATCCTTTCCCATTGTAACCCCTATCACCCTCTTCTTGCTCATATTCTGCTCCTAATTCAGGCCTGCCATTCTGCCTCCCCGTACTTGCATTCTGTCACACTATGCCTCAAATTCGTTACTTTTGCTCACATCGGGCTCCCCGTGTTTCCTCGCTTTACTCACCCGAGGCCATGTTGTCTTCATCCACTCTCTGCCTCACAATACCCACCTTCAGCCATCCTCTGCTCTTCACTTTCATTCCCTCTCACTCTGCCCAACATCGCCTCCATTCATGCGCACTCTTCAGCTCATTCACATTTGCCGATTCCCAGTGGGATCCCTGTACCCCAACGTTCCTGGGCAGACTACCCTGTATTACCCCCATCTAATCCCAGTCATCTCTAGTCACCCTCCCTTATAGCATCTGCACTCAAACTCGGCCTGCTTCACATTCTACCACATATTCATCTCCACTCTTTTATGCTGTCCCTCCTGCACCCCATTCTTCTCTTTCTGTCCCACATTACCCCCATTCACTCTGACTGTACCCCTAAATTCCCTCTTCATTCATCTTGTGCCTCATAAAATCACCATTCCTTCACATGCTAATCCTTAGTATTCATATCACCTCCACTCACATTCACCCTCTTTAGTTGTTCTATTCATGCAGAGTCTGCTCCCACTTTCACCTTTTTTTCTGCTTAGATTGTGGCTCATTTCCAATCATTTACTTAATCTCATCATAATCTCAAATTCATTCATAATTGAATGCATAGTCATTCCCTCACTTTGATCCACATTCACTCCACAATGGTGCTCATTCACCTCCATTCCATTGCCCTTTGCTTCTGTTTGCCCTCATTTGCTCCCAATTTGCCTGTCAGTCACTGTTATTCATGCCCCTTGCCCACCAGTCCCATGTGTCTCCTGTTCGTGACACTCACATTGGCCAACACAGAAGGCTGATGGATTGCTCAGGATTTGATTTGGCTGCACACACCAACCCCACCACAAATACCAGTAGCTTCAAGAGGAGGGAAGTGGATTCCTCTTTTGGAGGCAGGTAATCCAGGACTAGTGTGGTGGCTCCAAGGTCACCAAAGACCTGGCTCCTTCTGTGCTGTTGCTCTGTCAACTTCACCGTCTGGGTCTGGTCCAAAATGACTGCTCACAATTGGCAAGACTTTTGTGGTCTTGATAAAATGTATCTTAAGATCAATTGTAATGATAACTCACTAGCCACATGGGGGCTTCTCTCATTGTCTTTGGGTGACAGTGTCATATCGTGCAGATTCTGTGGTGGGACCAGCCACCTGTCAGCTTCTCACACTCCTTCACCTAGCCACCTGCTGCTTAGGCTACTGTATGAGGAGGTCCGACCTGTAGGGACTGATGGTAGAGGATGTCCAGGACAGAGAGTGCCGGTCCTGGCTCTGCAGCAGCAAAGCTAGCCTCATAACTTGTGCATGCACACTGTGGGCCCTGGGATAGTTTCTGAGGGGCTGTATCACTGGCTCATCTGCCCCCCAATCCTACCAACCCTAAAGGATTTCCTCCTTTGTGTAGGTGCGTGCGTACAAGGTGGTTGGAGATGATGCTTAGGGGTGAGACTGTGATGGGCCGTAAAGGTCCAGCCCTTGCTATTTTCTACCTCCTAATGCATTGAGAGAGTGGATAAGTCATATATCCAGGAGGTGCTGATGCATCAGGGAGCAAGAGATGTGAGTTCCTTTCTTGCTTTCTTTCTTTGTCTTGTCTGCTAGGAAGCTTTCCTTTTTTTTTTTTTTTTTTTGAGATGCAGTCTTACTGGGTCGCCCAGATTAGAGTGAAGTGGTGTGATCTCGGCTCACTGCAAACTCCACCTCCTGAGTTCAAGCGATTCTTGTCCCTCAGCTTCCTGAGTAGCTGTGATCACAGATGCATGCTACCATGCCCGGCTAATCTTTGGTATTTTTAGTAGAGACGGCGTTTCACCATGTTGGCTAGGCTGGTCTTGAACTCCTGACCTTAGGTGATCCGCCTATCTCGGCCTTCCAAAGTGCTGGGATTACAGGCGTGCGCCACTGCACCCAGCTCAATATATGTGTATTTTTAACGTTAGTATATAATGCTAGATTTCTTCAGACTGGTCTTTACAAATCGGATCCTTCTTATGGTTTCCCCTTATGTCCAAAATGAAATATGAGCTCCCTGGCCAAGGAGGTCCTAAAACACCTGGCCCCTGCCTACACCCACTATACTCCCAACACACTGACGCCGTCTACTCCAGAAAAAGCAAACTGTTAGCCATCACTTAATGCACCCCTTCACCCCTGGTGTGTGCGTCTCACATCGCAGTTTATTTTTCAGCTTGTTTGTGTGCATACCCATCTACCGTCCTTCAAACGCTACAACGTAAACTCCCAGTCCTGGCCACTGGATAAAGCCAGTGGCTTTTCGCTACCTCCTACTCTGTGCACGCAGAGCAATTTAGCCACGCACCCTGTCTTCCCGTTCATTTACACCTGCAACCCTGTTGCTGCCCTGCAAGTTCAAAGTGAGAAATTGCCACCTGCTAGAATCTTTTCCTTAGTTGGTCACTTATCCTCCCTGCCCTGCCATAAGAAAATCGGTGTCCGAAGTCTTAGGAAGGCTGGCCTCTGCAGAACTAAGTAAACACTTGCTCAGCGACGTCGTCCCAGAAGCCAAAAGACACGGTGAACTCGGCCATCTCGCTTCAAGCAGTGACGTCACCAGCACAGCTACCTTCCCTCTGCGCCTGCGCCGCGGCCCCATGTTGACTATTGGCGGATGAGCGTCTCAAAGGCTCCACTGAGCGTGCGCAGAACCGACCGCTGCAGCCCTTTAGGCTGCGGTGCCAAAGAGTCGGTCCCGAAGCGGAAGTGCTTCTTGGGGCCAGGTTTTGTAGCGGTCTTCTCCTCAGCGAGCAGAAAATCTGTTGTCGAAAGAGTGAGGTTGAGGGGGCAAGTGCTAGGGGTCGTGGGCTGAGTGATGGGGAGTTCTGCGAGATGAGTGAAGTGGGGGTTGGGGGTTGAGTGATGGGGGACCGAGAGGTCAGTGGACGAGGTTCTAGGGGCTTGCTGGTGAACAAAGTTATGGGGGCTAAGCAGGATTGAATGGGGCTTATTAAACTTTGACTTTTACACATTTTCCAGCACAGTGACCTGCGCTAAGGGTTCATGCGCATCCCTCAGGACCCTCTTTAGACGTGCCCCGCTCCTCCCTCTACCCTCTCTCCTTGCCCAAGCCCCGAGGTGGGGGTCTGGTGTGAATGCTCCGGCCGAAGTGAACCTGCACCCGAAGGTCTTTTTCCGGCTCCTGGGCAAGGCGGCCCCGGTGAGGTGAGCAGAAGGAAGAAGAGGCACCTGCAAGGTCTCACCTGACCCTGGGCCTCGCCCAGATTTGGGGGCCTGGGAAGAGGGGTAGGTGCGGGGTCTGAGGGAGATGGGGCTTAAATGTAATTGGAGTAATAGTTTTAGAGTGTAGTTTTTGGCATTTAACAAATAACATTTGAATTATAGATTAATTCAGAAATAGAAGAAAAGAAAATCAAAAGGAACTAATTCCTCCCCGTTCATTGTTAGACATTTTTGGGGTGTATAGGAGTATCCCTTTTAAACATTTAACATATAGCTTTAAAATGGATTCCCGCAGTTTTATAACCTACTTTGTTTTCATTTAGAAGTTTAATTCAGGATAAAATTTTTTTTGTACACCTTTAAAAAATGATTAGTTGAGATACATATCACAAAATGCATAGATACTATGCAGCTCCACATAACGTTTTTAACAGCTTTGTAGCATTTTATCTTTTATATTTCGTTCTTAATCCATTATGGGTATTAGAGGATCGTTTTAGTTTGGCATTATTAAAACCAATGCCGAAACGTGGGTATGTACAGAGAAATTATGATACATGATGATAAATTATTTCCTTAAGGAAAATACCTAGAAATACAATTTCTGGGTCAGTACACAATTTAATACATGTGTATATAAAACCTTTTGTGTTCAAGGTTCACATGAAGAGTGAAGAATACACAGACTGTTAAAACCACATGGTTGCCCAAACTCTTCCACAGAGCGATTTCATGGCCAGCTGATGTGAGGGGATAGCTAGGCAGCTAATTCTGGGCACTGAAAGTCTGATGGGGTATTTTCATATGCTCTGCTCTTCTCCACTTGTTCCAGCTCAGCCATCACATATCTCTGCTTTTTCCCAAGAAGAGCAGGAAATGGCCAAACCCCAGGTAAGTATGTTGTCTGTTTTTTCATCCCTCTATTTTACTGTGGGTGTGATGAAATATGTGGAAATCCCTGCCACAAAATAGGAAAGTATTTGTAAATAAGGATTAGGATCAGGCAAAATAAGAGATAGCAGATCAAGGCCAAGTTAGAATGTAGAAGCGTACAGGACTTAGGGCGTAACAGATATTAATGTTGGGCTGTCAGTTTCTCTTTGAGCCTTCTGGTAGCCAGAGGGAAACATAACCAGTACCTTGGCTCAGCTTACTCATCAGGAGAGAGCACACTGAGCCTTCAGGGCAAGTCAAGATTGCCTGGAATTGTGTTTAAAGGGATTTCTTTGCTGGGTTTTCATGTGGATAGTGGAATTGTCCTCAACTACAGCCTGGTGATAAATGCTTCCCTGCAGATATGTCCTACAGCTTTCTTCAGTGAGCGGGAGACATCATGTCAAAATGTAACTTGGGAATGAAATCTCTTAGGAAACCTGCTTGTCTTTCCAATGATTTTCCTGAAGTAGTTTTCTTAGTTGGACTTTGAATTCTCTTTTGCCCAAGCGACAAACATTTTTCACATACCTGCAGTAGCCCACCATCTTTTCCTTTCACTTTAAGCATTTGTATTTTTTAATTTGACATACAGTGTAATTGATTTTTCTGTTAGATTGGTATAACTAATCTATAGAATAGATGGCGTTTCATCACCCCAAAAAACTCCTTTATGCTACTTCTGTTAATAGTCATATCCTCCCCAACCTGTAACCTCAGGCAGCGACAGGTCTGTTCTGTGTCACTATAGTTTTGTCTTTTCAAGAATGTCATGTAAGTGGGGTGTCATGTGTTATGTAACCTTTTCTTTTTGAGATGATTGATTTACATGCAATTGAAACAATAATACAGAGAAATCCCGTGTACTCTTTTCCTAGATTCCCCCAATGATAACATCCTGCAAAACCATAGTACAATATCAAAATCAGGATATTGACATTGATACGGTCAAGCACAGAATAGCCCCATCATTGCAAGGATCCATCAAGTTGTCCTTTATAGCCACAGCCACTGCCCTTCCTCCCCCATACTCATTCCTAAACTCTTGGCAGCTACAAATCTGTTCTCCATTTTGGGAATTTTGTCATTTCAAGAATATGATATAAATGGATCATACGATATGTGACCTTTTCAGGTTGTTTCTTTTGTTTGTTTCCACTCAGCATAATTCCCTGGAGATTTATCCAAGCTGTGTGTGTCAGTAGTTGTTTCTTTGTTATTGCTGAATAGTAGTCCATGGTATAAATGTACCACAGTGTATCTATCCATTCACCTGTTGAAAGACATATTTGGGGTATTTCCAGTTTTGCGCAGTTATGAGTAGAGCTACTTTAAACAATCATGCACAGGGTTTTGTGTGAACATTGGTTTTCATTTCTGTGGAGTAAATAATGGATTACTGGGTCATATGGTAAGGGTATGTTTAACTTTTTAGGAATCTGCCAAATTATTTTCTAGCGTGGTTGAACCGTTTTCATTTCTCCCAGCAATGTATGAGTTCCAGTTGTTCCATATTTTTGTCAGTACTTTGTATTGTCAGTATTTTTTATTTAGTCATTTATCTCATAATGATTTTAATTTGCATTTCCTTAATTGTTAAAGATGTTAAGCATCATTATATATGCTTATTTACTTTTTGTCTGTCCTCCTGATGAGTGTCTATTCAAAAGTTTCTGCCCATTTTTCAATTGGATTTTCTTATTGTTGAGTTTTCAGAGTTCTTTATATATCTTTAGTCAGATATATGGTTTGTAAATGTTTTCTCCAAGTGTATTGTTTGTCCTTTTCTTCTCATAATGTTGTTTGCAGAGCAAGAATTTTTAATTTGGAAAATTTCCAATTTATGAATCATTTATTTGTGGATCATGCCCTTGGTGTCATGTCTATGAACTTTGCCTAACCCAAGGTCATGAAGATTTTCTCCTATTCTATAATTTTATAGTTTTAGATTTTACATTTAGATGATTCCTTTTACATTATTATTATTATTATTTTTTGAGATGGAGTCTCTCTCTGTTGCCCGGGCTAGAGTGCAGTAGGGTGATCTCAGCTCACTGCAACCTCCACCTCCCTGGTTCAAGTGATTCTCCCACTTTAGTTTCCTGAATAGCTGGGATTACAAGCATGCCCCACCACACCTGGCTAATTTTTATATTCTTAGTAGAGACGGGGTTTCACCGTGTTGGCCAGGCTGGTCTCAAACTCCTGATCTCAGGTGATCCACCTGCCTTGGCTTCCCAAAGTTCTGGGATTACAGGCGTGAGCCACCGCTCCCAGCCCTTTTGCATTAATTTTTGCGTAAGGTATGAGGATTAGGTCAGGGTTCATTGTTTTGCCTGTGAATGTTCTTTTTTTTTTTTGCGACGGAGTTTCGCTCTTGTTACCCAGTTTGGAGTGTAATGGCGCGATCTTGGCTCACCGAAACCTCCGCCTCCTGGGTTCAGGCGATTCTCCTGCCTCGGCCTCCTGGGTAGCTGGGATTACAGGCACGTACCACCATGCCCAGCTAATTTTTTGTATTTTTAGTAGAGATGGGGTTTCACCATGTTGACCAGGATGGTCTTGATCTCTTGACCTCGTGATCCACCCGCCTCGGCCTCCCAAAGTGCTGGGTGCCTGTGAATTTTCAATTGCTCTAACCCCAATTGTTGAGGAGGCTTTCTTTTTTTTTCTTTTATTATTTTATTATTTAAGTTTTTTAATTTTTTTGAGACGGAGTCTCGTTCTGTCGCAGGCTGGAGTGCAGTGGTGGGATCTCAGCTCACTGCAACCTCCACCTCCCAGGTTCAAGCAATTCCCCTGCCTTAGCCTCCTGAGTAGCTGAGACTACAGGTGTGTGCCACCATGCCTGGCTTATTTTTGTATTTTTAGTAGAAATGGGGTTTCGCCATATTGGCCAGACTGGTCTTGAACTCCTTACCTCAGGTGATCTGCCTGTCTTGGCCTCCCAAAGTGCTGGGATTACAGCTGTGAGCCACTGTGCCTGGCCTTGTTATTTTAAATTGACACATACTAATTATACATATTTATGGGGTACCCTGGGATGTTTTGATAAATGTCTACAATGTGTAATTATCAAATCAAGATAATTAGTATCATTTATTATTTCTTTGTATTGAGAACATTCAAAATCTTTTCTAGCTATTTCAAAATATACACTAAATTGCTGTTAATTATGGTTACCCTGTGGTGCTGTAGAATGCTAGAACTTAATCTTCCTATCCAGCTGTACTTCTGTATCTGTTAACCAATCATTGGCTACCCACCCCCCAACCCTTCGCTGCCTCTAGTAACCACTGTTCTACTCTCTACTTCTATGAGAACAACTTTTTAAGCTCCTGCATGTGAGTGAGCACATAATGTCCCCCAGGTTCATCCATTGTTACAAATGGCAGAATTTCCTTCTTCTTCTTCTTTTTCTTTTTTTTGAGACTGAGTCTTATTTGTCACCCAGGCTGCTCGGCTCACTGCCACTTCTACCTCCCAGGTTCAAGGTTCTCCTACCTCAGTCTCCCAGGTAGCTGGGATTATAGGCACCCTCCACCACACCCAGCTAATTTTTGTATTTTTAGTGGAGACAGGGTTTCACCATATTGTTCAGAAGAATAATGTTTAATTTTCAAGTTCCTAGAGATTTTTCTGTTATCTTTCTATATTATAAAAAATTCGTTATGATCTGTAGTCTCAGCTGCTCGGGAGGCTGAGGCAGGAGAATCACTTGAACCTGGGAGGCGGAAGTTGCAGTGAGCTGACATCACACCACTGTGCTCCAGCCTGGGCAACAGAGTGAGACTCTGTCTCCAAAAAAAAAGAAAAGAAAAGAAAAGAATGTATGTTCTGTTGTTTTATGGTGGAGTGTTTTGTATATCTTAATTGCATACAGTTGGTTGATGGTGTTTACTTCTATATTCTTGCTGATTTTCTGTCTACTGGTTTTATGAGTTACTGAGAAAGGAAGTATTCAGTTATTGCAGATTTGCCTATTTTTCCTGTCAATTTTATCAGTTTTCCTTCATATATTTTGAAGCTCTGTTGTTAGAGGCATACACTTTTAGGAGTGTTGTATCTTTCTGGTGAATTAATGTTTTTTTTTTGTTTTGAGATGGAGTCTTGCTCTGTCACCCAGGCTAGAGTGTAGTGGTGCAATCTTGCTCACTGCAACCTCTGCTTCACGGATTCAAGTGATTCTCCTGCCTCAGCCTTCCAAGTAGCTGGGATTACAGGTGCCTGCCACCACGCCCAGCTAATTTTTGTATTTTAGTAGAGACAGGGGTTCGCCATGTTGACCAGGCTGGTCTCGAACTCCTAGCCTCAAGTGATCTGCCCGCCTTGGCTTCCCAAAGTGCTGGGATTACAGGCATGAGCCCCACTGTGCCCACCTGGTGAATTTTTGTATCCTTATGTCATTAATCATCCTGGATGAGTTTTGGCTCTGAGGTCTACTTTGGCTGTTCTTAAATACGGTCACTCCAGTTTTCCTTTCTTTGGCATTTCAGTGGTATACTTTTTTCCATTCTTACTTTTATCCTACCTGTATTATTATATTTAAAGTTTTTTTTTGCCAGATTCTCCCTCTGTCACCCAGGCTGGAGTACAGTAGCATGATCTTGGCTCACTGCAGCCTTGACCTCCTGGGCTCAAGTGATCCTCCCACCTCAGCCTCCCAAGTAGCTGTGATCACAGGTGTACACCACCACAACCGGCTCATTTTTTGTAGAGATGGGGTTTTGCCATGTCTCTCAGGCAGTTCTCAAACTCCTGAGGTCAGGTGGTCTGCCTACCTTGATATCCCAAGTGCTGGGATTATAGGCATGAGCCACCTCGCCTGGCCAGTTTATTCTTTTAGACAGCACATAGCTGGGTATATTAGTCTGTTTGGGCTGCCATAACAAAGTACCACAGATTGGGTGGGTTAAACAACATTAATTTTCTCATAGTTCCAGAAGCTGGGAAGTCCCGGATCGAGGTACTAACTGGTTTGGTTTTAGCCGCAGGCACTCTTTCTGGCTTGCAGATGCTTGTTGCTTTGTTCTCACATGGCCTTTCCTCTGCTCACACACAGAGCAAGCTCTGGTGTCCATTTCTCTTATATGTACACCAGTTCTGCTGGGTTAGGGCCCCACCCTTATGACCTCATTTAACCTTAATCATCTCTATAAAGGCCCAGTCTCTAAATACAGTCACATTGGGGTTTGGGGATTCAGTATATGAATTTGTCAGTCCATAACAGTTGGGTAATATTTTTTAAATCCATTTTGAGAATTTCTTTTCTTTTAATTGGTACATTCAGTCCATTGACATTTAATGTAATTATTGATACACTTGGATTTAGGTATTTGTCACTTTCTTATTTGTTTTCTAGTTTTTCTCCCTTTTTGTTTCTCTGTTTCTCATTTTCTGCCTTCTTTTGGGTTATTTGAACATTTTCTTAGATTACATTTTTATTTATCTATAGTTGTGTTTTTTACTATATCTATTTACAGAGTTACATAGTTTTTTTGGTGATTGCCCTGCAAATTACTGTGTATATTTAAGTTTACACAATATGTTTAGAATCAATATTTTACCTCTTTAAGTGGAGTGTGTGAATGTTACCATCTTTTAAGTCCCTTTTCCCTCTCCCCTTTGTTTTTTTTGTCTTATGTATTAATATTACTTCTGCATACATTGAAAATTCTACCAGAAAATGTTATTTCTCTTCCAACTGTCAAATGTATTTTAAAGAACTCAAGAGAAGGATAATCTATTCTATTTACCCAGATTTTTACCACTTTGATATTGTGTCTTCCTTGTTTACAATCTAAGTTTCCTTGTGGTATCAATTGCCTGTTGTGAAGAACTGCCTTTGGCAGTTGTTTCAGAACAAGTCTGCTGGCAACACAGTCTTGGTTTTCCTTCCTTGAGAATGTCTTCATCTCACCTTCATTTCTGAAGGAGATTTTTACAGCATATAGATTTTTCAGTGGACTGTTGTTTTCTTTTGGAACTTTCACAATGCCGTTCCACTTCTACATGCCCTGGTTTCTCATGAGAAATGCACAGTCATTTAAATAGTTGCTCTCCTGTAAATAACATGTTGTTTTTCACTCGTCCTTAGTTTGCAGCACTTTGATTATGATGTTTCTGAGACTGGATTTCTTTGGGGTTATCCTGTTTAGGACTTGCTGAGCCTCTTGGACATACAGATTTTTGTCTTTTGCCAAATTTGGGGAAGTGTTCAGGAATTATTTCTTCTAGATGTTTTTCTGTATGATCCTCTTTCTCCTCTCTTTCTGGAGCTCTGATGATACGAATTTTGGACCTTTTGGTATTGTCCCACAGGTCCCAGAATCTGTTCATGTTTTTGCAGTGTTTTTTCTATTTTTTGGATTAGGTAATTTTTATTGGTTTACCTTGAAGTTTACTTCCCTTTTCTCTGTTATCTCTGTTGTGTTGAGTCCATCAAGTGGGGATTTTTTTCAGTTATCTTTTTCAGTTTCAAAACTTTCATTTGGTTCTTTTTTTTTTTTTTTTTCGAGATGGAGTCTCACTCTGTTGCCCAGGCTGGAGTGCAGTGGTGCAATCTCGATTCACTGCAACCACTGCCTCCTGGGTT
This sequence comes from Callithrix jacchus, assembly GCF_049354715.1. Lineage (NCBI taxonomy): Eukaryota > Metazoa > Chordata > Mammalia > Primates > Cebidae > Callithrix > Callithrix jacchus. The sequence goes on along the minus strand of NC_133524.1, from coordinate 48,895,945 downwards.
CAAGTGATTCTTCTGCCTCAACCTCCCAAGTAGCTTGGACTACAGGTGTGCACCACCATGCCTAGCTAATTTTTTTTTTTTAATTTTTTATTGCATTTTAGGTTTTGGGGTACATGTGCAGAACATGCAAGACAGTTGCATAGGTACACACATGGCAGTGTGTTTTGCTTCCTTTCTCCCCTTCACCCACCTTTGGCATTTCTCCCCAGGCTATCCCTCCCCACCTCCCACTCCCACTGGCCCTCCCCTTTTCCCCCCCATAGACCCCAGTGCTTAGTACTCCCCTCCCTGTGTCCATGTGTTCTCATTTTTTCATCACCCGCCTATGAGTGAGAATATGCGGTGTTTCATTTTCTGTTCTTGTGTCAGTTTGCTGAGAATGATGTTCTCCAGATTCATCCATGTCCCTACAAACGACACAAACTCATCATTTCTGATTGCTGCATAATATTCCATGGTGTATATGTGCCACATTTTCCCAATCCAGTCTATCATCAATGGGCATTTGGGTTGATTCCAGGTCTTTGCTATTTTAAACAGTGCTGCAGTGAACATTCGTGTGCATGTGTCCTTATAGAAGAACGATTTATAGTCCTTTGGATATATACCCGGTAATGGGATTGCTGGGTCAAATGGAATTTCTATTTCTAAGGCCTTGAGGAATCGCCACACTGTCTTCCACAATGGTTGAACTAATTGACACTCCCACCAACAGTGTAAAAGTGTTCCTTTTTCTCCACATCCTCTCCAGCATCTGTTGTCTCCAGATTTTTTAATGATCACCATTCTAACTGGCGTGAGATGGTATCTCAATGTGGTTTTGATTTGCATCTCTCTGATGACCAGTGACGATGAGCATTTTTTCATATGATTGTTGGCCTCATATATGTCTTCTTTCATAAAGTGTCTGTTCATATCCTTTGCCCAATTTTGAATGGGCTTGTTTGTTTTTTTCCTGTAAATCTGTTTGAGTTGTTTGTAAATTCTGGATATCAGCCCTTTGTCAGATGGGTAAACTGCAAAAATTTTTTCCCATTCTGTTGGTTGCCGATTCACTCTAGTGACTGTTTCTTTTGCCATGCAGAAGCTGTGGAGTTTCATTAGGTCCCATTTGTCTATTTTGACTTTTGTTGCCAATGCTTTTGGTGTTTTGTTCATGAAGTCCTTGCCTACTCCTATGTCCTGGATGGTTTTGCCTAGATTTCCTTCTAGGGTTTTTATGGTGCCAGGTCTTATGTTTAAGTCTTTAATCCATCTGGAGTTAATTTTAGTGTAAGGTGTCAGGAAGGGGTCCAGTTTCTGCTTTCTGCACATGGCTAGCCAGTTTTCCCAACACCATTTGTTAAACAGGGAATCCTTTCCCCATTGCTTGTTTTTGTCAGGTCTATCAAAGATTGTATGGTTGTAGATATGTTGTGTTGCCTCTGATGCCTCTGTTTTGTTCCATTGGTCTATATCTCTGTTTTGGTACCAGTACCATGCTGTTTTGATTACTGTAGCCTTATAGTATAGTTTGAAATCCAGTAGTGTGATGCCCCCTGCTGTGTTCTTTTTGCTTAGAATTGACTTGGCTATGCGGGCTCTCTTTTGGTTCCATATGAAGTTCATAGTGGTTTTTTCCAGTTCTGTGAAGAAAGTCAATGGTAGCTTGATGGGGATAGCGTTGATTCTGTAAATTACTTTGGGCAGTATAGCCATTTTCACAATATTAATTCTTCCTAACCATGAACATGGAATGTTTCTCCATCTGTTTGTGTCCTCTCTTATTTCGTTGAGCAGTGGTTTGTAGTTTTCCTTGAAGAGGTCCCTTACGTTCCTTGTGAGTTGTATTCCAAGGTATTTTATTCTTTTTGTAGCAATTGTGAATGGCAGTTCATTCTTGATTTGGCTTTCTTTAAGTCTGTTATTGGTGTATAGGAATGCTTGTGATTTTTGCACATTGATTTTATATCCTGAGACTTTGCTGAAGTTGCTTATCAGTTTCAGGAGTTTTTGGGCTGAGGCGATGGGGTCTTCTAGGTATACTATCATGTCGTCTGCAAATAGAGACAATTTGGCTTCCACCTTTCCTATTTGAATACCCTTTATTTCTTTTTCTTGCCTGATTGCTATGGCTAGAACTTCCAGTACTATATTGAATAGGAGTGGTGAAAGAGGGCATCCTTGTCTAGTGCCGGATTTCAAAGGGAATGCTTCCAGTTTTTGCCCATTCAGTATGATATTGGCTGTTGGTTTGTCATAAATAGCTTTTATTACTTTGAGATATGTTCCATCATTACCGAGTTTGTTGAGGGGCTGTTGAATTTTGTCCAATGCCTTCTCTGCGTCAGTTGAGATAATCATGTGGTTTTTGTTTTTGGTTCTGTTTATGTGGTGAATTACGTTTATAGACTTGTGTATGTTGAACCAGCCTTGCATCCCCGGGATGAATCCTACTTGATCATGATGAATAAGTTTTTTGATTTGCTGTTGCAATCGGCTTGCCAATATTTTATTGAAGATTTTTGCATCTATGTTCATCATGGATATTGGCCTGAAGTTTTCTTTTCTTGTTGGGTCTCTGCCGGGTTTTGGTATCAGGATGACATTGGTCTCATAAAATGATTTGGGAAGGATTCCCTCTTTTTGGATTATTTGGAATAGTTTCAGAAGGAATGGTACCAGCTCCTCTTCGTGTGTCTGGTAGAATTCGGCTGTGAACCCGTCTGGACCTGGGCTTTTTTTGTGTGGTAGGCTCTTAATTGCTGCCTCGACTTCTGACCTTGTTATTGGTCTATTCATGGTTTCAGCTTCCTCCTGGTTTAGGCTTGGGAGGACACAGGAGTCCAGGAATTTATCCATTTCTTCCAGGTTTACTAGTTTATGTGCATAGAGTTGTTTGTAATATTCTCTGATGTTGGTTTGAATTTCTGTGGAATCTGTGGTGATTTCCCCTTTATCATTTTTTATTGCATCTATTTGGTTGTTCTCTCTTTTCTTTTTAATCAATCTGGCTAGTGGTCTATTTTGTTGATCTTTTCAAAAAACCAGCTCTTGGATTTATTGATTTTTTTGAAGGGTTTTTCGTGTCTCAATCTCCTTCAGTTCAGCTCTGATCTTAGTTATTTCTTGTCTTCTGCTGGGTTTTGAGTTTTTTTGATCTTGCTCCTCTAGCTCTTTCAATTTTGACGATAGGGTGTCAATTTTGGATCTCTCCATTCTCCTCATATGGGCACTTATTGCTATATACTTTCCTCTAGAGACTGCTTTAAATGTGTCCCAGAGATTCTGGCATGTGCTAATTTTTAATAGAGACAGGTTTTACTGTATTGGCCAGGCTGGTCTCAAACTCCTGACCTTGTGATCTGCCCACCTTGGCCTCCCAAAGTGCTAGAATTACAGGCATGAGCCACCATGCCTGGCTGGTTCTTCTTTATATCTTCTGTTTCTTTGGTGAAACTTTCTATTTTTCTGTTGGTTCTCAGAGTGTTTGCCCTTACTTCTTGGGGCATTTTTATAATACCGACTTTAAAGACTTTCTCAAATAATTCCAACGTCTGTGTAATCTCAGTGATTGTGTCTGTTGATTGTTTTCTGTCATGTGAATTGAGATTTGATTGGATCTTTGTGTACCATGTAATTTTGGATCGTGTCCTGGGCATTTTGAAGATGATGTTATGAGATGGGGTTATATTGAAATCCTGAGGAGAAAGTTGAAGTTTTTGTTTGTGATAGGCAGGCAGCCTGGTTGAGTTCAGGCTGCAAGTTCTAATCAGCCTTCTGTGGTTTGTGGTTTCGATGTCAATTCAGTTTTCAAACCTATGCAGTGCCATTCAGACCTGTCCTGTCTGTGTGCAACCCTGTGGCAATTCTGGGACATAGACAGGCAGTGATTTGTCCCTTAGTTCAGTTCTCAAAGTGTTCACTTTTCTGTGTAGGATTAGATCCATCCATGTACAGCTTGAGGGTGAGCCCAGGAGTGGATAAATGATTTTATGGGGTGAACTCCTCTCCATGATCTCCTGTGTACTTCTTGGTTCCCTGTGGCTCTTTGTCCCTCCTTCTGACAGAAAACTGACTCTACTTATGGTGCTATGCTGCACACTTCCCCGAACTGTGCCCCGTTCTCTTGACCACTCTTCAAGACAGATCTAGAGGGCTGCCTCTTGAGATCTCTCTCACTCTCTCTGTGTCTCAGTGCTCTATTCTTGGTTTGATGATGCCTTGATCCTGGACCAGGAGATACCAGAGAATAAGTGGCAAACTCAGAGTCCATTTAGTCGCACTTTAAATTCTGACCTTTTCCCATAATCTACTCGTTCTTTTCTTTTCTTTTATTTTTTTTTTTACTTTTCTGAGTCATAAAACTGCTAGTTCATGGATTCTGTCCAATTTTTTTTCTTTTTGAGACCAAGTCTCGCTGTGTCACCCAGGCTGGAATGCAATGGTGTAGTCTTTGCTCACTGCAATCTCTGCCTCCCAGGTTGAGGTGATTCTCCTGCCTCAGCCTCCAGAGTAGCTGGGATTACAGGGACCCGCCACCACACCCGGCTGATTTTTGTATTTTTATTAGAGATGGGGTTTCACCATGTTGTCCATGCTGGTCTCAAATTCCTGACCTCAGGTGATCCACCTGCCTTAGCCACCCAAAGTGCTGGGATTACAGGCATGAGCCTCTGTGCCTGGCCTCTGTCCAAGCTCTAATCTTGTATTCAGTGAGAAAGACAGGGTAGAATGGGCTTTCTCCACCTTGCTTGGGATGCACTGTTTCCGGGTTTTGGGATACAGAGGAGCACTCAGCTCCCGTAGGAGGATGTTTTTCCAGGCCTGTGGTCTCTCACTCACCCAAGAATGGCAGAGGAGACTATGGCGCAATACGTTCGCAAGTAAATATAGGACCCCAAAGAGTTTTTGCAGAAAGTGATTTATTTAGGCAGAGATAAAGAGAGAGAAAAAGATGAGAGAGAGAAAGCTTCCATGAGGATTGTGGAAGGGGACCCAAGTATGGAATCCCGGAGAGGGAAAGCAGCTTCCACACTGAGTGGAAGGGGACCCCAGAGAGGGAATCTAAGGAGGTGACAAAGAAGGGCACTTTTAACCTGGGAGGAATTCCCACCTTATCCAAGCCCCTGGCCAATGAAAGGAGTTCCTTTAAACTTCTGCTGGAGTGATTGACCTTTTATTCTTCCCACGTGCGCAAAAATTAAAACAAAGACCTTTAAGATCCCGGATGGAGTGGGGGGCAAGGTTATGGTGCTGGGAAGTTCTTGCCTTTGAAATTACACCCCCTTGTGGACCTGGAAAGAGAATATATTCCCTCAATACCACACTGCCCACAGGACCAATATCCTGGGTATGTACCTGTGTGCTCCAGCTGCCTAGCACCAGCCAGAAGGCACCACACCATATGTGTCTGCCACCTCTGCTGCTTTTTACCATCATCACCGTGGTCCTTTGACAAACCATAGTTGCCATACTGCTGAACTGCCAGGCAGATTCCGCAAGCAGTGGGAGGGTTGGCTGTGCGCTCACGTATCTTTTTATTGTAGTTTCATCGTGGGAGTTTTTGCTCTTCTGCTGGTCTTATGAAAGAAATGGAACTCTTTCTCATTGCAGATGGAACAGTTGCACCCTATAAAAATCCAAACTACTCAGGAATGTAAAAAAGATGTGAATATAAAAGGGCATGATTGACTGGGCACGGTGGCTTACACCTGTAATCCCAGCACTTTGGGAGGCCAAGACAGGTGGATCAACTGAGGTTAGGAGTTCAAGACCAGCCTGACCAACATGGCAAAACCCCGTCTTGTAAATTTTGTAAGAATACAAAAATTAGTCGGGTGTGGTGGCGGGCGCCTATAATCCCAGCTACTTGGGAAGCTGAAGCAGGAGAATTGCTTGAACCTGGGAGGCAGAAGTTGCAGTGAGCCAAGATCGTATCACTATACTCTAGCCTGGGCAATGGAGCGAGACTCCATCTTACACACTAAAATAAGCACGATTGGTTAAATCACCCTCTGGAGAGGAAGGGACTCCTCTTCACCATTTGCTAAATGTCCCTAGGGAAGTTTGTCTCTCATTCTTTCTCTTGCCACTCCTTCCTCTGATTCCCTTTCTCTTCTCTATGTATTAATGTCGAATTGGTCATTTTTCTGCTCTTTCTGTTGTTCCTGGTTCTTTCTTGATGCTTCAAGATCCATTCTTTTATCACTTCCCTTGTGTTAGAAGAACTTCCTCTAGGCATTTTCTTAAGACTAGGTCTTCCAGAGACAAATTCTTTTAGTTTTCCTTCACCTGAGAGTATCTTAATTTCCTCTTTATTCCTGAAGGATAAATTTGCCAGATACAGATTTGGTGGTAGACGTTTTTTCTTTAACACTTGAAAAATATTATGCCACTTCTTTCTAGCCTCCATGGTTTCTGGTGAGAAATCTGCTATCATTCAAATTGTTTTTTTTGGTCGTTGTTGTTTATTTTTGGTTTTGATTTATTACCTATAGGTAATGCATTATTTTTTTCTGGTTGCTTTCAAAATTTTTTCTGTTTCTGTAGTTTTCAGAACCTTAATTTTGCCATGTCTTGGCATGAATTATGGATTTGGTCAACTTCTTGAATCTGTAGGTTTATGTATTTTGCCAAATTCGAGAAGTTTTCAGGTATTATTTCTACGAATACTCTTGTAACCACATTCTGTTTTTCTTCATCTCCTTCTGGAATAGCAGTGATAGGAATTTGTATCTTCTGATATACTCCCATGTGTTCCTGAAAGTCTGTTCATTTTTTTTTTCGGTGTATTTTTTTTCTTGTTTCTCAGATTGAATAAAGTCTATTGATCTTTTCTTCATTGATTCTGTTCTTTGTCATCACCACTAAACTATTGATCTCATTCAGTGAGTTTTTATTTGCTTGTGGTATTTTTTGGTTCTATAATCTCCATTTTGTTCTCTTTTTTGTAACATCTGTTTCTTTGCTGAGATTTTTTTTTTTGTCTCAGGAGAACTTGCAATCCTGGGAGCATTTTTGTATTGGCTGCTTTAAGTCTTTATAAATTGTTACTGGGCTGAATTGTGTCCTCCCCAAATTCCTACGTGTGTACCAGAATTAGTGCAGAACCTCCAAGCTAAGGGCTCATTTCCACAAGACTACTTCACTTCAGATGCCCAGGCTACCTGCATTTCTGCCTGGTTGACTACAAATTCAGGGATTCCCATGTACCCTTCAGATTCAGTAATTTGTTAGAACCACTCACAGAACTCAGGAAAGCACTTATGATTATTAGTTTATTATGATGGCTACAACTCAGGAATGATCAAATGGCAGGGTTAGGGAGCCTCTGGGTTAGTGGACACACTGTGTTGCAAGGGTAGCACACACAGAGAGGCCACGGAAGGAAGCTCTGCACCCTCCCATATACTGCTTTACAGAACGCTTCCACTAATTCTGGGGCATTTAATCCATTTAAATTTAGGATTAATATTGATATTTGTGAGTTTAATGTTGTAATTTAATGCTATCTGGCTATTTTGCCCATTAGTTGATATAGATTCTTCATTATGGAGATACTCTTTACCTTTTGGTAAGTTTTTGGGATGACTGATACTGATTGTTCCTTTCTGTGTGTAATGCTTCTTTCAGAAGCTCTGGTAAAGCAGGCCTGGTGGTGGTGAAATCTCTGAGTGCTTGCTTGTTCATGAAAAATTTTATTTTTCCTTCATTTATGAAGCTCAGTTTGGCTGGATATGAGATTCTGGGTTGAAAATTCTTTTCTTTGAGGATATTGAATATTGACCCCCACTCTCTTCTAGTTTGTAGGGTTTCTGCTGAGAGATCTGCTGTGAGTCTGATAGGCTTCCCTTTATGGGTAACCTGACCTTTCTCTCTAGTTGCCCTTAGAATTTTCTCCTTTATTTCAACCCTGGTGAATCTAACGATTATGTGTCTTGGGGTTGCTCTACTTGAGGAATATCTTTTCTCTGTATTACCTGGAGTTGAGTATTGTCCTGCCTTACTAGGTTAGGAAAGTTTTCCTGGATAATATCCTGAAGAATATTTTCCAGCTTGGATTCATTCTCTTCATGACATTCAGGTACACCTATCAAATGTAAATTGGGTGTTTTCACATAGTCCCATATTTCTTGGAGACTTTGCTCATTCCTTTTTACTCTTTCTTCTCTAATCTTGTCTTCTTGTTTCATTTCATTAAGTTGGTCTTCGACCTCTGATATCCTTTCTTCTGCTTGATCAATTCGAGTGTTAAAACCTGTGCATACTTCTTGGAGTTCTCGTATTGTATTCTTCAGTTCCATTAATTCACTTATATTCCTCTCTAAATTGTCTATTCTCATTAGGATTTCATCAAACCTTTTTTCAAGGTTCTTAGTTTCTTTACACTGGGCTAGAACATGTTCTTTTAGCTCACAGAAGTTTCTTATTATCCACCTTCTGAAGCCTAATTCTGTTAATGGAACACACTCATTCTCCATCAGGCCTTGTTCCCCTAGTTGATGAGGAACTGTGATCCCCTGTAGAGGGAGAGGCATTCTGATTTTGGGTATTTCAGCCTTTTTACACTGATTTCTTCCCAACATTGTAAATTTATCCACCTGTCTTCTTTGTAATTATGGACTTTCAAATTAGGTCTCTGAGTGGACATCCAACTTGTTGATTCCTAGCGCCTGAATCTGAGCAACCCACTGTGCCAGCTAAAACAGCGGCATTAAGATTCATGGTGCTTTTCTGCCTAGGAATCTTTGTTCTGGCTTCCCTCTTGAGTCCCCTTTTCAATCAGCTGAATGGGCCACTCTGCCTTCCCGGAGCTCCAAACATCGACCAAACGGGGACCTAGTCCCGTTTACTCTGCACCGAGAACCGCCGTGCCAGCCACAAGAGTCATGGTGGCGACCCGTGGGGCTCCTCCGCTGGGAATCTCCTGGTTCGCGAGCAACAAAAATTTGTCTGAAAGTGTGGTGTCCTCTTGTTCTCTGTGCTTTTCACTACAATCCTGAGCTGCTAGTAATTGGCCATCTTGGATCTCTCTTCCAGACTCTTTTTAGCAACCGGATCTCGTCTGAACAAATAGAGTAAAAAGTCATTCATCACCAAAGGAATGGCACCAAGCCATTAATGAAGGATCCATTCCCATCACTCAAGCACCTCCCACCATGCCCTCCCTTTTAACACTGGGGATCACACATTTTTTTTGAGGCAGTCTTTCACTTTGTTGCCCAGGCTGGAGTGCAGTGGCATGCTCTAGGCTCACTGCAACCTCTGCTTCTTGAGTTCAAGCAATTCTTGTGCCTCAGCCTCCCGAGTAGCTGGGATTACAGGTGTGCGCCACTACGCCCAGCTAATTTTTGTATTTTTAGCAGAGATGGGGTTTCAGCATGTTGGCCAGGCTGGTATTGGACACCTGACCTCAAGTGATCTGCCCACCTTGGCCCCTCAGAGTGCTGGGATTACAAGCTTGAGCCACTGCATCTGACCAGGATCACATTTTAACATAAGATTTGGAGGGACAGATATCCAAACTGTATCAGTCCTAACAGTGGAATTTTAAGACTTTGATAGGTTTGGTTCATTTCTAAGCTGAACATGTTCTTATTTTCTGGCACAGATGTTCCGGCCTTCCTCTTTAACTTTACTTGCCCTAGCCCTGGAATCACCTATTTCTCTAAGGAGCTTTTGTTCCTGTTAATGGATAATTATATTTAGAAACCAAAATTTGGGTACTAGCTGTGCTCATTGCTGTTGGGGCATCATTACTTCTAGGCCCTTTCAGTGGACAAAGATGTGTGTATATACATATATATCTACATCTGTATGCCTATATATATGTGTGTACACATGAACACCACACACACATATATACATATTTTGAGTTCATACAGAATCCTGGGAATCTTAGTCATTTGATTTGGCTGGTATGTTTGGTCTAAACTCTGACACGTTGTTTCATTTTATAATCGTTATGTATATTATGTTGCAATGACTTCTGTATTAGTCAAGGTTCTCTAGAGGGACAGAATTAATAGGATAGATGAATGTATGAGGGGGATATTATTGAGTATTGACTCACAATCACAAGGTAAAGTCTCACAGTAGGTTTTCTGCAAGCTGAGGAGCACGGAAGCCAGTCCAAGTCCCAAAACCTCAAAAGTAGGAAGGTGACAGTGCAGCCTTCAGTCTGCAGCCAAAGGGCCTGGCAAACCACTGGTGTAAGTCTAAGAGTCCAAAAGCTGAAGAACTTGGAATCTGATATTTGAGGGCAGGAACCATCCAGCATGGGAGAAAGATGAGGCTGGAAGACTCAGCAAGCCAGCTCCCCTCACCTTCTTCTACCTGCTTTATTCTAGTTGCCCTGGCAGCTGATTAGATGGTACCCACCCTGACTGAGGGTGGGTCTGCCTCTCCTAGTCCATTGACTCAAACGTTAATCTCCCCTGCAACACCCTCTCAGACATACCTAGGAATGATACTTTGCATCCTTCAATCCAATTAAGTTGACACTCAGTATTAACCATTGTGAGTCTATCCCTTGTCAACTTGAAAGTATACACATCTGAAATCACAAATAAATCTTATTTGTCTTTATGTGAAGATTTATTTGTATTATGTTATGCTAACATAATACAGCTATCCTTCATAGGACTGGAAGTGCACTAATTCTTAACCTAAATGCCATACATAAAGTTAACAACACTTAAGTGCTGTTATGAAGTCAGTAAATCTTATGTCACATGGCAAAGGAAAAAGGAAATAAAATGAAGATATTTTCTTAGTACAGGTGTAAACATGCACAAACATATTTTTAACAAAATAAGGAGGAAATACTCATGACAATTACAGTCCTCATTTCTTCAATTGGTCATGTGGTCATAGCTGATATTGATAACTACCTTCTTCTACTGCCCATTCTGTATTTCCCCTTGCCTTCAGCAAGCACCTCAGTGGGTTGTGGTTTTTTTTACCCAGTAGAGTGACCCAAACCTTCGTTCCTGAAGAGTCTGGGCCATTTGTAGTCCTCCCTGGATTTGATTGTTGTAGTTTCCCACTGACCTTAATCACAGGGCATGGTAACACTAAGAGACGCCCTAACAGAGCTCCTGTATTCCACACATACTCTTCCTTACCTCTGTTGTGGAGTAGTAGACTGATTTCATCTTGATAGTATGGGTCATCACCCCAGCCAACACTGTTACTCCCTTTGTAGCCTGTTGACTCACAGGTAGGAGGAGCCCAAAGTGGCCAGGTTTCAATCTGAACTTCCAGTTTAATGGAATCATTGTTGTGTCTTGTGGTGGCAGCATTCTTCTGTATGGAGCTAAGACCTATAGGCTGGCAGAACATAATGTTGCAGGAACAGGAAGCAAAAATTTTGCTAGTGGGTCACTAGAGGTGATGGTGAGTGGTGCCACTTCCTGTTCCACACTTGATTCAACTCAAGGGTTCTCAGTATACACAGGTTTAATAATTTGGTAGAATGACTCATAGAACTCAGAAAAGTACATACTTATGATTATAGTTTTATTATAGCAAAAGGATACAAGTAGAACCAACCAAAGGGAGTGATGCATAGGGTAAGGTCTCAGAGGGTCCCAGCCATGAAGCTTCTGTTGTTCACCTTCATGTCACCCTCCCAGCACATTGAAATGTGACAAAATGTACAGTATTGCTGACCAGGGAAGTAGTATTGTTGACAAGGAAAATATATATTTTTTAGTCTTGGCATTTAGTTTTTTGCATTTCCCATAAATTTAATCATACAGTATGCAGCCTTTTGAGTCTGGCTTCTTTCACTTAGCATAATACATTTGAGGTTCATCCATGTTGCTGCATAAATCATTAGTTCTCTCATTTTTATTGCCAAGTGGTATTACATTGTATGGAGAATTTCAGGTTGCTTATCCATGGTTGGAAAGCATTTGATATGTTTCTAGGTTTTGGTGATTAAAAATGTCGCTGCTATATAAATGTTCATGTACAGGCTTTTGAGTTTATATAAGTTTGTGTTTCACTGAGGTAAATAAATGTGGGAGTGGGATTGCAGGGTTATATGGTAGTATTTGCTTAACTTCATAAACAATTGGAATATTGTTTTCCAAAGTGGTTGTATGCCATTTTGTATTCCTGCCTATGACAGGAGAGGTACAGTTGCTCTATATCCTCACCAGCACTTAGTATTGTCAGTTTTTTCCCCATTCTAATAGGTGTGTAGTAGTATCTCATTGTGGTTTTAATTTACAGTTCCCTCATGGCTAATGATGTTGAGCATCTTTTTATGTGCTTATTTGCCATCTGTTTATCTTCCGTGGTGAAATATCTCTTTGGCCCACTTCGTTTTAACTTTGAAGTTTTATATATATATGTTCTCAATGCAAGTTACTTGCCAGATATTTGATTGGCAGATATTTTCTTCCATTCTGTATCTTTTTAATCTCTGAATTTTGCTGTCACATCTAAGAAATACTTGTCTAACTCAAGGTTAAAAAGAGTTTCTTCCATATTTTTTGAGTACAGGGTGAACCTACTTCACAATATGCAATTCATTCATTTTCATTACTGTACAACATTCCATTGAATGACTGTGCCACAGTTTACCTGTTCTACTGTTGATGGACATTTGGGTTTTATCTGTGATTTAATATTAGAAATAGTGCTGCTATGAACATCCCTATACTTGTTTTCTAGAGCACATGTGCATGGTTTTCTCTAAGATGTGTACCTAGGAGTAGAATTGCTGGGTCATGGTGTATGCAAACCATTAACCTTTGTAAATAATCCAAACTGTTGCCAAAACGATTATACCAGTTTACATTCCTGCTAATGGCGTGTGAGAGTTCTCATTTCAACATAATATTATGTTATTTTATTCTGTTTAATTATAACCTTTCTTGTGGGTGCATAGTGGTGTTTCAATGTGGCATTTTTCACTTACCTGCTTGCTAATGGGGTTGAGTACATTACCTTATGTTCATAGATCATTTGGTTTTCCTTTTTAGTGAAGTACCTATTCACTTCTCTTATCCATTCTTTTGTGTGTGTTTCTTATTGATTTGAAGGGGTTGTTTTATATATTCTAGATACAGTACCTTTATCCCTCATGAATATTGCCAGTAATCTCCCCATCTGTGGCTTGCCTTTTCATTTTAGTACTTTTGATCTTATAACACTTACAAGTATTTTCCTTTATGAGGAGTGCTTGTCATGTTTTGTTATAGAATTCCTTCCCTATTCCAAAGCTTATGAAAACATTTTCCTATATTATTTTATAGAAACTTTATTGTTTACCTCTCACATTAGATTTGCAATTTACCTGTAGCTGATTTTTATGTATGGCTAGAGGGGTTAAATTTCATTTTTCCCCATATAGATACCTAATAACCCATCCACATTTATTGAAAAGGTCATCTTCTCTCTACTGCTTTACCATGCCAACTTTGTCATAAATCAGGTGTCTACACATGTTTAGATTTTCTTTTTAGTTCCACTGGACTGTTTGTCTATGCTTGTGCTGATATGACATTGTCTCAAATATTCTCTTAATAAAATAGGATTTTTTTGCCATGATTTGTGATTCTCCCACAAAGTATATCACTAACTTGATATGAAGTAGACATCTAGTATTGAGTCATCATGATAAACCAGGAAGCCAACCAGAAGTTCCCCTGCATTTTACCCTCATCACCTAGTGGTCAGCATGTTAAAATAAAAGGAATGTACCATTACAGGGGCTAGTAACATTTGAAGATGTGGCTGTGGCTTTCACCCAGGAGGAGTGGCAGTACCTGAACCCACTGCAGAGGACCCTGTACAGAGATGTGATGCTGGAGACCTACAGCAACTTGGTCTTTGTGGGTAAGAGTGGCTTCCTTAGGCAATCTTGCTATTTATGATTACTACTTCCAATGGAGGGTATTTCCTTTCTCTGTTTCCCCCTTTTGTCTCCTGAAAAAGTGTTTGTGAGCTCAAAACGCAGGTTAAATGATTTGACTTTACCATTATGTCAAGCAATAGATTCCTTGTGTTACCCCCAAAATGTAACTTCTTCTGTCTCAGAGGCTGTGAAAGCCAAGGAAGCATCACTGTCATTTCTCATCAACAGGGCAGCAGGTTACCAAACCAGACCTCATCCTCAAGTTGGAGGTAGAAGAATGCCCGGTAGAAGAAAAAATTCCATTTTGGAGCTTTCCAGGTATGTGGAATTTTGACCCAGGCTCTGGGGACATGAAGTTCCACCCTATTAGTCAGAGGTGAGGCTCTCCGACAGGGCTTTCAGGAGTATCTTTGGAAAAGGTTCTGGCCCTTGGCACTGTTGGAGGACAGGGACATGAACATCTCAGACACAACACCGACACTCCCTCTGTCCCCCATACACCAGATCACTCTCCTTAAGTTGGTGCTTACCTTCAAGTTTCTACACAATTCTTTTGTACCATAGGAAAGTGTCTTTTAAATGCCATGACCCCCTGGCCCTGCCACTTTCATGACTCTCACCTGTCACTGACTTATCTGAGGCCAGGCCCACATTAGTCACAAGCCTGGACTCTAATGCTCTAATTCGAGGTTGAACAACCTGAGTCCAGTCTTCTTGTTCAGTTTACATATTTGTTAGATTTGCTTTTCTAAAACATCTTGGTTATCTAGTTTTTAAAAGTAGCTTTATTGAGATATGATTCACATATCAATAAATTCACCCTTTTAAAGTATACAATTCAGTAGTTTTTAGTATATTCACGGAGTTCTGCAGCCATCACCACTACCTAATTCTAGAAGGTATTCATCACACTGAAAAGAAACCCCTACTCCCTAGCAGTCACTCTCTCTTCCCTCTTCCCCTCACTCCCTGGCAACGACTGATCTATTTTGTCTCTATGGTTTTGCCTATTCTGGACATTTTATTTACATGGAGTCAGGCAAAATATGGCCTTTTATGTCTAGTTTCTTTCACTTGGCATGTTTTCAAGGTTCATCCATGTTGTTCTGCGTATCAGTACTTCATTCGTTTTTATGGAGGAATAAAGTTCCATTGTTAGGATAGAACACATTTTGTTTGTCTGTTTATCAATTGATGGACATTTTGCTTGTTTCTACTTTTTGGTTATTATGGATAATGGGCTGTGAACATTCATGTACAAGTTTTTGTGGTGATATATGTTTTTATTTCTTTTGGGTAGGTACATAGGATTGGAATTATACCATGTGGTATAAAAGGAACTATATGTTTAACATTTTGAGGACCTGCCAAACTGTGTGAATACCCTGTTTCTCAAAAACTTTTACCCAATGGTTTTAACATTCACTGATGATTCTTGCCTGAATCAGTTATTACCAAGATGGTTGATTTTTTTTTTTTTTTTTTTTTTTTGAGACAGTCTCGCTCTGTCTCCCAGGCTGGAGTACAGTGGCACGATCTTGGCTCACTGCAACCTCTGCCTCCCAGGTTCAAGTGATTCTCCTGCCTCAGTCTCCCGAGTAGCTGGGACTACAGACATGTGCCACTATGCTGGCTTATTTTTGTATTTTTAGTAAAGATGGGGTTTCACCATGTTGGCTAGGCTGGTCTCGAACTCCTGACCTCAGGTGATCTGCCCACCTTGGCCTCCCAAAGTGCTGGAATTACAGGTGTGAGCCACCACACCTGGCCTAAGAAGGTCAATTTTTATTTTTTTAATATCTTATCCATTACAATCATTATTCACTTTTATGTTCAAATTGTCTTCAATTTGGCTAGTAGGAGTCTCTTCTGGCTAGCTCCTCTGTCCTTTTGACATATTCCTATCATTCTTTGAGCAGTCCTTCACTTTCGAGCACAAATGTATATTCCAGATTTACCTTGTATATACTCTTTTTCAGACCTGGAATCAGTAACTTCTCCAAGAATGTCTGATTTCTATTAGGGGGAATGGTATTTAGAAATCAGGATCTGCTGCTGGATGTGCTCTTGGCTACTCAAGATTCTTGCCGCTTACAGTCTATAGATGCTTCCCCTCCCTCCCTCTTTTTTTCCCCTAATATTTCTTTTTTAAGTAAATTTGTCATTCTATGAAAAGGGTCATTTGTCATTTTGTTTTCCACATTCTGGATTTTGCCGTTAAATACCTCATGGCAGAATTTAACATAATTCTCTATGTTTCTTGTTAGTTGACTTAGAGGCTGGATCAGATTCAGGTTTGGTGATTACTGCTTAAATCCTTTAATTCATTTGTGATTGTAAAATGGTGATATTCTATTATTCCTTCTTTGTTGATTAGCTGGAATAATTCTATAAAGAGAAATTGCATCTCATCTATTACTTGGCTATCATGAGTTGCATATTATACAGAAAAGACAGGCTCAGTGATTGAGCTTTTCCATTTATTTACTAGTTTTCAAAGTAATGAATTGATTTTGTAGCATCATCCAAAGGTGACCAATCTTTTTTGTGAATCATTTGTGGACTTATGGATGTATACATTTCTATGTTTTAGTCCATTGTCTTATTATCCGTATTGCACATGACACTGTCCCATCTTTGGCCAGTGGAAACTCCCTCAAGTTAACTCCTGAGTCTTTGGTAGCTTCCTTCCTTCTCCCATCATTTTTTACAACATGAGCCTATATGAGTATATATTTATTCATTTCCTACTATGCACAGTTTTTTAAAAATTTTATTAAGTTTTATTTTTAGTTGACACATAATTATACATATTTATAGAGTATAGTGTGATGTTTTGATACATGCATACAGTGTGTCATAATCAAATTAGTATATTCATCATGTCAAACATTTGTTTCTTTGTGGTGAGAACATTCAAAATCTTTTAGCTATTTCAAAACATATAGTATATTATTGTTAACTACAGACACCCTGCTGTGCAATGTAATACTGAAACTTATTCCTCCTACCTAACTGTATCTTTGTACCCATTTACCAACCTTTCCCTATCCTCTCCTCCCCTCTTTACTTCCCAGTGTCTGGTCACTATTCTGCTCTCTACTTCTATGAGATCAACTCTTTTAGCTCCCACATATGAGTGAGATCATACAGTATTTGTCTTTTTGTGCCTGGCTTATTTCACTTAACATAATGTCATCCAGGCTTATCCATTTAGTTGCAAATGACAGTATTAAATTCCTTTTTATGGTTGAACAGTATTCCATTGTATAAATAGACGACATTTTCTTTATCCATTGATATTCTTTGATGGACACTTAGGTTTGATTCCATGTCTTATAACAGCTTATTGCTTCCCTCAAACCTCCACTCCAATTTGTTTTTCCCTCTCTTTTAGAAAGTGATCTCATCTCATTCTTTGCTATAAAAGAAGCAAAGTGATGAAACTCATACCACTCCCCCAACATACCCTCCCCCTACTTAAAAAACCCTTCAGCTTCCCTCTCCTGTGGCTCAAAATCACCTCCACTATCACCCAGTTTTTCCCTGTTTTCTGCCTCAGGTAACAGTGTATGCACAGTTTTATTCACCATTCACCATTTTTCATTTACTATTCTAGAACATATTAAATATATAAAGATACTCTTTATGGTAATGTAGTGATTCTTAAAAATCATAATAGTAGTAGTAGTAATAGTAGTAAACAATTTAAAGCACTTCCTGTGTACCATGCAAGCCCTGTTATAAGTAATTTAATTCTCTCAACACCCATTTGGGTGGGCACTGTTAGAATTTCTTTGTGGGGGGGGAAGTCACATTCAAATAGATTAGATCCCTTGCCTGAGGTCACTGACCAAGTGAAAGGTTGAGCCAGGATTTTCTCCTGGGCCATACTACTTCTTACTACCTAAGACGGTTCAGATTCAGCAGATGTTTGGTGGAGCTTGGGTCCCATGGAGAGCATTTTGTAAAAAAGTCTTCATGTGATTTTGTTGTTCATCTCTGGCTAAGAACTAATGCTTAACTAGCCAAAGAAAGGAAGTCACAGGAAGAAAAACCACAGCTGCATAATCCATGTTAAAATTCAGTATCACTATAGCAAAATGTTGACACTATTGAATCTAAGTGGTAATATGAGTAGTTATTATATTCTTCTTTCAACTTTTTCTATGCTTGAAAATTTTCATATAAAAATTTGGGGAAAAGTAAACTATAAAAAATGATTAAAAATTCACCATATGTGCAAAAAATACTTGCCATATTTTCCTGACTTCAAGATACCACAGATTTAAAGACATACCACTAAGAAAGAAAAATTGCCACTAGTTAACCTATGACATTGATTGTAAGGTGCATCTGGATTCAGAAATGTTAAAATGTTGTGAAATAATGTGCTGCCTGGAATTGATGAAATGAAATTAAAGGCAAAGCTTTGCAATTTTCACTGTTTAAATGAGTGATACAGATGACTGACTACTTCAGAAGTTAATAAATATTGAAGTTATATAGGATGATCAGAGTAAGCTTTTTAGAAAAGACTGACCTGCCTCTTTAAAGTTAACTAGATTCTGAATATAGCAAAATATGGAAGACAGGGCTATGTGAGTGATGGAACATGGGGATGGGTTTGGAGTTCAAAATAGGCAGAGTTTTTAGTGGGAATAGTATAGACAGGAGCAGAGAAGGTGGTATTGAAGAACTGTGAATGCAAGCTCTGATGGATACACAGGTGAATCCAGATTGGGCAAATACTTTTAGCTTTTTGTTTTTGTCATCCTAATCATTCTAGATTTTTCTTTCATTCATTGAGAATGTGGATTCAGTGTTACTATTATAAGACATGAGTCTGGGAATCATGCTGTTATATTTCCACGTAGATGGAAATTCTGTAATTCAGGTACAGTTAAGACTTCATATGATACTGGCCAGGTGTGGTGGCTCATGCCTGTAATCTCAGCACTTTGGGAGGCTGAGGCAGGAATTTTGCTTGAGACCAGGAATTTGAGACCAGCCTGGGCAACATAGTGAGACCTTGTCTCTACAAAAAAATTAAAAAATTAGCAAGGTGTGGTGGCTCATGCTTACAGTCCCAGCTACTCAGGAGGCTGAGGTGGGAGGATTGCTTGAGCTCAGGAGGTCGAGGCTGCAGTTAGCTGTGATTTTGCCCCTAAACTCCAGCCTGGCAACAGAGCTGAGATTCTATCTCTTAAAAAAGAGAGTTTATATGATAACTGAAGATTAAGGGTATACATTTCCCAGAGTTGATGGAAGTCAGGTATGATGTATAAATAGAGGTAAGAAAGACTGAGTTATCAGGGTAAGATTGTTCTTGGTAACAAAAAAACCAGCAGGTTTGAGTTCAGTAAAAAACTCTCTCTCTGGGAACTCTGAAAAAATGAGATGATAGTATCAGCTTTCATATAGCAGAATTATTCTAAAGAAGATCCTTTCCATAATGTCAAAGCATAAAGGTGGTTTATTATACTTCTTTCTAGAAATCTGTCAAGTTAATGAACAGATTGAGAGGCAACATCAGGATGACCAAGGTAAATGTCTGCTGATGCAAGCTGGATTTTCTGACAAGAAAACAATTACCACCGAGAGTGGTCGTGACTGTCATGAGTTTGGAAACATACTTCATCTGAGTACAAACCTTGTTGCTTCAATACAAAGACCCGATAAACATGAATCATTTGGAAATAATATGGTAGATAATTTAGACTTATTTAGTAGAAGTTCTGCAGAAAATAAATATGATAATGGATGTGCGAAATTATTCTTTCATACTGAGTATGAGAAAACAAATCCTGGAGTGAAGCCCTATGGCTATAGAGAGTGTGGGAAAGGCCTTAGGCGAAAGAAAGGCCTTAGTCTACATCAGAGAATTAAAAATGGAGAGAAACCTTTTGAATGTACTGCATGTAGGAAAACCTTCAGCAAGAAGTCACACCTCATTGTACATTGGAGAACTCATACGGGAGAGAAACCTTTTGGATGTACCGAATGTGGGAAAGCCTTTAGCCAAAAATCTCAGCTCATTATACACTTGCGAACTCATACAGGAGAAAGACCCTTTGAGTGTCCCGAATGTGGAAAAGCCTTCAGAGAAAAGTCAACGGTCATCATACATTACAGGACTCACACAGGAGAAAAACCTTATGAATGTAATGAATGTGGAAAAGCGTTCACTCAGAAGTCCAACCTCATTGTCCATCAGAAAACCCACACAGGAGAGAAAACCTATGAATGCACTAAATGTGGAGAATCTTTCATCCAGAAGCTTGATCTAATTATACATCATAGTACCCATACAGGAAAGAAACCCCATGAATGTAATGAGTGTAAGAAAACGTTCAGTGATAAGTCAACTCTCATTATACACCAGAGAACCCATACGGGAGAGAAACCTCATAAATGTACTGAATGTGGGAAGTCTTTCAATGAGAAGTCAACCCTTATTGTACATCAAAGAACTCATACAGGAGAGAAACCCTATGAATGTGATGTGTGTGGGAAAACCTTCACGCAAAAGTCAAACCTTGGTGTACATCAAAGAACTCATTCAGGAGAGAAACCCTTTGAATGTAATGAATGTGAGAAAGCCTTCTCTCAGAAGTCCTACCTCATGCTACATCAGAGAGGTCATACAGGAGAGAAACCTTATGAGTGCAATGAATGCGAAAAAGCATTTTCACAGAAATCATATCTCATCATACATCAAAGAACTCATACAGAAGAAAAACCCTATAAATGTAATGAATGTGGCAAAGCCTTCAGAGAAAAGTCAAAGCTCATTATACATCAGAGAATTCATACAGGGGAGAAACCCTATGAATGTCCTGTATGTTGGAAAGCTTTTAGCCAGAAGTCACAGCTCATAATACATCAGAGAACGCACACAGGAGAGAAACCCTATGCATGCACTGAGTGTGGCAAAGCCTTCCGAGAAAAGTCGACATTCACTGTACATCAAAGAACTCATACTGGAGAGAAGCCCTATAAATGTACAGAATGTGGGAAAGCCTTTACCCAAAAATCAAATCTTATTGTACATCAGCGAACCCATACAGGAAAGAAAGCCCATGGAAGAGGCCACGCTCGGAAGTCAAAGTTCACGGCACATTAGAGTTAATCAACAGTGTCTATTATGGACACTAACGGAAAGTTGTGTCAATTTAATTCACATTTTAAAAGTATGTTCTGACTTCTGGTTTAAATATGAGGGTAAAGTCAGCCTTTCTTCTTTTCATCTCAGTCATTACCCAAAAGCTACAGGAGAAAAAGCAGAAGTGTAATCTCTATATCTGACAAAATTAGGAGGCAGCTGCAACCCTGATGAAAGGGCTGCCACAGGCAGAGGAAACGAAGCGCTGGTGCAGGAGATTTCAGAGCAAGCGTGCTCAAGGCTGCAGATGCGAGACAGCACTGGTAAGGACTCTTGGCTGAGGTTCAGAATATATCCCAAGGTGCAGAACCGTAGATACAACAGTGGTAACAGTGCATGGGCACGTAGGAGGTAGGATGTTTCCTAGACCATTTGGGATCTGAGGAGAAACAGGCTGGGGCCTTGAGAAGGAGTCACTCAGACAAGCCATATTTGCAGCAGGTAGTCTACTGATGGGAGCAATAGTTATGGGGGTGCTGGGGGAAGAGAAGGGACTTTTCCTTGTGAAGAGCTCTATAGCTGCCCCTATTTACTGACTTGGGAGAAGTGAAGTTGGAAAGAACTAACAGATGTGGGGAGAAAAAATCTCAGTTGTCAAAAAAAAAAAAACTGATCTGCTTAGAATGTGGCCCTGGTTTCTTTTCCCACATGAACCTCCAGCAAATAGCAAGTCCAGGAAAAACTTCTCATTCAAAGAGGAATGATTCAAAAGTAATCAAAACCACAAATGCATTTGTTTTTTGGGCCAGCAATTCCACTTCTAGGAATGTATATACTCACATATGTAGAAAACGATGAACATACAGAAATATTCATTAATGCATTGTTTGTGAAAAACCATTGAAAGCTGTCTAAATGACACCACCAGGGTTCTGGGTCCCTAAATTGTGGTATATTCATACAGCATACTCCTAGGTAGACAAAAATGAATAAATAAGGAGAACTTGGATACCATTTATGTAGTGATGTGGAATAACCTTCAGGTTACATTATTAGGTAGGAAAAACAGGGTTCAGGACAGTGAGTATAATATTCTGCCATTTGTATATAAAAAGGAGAAAAATGGTAAGTACATAATTGATTGTGAATGTATAAGTTATCTCTGGAAAGAGACACGAGAACCTGGTAACCCTGATTACCTAGGGAGAGGAAGGAGCAGTGGTGGCTGGGGGTATGGAATTGAAAGGGAGACAGCTATATCCTTTCATAGCTTTTGAAAATGTGGATGTACTTTGTACTATGTGGATGTACCACCTTTACAAAAAATAAAACATTTAAAAAGCTATTTTGTTCTATTACTGCTATAGTAAAGTCACAGTCTAGGTACAGGATTTTATAACATTTAATATAGATATGCTTGATGTAGTGTTTATTTTTTAGTGATTAAATTGAATAACCAAGCAGATAGAACAACAGATATTCAATCATTTCCAGAGGCACGTAGGCATTATTTTTTTGAGGTTGCCAAATAAAGTGATTCTCAGGTCAGGTGGGACCACATTAGGTAACTAAAGTAATTGAGACTGGAACATATTTCTTTTTTTTTTTTTTTGAGACAGAGTCTCATTCTGTTCCCCAGGCTGGAGTGCAGTGGCGCAGTCTCGGCTCACTGCCACCTCCACCTCCTGGGTTCAAGCAATTCTCCTGCCTCAGGCTTCCGAGCAGCTGGGACTACAGGTGTGCACCACCATGCCCAGCTAAATTTTGTATTTTTAGTAGAGGCAGGGTTTCATATTGGCTAGGCTGGTCTTGAACTTCTGACCTCAAGTGATCCACCTGCCGTAGCCTCCCAAAGTGCTGGGATTACAGGTGTGAGCCACTTTGCCCGGCCCCCATATTTCTTATTTAGTATGCACAGTGACATCTGTGAAATACTGTACTAAAGCCCGCTGATGTCTTTCCATATCTTAACAAAATGATTTTTATTACATCATACAAACACTTTTTACAAGTGCCACAAAACACGAATCCATAGAGAGGTTGAATGACTTGGTCCTCTAAGGTCACACTAGTGCTGATGGTATTTTCCAAGGTGAGAGACAGGTTGAGAGTGATGGTCTAAATGGACATAGCCAAAGACCACATAGTAGGATGTTTGCTTCAGAACAAGAAGTCCTACTTGTGAATTACTGTATTTGTGGCCCACATGCTTCTGTGGCTTTGCACTTGGGCTATCTCTTTGCTGGAACTGGACAACTTAAGCTATGAAAAACTAGGGATGGGCAATGTTTGGATTTATCAAAACAGGTGGGGAGCTAGACCTGAGACCCTCCCTGTGCCCTTCTGGGCCTTCTTTTTTCCTTGAGTAATCCTGCAAGGAAACAAACCATGGGCTCACTTTAGGAACTATGTAAGGTAAACATGCTACATACAGTGCCTTTACAGGGAGAGGAAATGTGGGGCAGACTGGCTTGCTCCTGGTGCAGTCTGCTTGAAAGATGCCCAAGGGCACTGGAAATAAAGCTGTTTTGCCTTTCTACTTATACAGAATCTTCCTAGGCTTTCAGGTCCATTGAAGGCCATCCTGTAGTGTGGTGAGAGTGAGGGTCAGATCTCACCATTTGAGGTGGATCTTGGACTCCTGCTTTCTGGGACACAAATGGCAAGCTGATGGGCCACATGTGGGTGAATGGAGGTGAGTGAAGTACCGACAGGGGAAGGGATGGAGATGAACATCAGCGTGTGAATAAAAGGACTGGGATTGGAGGAAGAGAGAGAGGAGAGTAACGGAGGGCAAAGTGTTGGGGAGTGAATGGAGCAAAGAGGGGCAGAAGGGTGGTGAACAGGGAAGAGTAGGGTGAAATGGGAGAAATATCCAGTGGAGTGAGTTACTGGAGAAGAAACAGTTGAGTGTAAGTAAACATGAGTAGTGTTGGAGGGAGTAGAGTGGTAGTGAGTAGACAGAGTGGAGGAAATTGGGAGTGATATGAGGCACAGTGTGAATGACAGTGGTAAATGGGGTTGGGTGAAGAGCAGTGCAGGCAAGTGGCAAAGCATGGCATGGTGCTAATGAGTGAAGAGGGCAAGAATGCTGGGCAGTCAAGGTAGGAAGACTGTGCTGGAATGGGGTGCACTATGGGGGTGATGGGGATCTGTGGTGTCAGATGTTAATAGGGTCTTGGGGTCTCATTGATGCATGACCTTGTGTTGGTGGTAATGGGGAGTTGGGTGGAAGTGGGTGGTGATCACTGGGGTTTCTGCACAAAGAGGAGTTGCCCTGAAGACCCTGCAGTGATCACAGGTGTATGGGATGGGATCATCCTGTGTTCTGGACACAGTGTTCAATGAATGTCACTTCTGTGTTCCATCTCTGATGTGGTTTAGATCTGTGTCCCCATCCAAATCTTATGTCACATTGTAATCCCATGTTGGAAGAGGGGTCTGATGGGAGGTGATTGGATCATGTGGAGTTCTCATGTATGGTTTAGCACCTTCCCCCCTTGGTACTGTATAGTTAGTGACTTCTGGTGAGATCTGGTTGTGTAAACGTGTGTAGCACCTCCTTCCTCTCTTCCTCCTGCTTCTGCCACGTACAATTCCTGGTCCCTCTTTGGCTTCTGCCATGAGTAAAAGCTCCCTCAGACCTCCCCAGAAGCAGATGCTTCCATGCTTCCTGTACAGCCTGCAGAACAGTGAGCCAACTTAACCTTTTTTCTTTGTTAATTACCCAGTCTCATGTATTTATAGCAGTGTGAAAACAGACTAATACAATCTCTTTGTCATTATTACTTATATATATTCAGAAGGAGAGAGGCTCCACTGCAAGAGGTGTCCCTAACACCTCTGCCAAATCAGCTCTGTTGTGCCCCTTGGCCAGTCCAAAGTCCCACCCCCACATTATTTATGCCAGTTACTTAATTTGTCTTATTGCTTTAACTAAAATGTCTAAAATAAAATTAATTATGTTCCTTCTTCACTCAAAACTATCCTGGATTCCTAAATCAGCCCCATGACCTTTGATTGGCCCTATCACCACCCAGATCAATACTAGGCCTCCAGTATTTTAGCCAATTATTTGATATTATTGTCCTATTTCTTTAGGTAAACTGCAAACTATGAATTATGATCCCTTTTCACTTTATCCATTGGGGTCTTTTAATGTGAGAAATTCCCTTGATACAATGATAATCTTCAATATGCGACCAGGCAAGCTACCCCAGAAGTCTCAGAATAGTCTCAGAGACCAAATTGAAATGCTTGAGTCAGGCCCGGTGCGGTGGCTCACACCTGCAATCCTGGCACTTAGGGAGGCTGAGGCAGGTGGATTGCTTGAGGTTGGGAGTTCAAGACCAGCCTGGCCAACATGGTGAAACCCGGTCTCTACTAAAAATACAAAAGTTAGCCAGGTGTGGTGGCACATGCCTGTAGTCCCAGCTACTTGGGAGACTGAGGCAGGAGAACTGTTTGAACCCAGGAGGTGGAGGTTGCAGTGAGCCAAGATTGCCCCCAGCCTGGGTGACACAGTGAGACTCTGCCTCAAAAAATAAAAAAATAAAAATGTATAAAATGCTTGAGTCGCATGGTTTATTAAATAGATTTTTTTGAAAAATGAAAATATACATATACATATATACATGTTAAATATATATATGTATGTACATATACATATATATATACATGCACGCACACACACACACACACACACACACACCAAGAACCAAAGAGATGGAGTAAGTTAACAGACTTAGGAGAGGGTACAAACAGGATGAAGTTTGTACTTTCCTGAGTCCTGTGTTATGCAATGTTCATAAACCCTGCGTCTGTGTCTCTGTCTGTCTTTGTTCCATCAGCCTTATTGGTTATGAGGACCAGAGTAGAGGTTTGAAAAGGGGGCCTAATCAGACTCAAGGTGCTCAAGTCAATTGCATACCTTGCTTACCTAAGCTTATAGCTTATCAGTTAGTCTGAACAGTGATGGGTTTTATCTGTGTTCAGTGGAACAATACTGAGTGTCACGAGTTGGTGGTTAATTTAAGTATAATATAACCAAGATGGCAGGATACCTTATGAGTTGGTGTTCCTGTCTCTTTCTATTTCTGAGTAATACCCTTGTTTGTTTTATCGTATATTTTTTTAAGTCTACTGACTTTCCTTTTTTTTATTGCACTTTAGGTTCTGGGGTACATGTGCAGATCATGCAGGTTGTTGCATGGGTACTTACATGACAAGGTGGTTTGCTGCCTCCATCCCCCTGTCACCTATATCTGGCATTTTTCCCCATGTTATCCCTCCCTAACCTCCCCACACCCCGCTGTCTCTCCCCTATTCCCCCCCAACAGACCCCAATGTGTGATGCTTCCCTCCCTGTGTCCATGGGTTCTCATTGTTCAACACCCGCCTATGAGTGAGAACATGCGGTGTTTGATTTTCTGTTCTTGTGTCACGTTGCTGAGAATGATGGTTTCCAGGTTCATCCATATTCTATTTATCTTTAATACATCTTACAAGTTACTTACTTGCTAACTATAACACATCTTATCAATTTTGCCTGTCTCAAAAGCTTCTTGTTTACTTACCTATACTTCACACATCCTATGCATTTTCTTCATGTCTCATAAGTGTCTAGCTTACTACCTATGCTTAGCACTTCTTATGAGTTTCCTCTGTCACATTTGTTTTCATGACCTCTAGAAGACAAACAACAGCAAAAATCAAAGCTAGTTCTCTGAAAAGATTAACATATGCAAGAAACTCTAGGCTGATCGCAAATAAAACACACATTTTTATATGTCCATGATAAATGTACATCACTACAGATTCTATAAACATTAAAAGGACAGAAAATTATGAAACATATTTATGCCAATAAATTTGAAAATTTAGTCATGTAAAGCCGGGCACGGTGGCTCAAGCCTGTAATTCCAGCACTTTGGGAGGCCGAGGCGGGTGGATCACGAGGTCAAGAGATCGAGACCATCCTGGTCAATATGGTGAAACCCCGTCTCTACTAAAAATAAAATAAAATAAATAGCTGGGCATGGTGGCGCGTGCCTGTAATCCCAGCTACTCAGGAGGCTGAGGCAGGAGAATTGCCTGAACCCAGGAGGCGTAGGTTGCGGTGAGCCGAGACCGTGCCATTGCACTCCAGCCTGGATAACAAGAGCAAAACTCTGTCTAAAAAAAGAAAATTTAGTCAATGTAATAAGTTATATGGTCTTAGAGATCAAATAACCTATTATTTTGACGATATTGTGTTAAATGTATATGAATATATGAATTCATATATTCTGAATAATAGATCACATAATCTATTATTTTCTCTAAAGAGAAATGGATTTGAGAAAATTCAACACAATATAAATTCTTAGCAAACTAGGAATAGAAGAGAACTTCCTTAGCCTAATAAAGGGTGTGTTTTAAAAAAGCATAGCAAAACTTAATGGTAACAGGGAAGATTTCTTCCTGAGATTGGGAATGAGACAAGGACACCTGGTATGCTCACTTCTAGTCAACATTGTACTGGAGGTCTGAGGCAGTGCATTAAAGCAAGAAAAAGAAAAGGAGTAATGACTGGAAGTGAATAAGACTTCCAGTTTCTGCAGATGATGTGTACATATAAAAACCCAAAGTATCTGTAGATAAATCGTTAGAATTAATAAGTGAATTTAGCAAAGTTGCTAAATATAAGCACAAACTATAGAAATGGTTTTTCTTTGCATCAGCAACAACTAGAAAACAAAGACACCTGATATGGTTTGGATTTACGTCCCCACCCAAATTTCATGTTGAATTGTGATCCCCAATGTAAGAGGAGGGACCTGGTGGGAGGTGATTCGATCACGGGAGTGGATTTCCCCCTTGCTGTTCTGTGATAGTGAATTCTCGTGAGATCTGGTTGTTAAAAAAGCGTGTAGCACCTCCCCCTGTTCTCTATTCCTCCTTATATGGCACCAGCCATATAAGATATGCCTCTTTCCTCTTTGCCCTCTGCCATAATTAGTAGTTTCCTGAGGCTTCCCCAGCCATACTTCTTGTATAGCCTGTGGAACTGTGAGTCAATTAAACCTCTCTTCTTTATAAATTACCCAGTCTCCATTATTTTTTAATAGAAGTGGGTGAGTAGACTAATACAACACTATAACTTCAATTTGGGGGAACAGAAACAATTGATAGGGCCGTCTGATGGAGATCCTTGAAAGGAGGAGTTTTGGGGTGGGGTGGAATTTGGTTGTATAACACAAGGAGAAAACTCCTGAGCCTTTTCACGAGAATGAGAAAAGGAAGTAGAAGTATAAGTCGCAAATTTGAAAAAGGACAGATCTATAAATGTCTGAGTGCATAAGGAAGGGAGTTGATAACTAGTGGTGGGAGGGAAAGTGAAAAGGGCTAGGGAAAGGGAGGATGACCTAGAAAGGCTTGCTCCAGCTGAAGGAGGCAGAGATCAGATCCTGAGGACAAGAAAGGGAAGCAGGGTTTTCTCAAAGCTAAGCAAGGAATAGAGGGAGACGTGGAGATGTCCTTTCATCTGAGGAACTCGTATCCATGTCGTGTAACGACCAGAGACCACTTTTTTAAAGGAAGACATGGCATGTTAATGCCATGCCAAAGGGGTCAATATCTCCTCCTCACCAGCTGGAACCTTCCTTCCATCCACCATCTCCAGTGTCTCTACTGCTCACTTAGCGACACAACTTTAGAGATTTTTCTCACACATCCAATGCTGTTCTTTCTCAAATGTAAAAATCAGGTCTGGTTTGGTAACTTGATCCCTGTAAAAGGATGTGATTCAGCATTTAAGGCTCCCTGCTTGGGCTTGGGGGCCTTTGAAGACTGAGAAAAGGGCAGTTTCAGGTACAGCACAACAAAGTGGTACATTTACATTTTGAAAAAGTCTGGCCATTTCATTTGGAAAGTGAGAGAACAAATGTCTCCTCCAGGGTCTAAAAGAGATGAGAAAGCTTTCAGCCCTGAACATTTTTAGCACCCAAGGGTAAGACGTTTCCATATGCCTTTTCCTCATCACCCGGGGATGACCACGGCAGATTGGGCCATCATGTGCTGATGCAGGGACTGGTGACATTGGAAGATGACACTGAGGACTTCACTTGGCAGCAGTGGCACCTGGACCCTGCTCAGAGGACTGTGTGGAGATGTTACAGCCAGCTGGTGTCTGGGGAGGAAGGCTTTCCAGGGTAATTCGGTATTTATGATTATTGTGTCTAGGTTTTGAAAGCTACCTTCATTCTTCATCCTCCAATGCCACTAATCCTGCAATAACACATGATGGCTCCATCCCTGTGTGATAAGGAAAAGATATATGGGAACTACTTCATTCTTCTCTTTTCACTAAAAGGATGCCTGCACTCAACCTGGGTTTTGTTATATGTTGGAGGAGAAACAAAAATCTTACTAGAGATTTTTTGGTGATGACAGACAAGCTCTTGGCATACCAGTGTTCCTACTACTGAGAGCAACTGGATAAAAGACAAAAACTATTTGGAGGCATCAGAAAGCTGCTGAGGCACTTGAGATTTGAGAGGCCAAGAAGTCAGAGAATTAAAAGACCAAGGTTGGCTGGGTGTGGTTGGTGGCTCCCGCCTGTAATCCCAGCACTTTGGGAGGCCGAGGTGGGCGGATCATGAGGTCAAGAGATCAAGACCATCCTGGCCAACAAAGTGAAACCCCATCTCTACTAAAATACAAAAATTAGCTGGGTGTGGTGGTGCGCACCTGTAATCCCAGCTACTCAGGAGGCTGAGGCAGGAGAATCGCTTAAACCTGGTAGGCGGAAGTTGCAGTGAGCTGCGATCACACCACTGCACTCCAGTCTGGTGCCTGGTGATAGAGCAAGACTCTGTCTCAAAAAAAAAAAAGACCAAGGTTGTCAGAGTGAGTGAAGACTAAGCCTAACTACAGCATGTGCTACCCTTAAGAGTCATAGCTTTCTTCAGTGCTACCCACAAGTCAGGGCTCCAGTCCCTGTGCAAGGGCCTACCTCTAAGTTTTCTAAATCTCTCTCCAATGCCTAAGACTAGCTGGGGCCATTGCCACCTGGATAGGTCACTGGACCTGGTTCTAGTACTGCAAGAGATTGCTCTTGCTGCATGTCCCGTATTTTTTTCATAGGATTTTGTGAGATTAATCCACCAGAATGGTGCTCAGTGCCAAGTTTGGGTGAGGCTCACATTAAGCACAGGATACGTTTTGGGCTTATTATAAAGGGTATGCCACCAATCCTTGGGCTTGAGATACATGTGTGGGCTCATGTATTTTTGAGTATAGCAGGGTACCTTTGTTATGAGTATACAAAAAAGTAGAGAGCAAAGATGGAGAAAGATATGTTATGCAAAGACTAACGTAAGAAAGTAGGTGTATTTATACCAATATCAGACATGGGAAAGTGAATCTCCAAATTCAGGATAGTCATGAGCTCTATGGAGAGAATGAGGTGAAAGAAGGAAGATGTACACAGGGAGCTTCAACTGCATTTAGCTATAATGGGGTGTGTGTGTGAAGCAAATATGACAAAATAATATATAAAGATCTATCCAAACTGGGCAGAGAGAACCTGTCTTAGTCAGCTTATGCTGCCATAACAAAATACTGTAGATTGGATGGCTTCAACAACCTTTATTTTTCATAGTTCTGGGAACTGGGAATTGCAAGATCAAGGCACCAGCTGATCTGAAATCTGCTGAGGGCCGCCTTCCTGCTTTGCAGATGGCATCATCTCATATCCTCACATGGCTAAGAGAAACAGTTCTAGTCTCTTTTTCTTATAAGCACACTGTATTAGTCTGTTTTTGCATTGTTACAAAGGAATACCTACAACTTGGGTAGTTTATAAAGAAAAGAGGTTTGGCTCATGGTTTCGTAGTCTGTACATGAAGCATGGTGCTCACGCCTGTTTCTGGTGATGGCCTCATGGTGGAAGGTAAAGGGAAGCCAGCATACCACAAAGGAGAGAGGAGGAGTTATCGGGCCCTTTTCAACAATCACATATTGCATTAATTCATAGAGCAAGAACTCACTCATTATTGCAAGAATGGCACCAAGCCATCCACAAGGGGTCCACCTCCATGATCCAAACACCTCCCACCAGACCTCATCTCCAACACTGAGGATTGCATTTAAATATGAGATTTGGAGGGGACAAACATTTATGCATATCATTCTGCCCCTGGCCCCCCAAATCTTACATCTTCCTCACATTGCAAAATACAACTGTTCCTTCCCAATAGTTCCCCAAAGTCTTAACTCATTCCAGCATTAACTCAGAAGTCCAAAGTCTCATTTGAGACACGAGGTAAGTCCTTCCACCTCTGAGCCTGTAAAAATCAAAAACAAGTTGTTTACTTCCAAGATACAGTGGTGGTACAGGCATTGGGTAAACATTTCCATTTCGAAAGGGAGAAAGCAGCCAAAAAAAGTGGGGCAACAGGCTCCACATGAGTCCGAAACCCAGCAGGACAGACATTAAACCTTAAAGCTCCAAAATAATCTGACTCCATGTCCTGCATGCAGGGCACATTTGTGCAAGGAGTGGGCTCCCAAGGCCTTGGGCAGCTCTGTATCTGTGGTTTGGTTGCTCTCACAGGTGGGAGTTAAGTGCCTTCAGGCTCAGGGTGCAAGCTACTGGTAGCTCTACCACTCTTGGGTCTGGGGGGCAGTGGCCCCATTTGTACAGCTCCACTAGGCAGTGTACCAGTGGGGACTCTGCATGGGGGCTCCAACCCCATATTTCCCCTCAGTACTGCCCTGGTAGAGTCTCTCTGTGGGAATTCTACCTTTGTGGAAGGCTTCTGCTTGGCCATCCAGGCTTTCCAATACACCCTCTGAAACCTGGCTGGAAGCTGCCAAGCCTCCTTCACTCTTGCATTTTGTGCACCTACAGGCTTAACACTACATAGAAGCCACCAAGGCTATGGCTTGTACCTTCTGGAATGGTGGCAAGAGCAGTGTCTGGGCCTCTTTGAGCCAAGGCTGGAGCTGGAGCAGCAGGGATGTGAGGAGCAGCCTCCTGGGGTGGCACAAGGCAGTGGTGCCCTGGCCCATGAAACAATTGTTTCCTCCTAGGTCTCTGGGCTTGTGATGGGAGGAACTCTCCTGAAGATTTCTGAAATGGTTTTGAGGCATTTTCCCCATTGTCTTGGCTACTGACACTTGGCTTCTTTTCAGTCATGCTAATCTCTCTAGCAAGCAAGTGCTCTACAGCCCACTTACAGTCTTCTGCTGAAAATGCTCTTTCCTCCTCTACCACATGCCCAGGCTGCAAATTTTCCAAGTTTTTTTTTTTTGTTTGCTTGTTTTGAGACAGAGTCTCGCTCTGTTGCCCAGGCTGGAGTGCAATGGCGTGATCTTGGCTCACTGCAACCTCCGCCTCCTGGGTTCTAGCGATTCTCCTACCTCAGCCTCCTGAGTAGCTGAGGTTACAGGCGCCTGCCACTGTACCCAGCTGATTTTTGTATTTTTAGTAGAGACAGGGTTTTGCCATGTTGGCCAGGCTGGTCTCAAACTCCTGACCTCAGGTGATCCACCTGTCTCAGCCTCCTAAAGTACTGGGATTACAGGTGTGAGCCACCATGCTCAGCCAAGTTTTCCAAGTTTTTATGCTCTGCTTTTTTTTTAGATATAAGTCCCAACTTTTAAGTCATTTATTTGCTCCCATATCTGTCCATACGCCACTTCTTCAATGCTTTGTTGCTTAGAAATTTCTTCTGATGGGGGCCGGGCACGGTGGCTCAAGCCTGTAATCCCAGCACTTTGGGAGGCCGAGGCGGGTGGATCACGAGGTCAAGAGATCAAGACCATCTTGGTCAACATGGTGAAACCCCGTCTCTACTAAAAATACAAAAAATTAGCTGGGCGTGGTGGCTCGTGCCTGTAATCCCAGCTACTCGGGAGGCTGAGGCGGGAGAATTGCCTGAACCCAGGAGGTGGAGGTTGCGGTGGGTGAGCCGAGATCGCGTCATTGCACTCCAGCCTGGGTAACGAGCGAAACTCCGTCTCAAAAAAAAAAGAAAAGAAATTTATTCTGATGGATACTCTAGGTCGTCACTCTTAAGTTCAACCTTACATAAATCTCTAGGACATGGACACAATGCAGCCATTCTTTGCTACAGCATAACAAGGGTGACCTTTGCTCCAGCTCCCAATAAATTCCTAATTTCCATCTGAGACTTCATCAGCCTGGCCTTCACAGTCCATATTTCTATCAGCATTTTTTTCATTGTCAAGGCAACACAATCTATCCGCATTTTGGTCACAATCATTTAACCAGTCTCTAACAAGTTTAAAATTTTCCCTCATCTTCTTGTCTTCTTCTGAGCCCTCCAAACTCTTCCAACCTCTGCCCGTTACCCAGTTCCAAAGCTGCTTCCACATTTTCAAGTATCTTTATAGCAATGCCCCACTTCTCAGTACTGATTTTCTGTTAGCCCATTTTTGCATTGCTATAAAGGAATACCTGAGACTCAAGTAATTGATAAAGGAAAGTTTATTTGGCTCCTGGTTCTGCAGGCTGTACGTGAAGCAGAGTGATAGTATCTGCTTCTGGTGAGGGCCTGGGGAAGCTTACAATCATAATGGAAGGTAAAGGGGAGCCAGCATGTCACATGCTGAGAAAGGGAGCAAGAGAGAGGGAGGGGAGCAGTGCCAGGCTCTTTAATTTTTTTTATTTCACTAGCCTTTGGAGTACAAGTGTTTTTTTGGTTACATGGATGAATTTTATAGTGGTGAATTCTGAGATTTTAGTGCAACCCATCACCCAAGTAGCAAATATTGCACCTAATGTATAGTTTTCTTTCATCCTTGGTCCCCCCCTTCCCCTTTCTGAGTCTCCTAAGTCTATCACTCTGTATGCCAGGCTCTTCTAAACAGCCAGATCTCACATGAGCTCATAGAGTGAGACCTCAATCATTACAACAAGGATGGCACCAAGCAGTTCATGAGGGATGCACTCCCATGACCCAGACACCTCCCACCAGGCCCCACCTCCAACATCAAGGATCACATTTCAGCATGAGATTTGAAGGGGACCGACATTCAAACCACACCAGACACTAACCTCATTATGGGGGTTCCACCCTCGTGACCTCATCTAATCCTAATTACTTCTCAAAGGCCCGGCTTCCTAATACCATCCCATTAAGGTTAACATTAAGGGTTTTGACATATGAATTGGGCAGGGGAAGGGGACACTGAACACTACCCAACTACTTTTCTCTTTGCCTTTTGGTTTCTTTGAAATATTTCATAATTTTGAAAAATAACTTTAAAAATAAAAAGGCCAGGCATGGTGGCCATGTGTGTAATCTCAGCACTTTAGGAGGCTGAGGAGGGTAGATCACTTCAGTTCAGATGTTTGAGACCAGCCTGGGCAAAATGGTAAAACCCTGTTTCTACATAAAAATATAAAACTCAGTCAGGCATGGTGTTGCATGCCTGTAGTCCCAACTACTTGGAAGGCTGAGGTGGGAGGATTGCTTGAGCCCAGGAAGTTGAGGCTCCGGTGAGCTGAGATTGTGCCACTGCACTCCAGCCTGGATGACAGGGCAAGACCCTGTCTCCAAAAAAATTAGGAAAATGCTAACAAAATGAAAAATGGACATAAAATTTGAAGGCAAAAACATTAAGTGGGACAAAGAAGGATATTTTCATAATAATAAAAGGTAGCGTTCATCAAAAGACATGGTGGTAAATCCATGTTTATGTACCTAACAACATAGATTTAAAGTCAGTGATGAACACTCAATTACAGAGACAGAAATTATCACACATCTCTTAAACAGACAAAAAATAATGACTCCTTTGAGTAACACAATTATTAAGCTTGATCTATGTTATGATACATGGATATGGGTATACATATGCATATTTAAATCCAATGAGGAATACACAGGAAACATTTACAAACATAGATGACTCAGTAAAGATCACAGAGAGAATCCCAACAAATTGTAGAGACACTTTAAGCACAATGTGATAAAATTAGAAATGGAAAAAGTCCCCCCCAAATTATTATTTTATTAAAGAAAAAATCAAAAACAAAATTATGAATGTATTAAAATGAACAGTGAGTACACATTAAATATACAAATATACAGAATGTGGAACAAACTGAATTGAAAATGCACACACTACATAAATTATAAGTGAAATCTAGAAAGAAATGAGCCAAACATTTAATATAAATACAGCAAAATTAGTCCAAATAATGTAAAAATATGAATTAAGGATAAAATTAGATATTAACACATAGAATAAAATATTAGGTTCCATTAACAAAATCACTGGAGTAGATTTTAAAACTAATAGGTCAAAGACATCTGATTAAGAAAAAAGATAAAAAAACATTAGGAATGAGAAAGGAATATTATTACACACACAAGGAGATTAAAAATAAAAAAGAAACACTCTAAGTCTTCCAATTAAAAAGGAGAATTGACCACAAACATTTAGTCTTCTCTCTCCCTAGACACAAATATACTGCCATTAAATTAATGTGTATTTAAAAAAATTTATAAACCCACCAGAATGAAGGACTGGGAGAGGCATTTCCATTCACGTTTAAAAAACAGCAAACTAGAAATCGATAAGAACTCCCCTAATCTGATAAAGAGCAGTTACATAAAACCTACAGCAAACAAACATCATACTTAATGGTGAATGAGTGAAAGTTTTTCCATAAAGAGCAAGGAAAGAATACCGGTTATTACTATCCCCATTTCTGCTCATCATTGTATTAGAGGTCCTAGACAATGCAATCATCAAGAAGAAGAAATTAAAAATGTAAATGATAGGAGGAAATAGAACTGCCATAACATGCAGATGACATTTTTGTGAAAGTAAAGCCTAAAAGTATCTTCAGATGATCTAGTACAATTTATAAGTGAATTTATCAAGATGACTGGATAAAATGTCAACATATAAAACTATATATACAATTGTATTTCTACATATCAGGAAGAACAATAAGAAAATGAAACTAAGGCTACTTACTAGAACATCAAGAAGTGTACAAATAGGAAAAAATTGAACAAAATATGTACAAAACCCGCTGTAGAGAAAATTACAAAATATTATTGAAAGAATGTAGAGACCTACATAAGACATCAAGTACTGGGACAAGTAGATACATGGATCGGAATAAACAATCTAGAAATAGATCTACACACAGATCATTGGCTGAACTACAACTAAGGCTGCAGCAACATTCAGTGGGGAACAGATACTCTTGGTGCTGGAGCGACTGAATAGCCTTGGAAAAAATAATCTTGATCTCTACCTCACATTGCAAGAATTAAAGATTGTGATCTAAATGAGCCAAAGATGGTCCCCGTATAGTGACTCTTTATTGGCCACTTCTTCACAGCAGGCTGGTGCCAAATTCAAATTCTTATACATCAGTTGCTTTAAATATAGCCCAAGTAATATTTTTGGCCATTCAGAACCTGCCTGCCTTGCATACCCTGCAAAAGTGCACCTAGCCTCTGCCAGCCATAGATAAAACAAATTCGGGCTATAAAAGACCCCAAGCTGCTGGTGCCCCTCAGAGCTCTCTGAGCCACATCACCCGGACACATAACCCCTCCTCCAATTCCGTTCTTCACTGGGAGTTCCACTGCCCTCTTCCCTTTTGTGGGCAGTGGCCCCACGCCACTATCTCAGGAGGTCTCCTGCTTTAGGGAACTTCCCCTCTTGTACAATGTGTCCTGGTGCCACCCAAATGACAGCTTGTTTTGTAATACTGACATCTCATGATGATCATGTCTTTTCTTGTCTGAGCCCTGAAATCTTCAAACTTGCTACATGGGGTGATAAGGATGGGATTTTTGGCAATGATCAAGGAATTGGTCAGTGGGATCATCACGTGGCAAATCGATACCAGATGGCTTCAAGTAGTTAGGGCTCAAATCCAGAATGCCTCCATATCAGTTTGGTATGGCATTGCTCTGTGCTCTGTTATATTAAGAATGCGGTGATAATTTTAGAGATAATCTCTAAGTCTCTCTAGGCTGGTCTTGGACTGACTGTGTCTCTTCTCCTGTCTCCATTTATTTAGTTATTTTGTTTTATATTTATGAGACAGGGCCTAGCTTTGTTGCCCAGGCTGGAGTGCAGTAACATGATCACAGCTCACTGCAGGCTCAAAATCCTAGCCTCATGTGATCTTTCCGCCTCAGTGTCCTGAGTAGCTGGGACTGCAGGTGTGCGCCATTACACCTGGCTATTTATTTTTACTTTTAGTAGAGACGGGGTCTCACAATGTTGCCCTGACTGGTCTCAAAGTCCTGGGTTCAAACAATCCTCCTGCCTTGGCCTCCCAAAATGTTGGGATTACAGGCATGAGCCACTGCACCCGGCCTGTGTGATACTATTCTGTTGTGGTCTTTTCCTGTGCTTCATTACCCTGGTCATGCCAGTATTTGAGTGAATTCATCTCATTAGAACTGACTTTTGGGGTCAGAGGTGTGGTATTGCCCGGGGAAGGAGGTCAGCTTGCTGCCTGGGGCCCCACTAGACAGGTGCCAAACACTATATGGCCTGTAGGACCGCACACATAAAGGGGAGGAGTACAGATCTCTGAACTGACCCCATGATGGGCTAGAGTGGGAGGAGTTCCCTGTGGCCAGGCCAGTGATTTGGGGTACTCTGAGACAAGAGGACATTCCTATTGTTGGGGACCACTATGGCAGGTACATGAGCTGATCAGGCAGAGACCCTAGACTGAGGCCACTGCCATATGCACAGCTGGGGGAGATGCCTTTACAAGCAGTTAGCATGCCACAGCTGTTGTCTTTTTTTTTTCTTTGAGGCAGAGTTTCGCTCTTGTTGCCCAGGCTGGAATGCAATGGTGTGATCTCAGCTCACCACAACCTCCGTCTCCAGGGTTCAAGCGGTTCTCCTGCCTCAGCCTCCTGAGTAGCTGGGCTTACAGGCGCCTGCCACCACACGTGGCTAATTTTATTTATTTATTTAGTAGAGACTGGGTTTCGCCATGTTGTCAGCCTGGTCTCGAACTTCCCACCTCACGTGATGTGCCTGCCTTGGCCTCCCAAAATGCTGGTATTACAAGCGTGAGCCACCGCGCCTGGCCCGACATTCAGTTATTCTTTTGTGGATGTCATCTCTGTAGCCGCTTCACAGAGAAATATCGATATCCCAACCCTTGGGCTGAGTCAGATAAAGCATTGCTTAAAGTGACCAAAGGCAAAAAAGTTTATGTCCCAGAACCTCCAGGCTCTCCAAAGGAGGTGGCTGTCCTATTGAATTCCAGCCAGGGGACCCATGTTGGGCTTGCTCACAGCTGCTTCTCACCAGGACGTTTCACATACAGGAGTGGGCAGTCCAACCTCCACGGACTACCAGAAGGAGAGGACCTTGGAAAGAGGACTTGCGCCCTCTAGTGGATGAGACAGCACAATACCACGGTGAGCGACTGAGGAAATAATTCGTTTCCTTTGCCACTCACTGACCACCTGCAAAGTCAAAAAGACAGAAGACATAACAGGGGAGGGTCAAGGGGAGGCCGTTTCTTTTTTCTTTTTTGTTTTCTTTTGAGATGGAGTTTCGCTCTTGATGTCTAGGCTGGAGTGCAACGGCGCGATCTCAGCTCACTGCAACCTCTGTCTCCCCAGGTTCCAGAGATTCCCTTGCCTCAGCCTCCCTAGTAGCTGGGATTACAGGTGCCCACCATCACGCCCAGCTAATTTTTTGTATTAAGAGAGGCCATGTCTTATCTGGAGGAGGAGACACCCTCTGTATCACCCAGAGGCCCTGCCTGTCCTTAAGAACCTAGCCCAGGAACCAAACGAAAAAGCAGCTGCCTGGCACGGGCTGAATTGAATCACTTGGCTGCCCCAAGACCGGATGGAAAAGTGGATTCTGAACAATTAGTGCAGAAGCTGAGAGTGGCCCCCAGGAGGCTTTGCACCGCAG
The DNA here is from genome assembly GCF_049354715.1 of Callithrix jacchus. Lineage (NCBI taxonomy): Eukaryota > Metazoa > Chordata > Mammalia > Primates > Cebidae > Callithrix > Callithrix jacchus. The sequence continues at coordinate 48,857,048 of NC_133524.1, read as the reverse complement.
GCCATGTGCACCTGGTCGGAATGGATTTTGCATTTTTGTGAATTGTGGTGGCTTGGAGAGCTGCCCACCCTATATGAGGCCTCATAACCCGCCGGGCAGAACGGCGATGGAGAACGCTAGCTGAGGCCGAAGATGTCCTCCATCAGCTCGGCACATTCCAGCGGGATTATCTGGCGGCAGATGGTGCGGCATGAGGACTCTGTACCCCGAGGAGGCTGAATGGAGTGCTTAGTCCATGGTGGCTTCTCAGGGGGGCCTGACAAGCACAAGTCCTGTTCCTGTCAGTGACGGCTAAGGCTAAACAACCCACCAGTCCATGGCTGCCCTGGGTGGAATAGAAACCCATGGTGGACAAACTCAGCCCAGTGTTGCCTGCAATCGTGAAAACAATGCCCCACCTGGCCCAAATCACAAGGAGCATCACCAGCGAGGCCACCCCCTCCTAGTCCAAATGAACCACCAGCAGCCAGGCCCCCGGTTGAGCGGGAACCCTGAGATGCACGGAAGATGTCATCTGTTAGTCACGGTTCTGCAGAGCAACAAAACAAATAGGAGGTGATGCGTCTACGTCTATGAGGAGATATACAGGATTTATTATAAGGAATTGGCCCACACCGATCCAGAAGCCCACAAGTCCCAAGACCTGTAGTTGGCGAGCTGGGGACCCAGGAGAGTGGGTGGCACAGGTCCAGTGTGACGACCAGCAGGCCTGAGGCCGAGGAAGGGCTGACGTTTCTGTTCATGCTCCAAGGCGGGAATAAATGGCTTCTCAGCCCCTGCAGTCAGGCAGGCAGAGGGGCTGACTCTTATTCAGCGGTCTTGTTTTACTCAGGCCTTCAACTGACTGGGCAGGGGACCCCACATCCGGGAGGGAGGTCAGCTTCACTCAGTCTTCCAGAGAAAGGTTAATCTCACCCAGAAACACCCTCATAGCCACACCCAGAACAGTTTGACCCAGTGTGTGGGCACCCTTGTGGCCCAGGCAAGTTGACAAGTAAAATTCACCATCACGGGTTGTATGGACTCCTAAGGGACAAGAGGATCCCAAATGCGAAGTGCTCTGATAAATCGGTGGAACAACACAGCAGGAGCCGGGGTGGGGGGCGGCGTGGCAGGCCCCTGCTTCCGAGGCAGCCTAGCCTTCAGCACCTGCCTTGATCTCTGCCAATGACAGGGGCCCGCCCCACACAGATCCCATGGGAAGCAGCCCCTCGGGCAGATGATCACCCTTTACCACATTAACTGACGTTTGCTCTCTGGCAAATGAATGCCCCGGGCGGGCTCTCAACAAGGGTGCTGGAATCTCCCTCATCCCAGGCAGCATTCAAATTTAAAGGGCCCTCCCCAGGAGGTGGCCCGCTGGGGAGGAGGAGCCAGGAAAGCATCATCACCCACTTCCCATTCCAGTTGGCCCAGGGTTGCTAAAAGACGTTTTTGTCCTGGTTGTTGTCCCCAATCCGCCCCGTGTCCCATCACTGGAACGGGCCCTCTCAGTCAGAGGGTGAGCTCAGGGAATAGCCTAAGGCTCCTGAGCGCCGCTGCTGCCGGGTGGGAGCGGGTTAACCAAGCCGCTTCCCCTGCGAATGTCGGGGTCCACTTGCCCCACAGCAGCTGAGGCAAGGCCTGCTGCGCTGACTTGGTTAGGGAAGGGGAACGACCTCCTACCATCTCGCCTTCCAGCTCCCTGGTATGAGCGGTGCTGAAAGCCACTACTAAAGAGTGAGGCGAACTCCAGACTACGGAGCCTTACACAAGGCTGTCCCCTGGCTTGGAGCGCTTCTGGCCAGACATTGTCGCCTTAAGCCACATTCAAAACAACCTGGCTAAATAGTTTGGAGCTAAAGACTCTGCTGACATGTTCTGTTCCATAAAAATGGTGAGTCCCAGGAGACTCACCACAATCGCCTTCCCCTTTCGGGGCCAACAGGACACCTTGCACTGGTTGACCCTGGGGTCGTTCAGCTCCCCACCCCCACCCCCGATTGCACATGGGATCTGGGTGCTGCCTGCACCCCCAGCACGGCTCGGCTTTATCATCACATCCGCAGCATGTTCCTCACTGAAACGACCAAGATGCTGTCCCACAGGCAGTCGCAGCCCTGAGTGTGTACCTCACTCCAAGGGGATGGGCAGCTGCCCCTTCAAAAGTCCATGGCCCTACCCAGTCTGTTGAATTTGGGGGCTCCTTCTAAGACTCAAAAGGGCAAACATTCCCAATCCTGTAAAAGACAAGCTCCCAGACCCACAGCCTCCCACACTGGCAAGGACACCCAACTATGGCAGGCGGGTTTGGATTCCGGTGCCACCACATTCCCCACTTCCAATATTTTCTGGGTGCTATCTGTAGAGTCTCCCTTACCTATTCCACTCTCCAGCCGGGACCTGAGCAACAGAAGCCACATAAACATGTGGAAGCTGTTACATCATCTTCCCCACCTGCCCTGACAGTAGGACTCACAGTGAGAAGATCCAGCCGCCTCCAAATTTGCTTCCCGGAGCATCTGCCCCAAATGCACGGGCGAGCACCTACCCATGGGCTTCTATATGCGGCTGCTAGCCTCAGCCCAAAGGTGCCTCGAGAGAGTCACCACCTGACGGCGCCCTGGGCACTTCGGGAAACAGAGGCCCTTCCTGGGACACAGCCCATCACCCTGCACGCCAAGATTCATAGTATGGCCTGAGCAGTGGGAGAAGCTCCCCCTAAAACCGAATCAGCAACAGAAGCCCCTGATCAAAATAGAAATGGGCTCCACGGGCTCCAGCTAAACTCTGCCCTCCTGGAGTGCCACAAGCCCATGAGCAAATTGCCACATAACCTGCTGGGGAGGAAAACTTGCCAAACCGTAGAAATGCTTCCACTCCCAGGCAGCAAACCACCTTGCCATGAATGTACCTATGTAACAATCTTGCATGATATGCACATGTATCCCAGAATCTAAAGTACAATGAAAAAGAAAAGAAAAGAAAAGAAAAAGAAATGCCTCCACCCCTTGCTCGAGGAGACCAGAAGGAGGAAGACCACGGCACTCTCAAAACAAGAAAAGCAGCACCTTTTCTTTACAGATGGAGGCACATGGGCAATACGGGAGCCAGGCAATGACACCCGCAGCCCGGAACCTCAGTCAACCAGTCCAGTTTCCATGCGGGCTGAGCTGCGTGCACTACTCCTAGCAACAGACCATGCTCTTGGCAAACATGCCCCCAAGGTATTTCACTGACTCCAGGTCAGAGGCTAATGGGCTGACTACATAGTTGGGGCGTTGGCAAAACCAAGGTTGAAAATACAAGACCCAGACATTTGGGATAAAGAGATGGGGGCTGTAAATTGCCGAATTCGCTCTGCTCTGCCTATGTTTGTGCACCTTAGCATTGCTAATATTAAGCAAGACGCGGAGGAGGTGCAATATCATGCCAAGAACAAGCTAATGAAACCAGCAGGCAGGGCTGCGAAGGAGGGCGAGTCCTCGGTCCCTGGGGACAAGCCATCTGACTTCTTCTACCAATGGGCACATGAGGTCAAGGCACTTGGGCACCACGAGGTTGTGAAAATGGGTTGTGAAGAGAGGAGTTGACCCAGCAGAGGGACATTTAAACAAAGTCATTAGGGACCGTACCAGCGCCAGCAATCTAGACGTTGGGGCCACCACATGGGAGGAAAAATTTAGAGAGAAGAAGGGCTACATCAAAACTGGCAAACTGACTCCTTGGGCATCTCCCTGCAGCAGCTGGAACCGTGAAATACACCTGAACAGTGGTGGATACCTACACAGGCATCTATCGGCTTACCCACGCAAGGCAGCCACCTCTATTCATGTTATTGAGAGAGAATCTGTAGGAAAATGGCCCCTCAAGTGGTAAAAAGAAAGTACTGCCCATAGGCCTGATCATTATGCCACATGCCTATGCCATGACTACACCATATTGAAATTCACAATAGATGAAGAGACCACTAGCAGGACACTGTCACCCCTGCTGGTGTACAAGCCCACACCAGAGACAGTTACTGGCTTTCACAAGACATGGGAGCCCAGCGTTGTTAGAGCAAAGGAACTTCCAGCTGGTACTTTCATCTTTACCTCCTCCCTCCTGGAAAGTACAGGGCCGAGCCACTTCCCTTCAATCCCGATGAGGATCTCATGAGGACCACCCACTAGGACCATCCTCAGCCTGTGTCTCCTCACCCTGTGGAGCAGGCATCTGCAGAGAGAGATGCCCTCATCCCACGACCCATGTCCTCCACTGAAGGTACCATAGGACACAGCTGGACCTGTTCCCCACACCCAAACGTTTTATCCCTCCAAACCACTAATGCCACTTGAGTGATACCCAAGGGACAATCCAATCCCTACTCCTGGCCACAGATGACCTCTGACTTTAACCCCTATTGTGTTGCTGTGCCCTTTTCTTATCTAGGAAGCTGGTACCTTCGCCAGTGTCAAGTACACATCCACTGATGGTTCACCCTACCCTGGTCATCTATACGCTACTGCTGACCAAGGTATGTCTTTTTTTTCTTTTTTTGAGACAGAGTTTTGCTCTTGTAGGCTGGAGTGCAATGGTGCAATCTTGGCTCCGTGCAACCTTCACCTGCTGGGTTCAAGCAATTCACCTGCCTCAGCCTCCCGAGTAGCTGGGATTACAGGTTTATGCCAGCATGCCCAGCTAATTTTTGTATTTTTAGTAGAGATGGGATTTCAACATGTTGGTTAGGTTGGTCCTGAACTCCTGACCTCAGATGATCCACCCACCTTGGCCTCCCAAAGTGCTGGGATTACAGGTGTGAGCCACCACACCTAGCCTGAATACTAGTCATTAGGGGCCATCCAGTGATCAGTTTTTGGCCAAAATAACCCCTACAGGGTGTCAAATAGTATCATAATGTGTTGAACCATTTAGCAAGACTAGTCTGGTGCCAAGCATTGACATTTTTAGTAATAGAGACCCTCAGGTAGATCTAAACCAAGAGAACTTTAGGTTGAGTCTACATGATATGCCTTTTTTGTTAAATTGTACAAAAGTGAGATAACCTCTGAATATATACCATCTCTTCCTCAAAGCTTTCTCAATTCCATTTTGGTGGAAGTTCAGTTTTAAAATATAAAATTCACAAAATAGTCCCAAGTATTATTTCAGTGGAGAGAGGAATCTCCATTTTTAGGGATGGTATGATAAGGAGCTTAGCTTTTTGTTTTTCTGGCCTATTGTGTTTGACATCTAAAAAAGTCTCGCAGAGGTTGAGTCCAGTTACCTTACAAGTTGGTTGATCTATTACAAGGAGTTGCTTGATCAATTACAAGGAGTTGGTTTAAGTGGAAGTAAGGTGTCACTGAAAGAAGGTTGAGACAAACCCAACAGTTAGTTTGAATGCATATTTTAGTCAAATCATGAGCAAATTGTAGAGTCAAGCCCTACAGGGTCGTGGGGTGTTCCCTATCACTGTGCTGAGGCACAGGATCCGAGAAACAAAGAGACAGGATAGAATTTGCGGCACAGGTGGTGGCGTTCAGTATCGTAAAGATACCTGCTGTATGGCAGGCTTGGAGCAAGCTGAAGGACTTGAAGGGCTGGAAAAGACACCTGGGCTCTGTGGGGGTGTGGGGGGCGCATGCCACCTATGATCAAAGACAGGCGAGGCCCCCGAACATCCAGGAGCATCTTATTTATTGGGTATAGGTTAGGGGGCAGGGTAGTGAGTGAGGTTAACTTAAGGATGGTGATAGGGTCAAGATAATCACATTTGTGATAAGCAAAGGGTTCACCCCCATTAGGTCACCGAGGCAAGGAGGTGGGCCGTGTGCAGCAAGGGGTCCACCCCCATTAGGTCACCGAGGCAAGCAGGTGGGCCGTGTGCAGCAAGGGGTCTACCCTCATTAGGTCACTGAGGCAAGGAGGTGGGCCGTGCACAGTGAAGAGGGTGCAGTGTGCAATTTTGCTTATCTAGGGGCAGGCTACTTCTACGGAATTCTATAGGAGGATGCTTTGAGTCAGCCCAGTAGCGACAGAGCTGACAGGGTCTACCGCCACCTGCTGGCAGCTTCCAATGATTTCTTGGGAGGATGCTTTGAGTCAGCACCGTAGCTAGAGATTTGACAGGTTATACAGCCACCAAAGTGCGATTATACCAGAGGGGTTTTAAGCCCTCGGATGCTTGCGGGCTTGCCCTCCTGAGGCCAGCTTTCCACAAGAACTGGATGCAAGGTACTGCAACTCCTTTTCAGGAGGAGTGACTCTTGCTCCAAGCCTGCCATATAGCAGGTATCTTTACGATACTGAACGCCGCCACCTGGGCCGCAAATTCTTGTCCTGGTATAGCTGCTGTTTTTCCCTTAAATCATGCTCTGCACAGTGTCTGCTCTAGACATTCCTCCGACTATAAGCAAGATAAGATTATATATATATATGGCTGCTTATTAATTCATGCTCTGTGCCGTGTCTGCTCTAGGCATTCCTTCGACTATGAATTAATTTATATATATATATGGAAATAGCTGAGTAGTAAGATAATCTTCAGGCACTAATTGTTCAGACTATAAACTAATATGTTATTATATATAAAGGATTATATAAAGGAAATAACTGAGTAGTAACACCATAAACTAAGATATTCTTCAGGCACGAATTGCGCTGGGGATCTGCTTAGCTCTCCTTCCTCAGTGCCCAGATGGGGGGTTACCCACACAAATTGCAATCACATGTTGGAGTCATACCAAGGAGTGTCTTAGGATGTGAAAAGAAATGCTGAAGATAGGGGCCTTATATATACCATACTAGGAAGTAAAACTTGTTTTGCAACAGTCCAGAAACTTAAACCATCAAAGAGGAAAGAAATAACTAGAAAAATAAGAAATAATATCCTACAGATTGAAGTGTGACAATATGTGATCCAGGTGTCTTATTCTACAGGGTCTTACACAGAAGCTGTGGGTCTGTTGGTCTTAGGTGGGAGCATTCACCTTCATGCTAAGTAAAACCCACTGAGGAGATCCATGTTCTGTATGATGTGTCACAGGGTCCTGTCAAATTCCCAAGGAATAACAATGGGAAAATATCTCAGAACTTACAGCACTGGATATGCACCAAAGGCGGAATGGTCACAATGTACAATCACCATCGCTTATTGCAGAGGGTGCATTTCCATACATGAAAGGCTATTCTGTTCTGGAGAGCACCAAGTTGTGTGTCTGGGCTTCTAGCTGAGTTTAAGAATAGGAGCTTGGAAGAGGGTGGAGGACAAGAGAAAAACCCATGTGGTGGCATGATCAGAAGCCTTCTCAGAATGAGGATGCCAGTGCTAAATTTAGTTGTGTTTCTTTGAAATAGAGAATCCCTCCTATATCACTACAAATTAAGGAAAGTCATCTACTGCTTGTGAGCGCATGGTGTGTGCATGTGTGTGTGTGTGTGCATGTGTGTTTGTAGAATTCAAGGCTGAATTCTACTATTGGGTTCAAAAGGTGCAGGAGAACCAATGCAACATAAGAAAAACTCCAAGGAGAACCCAAACTGAGCGAAATAAGCACATGCCTAGGAAAACATGTAGATAATAGATTTACATGTTTTTGCAGGTGGCAGGATTTCCGTTTTGTATGGATGAATAATATTCCATTGTATATATACAGCACATTTTCTTTATCCATTCATCTGTTGACAGATCCTTACATTGTTTCCATATCTTGGCTATGCTGTTGTGAATAATGCTACAATGAACATGGGGGTGCAGACATCCCTTCGAGGTACTGATTTCATTTCCTTTGGAATATATACCCAGAAGTGGGATTACTGGATCACAAGAGAGTTCTATTTTTAATTTTTGACAAACACCCATACTATTTTTTATCATGGCCATACCAATTTACATTCCCATCAATAGCACACAAGGGTTCCCTTTTCTCCACGTCCTCACCAACACTTGTCTCGTCTTCTTGATGATAGCTATTCTAACAGGTGTGAGATAATACCTTATTATGGTTTTTATTTGCACTTTCCTCATGATTAGTGATGTTGAGCATCTTTTTGTATACCTGTTGGCTATTTGTATGTCTTCTTTGGAGAAATGTCTATTTGGGTCTTTCGCCCATTTTAAAATCAGGTTGATTTTTGCTATTGAGTTGTGTGAGTTCCTTAAATATATTTGATATATAGTTTGTGCATATATACATATATATATATTTTTTGAGACGGAGTTTCGCTCTTGTTACCCAGGCTGGAGTGCAATGGCGTGATCTCGGCTCACCGCAACCTCCACCTCCTGGATTCAGGCAATTCTCCTGCCTCAGCCTCCCGAGTAGCTGGGACTACAGGCGTGCACTGCCATGCCCAGCTAATTTTTGTATTTTTAGTAGAGACAGGGTTTCACCATGTTGACCAGGATGGTCTCGATCTCCTGACCTCGTGATCCACCCGCCTCGGCCTCCCAAAGTGCTGGGATTATAGGCGTGAGCCACTGTGCCCGGCCAGTTTGTGTATATTCTATGCAGAAACGTTTCAGTTTGATGTAGTACCAGTTGTTTATTTTTGCTTTTGTTATAGGAGCTTTTGGTGTCATATCAAAAAACATCATCGCCAAGATCATATCAAGGAGCATTTCCTCCGTGTTTTCTTCCAGGAGTTATATGGTTTCAAGCCTTACATTAACTCTTTAATCCACTTTGAATTAATTTTTGTGTATGGTGTAGGATACGGGCCTAATTTTATTCTTCTGCAAGTGAATATCCAGTGTTCCCAATACCATTATTGAAGAGACTATCCTTCTCCACATTGTGTATTCTTGGCATTCTTGTCAAAGATTGGTTGACCCTAGACTCCATTCATGGTAAGTGCCCTGTACAGGTGTACCAGTTTTATCTTTTATACTATACTTTTTTTTTTTTATTTTTTGAGATGGAGTTTCGCTCTTGTTACCCAGGCTGGAGTGCAATAGCGCGATCTCGGCTCACCGCAACCTCCGCCTCCTGGGTTCAGGCACTTCTCCTGCCTCAGCCTCCCGAGTAGCTGGGATTACAGGCACGCGCCACCATGCCCAGCTAATTTTTTTGTATTTTTAGTAGAGACGGGGTTTCACCGTGTTGACCAGGATGGTCTCGATCTCCTGACCTCGTGATCCACCCGCCTCGGCCTCCCAAAGTGCTGGGATTACAGGCTTGAGAGACCGCGCCCGGCCTATACTACACTTTTTCTATGTTGAGATACGCAAGCACTTACCATTGTGTTATAGTTGACTACAGTATTCATTTTGATTAACTCAAAATCAACTGACCTGTGATTTTGACTACATACACCGAAGTCCTTTACCATTGCTATATTATTGCGCTGTAAGTCAGTCATAGTTCCTGTCCATACTCAAGGAGAGGGAATTATGAGAGGCATGAACAAGTGGCAGGAATCATGAGGTCACCATAGGGTCTATACACCACAAGGCGCACCACATTGTAAACGGTTGATATTTCCTTACATGTATCTAATCTATAGATTCTCCTCCATCATGGCTTTTCTTACACATTTTATTTGTTGTTGCAAAACCCAGGCCATTTGTCCCGTACAGTTTCCCACAATGTGCATATTGCTGACTACATCCCTGTGATGTTGTCAATCATGTTTTTCTATCCTTGCATTTCCTACAAATGGATGGTCTTATCTAAAGGTTCATCACGTTCAAATTCTATTCTTTTTTTTTTTTTTTTGCAAGACTACCACATAGGAGACCATTACAAGAGACACATATTGACTGGTTATCTCTCCTCTCTCTCTCTCTCTCTCTCTCTCTCTCTCTCTCTGTCTCTCGTTTTGAAATAGGGTCTCACTCTGTTGCCCAGGTTGGAGTGCAGTGGTGCGATCATAGCTCACTGAAACCTTTGCCCCCTGGGCTCAAGGGATCCTCCCACCTCAGCCTTTCAAGTAGCTGAGATCATAGGCATGTGCCACTGTGCTTGGCTAATTTTACCGTGCTTGGCTAATTTTGTATTTTTTGTACAGTGTCTTGGCATGTTGCGCGGGCTGCTCTTGAACTCCTGGGCTTCAGTGATTCACCTGCCTCAGCCTTCCACAGTGCTGGGATTACAGGCATGAGCCACCACAGCTGGCTGGTCATCTCTTGTTATAATGGTATCAGCTGTTGATGATCACTTTCTATATCCATTAATTCACCATGGTAAAATCTAATTCCCTTATTCTTTCTATAACTGTTTCATACAGTTCACTTAGGAAAGTCCGGATAAATGCTTAATGATTTCCTTTTCAAACCAGTTCTCAAATAATGAGATGATTCTCTAGTATCCTCCAAAGATTACCAATAATATTTTAAACGTGTCATTGTGAATTCATGAATTTAAACACATTTGCTGTATTTTGATCCATTACAGTTATTATTCCTATTGATGCATAGTTGTTCCATCTTTGGCTGATGGGAAGATATTTGAGTTAACTTTTGAGTCTGACATGAATTTACTACTATTTGAGAGCTTCTTTTTCTGTTGTTCCTGTTTCCCACTTTACCATGTATCTTTGCTGCCCAGACCTGGAATCAAAGTGCATCATCTACATTAGGATTCACACTTTGCGTTGTGCATTCTATGGGTTGGACAAATGTAAAATGACATGTATGTACTATTACAGTATTATCCAGAATAGTTTCACTGACCAAAAAATCCTCTGTGTTCTGCCTATTCATCCTTCCTTCTCTCCAACCTCTGAGAATCTGATCTTTTTACTGTCTCCATAGTTGCACATTTCCAAAATGTCATATAGTTGGATCATACGGTATGTAGCCCTTGTAGACTGGCTTTTTTCACTTAGTTTCAGCGTTGCATTTTCATGGCCTTAATAGCATCTTTCTTTTTGGTACGGAATAATATCCCATTGTCTGGATGTACCCCAATTTATTGATTCACTTACTAAAGGATATTTTAGTTGCTTCCAAGTTGGGGAATTATGAATAAAACTGCTACAAACATCCATACACAGATTTTTGTGTGGACACAGATTTTCAAATCTTTGAGTAAATACTAAGGATCACAACTGCTGAATATGCTAAGAGTGTGTTTAGTGTTATAAGACACTGCCAAACTGTCTTCCAAAGTTACTGTACCATTTTGCTGTCCCACAAGCCATGAATGAGTGCTCCTATTGCTCCACGTCCTTGCCAACATTTGGTGTTATCAGTGTTCTGGTTTTGGCCATTCTAAGAGGTGTGGTGGCATCTCATTCTTGTTTTAATTTGCAATTCCCTAGTGGCATATGATGTATGAACATCTTTTCATATGCTTATTTGCCATCTGTGTATCTTTTTTGGTTAGGTATCTATTGAGATCTTTTGCCTATTTTTAAATTGGGTTGTTTGTTTTTCATTGTTGAGTTTTAAGAGTTCTTTGTATCTTTTGAATAATACATCTTTTGCAAATGTTTTCTCCGAATCTGTGGCTTGTCTTTTTATTCTCTTGACACATTTTGTTTCTTTTTATATTGTGCACCTGTAGGATACATTTCCAGAAGTGGGAGTGCTTGGTCATAGGTAAATAATTTTCTGATTTTGTTAGAAGCACCGAATTAGCCCCATAAGAGCTGCACTATTTTTATTTTGTACTTCCAACATCACTATATGAGAGTGCCTGTGTCCCCACTCTCTCCTCAACTGGGTGTTCTTTTTTTTCTGATGTCATAGGTAAAGGATAATATCTCAGTGTGGTTTAACTAACAAATTACCCCAAAACTTAACAGCTAAAATAACAAATTGTAATTATATCACAGTTTCTGTGGGTTAAGAATCTGTGAGTGGTATAGCTGGGTGCCTCTGACTCAAGGTTTATCACGAGGCTGCAGTCAAGAGGTCACCCGGGGATACAGTCATTTGAACGATTGACTGGACCTGGGGGGAGGATACACTTTTAAGCTCATTCACATGGCTACTGAACAGAGGGCCTTAATTCTTTGCAGGCTGATGAACTATGGACCTTGGTCTTTGCTACACTATGCGGGCCTCTCAATACAGCTTTTCAAAACGGGATCTTTCTTTTGCCAGTGCAAGTCAGCCAGCTAGAGGGAGTACCCAAGACAGAAGCCACGATCTTTTCATAACTTAATCTTGGATGTATCTTCTCATCACTTTTCCTGTATTCTCTTCATTGAAAGTGAATCAGTAAGGTCAGTCTACACTCAGGAGACGGGATTACACAACCGAGTGACTAGGAGGAGGTGGTATCATTGTGGCCATCTTAGAAGCTGAATGCCATAATACACATTGATCTACCACATGTTGGTGAAGATGTACAGCAACTGGAACTCCCATAAATTCCTGGTAGGAGTGTGAAATGGCATAAACATCTCAGTTCAGTAGTTTCCTGTAAAGGTCAATTGTTCAATAGTTCGACAGTTTCTTGTAAAGTTAAACATATACTTAACATGTGACCAACAATTCCACACCTAGATTTCTTAAATCACGATCATTCATGAATGTGAGATATGGCAAGGTTTCTCTTCAGACAGCATGATCCTTTAATTCCCAGTACCCCCCACCACTTCTCTTTCTTCTTCTTTCCTTACTTTCTGCTTTTACTACGGGCCCAGGTGTGCCACAGCACCAGTGGCATTATCAGCACCAGCTCACATTCCTTTCCTTATTTGGGAAGAGATTGGCCCTCCAGCTCGCTGCAGACAACCCCTTCCCCCTTTCCCCTGTCTCCCTTACGTGCTCACCTTATCTGAGAAAAAGTTTAAATGTTTAGCGAATCAGGCATAGCTTAGATTGTGCAGTCTGACCCCAGTCAATGGGGAAAGGACACAGGGGCAGGAGTTTCATCAGGCACAAAAACTTGCATCCTCTTTAGTTCTTTGTGCTACTCTTGTGGTGATACGGGAAGTAACCCTCTGCACAGATGTAAATTTGCTTTGCTGAGAAATCCTTTGTCTGAATGCTTGGTTTTCTTGTGATTCTGAGCCCTATTTCCAACAATGAACTTTTATTTAGTCTGAAATACTTTTAGACTTACAGAAAAGTAGAAAAAATAGTACACAGTTCTTATACTCTCCTCATAAATATTTCTAAACATATAAGCGGCCAGGCTCCCCCTCTTCCTTCCTCCTCATCTGGATTTCCCCTGGGAAACTACAGCCACCCTTACCTTTCTGGAAGGCTGCAAGAAACCAAAGAAACTCAGCTTCAGACTCACTTCCTCCAGGAAGATTCCCTTCATGTTAACATGCTTCATAACAATGATATAATGATAAAAAGTAGAAATTGATATTAGAACAATATTATTAACTGACTTACACACTTCATTCCTGCTTCACCAGTTCTTCCACTCATGTCTCTTTTCAGTTCCAGGATCCAATTCAAGATATCTCATGGAGTTTAGTGTTCATGTCACTTTAGTCTCCACTAATCTGTGGCAGGCTCTTCATCTTCCTTTACCTTTCATGACCTTGACACTTTTGAAGAGTACTGGTCAGCTGTTTTGCAGAATGTCCTGTAATTTGAGTTTGACTTATGTTTTTCTTTTCTTTTTGAGACTGAGTTTCTCTTTTGCTGCCCAATCTGGAGTGCAGCGGTGTGATCTCAGCTCACTGTAACCTCTGCCTCCCGGGTTCAAGCGATTCTCTTGCCTCAGCCTCCCGAGTAGCTGGGATTACAGGCACACGCCACCACACCCACCTAATTATTGTGTTTTTAGTAGAGACAGCGTTTTGCCATGTTGGCCAGGATGATCTTCGACGTCTGACCTCAGGTAATCCACCTGCCTGAGCCACCCAAAGTGCTGGGATTACAGGTGTGAGCCACCACACCCGGCCTTTTTCTTATTAGATTGAAGTTACACATTTTTGGCAAGAATACTACAGAAGCAATGTGTCCTTCTCAGTGCATTATATCAGGGGACACATAATGGCTACATCATTTTACTGGTGATATTAACCTAGATCACTTGATTAACCTAGCGGAATCTACTATGTTCCTTCACGATGAAGTTACTAGTTTTTCCTTCGCAATTAATAAATATCTTGGGAAGGTACTCTGAAACTATGCAAATACACTTTCTCATCAAGGTTTTACCCACTCATTTTAGCATCCATGGGTGGATCTTACCTGCAACAATTATTACTGTAGTATTCCAATAGCTATTTTCCCTTCCCTCACTCTTTCTACATTTGTTAATTAGAATTATTCAGTAAGGAAGAGTTGTCCCTTTTACCCCCATTTATTTATGTATTCAGTTATTTATTTATAACAATTTGGACTCACACATATTTATTTTAATCTATGGGTTATAATCTATCATTACTTATTTTCTGTCTCAAATTATTCCAGCTTTGGCCACTGCAAGCTCTTTTAGTTTAGCTTACGGTGCTCTTTTGATATGACTCCATTTCTTTAAAAAAAGCACTTCCTGATCTCCTCAGACTACAAGGTGCTCCAATTCAACTACTTTTTCATGGAATCCTGGTTCCTTTTATTAGAGAATGGTATTTAGAAACCAAGATCTGACTGCTATATATGCTCATTGGTACTGAGTTATTATTGCTTCTAGACCCTCTCAGCTAACTTGGAAGCTTGGAAATATATGTATATATATTAACCCATGCATGCACACATATTCATTCTCATTCTCTCTCTCTCTCTCTCTGCCTCTGATTCCAATCCAACATCATAGGATTCATTCTAGTCTTTTCCATTTCCTTAATTATAACAGTGAGAAATCTAGCTCTCATTAACTACGATATATTTACTTATTTGTTCAACTCTAGTATTAGCATAAAGAACTTTCAGAATTGCTGACTCATACCCCTGGGAACAGCAAGTTTACTAACTAGAGAGTAGTATTTGTGTTCAATTATTTTTGTCTATACCCTTACTGTATCCAGTAAAAATAATCTTTTCTAAGTTATGTAGCTTTGTCTTTTCTGCCCCAACCCCTTCAGTGTAATGTTGTTAATTTATAAGGTAGTTGATAGTTGGGTTTTTTTTTTTTTTTTTTTGGAGATGTAGTCTCGCTCTGTCATCCAGGCTGGAGTGCAGTGGTGCAATCTCAGTTCACTGCAACTTCAACCTCCCAGGTTCAAGCGATTTTCCCATCTCAGCCTCCCTAGTAGCAGGAACTACAGGCACACGCCACCACACCTGGCTAATTTTTGTATTTAGAGATGAGGTTTCACCATGCTGGCCAGGCTGGTCTTGAACCCCTGACCTCAAGTGATTTGCTCGCCTCGGCCTCCCAAAGAGCTGGGATTACAGGTGTGAGCCACTGTGCCCAGCCAAAGATCGTTGCGTTCATTTTTTAAAGTTTGTATTCCACTTTGGGTTTCCCCCAAATCCTTTCCAAAAATTTTCCATATAGTAAAATCTGCTTCTTGTGGTATACATTTCTATGGGTTTTGATAAATGCATGGAGCCATCAATCACCACAGTCATGATACACCAGTTGAAGGGCATATGAGTTCTTTCCAGGTTGACAATGTGAATAAGACTGCTTAAAACATTCATCCACAGGTTTTAGTGTGCATATAAGTTTTTATTTATCCTGGGTGAATACCTAAAAATGGGATTACTGAGTTGTATGATTTATTGTATATGAAACTGTAACGTATAAGGGCTCCAATTGGCTGACATCCTTTGAAACACTTGGTATGATCAGGCTTTTTAATTTTAGCCATTCTAAGAGGTGTGTAGGTGTCTTTCATTGTGGTTTAATTTGCATTTCCCTAATGGCAGATAATGTTGAGCATATTTTCATGTGCTTATTTGTCATTTTTTTTGGTAAAACATTTGCTCAAGATTTTTGCTCATTTTATGGATTGTTTACATACAGCATTTTGAGAGTTGTTTTACATATTTTTTTTTCAGACAGGGTCTTGCTGTGTTGCCCATGCTGGAATGCTGTGGCACAATCATAGTTTATGGTATCCTTGATCTCCTGGGCTCAGCCTCTCCAGTAGTTAGGACTACAGAAATGTACCACAATGCCTGGCTAGTTTTTTATTTATTTTTATTTTATTTATTAAGTTTTTTGAGACAGAGTCTCACTCTGTCACCGAGGCTGGAGTGCAGTGGCTCAATCTTGGCTCACTGCAACCTCCGCCTCCCAGGTTCAAGAGATTCTCCTGCCTCAGCCACCTGAGTAGCTGGGACTACAGGAGCCTGCCACCATGCCTGGCTAAGTTTTGTATTTTTAGTAGAGACGGGGTTTCACCATCTTGGCCAGGGTAGTCTTGAACTCCTGACCTTGTGATCCACCCGCCTCAGACTCCCAAAGTGCTGGGATTACAGGTGTGAGCCACCACACCCAGCCTAGTTTTTTATTTTTGTAGAGATGAGGTTTCACTATGTTGCCCAGGCTGGTCTCAAACTCCTGGCTCAAGCAATCCTCCTGCTTTGGCCTCCCAAACCGCTGGGATTAAAGGCATGAGCCACCATGCCTGATCTACATATTCTTAATATAAGCCAGATTTATGTTTTGTAATTATTTTACCCTGGCCTTTGGCTTTTCTTTTAATACGGCACAACGTTTTTATTTAAAAGTCAAAATTTTCAATACTTTTTAATGCATTGTGCTTTTCCATGTCATATCTAAGAAATCTTTGCTAACCCAAGATCATGAGGTTTTCTTCCTTGTTTTTTTCTAGAAGTTTTATACTTTTATGTTTTACATTTAGATCTATGATCCATTTTTTATTGTGGTCAGATATACATATAAAATTCACCATTCTAACCATTTTAAGATGTATAGTTCAGTGGCATTTGGTATATTCACAAATTTGAGCAACTATCTAATTCCAGAATATTTTCATCACTACATAAAGGAAACTCCATACCCACTAAGCAATCACTTCCCACTCCCCTCTCACCTCAGCCCCTGGAAACCACTACTGCTTTCTATCTCTACATATTTGCCTATTCTGGATATTCCATGTGAATGAAATCATAAAATACTGTGGCCTTCTGTGTTTGGGTTCTTTTACTTAGCATGGTTTTAAAGTTCATCGATATCACGGCACATATCCATGACACAATCCTTTTTATAACTAAATAACATTCCATTGTATGGATATGCTACATTTTGTTTATCCATTCATTGGTTGATGGACACTGGGTAGTTTTCACCTTTTGGTTATTGTGACTAGTGCTTCTACGAATGTAAGTGTACAAGTTTTTCCTTGAACACCTGTTTTCAGTTGCAGATGGTCTCCAACTTACAACTTTTCAATTTTACAGTGATGTAAAAACGACACATTCAGTAGAAAGTAGTATGATAGTTTCTCACGATCCTGGGCAGTGGTAGTGAGCCACAGCTCCCAGTCATCCATGTGTTCACAAGGGTATACTGTAAGAATTAAAATAAGAGGAAAGAAACATGAAAGGTGGCACGACAGTCAAAGACGGGTTCATTTTAGAGAAATACACCTGAAAGGAGCTTCTGGCAGAGTTAGGTCAGAGAATTTTTAAGGATTCAGGGTAGGAGAGTTTATCAGAGGCTTGGACTGCTTCTGTGTCTGTTTGTTGTGATTATCTGGGAGGGAGAGTTGTGTCTGTTCACACATCTTCCTGCAGCTGCAGGCATATCCCCCGAGTCTGCATTTAGCTTCCCTATCTTAGTGCACCTGAAGGGAAAGGAATGTGCTTATGAAGGCCCACTGTTTTACTAGGGGCCATTGTATGAGGGTGAAGTTTGGCAGTTACCCAAGAGACTTTCTCCCTGCCTTCCTCTGTGCCTGAGCTATCTTATTTGTGTTTTGCTGTCTGCTCCTGCTCTGTCATTCCAGACCCTATAGTTATAAAAGGACAAGGGCAACGTGTTCTTTCTGGTTACTTCCTGCTGGGGGAGGGTGGAGAGTTTCTTGGTCTTGGGGATTGACTGCAAGAGCAACACTGTCTGTAGATGTTTTTGGTAGTTGCCTGTGAAATGGCCATCATCTTGTCAGTTAAAAATCTTTGACAAATGTTAATTAGGCAGGGGAAGAACATTAGTCCTAGGCATATTACTAGGAGAGGGCCCAGGAGTGGGTTGACCCATGCTGTGATTTTGTTTTTAAACCAATACTTTATTTGGTTATTTTGATATATCCTTAGCTCTTTAGCCTCCTCCCCATCCCTGTTTTTTTTCCTTTCTTTTTTTTTTTTTTTTAGTTTTTCAGCAGCATGTTTTGCTAGGCCCAGCTGGTTGAGATAGAAACATTCCTTACCCAATGAGAAGAGGAGGCACATGTTTGGAAAGGCTCGTGTGTTATTTTTGTTAGTAACTGTTATTCCTGCTATGAGGCTAATAATTAAGCAAAATGCTACAGTAATTGAGAGTTTCTGTCCAATATTTCACCCCGAGGGTGCTACAGTATATAGTCCTACTGCAAATAGTAGAGTGAGTATAGCAATTCCCTCAAGGGTGGCGGAGTAAATAATTTCCATTAAAAAGGTTTTAATATTTGGCTTAAAAGGAGAGGTAGAAACGACACAAAGAATTTGGTGAGGTAGGGGTGAGACTGAGTAAGATGAGTACTTCTCACTCAGTTACTTATTTTTTATGATTTCCAGCTTAAGATTTCTTATTTCTTTACATTGATATTTGGATGTTTCCCTGGGCTGCTAGGGTTTGCTTCCTTAGCTTTTTAGGTTTTGAGTTGAGTGTGATATAACCAGGAGTTGATTTCTGTAATGGATATAATTTAAACTGTAGCAAATAATAAAAATGGAAAAACGTTAGGCAAGACTAGAATTTAACAACAGGTGTGCTACAGTTTTTGAAACATAATTTTCATTCTCTAGTTTCCCATTTTTATTAAAAGACGAATTACGTAGGACTGGCTTGTTTTATTATACTTGGCTTAATTATTTGTATAAAGTGCAGCAAGAATAATTACTTGCTACATAGGCCTTTGAAATTGGCTTTGATGGAACTTTGTTCCATAGAAGGAATTTGAGATAAGACTTTAAAGTCAAGCCCAGCCATGGATTTGTACTGTTAAATACCCATGAGTTGGGCAAATTCCTTTTCTCTTGAAGTTTTAAGATAACTTGGGGTTCCTGGCCTGTCAGAAAGTGACATTCTTACCACAGATCAGAAACCCTGTACAGGGACCACATACACAAAATATGAGGCCAATTTTCCAGGAGTTTTATTGGTCAAGTTCCATAAGTCAAGTTCGATTCCTTAAAGGAGAGCATATCATTCCACTCAAGGCGTTGGCAGAATAACCAATTTTTCCAATTGTGTTCTGTTACAAAAGAAAATAGATTCTTACTGCACTCATGCAAACAACTATATTGTTGTAGCTTCAGAATACTTATAACTAGTTTTCAAATTCTAGACGAACTAGGCAGAGAAAAACAAACATACTTTCAATCCTATTTATAGGAGTATACTTTACTTAGTTATTAAAGCCTGCAGCTAGCTTATGACAAGTTTTCTTGACTTTGAAAAATGAAATCAGGATTAGCAGTGTTCCAAGCAAAAGGTATAAACTTGTTTTTGTTTTTTATTAGTTTAGTTCCTTTTTATTAACTTTTGTTTTGCTTGATATTTGTAAACAGTTGAGCTTTTTATGAGTTCCGTACTTCTGTGTGTGGTGTTGTTGTTGAAAACCTGCATTTGAAAGCACCTGCTAAAGTCACACAGCTTGAATATAAACCATGTTTTGAAGAGAATTAAAACAAAATGACAATTGTCTGTAAATAACAAAATGTCCAGTTTGGATGCAGTTAGAAGCACAATTGACAAAGAAATTTGGTTACTTTTGTGGTTTACAATACCCAACATATACAACTAGTACTCCACGGTGTTCTGTGTTACCAGATAATTTTGCCCAAGTGTAGCCTAATGTAAGTGTTCTGAGTGTGTTTAAGGTAGGCTGGGCTAAGCTGTGATGTTCAGTAGGTTAAGAATGTTCAAATGCATTTTTGACTTGTGATATTTCAACTTATAGTGGGCTTACCAGGACATAACCCCATCGTAAGTCAAGGAGAATCTGTATTTTAGGCATATACCTAGGAGTAGAATTAATGGGTCATATGACAATTTTACACATTTAATTTATTGAGGAACCACCAAGTGTTTTCTTCAGAGGCTATGCCATTTTACATTCCCACAAACAATACATGAGAGTTCTAATTTCTCCACATCCTTGCCAACATTTCACAATACATAAACTCTTCCAGAAGAAAGAGGAGGGAACACTTCCCAATTCATTTTATTAGGCCAGCATTGCCCAAATACCACAACCAGAAAAAGATATGACAGAAAAAAAAACTGCAGACTAATATCCCTCATGAGTATGACATAAAAATCTTCACCAAAACATTAGTTTTATATATATAGATATATGTAAATATGATTTTATATATAGATATAAAAACATATCATAACAGAGGGGTTCATGCCAGGAGTGCAAAGCCGTTTCAGCATTTGAAAATCAATCATTGTAATTCACCGTATTAACAGACTATTAAATACGACAAATCACATAATTATCTCAGTAGATGCAGAGAAAGCATTCGACAAAACTGAATATCCATTTGTGATTTTTAAAAACTCATAGCAAACTAGGAATAGAATGAAAATTATTTAACCCAATAAATGGCATCTACAAAAACCTACAAGTTACATGATACTGAACAATGAGAAATTACATGCATTCTTCCTAAGATCAGAAGCAAGGCAAGGTGTCCTCTTTGATCATTCTTATTCTTATTGTGCTACAAGTTCTACACAGTGCAATAAGATAAGGAAAAGAAATAAAAGGCATTCAGATTGGAAAAGAATATTTCCAGACATTATTGTCTATGTAGAAAATATTACAAATCTACAAAAAATTACCCAGAACTAGTAAGTGAGTTTAGCAAGGTTACAGGATACATTGTCATATACAAAAGTCAGTTGCATCCTATATACTATCTATGAACAATCAGAATTTGAAATTTTAAAATATAACATCTACAATATTGCCAAAAATGAAGTACTTAGGTGTGTGTGTATACATAAATATATGTGAGCTCTATATGCTGAAAAATTTAAAAAAGAAAGAAAGAAAAGATGATCTAAATTATGCTTGTCCAGCCCATGGCCTGCAGGCCACATGTAGCCCAGGATGGCTTTGAATGCAGCCCAACACAAATTCGTAAACTTTCTTAAAACATTGTGAGATGTTTTTGTGATTTTTTTCTTTTTTCTTTTTTCTTTTTTTTTTTTTTTAGCTCATCAGCTATCATTGTTGTTAGCATATTTTATGTGTGGCCCAATATAATTCTTCTTCCAATGTGGCTGAAAGAAGCCAAAAGATTGCACACCCCGATCTAAATAAATGAAAAGACAAACGATGCTCATAGATGGTTAGACTCAATATAGTTAAGATAGCAATTCTCCCTAATTTATCTGTAGATGCAACATAATCTCAATCACATTCCAAGAAAGCCCTTTTGAGGTACCAACAAGCTGATTTTAAAATTAACATGATAAAATAAAGGAGCAAGAATAGCCAAAACAATTCTGAAAAAGAAAACAAAGTTGGAGAACTTGCACTACCCAATTTCAAGACTTGCTATAGAGCTACAGTAATGAAGACAGTGTGGCATTGACAAAAGGCCAGAAATAAAAATCAACAGAACAGAGTAGAGAAATCCTAAATAGGCCCACACAAATGTAGTCAACTGTTTTTCCTTCCAAATTGACGAAGAAAGAAGAACAAATAAGCAAGGGCAGGGAGAAGGCTAGAACGAACCCTGCAGTGCTGGATTTGAGTTGGAGATGTCAGTATGAACTTAATGTTTTTATTTATTTATTTAATTAATTTTTTCGACACGGAGTCTCACTCTGTCACCCAGACTGGGGTGCGGTGGTGTCATCGTGGCTCACTGCAACCTCTGCCTCCTGGGTTCAGGCAATTCTCCTGCCTCAGCCTCCTGAATAGTTGGAATTACAGGCACATGCCACCATGCCCAGCTGATTTTTGTATTTTTAGTAGAGATGGGGTTTCACCATGTGGCAAAGCTGGTCTCAAACTTCTGACCTCAGGTGATCTGCCCATTTTGGCCTCCTAAAGTGCTGGGATTGCAGGCATGAGCCACCACACCCGGCTATGTTTATATCCAATGTATACAGATAGATAAAGAAATAAAAATAGGTATATGTGCATACATGGATTAGAATACAAGCATGAATTTCCTAGCTCTGTGACACTCCTAGCAGTGACAAACCAGTAACAATGAACATACCTGATCTTAATAGCTTGATTTCTAAATGCCATTTTCCAGCAAAAGGAACCAGATCTCCTTGGAGAAATAAATAGTGGATTCTTTGTCTGGGACAAGGAAAATACATGATAAGCCTGGACCACCTTATAGTTCCAGAGAGTAAGGAAGTGCCCCCCACCAACTACCAATAAAAGAATGGGGTCATGTAAAAGGAACACAGGAACCAACCTGAAAGATCTAACAATAGCCAAGCCTGTAACAATTTGTGCCACATAATGAATAATGTAGTATTTGATTATAACACAAAGAATAAAATCTTATTTTATTATAACACAAAGAAAAAGAATCTTCATCCATACTGACATTAAGTAAATGATTGAATAAACAAATAAGCAGGGGAGACAGGACATAACTTCCTTACAGAAGAATCCCAATTAACAAATGTGAAAGCCCAGGCCTGCCTTACAAGAGCTCTTGAAGGAAGGACTAAACAGGGAAAGGAATGACCAGTACCAACCACTGCAAAAATGCACCAAATGGTAAAGACCATCTACACAATGAAGAAACTGCATCAACTAACGGGCAAAACAACCAGCTAGTATCGAAATGGCAGGATCAAATTCACACATAACAATATTAACCTTAAATGCAAATGGGCTAAATGCCCCAATAAAAAGACACAGACTGGCATATTGGATAAAGAGTCAAGACCCATCAGTGTGCTGTATTCAGGAAACCCATCTCACATGCAAAGATACACATAGGCTGAAAATAAAAGGATGGAGGAAGATTTACCAAGCAAATGGAGAGCAAAGAAAAGCAGGGGTTGCAATCTTAGTCTCTGATAAAAGAGACTTTAAACCAACAACGATCAAAAGAGACAAAGGGCATTACATAATGGTAAAGGGATCAATGCAACAAGAAGAGCTAATGATCCTAAATATATATGGACCCAATAGAGGAGCACCCAGATACATAAAGCAAGGTCTTAACGACCCACAAAGAGACTTAGATTCCCACACAATAATAGTGGGATACTTTAACACTCCACTGTCAATACTAGACAAATCAATGAGACAGACGATTAACAAGGATATCCAGGACTTGAACTCAAATCTGGACCAACCTGGCCTAATAGACATCTACAGAACTCTCCACCCCAAATCCACAGAATATACATTCTTCTCAGCACCACATCACACCTACTCTAAAACTGACCACATAATTGGAAGTAAATCACTCCTCAGTAAATGCAAAAGAACGGAAATCATAACAACCAGTCTCTCAGACCACAGGGCAATCAAATTAGAACTCAGGATTAAGAAACTCACTCAAAACCACACAATTACATGGAAACTGAACAACCTGCTCCCGAATGACTACTGTATAGTGAAATGAAGGTAGAAATAAAATTGTTCTTCGAAACCAATGAGAAGGAAGACACAACATACCAGAATCTCTGGGACACATTTAAAGCAGTGTCTCGAGGAAAATTTATAGCAATAAATGCCCACATGAGAAGCGAGGAAAGATCTAAAATTGACCCCCTAATGTCACAATTAAAAGAACTAGAGGAGCAAGGTCAAACAAATTCAAAAGCCAGCAGAAGACAAGAAATAACTAAGATCAGAGCAGAACTGAAGGAGATAGAGACACAAAAAGCCCTTCAAAAAATTGACGAATCTAGGAGCTGGAGACCACTAGCCAGACTAATAAAGAAGAAAAGAGAGACGAATCAAATAGATGCAATACAAAATGATAAAGGGGATATCACCACCGATTCCACAGAAATACAAACTACCATCAGAGATTACTACAAACATCTCTATGCACATAAACCAGTAAATCTAGAAGAAATGGATAAATTCCTGGACACTTACACCCTCCCAAGGCTAAACCAGGAAGAAGTTGAATCCCTGAATAGATCAATAACAAGGTCTGAAATTGAGGCAGCAATTAATAGCCTACCAACCACAAAAAGCCCAGGTCCAGACGGGTTCACAGCCGGATTCTACCAGACATACAAAGAGGAGCTGGTACCATTCCGCCTGAAACTATTCCAAACAGTACAAAAAGAGGGAATCCTCCCTAACTCATTTTATGAGACCAATGTCATCCTAATACCAACACCTGGTAGAGGTACAACTAAAAAAGAAAATTTCAGGCCAATATCTACGATGAACATTTATGTGAGTATCTTCAACAAAATACTGGCAAACAGAATGCAACAGCACATCAAAAAGCTTGTCCATTGCAATCAAGTAGGCTTCATCCTGGGGATGCAAGGCTGGTTCAACATACACAAATCTATAAACGTAATCCAACAAATGTGAAAGCAATGAAGGAAACAGAAAATCACTATTAGAAAAACACAGTAGTTGCTGAAGGCTGAAATTACTGGGCAAAACTTTAAGGAGAAACAGATTATCTGTGTAACATCAAAGAAATTCCCCTGTGGTAGTTTTAAGATATGACCACAAAGTCTTTGATACCCCTCTGTCCAGAAGGTAGAGCTTAATGCACTCCCCTTTAGTATGAGTGGGACTTTGGCTCATTTCCAATGAAAAGTATGGAAAGAAGAAAAATAATAATTTTGCAACAGAAAAACTCAGGAGACAACACCATAACAAAGTGATCAAGATTAACATCACTAGTAATAAATGATGTTGGTGTCGACTATCTCCTGAAATAATGCAGTAAGAAGGGACTATGATTTAGTGATATCCATCCCTCAAATTCACAACCTCAATCTTCTCATGACAAAAAATCAGATGAAACCAAATTGAGGAACATTCTACAATATTCATGACTATTCTTCAAAAGTGTCAAGGTCATGAAAACAGAGAAAAACCAAGAGCTGCCACAGATTGGAAGAGGCTAGGGAAATACGACAGCTAAGTCTAATGTGACATCCTGGATTGCATCCTGGAACAGAAAAGAGTCAGTACGCAGTAAAGGATTAATCTTGCTCAAAGAAGGTCTGGCTTTTTGTTCCTGGCTCCTAGGAGGTAACCTCTAGGTCCTTGGAATGTCCTGCTTGATAAGAATGTCCTTGGTTACCTGGGGGGTCTTGAGCCATGCAGTAACACTTAACCTCTGGAGGAGCTGGAGAGTAAAGTCAGCCATGCAGAGGAACTCAGTCATGTCTATGTAACCGACTGCCAATAAAAACTCTAGACTTGGCTCAGGTAATCTGCCTGGTTGGCAATAGTCCCTGTGTATTGTCACACATCATTGCTGCTAGAAATAAGTGCTAACTGCATTACTCTACTGGGAGAGTGCAACTAGAAACTCTATGCCTGGTGTCTCCCAGACTCTGCCCAATATGCCTCTTCCCCTTGTTGATTTCAATATGTATCCTTTCACTGTAATGAACTGTAACTGTCAGTATATAGTGGCTTTTCAGAGTTCTGTGAGTGCTTCTAGTGAATTATTGAATCTGAAGGTGGTCTTTGGGACCTCCAAAGTCACAGTCAGTAATGAAATAACAAGGGAAATCTCAATAAAGTATGTCGTTTAATTAACATTATTATTTAGAGAAAAATCTATCAAGATTATGTATAATGTTAACATTAGGGGAAGATGAATGATGGGTATGCGGGAACACTCTGTTATCTTTATAGTTCTTCTGTACGTATAAAATCATTTTACAATAAGAAGATATGTAGATAGGTAGTGGAAAAATACATACTTGCTAAAACTGATAAAAAGAAACATGGAGTGGTTATTGTAATGCAAGAATTTTACCACAACAGTGTCATTCCATAGTGATAAAAGTGTCTACTTAAAAATAGGACTTAACAATCTTAAATGCTTGTGTACTTGATAACAGAGCTGCAAAACAGACAAAGTATAAACTGGTATAACTAAAAGGAGAAATAGAAAAAACGCAATTTTAGTTAGAGATTTCAGTACCTTTCCTCAATAACTGAGAGAATAAATACAGTAGTCCCCACTTATCTGTAATTTTGCTTTCCATAGTTTCAGTTACCCACAGTCAATTGCAGTTCACAAATATCAAAGGGAAATTTCCAGAAATTAAAAATTCATAAGTTTTAAATGGTTCACAGTTCTGAGTAGCATGATAAAATCTTACACCGTCCCACTATGTCCTGCCTGCAAGTGAATCCTCCATTTTTCCAGCAACTCCATGCTGCATATGCTATCCACTTGCTAGTCACTTAGCAGCCATCTTGGTTATCAGATTAGAAAAACATAGTATATAGGGTTTAGGACTGTCCAGGGTTTCAGGCATCCGCTCGGAGTCTTGAAACATATCCCCTGTGGATAAGAGCGGGACTACTGTATAGGAAAATCTGTAAGTCTACAGAAGGCTTGAACCACACTAACAAAAATCTTGACTTAATTCACATTTATAGATCATGCTATACAATAGTAGAATACATATTCTTTACAAGTATGCATGGACCTTTTTAACAATACAGACCATATTCAGGGCCATAGAGGAAGTCTCAGTTAATTTGTAAGTATTCAAGTCCTATAAAGTATGTTCTCTGATCACAATGGAATCAATCAAATTATAAATAATAAGAAAAGATAAGTAAAAAACTCTCAAGTATTTGCATACTGAATAATAAACATCTGAATAACCTATGGGACAAAGAAGAAATCCTAAGTTAGGAAGTATTTTGAATTAAAGAAAATGTAAAAACAATGTAAAAATATCATCACAATACAGTATCAATGTAAAAATATAAAAACATCAAAATATGTGAGATGCTACTAAATTAGTACTTAGAGGATAATTTATATCACTAAAACTTTATACTACAAAAGAAGGACAATCTCAAATCAGTGACCTCAGCTTCAACCACAGAAACTAGAAAATGAGCACATTTAAGTAAAATAAGCAGAAAAAGGAAATAATAAAAGCATAAATCAATAAAATCCAAAATAGAAAAACAGTAGAGAAAATAAAGGACACTAATAGCTTCTTGAGAAAATCAATAAATTGAGAAACTGCTAGCCAGACTGATCAGGAGAAAAAAAGAGAATACACAAATTACTGATATCAAGAATGAGAGAAGAGACGTCACTGCCAATTCTACAGATAAAAAGGGGATGTGACAAACAACTTCATGTTCCTAAGTTAGACAACTTAAGTAAAATAGAGAAGTCCTTCGAAAGATACAAACAAAACTCAATGAAGACGAATGTGGCAACCTGAATAGTTTCCTAACTATTAGGGAAATTAATTTGTAGTTAAAAGCCTTTTCACAAAAGAATTCTAGGACCAAATGACTTCACTGGAAAATTGTATCAAACATTAAAAGGAGATATAATTTCCACACTAACTCTTTCAGAGGAGGTACCACTTCCCAATTCATTCTGGGAGTCCAGCATTACCCTGATACCAAAAGTAGACAAAGAAAATACAAGAGAAGAAAACGATAGACCAGTGCCCCACATAAACATAAATGCAAAAGTACTTAACAAAACTTTTAGTCAAGTGAATCTAGTGAAATATAAAAATGGTAGTACATCATGACCAAGAAGAGTTTAATTCCAGGAATACTAGATTTGTTTAACTATCAATAATGTAATTTAAAAAATTCGCCAACTAAAAAAGAAAAACTATATGATCATCTTGATGGAGAAAAAACATTTGACAAAATTTAACACCTATTCCTGATAAACTATCAACAAACTAGGAATACAGGCAACTTCATCAAGCGGATAAAAATCATGTATGAAAAACATATAGCTAATATCATACTCAATAGTGAAAGACTAAATGTTTTCTTCTGAAGATCAAGAAAAAGGCAAAGATATATACTCTGACAACTTCTATTCAACATTATACTGTAGGTTTTAGTCAATGCAATAAGACAAAAAAAAAAGAAACAGCACCTATAGTGGAAAGGAAGAAGTGAAACTCTCATACTTCACAGATGACATGGTTGTCTGTGTAGGAAAGCTTACAGGATCTACAGAATTACCAGAAGTAGTAAGTGAGTTTAGCAAGGTTATTGTATACAAGATCAACACATAGAAGTCAATTATATTTCTATATACTTGCAAAGAAGTATTGGAAATTGAAATTTAAAAATGACTAGTACCATTCAAAATAGCACAGATATGAACTATTTAGAGATGAATTTGACAAAATATGTGTAGGACTTGTACACTTGAAAACTACAAAGCACTTCTAAGAAAAATTAAAAACCTAAGTAAATGGAACAATATACCCTGTTTATGGATATGAAAACTCAATATCATTAAGATGTCAATTCTCTTCACATAGATCTATTCATTCAATTAAATCTCAAAATCCCAGCAGGCTTTTAATAGTAACTGACAAGTTGATTCTAAAATTTATATGGAAATTCAAAGAAAAACCAGAATAGCCAAAACATCTGAGAAAAAGAGGAATAAAGTTAGAGGATTTACATTATCTGACTTCAAGACTTATGAAGCTACAGGAAAGAGTAATGCTACAGTGGTACAGAAGCTATAGTAATGGTGTAGTACTGGCAGTAGTGGTACTGGCATAACAGAAAACTAAAACAGAACCAGCCAATTAATTTTTAAATGAAAATATCAAGGCAATCCAGTGCATTATTATTTTCAACAAATGGTTCTGGAACAACTGGACAGCCATATACAAAACAAAATCAACCTAAATCTTTATCTTTGGAAAGGATTTACATGATATACAAAATTAAATAAAAATGGATCAGGTAACCAAATATAAGAGCCAATATTATAAAACTTCTAGAAGAAGGCATAAGATAAATCTTTTTAAAAACTTTTATCTTAATGACCTTGAGCTTTGCAAAAATTTCTTAACCATGACCTTAAGCATGAACTATAAAAGAAAACAAAAATGAACTGAATTTATTAACATTAAAAACTTTTGGTCTTCTGTTATTTAAATGAAAAAGCAAACCTAGAAGAAACTGTTTGCAAAATATACATCCAAAAAAGGTATATCTAGGATATATAAGAAAACTTCCAACTCAATAATAACACAAACAACTGAATTTACAAATGGGAAAAATGTTTAAAAAGATACATCAACCAAGATGGTATACAGATGGTAAATAAACACAAGAAAAGATGCTCAACAACATTACTTACTAGGGAAGTGTATATTTAAAACCACAGTGAAATACCACTACACCCCCATTAAATGACTAAAATTAAAAACAATGATCATACCAAATGAAGCAACTGCAGCTCTTATATACTGCTGGTAAAAATGTAACATAGCACAACCACTTTGGAAAGCAGTTTGACAATTTCTTAGTTAAGTATACACCTACCATATGACCAAGCCATTCACTCCTAGGCCTTTATTCAAGAGAAATGAAAACTATGTCCACACAGACTTGTAAACAAATGTTCACATCAGTTTTATTTGTAATAGCCAAAACCTAGAAATACAAATTTCCATCAAAATATGAATGGGCAAATAAATTCTGATAGTCCATATAATGAAATAACACTTAGCAATAAAAAGGAATGAATACAGATGCATATAACAACATGAATGAATCTCAAACTAATTACGCTGAATGGAAGGAGCCAAACAAGAGTGCCTATAGTATTATTCCATGTATATAAAATTGTCAGAAATGCAAACTAATCTATAATAATAGAAAACAGATGAGTGATTGCCTGTGGATGGGGGAAGGATGTGGGGAAAGAGGGCTGGATGACAAAGAGGTATAAGGAAACTTTTTTGGGTTGATGGATATGTTCATATTGTAGCGATGGTTGGAAAGGTGCAAAACTCATCAAATTGTAGACTTTAAACAAGTTCCATTTATTGTATGCCAATTCTACCTTATAAAACTGTAAAATATGTTTTGGGGACAATGGGAGAAATTTGGAAATGGGCTGGATATAAGATATCATAGAGTTACATTGATAATGATATTCCAGGTCTGTGGGAGAATGTCCTTATTTTTAGGAGATGAATGTCCGATTATTTATGGGTATAATGTTATGTCTATAACTTACCACTGATATTTCAGGAAAAATTACATATAAATTGTTAAATCTAGATGGATGTTATATGGATGTTTATTGTAGTATGTTTTCAATATTTCTATATGATTAAAATATACATAATTAAGATGTTGGGGAAATCTTGTTATATTGTTTTATTGCCCGTCCTCTTCTTTGGAGATATATATATATATATATGTAATCTTTATTAACCTGGAATGTAACCAAATCTTCTCTGGGAATGTCTTCAGGGAGGGAGACATTCTCTGTGTTTACTATCCTGGAATGTAAATAAAACTGAGCAAGTTGCTTGTTAATGTCTAAACATGAAGAAACATGAGATTCAAGGAGAATTGTCTCTGAAGAGAAGGCTAGAGTCAATCATACAAAACAAAAAAAATGTGAAATGAATGTTGATTGGTAGAAAATGAATGTAGAAGATTACAAAGACATCTTACATATGCATAATTGATGTTCCTGAAGAAGAGAAGAAATGGATCAGAAAAAAATGTTAAGCAAAATAAAACTTCCCTGAAATGAATGATTGGAATGGCTCACTATAATTCAGGTAAAATTCATACACAAAAATCAGGACCAAGGCATATGCTTCCATAGATCATTAACTTAAAGAATAAAAAAAGAATCATATGGCAGAAAGGCACATTATATACAAGAAAAAAGAGAGCAATTTTGTCTAAGACTTCTCAATAACATCACTCAATTTTAGAAGAGCACAATCTACCAAATTCACAGGAAAATAAAGTATAAATGTGTCAATCAGGGAAGCTTAATAACTATGAGTATTATGGAATAAGGGATGCATGCACAATGTATAGGAGTAGCTGGGGAAGGTATGGAAGGGGAAGTTAGAAGACTAGAGAAATCACTAAACCAGCCCTTTACGGACATTGGCATGGATGGATAAATCAGAGCTTTCAGGAAAATCTGAGAAGCCAGGCACATGTAGCTGCTGACGTGGGACTGCAAAGAGAAGCTGATGGAGAAATCCATGAGAAGCCTTTGTGAGCCTGCAGCCAAGCATCTGGTGGTAGACCTGGCACTACTGTTGGTCAGCAGGACTGGAAGCTGGAAAGAAGGGGTGGATATAGAGTGGAAGATAGGAAAAACTGGAACCTGCTGGGTACCTCTGCATCTGTCCTTCACTGTATCTAATCTCAAATACAGTAGTCTTTGAGATTAGATACAGTGACAATTTGAGCAATAGTTGCTCCTTCCCTTTGGGCTTCCAAATCTCATGTAATTTCCACTTTTAGCCAACTCTCATTTCTCAATATAAGAAATGAGACGACAGAGTAATCGACAGATTACCAAACAACAGAGTAATCCAGTCCATGGCCTGATATTTTTCTGTGACAAAAAATGCTTTATGGTGAAGTAACACTAACTGAATTCAGAAATTCCTCTGAATTTGCTCAATTGCTTTGTTTAGTTAAATTTACTTCCAAAATAGCATTCATCAAAGCCAACAACAACCTCTGTGTCACAAAATCAAGAACAAATTTTCCATCCTCATATGAACTGATGTGCAATTTGGACAAGTCCTCCATTAAAACACTCCTTGGAAACACTGTCTTCTATGAGCCCCTTGCTCACCTGGTATGTTTTTACCTCTCTGGCTGCTCCTTCTCATTATCTTCTATACTTATATCCTTCTCGACCCAAAGCACAAGCTTTGGTCTTAGGCCTGCTTTTCCTGTTACCACCTATATTTTCTTTAGATAGCTGGATGACACTAAGATGCCAGAAACAAACTCTCAAATCCCACCTCAGTGTCCCAAGCACAGAGAGTTCAGAATATAACTTGATTTGGAAATAGAGTCTTTACAGAGGTAATGAAGTTAAAATGGGGCCATTAAGGTGAACACCAATCCAATATAACTGGTGTCCTTATAAAAGGGGAAATTTGGAAACAGACACACAGAGGGAACATATGAAGAAACACAGGGAGAAAACAGCCACCTGACAGGAATAATGCCTCTATAAGCCAAATAACACCTGAGGCTCTCAAAAGCTAGGAGAAAGGCATGGAACAGTTCCTTCCCTAGCACCTTCAGAGGGAGCATGGTTCTGCTGACACTGTGATTCGGATCTCTAGCCTCCGGAACTATGAGACAATTTCTGCTGTTTTAGGCTGCCCAATTTGTGGTACTTTGTTATAGCAGCCTTAGGAAACAAATATGCTTCTTAGTCAAATCTACTGATAGGTACTAGTGTGACTGCACTAGTACCTACAGATGAAAACCATCAGGACCAGAGAGTTTAACTAACCTTCCCAAGGTTAGTTAGTAAAGCTAGTAGAGCCAGGATTGAAACCCTGGCAGATGGGTTCCTGAGCTTATCTACCTAACCACTATATACTACATTATTGTATATTGTAAAATAGCAAAAATATCTTTTAATATTTTGAACAGCATTGTTCCCAGTGACAAATAGGTTGAAAATGGGAGTGAATAAATTTTAAAAATGCAAATAGTTTAATACTACGTTATTGAATATCCACCCCATGAACGATCATGCAAACCATTCAAAAGAAATATTGTTGAATAATAAAGCAAGCTACAGAGATAGTTGTATTTATGATCCCATTTTTGAAAATCAAAGAAGGAAACAATCCTTATATAACTTCTATCTGATTATAGGCATGGGAACATATGTATGTCTATATATAATTACGAGCAGATATGAAAACAAAGTGTTCTCAGTAGTTGATTAGTATTGGTTATCTGTTAGGGAAGAACAGTGGAGGAAGAAACGCAATAAATAATGAATATATCAATTAGCTTTTTCTGGGTTGGTATCATGCCACCCAAAACTTAGTGACTTAATTAATGTTTTAATCCATTATTCTGGTAGTTGTTTGGATGGTTGGGATGGATGGCAGAACCTTCCTAATCTGGGCCAGTATATTATTAAACTATTACTGTGTAACGAATTACCCTAAAATTTAGCAGCTTAAAACAACATTTATTATCTCGCAGTTTCTGTGGGTCATGAATTCAAGTGTGGCTCAAAAGATGCCTCTGGCTGAAGGTCTCTCATGAGTCATGATATCTGGCTTACAGTCAAGCTATCTGGCTGTGGTCCTCATCTGAAGGCTAAACTTGGGGAAGATATGATTCCAAGTTCACTCATGTGGGCCTTTCCACAGGGCTATCTCATGATGTGGCAGCAGGTTTCCTCTATGTTGAGCCATCTGAGAAAGCAAGCAAGCACCCAAAATGGAAGTCATAGTCTTTTTGTAACTAATCTTGGACATGAAATCCCATTACCTCTGCCTCATTCTTTTCACTAGAACCAAGTCACTAATTCTAGTCTAAACTCAAGAGGAGGGCATTATATAAGAGCACGAATGCCAAGAGGTGGGGATCACTCAGGGTTATCTCAGAGGCTGCCAACCAAAGTTGCGTTGACCAAGACTGGATGCCTAGGATGGCTTCATACACTAGTACCTATCATAGATTTGACTAAGAAGCATATTTGATTCCTAGGGCTGCTATAACAAAGTACCACAAATTAGGCAGCCTAAAACAGCAAAAATTGTCTTATAGCTCTGGAGGCTAGAGATCTGAATGATGGTATCATCAGGGCCATGCTCCCTCTGAAGGTGCTAGGGAGCCTCAGGTGTTATTTGGTTTATAGATGCATTATTCCTGTCAGATAGCTGTGACATGTGGTGTTGGTGTAGGGTGTTTCAACTGGGATGGCTGGTGTTTGCTCCATGTGATCTTACTGCTCCATGTGATCTCTCTCATTTTCCAACAGCACAGTTCAGGCTTTTCAAACACAGGTTCAGGATTCCAAAGAGATGCAAAAGTGGGCAAGCCTCATTGTGCAGGCACTTCTCAAGCCTCTGCTTGTATAATATTTGTTGATGTTCCATTGGCCAACAAATGGTCAAGCCCAGTTTCAGGGGTGAAGAAATAGATCCTACCTCTTGATGGGTGAAGTGGCAAAGTCACACTGAAAAGGGGCATATATTCTGATAGTAGGAGACAGTAGAGACTGTCCAGACTTCTAGTTCCTGCCTAGGATGCAGACATCATGACAAGAATAAAGCTGGGTAATCTGCAAAAACATTATTTTTCTTGAACACTTCAGAGAGCTAAGATTATAGAGCAAACAACTAGCTTGAAAGTGGGAAGGAAGAAGATGAGGCCACCATATACGCAGTAAGAATTCAACAAGAATTTTTAATGAATTGCTAAAGGTTGAGTGTGGGAGACTCGTGAGAGCTGTAGACCTAAGGGTAGTTGGCCTCTACTTGCAGGCTCTTCTCCATAGACATCCACTGAGTGCTCACAAGAAACACGGGGGCAAGGAAGAAGACTGGAGAAAGCCTACCTCCGTGGGGTACGACTGCAAGGGGACTGCTGCTAATACAGAAATGGCACAAAGCCCCAATGGGACCCTACTCCCTTACGGAACAAAATCCTTAAGCCACTAGGAGAATTTCAGCAACCTTGTTGCCCTCAGGACACAGGAAAATTTCAATTTCCCTCACTGTGACTTGAGTGAGGGAAATTGAAAAAAAAAATTCCACCCATGGTAAAAGGGCAGGAAACCATTCTGGTCCCAGATCATTAAAGGCCCTCTACCAGTGGAAGAGGGCAGGATCACTGAAAAACCCCACCCTCAAGACCCAGGGATTCAGGACCTGACAAAAACTGAGGCTGGCCCAGGACAACCCCCGCCCCCAACTCACCAGGTCAGCCAGAACCAAGTAATAAGTTTGTCTACTACTAACACAGAGGCAATAACATGGAGAGTGGCCCTCCTTGAGATGCTAGCACACAGGAAAGGCCTACAGGCCTAAAGGCAAGTGTGGTCTGGGAATAATAAAAATTCTCTGGGCAAGCCAGTGTCTACCTCAAGCACAAGATAACATCAGAGGAATTTTAAGTCTATAGTACAGCAAAGGTAACACTGGCAACAAAGAAGCACAAACTCAGCCTAACTCCTGACTAGATGGATTCAATCCCCCCATGCTAATGGCCGATCAAAAGGGCAACCATGGCTATTTCCAGGAATAACTGCTATTTATCTCAGTTTCTACTATCCTGCATACAACATCTGACATTCAGCCAAAAATTATTAGATGCAAAAGAGCAAGAGAAGACAATTTACCATTAAGAGATAAAGCAATCAACAGATCTAGACTGAGTTGACCTACTAGTTGGAACTAACAGACAGGGAGTTTAAAATAACTATGATTAGTATGTTAGAGGGTACTATGGGCTGAACATTTGCATCCCCCCACAAATTCATATGTTAAAATCCTAATCCTCAATGTGATGGTATTAGGAGGTAGAGCCTTTGGGAGGTAGCTAGGTAATGTGGGTGGAGACCTCATGAATGGGACTGGTGCCCTTATATACGGGATCCCAAAGAGCTCTCTGTCTGTAGACATGGGAAAATACAAGAAGTCAGCAGTTTGCAACCTTGAAGAGGGCAGTCACCAAGACCGAACCATGCTGGATTCTGATCTCAGATTTTCATGCTCTAGAACTGTGAGAAATAAATTTCCGTTGTTTATGAGCCATCAAATCTACGGTGCTTTGCCATAGCAGCCCAAACTAAGACAAAGGGTATCGGGGAAAACATGAACATGCATGAGAAGATGGGGAATTTCAGCAGAAATATGACAACTATAAGAATCAAATGGAAATATCAGAAATAAAAATAAAATCTAACTGAGTTGAATAATGCCTTCAATAGTTTCATCAGCAGACTTGACAGAGCCAGGGTAAGGGAAAAAAAATCAGCGAACTTGAAGATAGATCAATAGAAATTATTCTACCTGAAACACAAAGAGATATAAAGACTGAAAAAGGACACATAGATAGGGATGAAGACATCTGTAGCATTTTTCTATCTAACACAGTATGTCTTCTGGTCACAAATTATTCACATTACCACCCATCATGCAAAATATGTTCACCCCTATTCCAGGACGTCCAAATTTCTCATCCAAAATTGTGGCATCAAGTTCCAATCCCGGATCTCAAGTCTTCTGTATCAGGTTCAGTTGTGCCTGAGGTTCCCTGGGTACAGTTTTTCAGTTTCTTGATCCAGACACCTGTGAGCTAAATGACAAGTTATATGCCCCCCAACACATACCCAATATATACAATGATGGGATAGGTACAGGATAACTGTGTTAGACACTCCCATTCAAAAAGAGGAGGACCAAGAGGCACATATAAGTCACTGTTCCATAACAATTCTAAAATCCCACAGAGCAAATGTCAGTTACCCTGGCTCCAGGGGCAGATAATGTTTCTTGATCAGGGCACAGTTCTCACTGGGAATGGCTCCCCAGTCCATTTTAATATATTGTTCTTGGGTCTTCCCTCTGAGATGCCCTTCATTTCCCATAAGAGATGGACCATGCTTGCAATTGAGTAACTTTCTCAGCTTGTATCCTATTCATAGAATTTAGGGAGGGGAACCCAGGGGCCACTTTTCATTTTGAACTGTTTCGGTCCCTGGAAGTCCAACCTGGAGGTAGTATTACTAGTAAAACTCTATTAAAAACTTTGTTTCCTATGAATCTGGTTTGGATCTACTCCTTTCCCCAAATGCCACATCAGAAATTCTTTCAAAGATAGATCTCTCTCAACTTTGAGTAGTATGTCAGTCTTCTAAGGTACAATGTCATGAAGATTTTTAGAAGCCCTTAAGTTTAGCTGAGATGGTCTCCTAAGCACCAACTTAACTATTTCACACATTGTAATACAGAGTCTTATAGACACAACCATGATTTGATCTTTACCCTGAGGCCATGTTTTACCTTAAGAATATTTTGATTGCTGGAGAGACTAGCGATGTGAACTGTTATTTTCCAACCCAGCAATCCTTGTCTTTTCTGTATGTCTTCTGAATCCTGCTTGCCAACGGATAAGTTATTTCTTTAGTTCATTTCTCTCTTTCTGTATCTTATCATGTGCAGCTAAAAGAAGCAAACTGACACTTCCCATATACTGCTGCAAATCTCCTTAGCCAGATCCATAAGTTCATTTGGTCCATTCTCTATCTTCCCACAGAGTATGATGACAATTGCTTTTCTATATTTTTCCCTACTAAATGGGTTGCCATCTATCCAACCTTTGTTCACAGATTTCCTCACTGTTTTTCCGGTTTCTACCTGCCACTCAGACTCAAAGCCAATGCCACATGTCACGTTTTGGTCCACTATGCCCCCTCCCCCAGTAAAATACTTTCAAATATTACTCAGCATTTTCTGGACAACAAACTACCCCAAAAACTTATGTTGATTACAACTATAATTTTATTTATCTCACAATTCTGTAAATTGGCTGGAATAACTGGTATGGCTCTTCTGGGCTAGGCTGGCTCAGCTGGGGCTAGAGGTCTGGGTAAACCTCACTCCCAATTCTGACAGTTGGCAGGCTACTTGGTCTAAGAGGCCTCAGCAGGGCTGGCTCACCACTGCTCCATGTGGTGGTTTTTCATCCCCCCATAGGGCAATTCGAGATTCCTCAGGTTTGCAAAGAGCAGCAAGAGAGGGTAAGCTTCAAGGCAAGCTTTGCACACTTCTCAAGCTTCTTATTGATTCTCTTTGCTAATGTCCATTGGCCAAAGAAAGTCACATGGCCAAGTTCAAAGTCAAACAGTAGACAAAGAGATGCTACTTGGGATGGGAGGAATCTGTGGCTACTTTGCATTGTACCACAATGAAAGAAAACATGTCATGGATACTATGTCATGGACACCAATATGAATGATAGGATTGTATTTGTGTGTTCATATAAAATTATATCTGCAGATGTGTGTATATATAAAACCAAAGTGACTTTTAAATTGTGGATTCACTTGATAGAAATATTCAATAAGAAACATATTTGATAGACATATTCAGTAAGAAACATTTGATGAATATATTCTAAATTTGAAAAAAAGTGAATATTACTCCTGTTACGTACTGTGTTCTGCCACAAACACCCTATAGAACTGACAGTAGGTCTACTCATCAGTTATATTATTTTGCTGCACTATCTTTCATTTTATCACTTTAAATTGCTTAATATAACACAGTAAACATGACCATCATTTACATAATTTGCACTCTCCTTCCTATGAAGAATTTGGTAACAATTTGACTTATAATACTTTCTATAGGAAGGCTTTTCCTACCACACCAAACTGACATTTTTCCCAATGACTTCCACTATATTTCATGAGGCTGTGCAAATATAGAAATTCTCCCTCCTTCAGTGCATTCTTAAGAGTGTTTCTTCTGAATAATTTTTTTCCCATCTCAAGTGAGATAGCCTGATGCTTTTTCTTATACAACATATTCATATAGGATCTGTCTTGGATGCATTTTATAATATATAGTTAGACCTGACTTTTGTGATAAGGCTCTCATTTTCAAGAAACAGGGTTACTTTCATGTATGAATATTGCGATGCATACTGAGAACTGATTTCTGGGTGAAGCCCTTTCCACAGTCACTGCATTTATAGGGTTTATCTCCAGTATGAATTGTTTGATGTTTATTGAAATTTGACCTATCAGTGAAGGCTTTCCCACATTCTGCACATATATATGGTTTCTCCCCTGTGTGAATTCGTTGATGTACTTTGAGATGTGGTTTCTTGGAGAAGGATTTCTCACAGTCAGGACATTTATAAGGCTTCTCTGTAGTATGAATTCTCTGATGTGTAATCAACTCTGACTTCTGGATGAAGGCCCTCCCACAATCAGCACAAACATAGGGTTTCTCTCCAGTATGAATGGTTTGGTGTTTATTGAAATTTGACCTGTCAGTGAAGGCCTTCCCACATTCAGCACATATGTAAGACTTTTCTCCAGTATGAGACTTCTGGTGAGTATTGAGATTTGACCTGTTGGTGAAAGCCTTCCCACATTCAGAGCATATATAGGGTTTCTCGCCAGTGTGAATTCGCTTATGCATCTGGAGTTGTGACTTAGAAGGGAAAGATTTCCCACAGTCACTGCATTCATAAGGCTTCTCTCCAGTATGAATTCTTTGATGTGCAATCAAGTGTGCCTTCTGGATGAAGGCCTGCCCACACTGAGTACAGATATAAGACCTCTCTCCTGTATGAATTCTCTGATGCATCCTGAGTGTTGATTTTTGGGTAAAGGCTTTCCCACACTCACTGCATTTGTGATGTCTCTCTCCAGTATGAATTTTCTGATGTATATTGAGGGCTGAGTTCAGGGAGAACCCTTTACCGCATTCACTGCATTCAAAGAGTTTTTCTCCAGTATGAGTTGTCTGATGCCTGAGTAGAGATGATACCTGGAAAAATGATTTCTCACATTCATTGCATTTAAAGGGTTTCTCTCTAGTATGAGTTTTCTCATGCACAATTAATTCTGAATTCTGGATGAAGGCCTTCCCACATTTAGTACATATGTAGAGTTTTTCATCTCTATGAACTCTCAGATATATACTGAGTAGTGGCTTCTGTGTAAAAACATTTACACATTTGCTAAGCTCATGAGGTTTTTCCACAGTATGAATTCTCTGAGGAGCAAAGAAGTGTGACTTCTGGGTGAAGATCTTCCCAAATTCAGTACATGTGTTTGCTTTCTCTCCAACGGGAAATTTCACATTTTGACTGAGTGAATGTTTGAGGCTGAGGACTTTTCCACATTGATTACGTTCACAGAACTTCATGCCTGCATGTGTACTTTCATGGTGATTATAAGAAGAGCTCTGGGTGAAAACCTGACCATGCCCAATAGTTTTATCCAGGTTCTTTGCTGCATTGCTTTTATTATGAATATGTAAGTCTAAATTATGCTTAAAACTCTTCCCAAATGAATCACATTTATGGGGTCTTTTCCGTGAAAGAATGAGATTTGGACTTGGATGGACAAATTTTCCAATGTCTTTATATTCATAATCCCACTCTGTATTCAATATTTTCTTACTGAGGAAAGTAGTGTGACTCGGAAGTTTGTTTTGTTTTTCCTGACATCTCTGTATCTGCTCAGCATCTTGCCACAATTCTTCTAAAATAGAATACAATGAATCATCTCGTGTATCTTCACCCTCCATTTCACTATGAAATGTAGATTTTCCAGAAATTCTTTTCTGGGAAGGCTTAATGCCAAATTTCCCATCTACAAAGAGAAAGAAAAAGTAAAATTGATGCAAACAACAGACAGCAAGAGATTAAAAGTTACACGTAAGCTAATACAAACTGAATACTGAACAGTTTGTATTTACTGAAATCAGTTAATCAATCTAATATGACACTGATGACAAGAAATACATATATAGCACTTTTATGTGCCAAACTCTTACATGACACTTGCAATAGTCCAGGCACTGTTCTAAGAAATACATGCCATCACACGAAGCTTGACAACAAAGATACAGTCTGAGAGAACTATTATTAGGCAATTTCATTTTTGTGCAAATATCACAGAGTGTACAGTATTTATACAAACCCAAATGGTATAACCTACTACACATCTAGGCTACATGGTATAGCCTAGATGTATAGTAGGTACAGGGTTTCTCTCCTGTGTGAATTCGCTTATGCATCTGGAGTTCTGACTTAGAAGAGAAAGAATTCCCACAGTCACTGCATTCATAAGGCGTCTCTCCAGTATGAATTCTTTGATGTGCAATCAAGTATGCCTTCTCGATGAAGCTCCTAGGTTACAAATCCATACAATATGTGACTGTACTGAATCCCATAGGCAACTATAATACAATAGTAAGTATTTGTGTATTTAAACATATCTAAACATAGAAAAGGGAATGCATTGCACTACAACCCAGCAATGGCCATGATGTAACTTGGTGATAGACATTTTCCAATTTCATTGCAATCTTAAGGCACTCGATGTCATTATGTGGTACATGACTGTACATATGAACTCATTTAATCCTTTCAGAGGTCCTATGAGGTATCTACTATTACTATCTACCTTTTGTAGATAAGAAAAGTGAAGGTCATAACAGTTACATAATTTGCCATAAAACATGGTTATTAAGTGTTGGATCTGGTGTTCAACATAAGCAGTCTAGTTCTATTTTGGTAGGAAGCTTGGCTATTAGGTAGGGTAGACAGAAGATTGACAATACAAGAGTTTTCAGGGGAAAGATCTAGGAGAGCCTTGGCTTGGAGTTTAAGTCTTCATTAGCTTTCAATTCTAAATCCTCACTAATCTTGCTCACCAGCAAAAATATAAAATATATGTGATAAAAATAATTTATTCATGTCTATGAAAATATTGTAGCCATAGCCATCCTAACCTATACAAACAGTAAATAGATGTCTATACTCCAACTCTCCATCCAGGTGTAATTGCTTTCTTGGGCTTGCATTATATATATC
Organism: Callithrix jacchus; assembly: GCF_049354715.1. NCBI lineage: Eukaryota > Metazoa > Chordata > Mammalia > Primates > Cebidae > Callithrix > Callithrix jacchus. The sequence continues at coordinate 48,815,549 of NC_133524.1, read as the reverse complement.
TAACAAAAAATAGCAGAGAAGACAGTCTTCTGTGGTACAGACTGAAAGCTATCCACTAGAATCAGTTTCCCTGTTCTTTTGCATTTAACAGAGTAGCATCTGGGCATATGGATGTCCAGTCATAGAGCATTTCTCAGTCTCCTTTGAAATTGGTGTGGCCATGTGACAATGTTCTCAAAAAAAGAATGTGAGAGAAAACGATACTGCCACTTTCAAACGGGAGCACTGAGACCATCGGCATGTTTTCTCCATATTCACTTCTACCTTCTTGCTTACTAAAACCTGGAGTTGGCAGAAACACAGATTCAAGCACGCAGATGCCACAAAAAACCTGAGATGGTGGAGTAATGTGTGTTGGAAGGAGCTTGGATTCCTGAGCAATCATGAGCAATGAGGTTTCCCATAAGAGGGAAATACAATTATTTACTATTTTAGTCACTGTATTTGTCAATCTATTGCTAGAAATTAGAATTAGCATAATTCACACATTATTCTTGCCCAGAGTGGGAATTATGGATGTTTCTATTCCTAGTACAGTGCACGAAATGTATTAGATTATTGATAATTTTAACCTGAGCATATTATACCACTGACTTTCAGTAAGAGATTTTAGATACTGAGAATACTCTGAGTCATCAAACTCACTTGTCCCCCTTTAGTTGGTTTGATACTGTACTTCAGACAGACGTTCCATCCCAAATCTCATCCTCCTATTCTTAGGTTGCATTTTCATTCCCACACGTCTGGCTTTAATTTATTCTGGACATATTAAGGACTGGATCCCTAGGCACGGTTTGAGAAGTGGTTCTGCTTTTCACTTTACTTAAATTATAAATCCCTTGCTGTACCAGACAATTATTTATTACATCACTAGTACCAATGTTCATTGTAAAAACTTTGCTCCTGCAATAAAAAGCTTCTTTACACCTCTCCTGAACCCCAGATTCTATGAACAGTACATAAATGAAGAATCATCAGTCTAGAACAAAGAGCTGCTCACGCAAGGTTACATTCTACTTGTCACACATAAAGATGCCTCAAAAAAGAGTCCAGTTTATTTTCAAATCAAAGGACATGTCCTCTTTCCCCATTAAGCCTGCTTAGCATTTTCTTTTATGCCATTAAAAAAGGTCTATGTGCTTCAGAAAGCAGTTTAAGAATTTTTTACTTAGAAAATTAATCCATCATATTGCTAGTAAGATTTTTTCTTCTGAATGTCGAAAGCAGGCACTCCCTATGCTATTCATTTTGCTAATCACTGTAATAGACTTCTAATTATAACAGAAACAATGCATAAGAAGGTAAACTTTTAAATATTTGGTGCCATTGTGTTTACTTTCCAATAACAATCTGTGTTGAATTCCACTCAGTAGAATTTTTAAATCCTTCTAAAACACAGCAAAATTCTATTCTTATCCCCCACAAATTCAATTAGTTAATATCAGTAAGTATTTTCTTCATGCTTAGCATTTGAATAATGAAAATAAGACACAAGGTCTTATTCTGAAATTTAATGGTGGCAAAAGCATCTGGGACATGGGGAAACAGAAATGGGGAAGAGTTATAAATGATGGAGTAATAGGCTGGGCGCAGTGGCTCAGGCCTGTAATCTTAGCACTTTGGGAGTCCATGGTGGGAGATCACAAGGTCAGGAGATTGAGACTATCCTGGGCAACATGGTGAAACACCGTCTCTACTAAAAATGCAAAAATTAGCTGGGTTTAGTGGTGCATGCCTGTAATCCCTGCTACTAGGGAGGCGGAGGCACGAGAATCGCTTGGACCCAGGAAGCAGAGGTTGCAGTGAGCCAAGATTGTGCTACTACACTCCAGCCTGGTGACAGAGCAAGACTCTGTCTTTGAAAAAATGGAGTCATAAATCTGAAGTAAGTAAGGACCATTTCATGGAGTAGATGGAAGCCTGAACACAAAAGGAAAATGTATATTACCTGGACAGGCAGAGCACAAAATAATAAAAAGCCCAGACACGCAGACACGTTTCATATATGGCAGGCATTAAAAACAAGGCAAACAATTTGAAGTAAGCATACATAAAGGAAACTGTACAGATAAAATTTTAAACTGGAGATAATAGTAACCTTACAGATGGCACTGAGGGAAAAGTTATTGGTGATGTGTTATATAACATGGAATAACTGTAAGTTTACTTCATGAGGCTAATGTCAAAGATAAATGCAATGTCTTAGGTAATGACATCTATCAGTACCATTTCAAAGATTAACTGGAAACAATAATGGAATCTGTAGCTTCCATTAGGAGCAGAATAATCCAAGCATAAAAAAATACAGACCTGTTTTGGAGTGATGTTACTGGAATTAAGATGAGAGGCTAAGTAGTATTCTTAAAAAAGAAAAAATATAGTAGAACGATTTATAGTCTTTTGGATATATACCCAGTAAAAAGGACACATGTACACGAATGTTCATTGCAGCACTGTTTACAATAGCAAAGACCTGGAATCAACCCAAATGCCCATTGATAATAGACTGGATTGGAAAAATGTGGCACATATACACCATGGAATATTATGCAGCAATCAGAAATGATGAGTTTGTGTCGTTTGTAGGGACATGGATGAATCTGGAGAACATCATCCTCAGCAAACTGACACAAGAACAGAAAATGAAACACCGCATATTCTCACTCATAGGTGGGTGATGAAAAATGAGAACACATGGACACAGAAAGGGGAGTACTGAACACTGGGGTCTATTGGGGGGAAAAGGGGAGGGCCAGTGGGAGGGGGAGGGATAGCCTGGGGAGAAATGCCAAATGTGGGTGAAGGGGAGAAGAAAAGCAAAGCACACTGCCATGTGTGTACCTACGCAACTGTCTTGCATGCTCTGCTCATGTACCCCAAAACCTAAAATCCAATAAAAAATTAAAAAAAAAAAGAAAAAGAAAAAATAGAAATTGCAGAGTAATTAGTAAGAGAAGACAGCTAAGAGGAAAGAAACAAGAAACAGCAGAATCTGAGAAAATTTGGAATGTGAGGATTCCTGATTTGGGTAATGATGATGCCAATTCCTCCCATATTGAGGATGAATAAAGTAAAATATTCAATGGGAATTGTATAGTATGCAGGTAAATAAGTACTAGAGCACAATTATAATATGGCACCTAGTGGTGTCAACATGGAAGTCATCAGAATACAAATAAAAACCTTGAGCATTCCAAATGGAAGACTCCTTTGAGTTAATTACTATTGGAACAGATATCCTGAAGACAGTAAATGGTACCACTAGCTAGTGCATCTTAGTGGGAAAAAAGCCTCTATGAAAAGTAAATGAGACCATTAGGTACAAATAAAGAAGGAAGAGAAAAAATTGTATGGTTAGAAAAGATAAAATAGGAACAAGCAATTCACAGAGGGGAAACCCAAATGGATAGCAGATACTTGAAAGGGGGTGGGACAATACAGTACCACTTTATATCCATTACATTGGCCACAAGATAAGAAATCTGAACAATGATGGGTGTTGGCACAGATGTGGTAAAATAGGCATACTTGTAGACTGCACATATATTCCAATGATCAAGCAATATCAATTCTACATGAACATCCCTGAGGAATAATCTCACAGGCTCATAGGTGATATTTATAAGAAATTATTTTTTATTGAGGTATAATTTATATAAAGTGTAGATATTAACTGTAATGCTCAATAAATGTATGCAAAACTATATAGTATAGATCTTAGCTGCAAAGCTGAACTCCAGTACTCATATGTATACACCTATGTAACCAAAACTCAGATGAAAGTAGAAAACACTTTAATTATCCCAGAAAGTTCCCTGGTGACCCTTTCCATCAATAATTGATTCTCAGAGGTAATCACCATTTTGACCGTAGATTGCCAATCACTTATCATCAATATTATCACAATCATAGATTAGTTTTGCTTGTCCTTGCTTGAACTTTATATAAATTGAATCATGTAGCATTTGCATGTCTGGTTTCTTTTGTTTAATGAATTTTTTGAGGTTTACCCAAGTTCTTGTAACAGCAGTTCATTCTTTTCATTGTTGTGTAGTATCACATGGTAAGAATATAGCATAACACTCATGTATTCTCCTACTAATGGTCATTTGAGTGGTTTCAAATTTTTGGCAATTACACTAAAGCCGGTATGAACATTCTTGTATATTTCTTTTAGTGAATATATGTGCTCGTTTCTCTTAAATATATGCTGAGGAGTGGCACTACTGGGCCACAGAATTGCTGTACATTTAGTGTTAGTAAGTAATGCCTATCTTCCAAAGTGGTTGAAAGAATTTACACTTCTGCCATCAATGAATGTCAATTCCAGTTGCTCTAAGTATTCATCAGCATTTAATAATTGTCAGTCTTAAAGTTTAGCCCTTTTTTTTATGTATGTGTGGGGGGTGCTGCCACAATGTGGTTTTAATTTACATTTCTCTGATGAATTTACATTTCTTTGAAGTGCCTATGTCTTTTACCCATTTTTTTCTCTATTAATTTGTGAGAGTTCTTCATATATTCTGAATATAAAGTCATTTGTCAAATATATGTATTGCAAATGTCTTCTCCCAGCTTATGGCTTCCCTATTCACTTTCTTAATGCTATCTTTTGAAGAATAGTAATTTTTTATTCTAATATAGTTCAACTTACTATCAAGTGAGATATGAAGTGTTCTCTCTTTCTTTCCTCCAAAAGAACATGAATAATATTGGTATTATTTCTTCTCTAGATGGCCAGAGTTCACCAATGAAGCCATGTGGGTTGGGAGCTTCATTTGTGGATAGGTTTTAAATTATAAGTTCAATTTCTTTAATAGATAAAAATACTACTAATATTTTGATCTTTTTTCTTGTGACATTTCTTATAATTTCTGTTTTTCTATGACTGGCCATTTCATTTCAGTTATCAAATTTTGGGGGATAAAGTTGGTTATAATATCTTCTTAATATCCTTTTAAGGCTTGTAAGATCTGTAATGATGTTTCTTTTCTCATTCATGGCATTGATAATCTGTGTTTTCTCTTTCTTCTCCCTGACTGATCTTGCTAAATTTATCAACTGTATTAATCTTTCAAAGAAGTAAATTTTGGCTTTGTTATTTTTCACTATTGTATGTCCAGACATGCAAACTTAGATGGCCAATTTTTAATCTTTTTAATTTTCTGGTATATATATATAAAATAAGAAACTTTCATCATAGTACTTCAGTTTCATCTCACAAGTTCTTTTTTTTGAGTTGGAGTCTCACTCTGTTGCCCAGGCTGGAGTGCAGCGGTGCCATCTTGGCTCACTGCAACCTCTGCCTCCCAGATTCAAGTGATTCCCCTGCCCCAGCCTTCTGAATAGCTGGGATTACAGGTACCCGCCCCCATGCCCATCTAATTTTTGTATTTTTAGTAGAGATGGAGTTTGCCATGTTGGCCAGGCTGGTCTTGAGCTCCTGACCTGAGGTGATCTGCCCACCTCAGCCTCCCCAAAGTGCTGAGATTACAGGCATGAGCCACTGCACCCGCCTCCACAAGTTCTGATGTGTCATATTTTCACTATCATTTCACTCAATATATTTTCATTGTGATATCTTTTTTAACTTACAGGATATTTTGATGTGTGTTGCAAGCTTAGTTTGACATCTAAAAATCAATAAAATTCATCATATCAGTAGAACAAAACGCATATTTCAATAAATACATAAAGAGCATTTGGCATTTAGAAAAGTCAACATCAATTCATGTTTAAGACTCTCATCAAACTAGGAACAGAAAGAAATTGCCACAAATTAATAAAGGGCATCTAAGAAGAATCACAGCTAGTACACCTAATGGTGAAAGATGGGAAGTTTTGCCTTCAGATTGGGAGCAAGATAAAATAAAAATAAAGAGCATATAGACAAAAAAGGAAATGACAGAAAGGTATGGTAATGTATGCAGATAGTTTTACAGTATTTATTCACAAAAACAACCCGCTAGAATTAACAAGCAAAATTTAGCAAAGTCTCGGAATACAAGGTCAATGTACAAGGATCAATGGTAAGAGTTCCACTTACCATGGTAAGAGTGTGGAGAAGTAAGCCTCTAAAAAAGACTTCTACAGATAGTAAATATAATCTCTAGAAAAACAAACAAAACAAAACTAAACTAAAAAAATCAAACAAAAGCAGGCATTGTTTGGAGGGGAGTCAAAAGTTAGAGGAAGTGACTAGCATGTAGTGAGTTCCCCCTTTTCTCCGGTTTCTGTTGAGAGTAGCTGCCTAAGTCTCTGGCTGACCCCTCAACCTTGCATGGCTAGAGAAAACTGAAAGCAGGGCTGAACTGTGACCTGAGTTGCCACTTGCCTTAGGTGACACAGCATTTCCATTGTCAATCTAACCTAGTTAATTGCCTGCTGTGATAGAAACACTGACATTCTTCAGAACAATATAACAGAGTACCCTGTTACCATAACACTCTTCAGTAGCTAGTTTTTAAAATATGCTTTCCAGGGTTAACAATTTTTATCTGCCTGGCAGATTATTTCAATATAAACAATTCTATAATACTAGAACTTGAATTAATTTTTGTATATAGGGATGTGAGGTATGGGGTCAAAGTATGATTTTTCCCCCAATACTGACATCCATTTGTTTCCGCACAATTTGAAAAGATTTCTCCCTTCAAATTATATTGGCACCTTTGTCAAAAATCAGTTGTCTGTTTATTAATGGGCCTATTTTTAGTCTCTCCTTTCTGTTCCATTTACACATGAGTCTGTCTTTACACCGATACCACACTGTCCAGATTGCTATAGCTTTATAGTAAATCTTAACATTTGGTATTGTCAATCCTCCATACTTTTTCTTTTTCCTCAAGATTGTGTTTGTCATTCTAGGTCTTTTGCATATCCATATAAATTTTAAAATCTCCTTGTCATTTTTAACCCACACAAATTACAAATAATTGAATGAACAAGTAGAAGACAAATCAGTAACACATTATTAAAAGACTTTAACAACTTGGAACCAACTTGCGTTATAGATTCTAGAACACTGCACCCACCAACAACTGAATATACATTCTTTGCAGGGACACACAAAACATCCCCTAGATAGACCATATGCTGAAATCATAAAGGGTATGCTCTCAGACCACAACAGGATTAAATAAAACAACACAGAGGAAACAGACAAAATACCTTGAAAAGTACAACTTACTATATCTGGCAAAACATGAAACAAAACGTCTGAATAGCCCTATGTCTATTTAAGAAATTGGGCTTGTCATTAAATCCTTCCTGTCAAGAAAACTCCAGGTCCAAATGGCTTTCTTGGTTAATTCCACAAAACATTAAAAGAAATAACAATCTCATACAAAGTATTTCAGAAAATAGAGAAGGGAACACTTCATAACTCATTTTAGCAGCCAGTATAACCAGACTATCAAAACATGACAAAGACATTGAAAGAAAAGAAATTCATAAACCAAATCACTCATGAAAAAGGCAAGCTTTTAGGTCAAATGTCAGTAAGTAGAATCCAAAAATATATAATAAAGCTAATGCATCGTAATCTACTAGTATTTATCTCAGAAACGCAAGGCTAATTCAACACTTAAAAATTAATGAATTCACCAGAGTAACAGAACAAAAATGCTCATATAATATCACTCTAATAGATGCAGAAGAATCATCTGACAAAATTCAACACTCAATCATGATTTTAAAAAAAAACCTCTGAAACAAGCTAGGATTAGAAAGGAACTTAGACAACCTGTTAAAGGGTAGGTACAGAAAACCTACAGCTAGTATCTAACTTAATGGTGAAAGACTAAATTTTTTTACCCACAATATCAGAACCAAGGCAAACATGCCCACACTCACCCCTTCCATTCAACATTGAACTGAAAGTCTTAGATATTAAAACAAGGAAAATAAATTAAAAGTGTGAATTTGGAAAGGAAAATGTAAAAGTGTCTCTATTTTTAGGAGATAATGATTACTTCTATGAAAAACCTTGAGGAACTTACAAGAAAACTAATAGGTAGATTTAACAGTGCCTCAAGATACAGTTAATGCATAAAAATCGATCACTAGCAACTTATACTAGCAATAAACAATCTAAAAATAAAATTTAAAAAACTTTATATTAGCAATGAAAATTAAAAACTAAAACCAAAACAATGCCATGTAAAGCAGGATCAAAAATGTCAAGTACTTAGGGATAAACTTAAGGAAGGATTCCTATGACCTCTATGTTGAAAACAATGCAATTCTGCTAAATGGAATTAAAGATCTAAATAATTGCAGAACCCACGTTCATGGGTTAGAGGGCTCAATATTGTTAAGATGTCAATTCTCCTAAAATTGATCTACAGAGTCAACTGAACTCCAAACAAAATCCTAGTAGGCTTTTTTGTAAAAATTACAAACTGACTATAAAATGTATATAAAAATGCAAATGACCTAGAAGAGCAAAGTAATTTTTAAAAAGCAAAGTTGAAGGACTTATACTATCTGATTGAAGATTTACTGTAAAAACTATGGTGATAAAGATAGTATGGGTTTGCTAAAAGGATAATGTATTAACTATATTTTCTTATTTTCTGTATCCTTGATATTCTGGCATCTGGGGCTTAACTGATCCTGGAGAGACTGCCCCTCCCAGGGATAGCTAATTCTACAGATTAGGAAATAACTTGACCTTGAAGATGCCTTTCATATGCAAACTGGCCAACACATAGCCCAAACCCACAACCACATCTTTTATTAAGCTCTCACAGGTTGAGCCACTATCCCCCTGCTCTAATCACCCCAGGGACAGGTACCAAGCAACTAGGGACAGTCCCTATACCCTAGAGCCCAACAGAATTATTCAAACTAGCCAATTATAAATCTGCCTAGTGTGTTGACCCTGCCTAGTTTACTCCTTCCCACAAAACCTAAATAAAGATTCTGGCCCATGCTTTCCCCTAACTCCTAGGTCCCAACTGACATTGGTGCTTCCATGTGTGTGGTATGTGAGGCCCTGCATGGTGTGGTGTGCCCTTGTCTCTTGGGAACTATAAAAAACTATCTTTCCAATGGCAGTTGTCTGCTGATCTGTTGGCTTCACCATACCTAAATAATAATAAAACCTTTTTTTTAAAGCAGACAGACAAATAGACTAATTGAACAGAAAATAGAGACCTGATACAGGTTCATACACATAAAGTCAACTGATTTTGATAAACATACCAAGGAAATTCAACAGGAAAAACAAAGCTTTTCAATAAATGTTTCTGGAACAATTAGACATCAGTATTGAAAAATGAATCACAGACCTAATTGAAAAAGTTAAAATGACAAAACTTATTGAAGAAAGTATGAGAAAATCTTTGTGCCTTGTGATAGGCAAAGATTTCTTAAACAGATCACAAAAGGTACTAACAGTAAAACAGATGATAAATTGGACTTAATCGAAATTAAAATGTTTGCTCTTTGATGGGCACCGACAAGAAAATGAAATTTCAAGCCACAGATTGGAACAAAATATTAGCAATACATATTTCTGGCAAGGGAGTTCTATCCAGCAAGTATTATTATAACTCATTAATAAGAAGACAAACAGCCCAATAAAAAATGAGAAAGATATCTGAGTAGGTATTTCACACCAAAAATGTACAAATGGTCAATAAGCACATAAAAAGATGCTTAAGATCATCATTATTCTCATAAGAGAAATGCAACTTGAAATCATAACATCCATTACAATAGCAAAAATAAATAGTTTGATGATAACAAGTGTAGACAAGGATGTGGAGCAACAGGAATCCTTACGTATTGCTACTAGGAATGTAAAATGGTACAGCCAATTTGGAAGATAGCTTGGCAATTTCTTATAAAGGTAAGTATACACTGATTATATGACCTAGCAGTTCCAATCTTAGGTATTTACCCAAGAAAAAGGTAAACATATGTTCACACAAAAACATACCAGAATGTTCATTGCAGCTTCATTCACAATAACCAAATATTAACCACCTATCCATCAACAGGTGTAGAGATTAACGAATAGTAATATATTAATTCCATGAAATACTATTCATCATTCAAAAGGAATAAACCAGAGATATACTTAATAACATGGATGAATTGCAAAATGATTATGGTGAGCAAACGAAGCCAGATCCAAAAGAGTATGTAAAGTTTTATTCCATTTATATAAAACCCTAATAAAGACAAATCTAATCAAGAGTGACAAAAAGCATGTCAGTGGTTGCCTGGGGCTGTGTGTACTGACTACAAGGGGCATGAGGAAGCATTCTGTGTGAAGGAATGTTATATATCACGATAGGGGTGGTGGTTATACTGGCGTATAGCCTGATCAAAACTCATCAAACTGCCCACTTAAAATACACTTCATTCTGTACACATTTTATGAAAATCCATTAATCAAATGGATTTTGAAAGAAGAAATGCTAAGTGACAGTGACCATAAAGTCAGATTATGGGAGAGAGGCACAAGGCCATGGGAAGGTGGAGAGCAGTGAGGAATCGGAAGGTGATACTTACAAAGGCAATGGGAGGTGAGGCTGGTTGTAGAAGAGTTTGTTGGTACCTTAGAGTGAGAAGATGAGAAAGAAAGAAAGAATAAAGTACAAGAGTGCTAGGAAGAACAGAAGCGAGGCAACCAACTGATTTTCAAAAAGTCAATTCCAGTAAAACTGAAATGTAAGTGATAAGAATCTAAGACTCTGGGGTGTGGTTTAAGGAATTATGCATAAAAATGGGATGGAAGGAAAGAATATCTAAGGAAGCAAGACGTCTAGTGAGGAAGCCTGGCATACGATCCAGAGTATAGGAACTGAGGCAATTCTCCTGGAAGAAAGCCAAACAAAGAACACAGGTGGTAACAGTAAGAGATATAAAGGTACAGAACAATTTGGCACCCAAGAGGCCAATGCTACCTATCCTCAAGCAATTTCTAAAGTTGCCGACCTTTAAGCAATAACAGCATTTTAAAGGTATCAGTCTTCCTTAGGAAAAAAAAATTACTTCATGTCCCCATCTGCCCAAGTCACATCCACTCACCTGAACAGCTGTGACGTGGAGTTTCCCCTTCCAAGGTCCATGGCCCCTCTCCTTGCTCCAACTTGAAGATGACCTCTGGTTTGGGAACTTCGAACCCTGTTAACAGGACATGATAGAGAATTGGGTCCAGCAAATTGCTTTCCATTTGTTCTTTGGAGAAGTAACCACATTTCATTAGGAACTGAGTAATAATCACAGCAGTGAAAAGGGACTGAAGAATCTCAGACAAATCAAGGGAGACACCTTCACACAGTTCAGATGTCCCAGATAGCTCAGTGGTGGTGACAGGAAACACCCTCAACGAGGCTCTGTATTGGTGTCCTAAGGCTGCCATGACAGTACCAAAACCTGTGGCTTACAACAACAGAAATGTATTGTCTCTTATGTCTAGAGGTTAGAAATCAAGGTGCCAGCAGGGCTCTTCCTGATGGATCTAGGAGATCCTTTTCTAGCATCTTCTAGCTTCTAGTGTTTTCTGGCACTCTTTGGCTTTCCTTGGCCTTTGAATACATTACTCCAGTGACATGGCTGTCTTCTACCTGGGTATCTTCTCATTGTCTTCCCTCTATGCATGCTTGTAGCAGTAATAACCCAATTTCTGCCTTCATCTTCATATGGTGTTCTCCCTGTGCACATCTCTGTGTTCAACTTTCCCCTTTTTATAAGGACATCAGTTAGATTAGATTGGGGCCCAGCCTAATGACCTCACTTTAACTTGATTACTTCTGTAAAGACTCTAATTCCAAATACAGCCACGTTCTGAAGTATTGAGGGGTAGGATTTCCACATAGCTTTTGGAGAAGACAAAATTGTACCCATAAAAGTCTACCCTCTAGTCCCCCAAAATTCATGTCCTTCTCACATACAAAATACATTCACCCCATCCCAACATCCTCCAAAGCCTTAATCATTCCAACATCAACTCTTAAGTCAAAAATCACATCTCGACATCATCAACTAAAAGTCTCAAATCTCATCATCTAATTCATCCAAATCAGTTATGGATGAGACAGGGTATAATTCATCCTGGGGAAAATTTCCTCTCTATCTGTGAACCTATGAAACCAGACCACAAGTTATCTGCTTCCAAAATACAATGGTGGGGCAGGCATAGGATAGATATTCCCATTCCAAAAGGGAGAAACCAGAATGAAAAGAGATCATGGGTCCCAAGTCTGAAGGCTAGCAGGGAAAATTTGATGAGATTCTAAGGCTTGTGAATAATCTCATGAGCTCCATGATCTGTCCTCTGAGCCCACTGGGTGGCAGGCAGCCCTGGGCCAGGAATGACACCCCTCACTATTACCCCTAATGGTCCACTAGCAAAATGTTTGCTATTTGTCTCTGTGACCTTATGCTCTGTCATTCTAGAGGTCTGAATTCCAAAGGGAGAAATGCTTCCACCAGGAGACACACAATGATTCCACTGAACTAGAAGTTAAAACTCCCACCCAACCACTTTGGGTCCCTCATGCCGCTGAATCAACTGGCAAATGAGGGAGCTACGGTTTTGGCTGGAGTAACTGATCATGATTACCAAGGGCAAACCTTTGCCTTGCCCAATTTAGTAAGATTCCTGTCAATCAGTTTAGCTAGAATCCCCTAATCTCAATATCCAATCACCCTCGATATCTGATCAAATGCTTATCCTCTACTATCCCCCACATAATATTTGATCACCCTCGCCTGCCTTCAGCAAGAATCTTGTTAGGTCAGTTTAGTAACAATCCCCGTTTTCCCCTGATGTTTTCTCTTAGTCATTTTCTATCTACTGGCCCCACTGTGCTCCCGGGTTATATTTATAAATACCTACTTGTCCATGTTGTATTTGCAACTGAGCCCAGTTCTATACAGAGATAGCTTTTCCCCTATTGTAATAGTTCTGAATCAAATCTGTTTTCACTGCTTTAACTACTGGCCAGCTCTGCTTTTCTTTGACAGTTTTGATGTCACAACTCAGATAAGATCCACAACTCAGGTAAGATCAGATTGATCACTGGTCCCCAGACTTCTCACCTCTCAAGTATGCACCTTTGAACTTTGTCTTGACTGATTGGGGGACCCATTGATGAGTCTGACTCCTGAGCCAGTCCTCTGGGTGACAGTCCACTGAGGCAAAGTAAGGACAGATTTTGATTCTTTTTTTTTTTTTTTGAGACAGAGTCTCACTCTGTCTCCCAGGCTGGAGTGCAGTGGTACCATCTCGGCTCACTGCAACTTTCGCCTCCTGGGTTCAAGTGACTTTTATGCTAGAAGGTAGGTGAGGGTTCCAGGTAAGCAGCTGTTTATAAGAAGCTAAGTTAGAGTCCCATGCAAGGAAAGGCTGGGTTAGTTTCCTAGGCTTCTCTCTTTGTAAGAGGCTGGGTTCTGTAAGGAACAGAAGCTGGGTCACAGTCTCAAGTTTCTCTATTTATAAGTATAAAAGTACTATTAGTTAAAAAACATGGGAACTTCTCAGTCTACCAAAACACTCCTTTCTGAACCCCTGCTGGCTATATGCTCCACCAACTCTACCTGTTTCCTGTCATGTTGGCATGATTTTACTAAGGATAATTTGGAACTTCAAAGGCTTCCTTGGGAAACTTTACCTCTCCCCAAACAGTCTCCTCCAAGACCTCTCCCTTCCCATTGCTTCTGCTCCTCCTTCTTCCTTTTGCCACCTTTGATCTTTCCTTTAGGCGCTCTTGATATAAGCAGCCCTTCAATCAATTCCCAGGCTTGAGCCTTTTTGCAGACTCAGATCCAGAACCTCGCAAATGAAGGGGAAACCAAGTTTCCTTAGGGAAAGACCCTGGTACACTGCCAAAAACTTATACTCTTAAATCTTTCTCCTAGTGTTCCCCAAAGGGACCTGTGGACTTTTATCAAGATAACTATGTATTGGGAAAAAGGAATAATTAGACATTTTGGGAATTACGGGACACTGACTCTGAACTGCCACTAATTTCAGGAGACCACAAACACCACTATGGTCCACCAGTAGTAGGAGCTTATGGAAGTGTAGTGGTTAACGGAGTTTTAGTTGAGGTACATCTCACAGTGTGTCCAGTGGGTCCCTGAACCTATCCTGTGGCTATTTCCCCAGTTTCTGAATACATAATTGGAAGGAACACATTCAGCAACTGGCAGAATCCCCACATTCATTCTCTGACCTGTGGAATGAGGGCTACTGTGGTGGGGAAGGCCAAGTGGAAGTCACGGGAGCTGCCTCTACCTAGGAAAATAGTAAACCAAAAGCAATACTGCATTCCTTGAGGGACTGTGGAAATCAGTGCTACCATCAGGGATATGAGGGATGCAGAGATGGTGATTCCCACTACATCCTCATTCACCTTGCCTATTTGACCTGTGCAGAAAACAGAATTCTGAAGAATGACAGATTACTGTAAACATCACCAAGTGGTAACTCTAATTACACTTGCGCTTCAAAATGTGGTTTCATTGCTTGAGCAAATTAACACATTCATTCCCTGGTACCCAGTATGCAGCTATTCATCTAACAAATGGTGTGTGTGTGTGTGTGTGTGTGTGTGTGAGAGAGAGAGAGAGATACTTGTTAGTAAAGACTGCTAGAAGCAGTTTGTTTTCCTGTACTTTCCTACCTCAGGGGTATATCAACTCTCCAGACTTAGGTAATCATTTAGTCTGCAGTCATCTTGATCACCTTTCCCTTCCACAAGATATCACACTGGTTCATGACATTAATGAGATAATGCTGATTGGACCTAGTGAGCAAGAATCAGCAACTACACTAGACTTATGGGTAAGATATTTACATATTAGAGAGTGGGAAATAAATCTGAAAAATTTTAAGGGCCTTACACCTCAGGGAAATTTCTAGAGGTCCAGTGGTATAGAGCATGTCCATACATCCCTTCTAAGACAAAGCACAAGTTATTGTACCTGGCCCCTCCTATAAGTGGGAAAAAAAAGGCACAATGCCTACTGGGCCTCTTTGGATTTCGGAGGTAACACACTCCTCATGTGGGTAATGCTACTCTGGCTCATTTACCAAGTTATTAAAAAAGTAGCTAGTTTTCAGTGGGGCCCAGAACAAGAAAGACTCTACAACAGATCCAGGCTGCTGTGCAAGCTGTTCTGCCACCTGGGTCATATGATCCAGCAGATCCAATGGTGCTTGAAGTGACAGTGCAGATGCTGTTTGGAGCCTCTGACAATCCCCTATAGGTGAATTGCAGTGCAGATCTTTAGGATTTGGAAGTGAAGTCCTGCCATACTCTAGTAGTAGATAACTACTCTCCTTTGGAGAAATACTTTTTGGCTTGCTATTGGGCCAGAATTTACTCACCCACTGAATTTAAGCATATAAGTTAGTGGAGAAGAAACTGAACAAGGATTCCCTCAGTAACAGCAAGTGAATATGGAAGAGCCCAGTGCTGAACCTCTGGCCCACGGTGGGGGTGGTGGAAATCTGGCATAGAGAAGACCCACTCCCCACTGTTGCTTATAGCACCCAAGTTCTTCTATTGAAGCCTAGTCTGTTGACGGTATGAGGCCAGCAGCCGGCTCTGGTGCACTGGGCCTGGGTGTTATTGGGATCATGTTGCTTGAGAATGTAGCCCAAAGTGGTAGTAAACTCCATCTAAGGCTAAATACCTGCACAAAATTGATAGTCAACAAGAACCATAAGGGAAAGTTAAAAAGAGCTTTGAAGACAAACTTCAAGAGCTTGTGAAACTGTTAAAAAGTGTGATATGGTTTGGATCTGTGTCCCCTATAAATCTCATGTCAAATTGTAATCCCCAATGTTGGAGATGGGGCCTGGTGGGAAGTGACTGGATCATGGGGGTGGATTTCTCATGAATGCTTTAGCACCATCCCCTTGGTGCTGTTCTCATGATAGTGAGTGAGTTTTCATGAGATCTGGTTGTTTAAAGGTGTGCAGCCTTTCTCCCTGCTCACTCTTGCTCTTGCTCCCACCATGTAATATGCTTGCTTCCCCTTTGCTTTCCGCCATAATTGGAAGCTTCCTGAGGCCTCCCCAGAAGCAGGAGCCGCTATGCTTCCTTTACAGCTTGCAGAACCATGAGGCAATTAAACCTCTTTTCTTTATAAACTACCCAGTCTCAGGTATTTCTTTATAGCAATGTGAGAACTAGTGCACTAATAAACGGTGTAACCTCAGATCAGACATGACAACCCTGCAACCTTGACCCTGTCCCCCCTGCCCTGAAAACAAAGAGATGGCCTTGTTCTCTGAAACTAAGGAGGCAATGGGTCCCCTGATCTCCGCAGCCTGTGCTTTCAGGGCCTGTGGTGTCAGATACAGCCCTACTAGCCTTTGAACAATCCTGGAAGTCACTTTTCTTGAAGGATAACACATGTTCACAGTCAAATAGCTTTACCATCTTCCTGCTTACAGAATCTCAGAAGTCCAACAGCTTTCCTTCATTTTCTCCTGTCTCTGTCCTCTTCAGTCTAACCTGGAAGCATTTCTAGTGAGACAGTTGATTGGATTCACAAGTCACACACCAAATCTCTTTAGTAATTGGTTGTCCAGACACACCCTTGGTGTTCTTTCCAGAGTACACTTTCTAAATTTTTGCCACATGGAGAGGCTGAAAATTTTCTATATCTTCAAATTCTGGTACCTTTTTCCTAACAATTCTTTCTTAAATTTATCTCTTTCTTCTCACATTTTACTATAAGCAGCAAAGAGAAACCAGGGTATTCAAATAGAAAATGAGGAAGTCAAATTGTCTCTATTTGCAGATGACATGATTGTATATCTAGAAGACCACATCGTCTCAGCCCAAAATCTCCTGAAACTGATAAGCAACTTCAGCAAAGTCTCAGGATACAAAATCAATGTGCAAAAATCACAAGCATTCCTCTACACCAATAACAGACTTGAAGAGAGCCAGATCAACATTGCACTGCCATTCACAATTGCTACAAAGAGAATAAAATACCTAGGAATATGACTAACAAGGAACGTAACGTACCTCTTCAAGGAGAACTACAAACCACTGCTCAACGAAATCAGAGAGGACACAAACAGATGGAGAAACATTCCATGTTCATGGTTAGGAAGAATCAATATCGCGAAAATGGCTATACTGCCCAAAGTAATTTACAGACTCAACACTATCCCTATCAAGCTACCATTGACTTTCTTCACAGAACTGGAAAAAACCACCTTAAACTTCATATGGAACCAAAAGAGAGCCCACATAGCCAAGTCAATTCTAAGCAAAAAGAACAAAGCAGGAGGTATCACACTACCGGACTTCAAACTATACTACAAGGCTAAAGTAATCAAAACAGCATGGTACTGGTACCAAAACAGAGATATAGACCAATGGAACAGAACAGAGGCCTTGGACGCAGCACAACATATCTACAACCATACTATCTTTTACAAACCTGACAAAAACAAGCAATGGGGAAAGGATTCCCTGTTTAATAAATGGTGTTGGAAAAACTGGCTAGCCATGTGCAGAAAGCAAAAACTGGACCCCTTCCTGACACCTTACACTAAAATTTACTCCAGATGGATTAAAGACTTAAACATAAGACCTAATGCCATAAAAACCCTAGAAGAAAATCTAGGCAAAACCATCCAGGACATAGGAGTAGGCAAGGACTTCATGAACAAAACACCAAAAGCATTGGCAACAAAAGCCAAAATAGACAAATGGGACTTAATCAAACTCCACAGCTTCTGCACGGCAAAAGAAACAGTCATTAGAGTGAATCGGCAACCAACAGAATGGGAAAAAATTTTTGCAGTTTACCCATCTGACAAAGGGCTGATATCCAGAATTTACAAAGAGCTAAAACAGATTTACAAGAACAAAACAAACAAGGCCATTCAAAAGTGGGCAAAGGATATGAACAGACACTTTACAAAAGAAGACATACATGAGGCCAACAAACATATGAAAAAATGCTCATCATCACTGGTCATTAGACAGATGCAAATCAAAACCACATTGAGATACCATCTCACGCCAGTTAGAATGGCGACATTAAAAAATCTGGAAACAACAGATGCTGGAGAGGATGTGGAGCAATAGGAACACTTTTACACTGTTGGTGGGAGTGTAAATTGGTTCAACCATTGTGGAAGACAGTGTGGCAACTCCTCAAGGACCTAGAGATAGAAATTCCATTTGACCCAGCAATCCCATTACTGGGTATATATCCAAAGGATTATAAATCGTTCTACTATAAGGACACATGCACACGAATGTTCATTGCAGCACAGTTTACAATAGCAAAGACTTGGAACCAACCCAAATGCCCATCGATGATAGACTGGACAGGAAAAATGTGGCACATATACACCATGGAATATTATGCAGCTATCAAAAACGATGAGTTAGTGTCCTTTGTAGGGACATGGAATAACCTCGAAACCATCATTCTCAGCAAACTGACACAAGAGCAGGAAATCAAACACTGCATGTTCTCACTCATAGGCAGGTGTTGAACAATGAGAACACATGGACACAGGGAGGGGAGCACTACACACTGGGGTTCGTTGGGGGAAATAGGGGAGAGACAGTGGCGGGGTGGGGAGTTGGGGAGGGAAAACATGGGGAGAAATGCCAGATATAAGTGATGGGGAGGAAGGCAGTAAATCACACTACCACGTGTGTACTTATTCAACAATCTTGCATGTTCTTCACATGTACCCCAAAACCTAAAATGCAATAAAAAAACCATTAGTGTGCTGTATCCATTAAACCCATCTCACATGCAAGGATACAAATAGGCTCAAAATAAAGGGATGGAGGAAGATCTACCAAGCAAATGGAGAGCAAAAAAAAGCAGGAGTTGCAATCATAGTCTCTGAAAAAATAGACTTAAACCAACAAAGATCAAAAGAGACAAAGAAGGGCATTACCTAATGGTAAAAAGATCAATGCAACAACAAGAGCTATCAATCCTAAATATATATGCACACAATACAGGAGCAGCCAGATATATAAAGCAAGTTCTTAATGACCTATAAAGAGACTTAGACTCCCACACAGTAATAGTGGGAGACTTTAACACTCCACTGTCAAAATTAGACAGATCAACCAGACAGAAAATTAACAAGGATATCCAAGACTTGAACTCAGACCTGGAACAAGCAAACCTGATAGACATTTACAGAACTCTCCACCCCAAATCCACAGAATATACATTCTTCTCAGCACCACATCACACCTACTCTAAAACTGACCACATAATTGGAAGTAAATCACTCCTCAGCAAATGCAAAAGAATGGAAATAATAAGAAACAGTCTCTCAGACCATAGTGCAATCAAATTACAACTCAAAATTCAGAAACTAAGTCAGAACCGCACAGCTTCATGGAAACTGAACAACTGGCTCTCGAATGTTGACTGAATAAACAATGAAATGAAAGCAGAAATAAAGATGTCCTTCAAAACCAGTGAGAACGAAGACACAACGTACCAGAATCACTGGGACACATTTAAAGCAGTGTCTAGAAGAAAATTTATAGCAATAAATGCCCACATGAGAAGCAAGGAAAGATTTAAAATCGACACCCTATCATAAAAATTGAAAGAGCTAGAGGAGCAAGATCAAGAAAACTCAAAACCTAGCAGAAGACAAGAAATAACCTAAGATCAGAGCAGAACTGAAGGAGACAGAAACACAAAAAACCCTCAAAAAATCAATAAATCCAGGAGCAGGTTTTTTGAAAAGATCAACAAAATAGACCACTAGCCAGATTAATAAAAAGAAAAGAAAGAAGAATCAAATAGATGCAATAAAGAAGATATCACCACAGATTCCAGGGAAATACAAACCACCATCAGAGATTACTACAAACAACTCTATGCACATAAACTGGTAAACCTGAAAGAAATGGATAAATTCCTGGACACCTGTGTCCTCCCAAGCCTAAACCAGGAGGAAGCCAAAACTATGAATAGACCAAAAACAAGGTCTGAAGTCAAGGCAGCAATTAAGAGCCTACCACACAAAAAAAGCCCAGGTCCAGATGAGTTCACAGCCGAATTCTACCAGACACACAAAGAGGAGCTGGTACCATTCCTTCTGAAACTATTCCAAACAACCCAAAAAGAGGGAATCCTCCCCAAATCTTTTTATGAGACCAACATCATCCTGATACCACAACCCGGCAGAGACTCAACAAGAAAAGAAAACTTCAGTTCAACATCCATGATGAACACTGATGCAAAAATCTTCAATAAAATACTGGCAAGCCGATTACAACAGAACATCCAAAAGCTCATCCACCATGATCAAGTAGGCTTCATCCTGGGAATGCAAGGCTGGTTCAACATACACAAGTCTATAAACATAATTCACCACATAAACAGAACCAAAGACAAAAACCACATGATTATCTCAATAGATGCACAGAAGGCCTTTGACAAAATTCAACAGCGCTTTATGCTAAAAACCCTCAATAAACTAGGTATCAATGGAACATATCTCAAAATAATAAAAGCTATTTACGACAAACCCACAGCCAATATCATACTTAATGGGCAAAAACTGGAAGCATTCCCTTTGAAATCTGGCACTAGACAAGGATGCCCTCTCTCACCACTACTATTCAATATAGTACTGAAGTTCTAGCCAGAGCAATCCAGCAAGAAAAAGAAATAAAGGGTATTCAATTAGGAAAGGAGGAAGTCAAATTGTCTGTATTTGCAGATGACATGATTGTATATTTAGAAGACCCCATCGTCTCAGCCCAAAATCTCCTGAAACTGATAAGCAACTTCAGCAGTCTCAGGATACAAAATCAATGTGCAAAAATCACATGCATTCCTATACACCAATAACAGACTTAAAGAAAGCCAAATCAAGAATGAACTGCCATTCACAATTGCTACAAAGAGAATAAAATACCTAGGAATACAACTAACAAAGTATGTAAAGGACCTCTTCAAGGAGAACTACAAACCACAGCTCAACAAAATAAGAGAGGACACAAACTGATGGGGAAACATTCCATGCTCATGGTTAGGAAGAATTAATATCATTAAAATGACCATACTTTATAGATGTAATTTATAGATTCAATGCTATCCCCATCAAGCCACCAATGACCTTCTTCACAGAACTAGAAAAATCTACCTTAAGCTTCATATGGAACCAAAAGAAAGCCCGTATAGCCAAGTCGATTCTAAGCAAAAAGAACAAAGCTGGAGGCATCATGCTATCTGACTTCAAACTATACTACAAGGCTACAGTAATCAAAACAGCATGGTACTGGTACCAAAACAGAGATATAGACCAGTGGAACAGAACAGAAGCCTTGTAGGCAAAGCCACACATCTACAACCATATGGTCCTTGACAAACCTGACAAAAACAAGCAACGGGGAAAGGATTCCTTGTTTAATAAATGGTGTTGGGAAAACTGGCTAGCCATGTGCAGAAAGCAGAAACTGGAGCCCTTCCTAATACCTTACACTAAAATTAACTCCAGATGGATTAAAGACTTAAGCGTAAGACCTAACATCATAAAAACCTTAGAAGAAAACCTAGGCAAAACCATTCAGGACATAGGCACAGGCAAGGACATCATGACTAAAACACCAAAAGCATTGGCAACAGGGCATAGGCATAGGCAAGGACTTCATGACTAAAACACTAAAAGCATTTGGCAAAAGCCAAAATGGACAAACAGGATCTAATTAAACTCCAAAGCTTCTGCACAGCAAAAGAAACAGTCATTAGAGTGAATCGGCAACCAACAGAATGGGAAAAAATTTTTGCAGTTTACCCATCTGACAAAGGGCTGATATCCAGAATTTACAAAGAGCTAAAACAGATTTACAAGAACAAAACAAACAAGGCCATTCAAAAGTGGGCAAAGGATATGAACAGACACTTTACAAAAGAAGACATACATGAGGCCAACAAACATATGAAAAAATGCTCATCATCACTGGTCATTAGACAGATGCAAATCAAAACCACATTGAGATACCATCTCACGCCAGTTAGAATGGCGATCATTAAAAAATCTGGAGACAACAGATGCTGAAGAGGATGTGGAGCAATAGGAACACTTTTACACTGTTGGTGGAGTGTAAATTAATTCAACCATTGTGGAATACAGTGTGGCAATTTCTCAAGGACCTAGAAATAGAAATTCCATTTGACCCAGAGATCCCATTACTGGGTATATATCCAAAGGACTATAAATCATTCTGTTATAAGGACACATGCACAGACATGTTCACTGCAGCACTGTTTACAATAGCAAAGACTTGGAACCAACCCAAATGCCCATCAATGATAGACTGGACAGGGAAAATGTGGCACATATACACCATGGAATACTATGCAGCCATCAAAAACGATGAGTTAATGTCCTTTGTACAGACATGGATGAACCTGGAAACCATCATTCTCAGCAAACTGATACAGGAACAGAGAATCAAGCACCGCATGTTCTCACGCATAGGTGGATGTTGAAGAATGAGAACACATGGACACAGGGAGGGAAGCATTACACACTGAGGTCTGTCTGGGAGGGACAGTGGTGGGTAGGGAGTTGGGGAGGGATAACATGGTGAGAAATGCCAGATATAGGTGATTGGGATGGGAGCAGCAAACCATATTGCCATGTATGTACCTATGCAACAATCCTGCATGTTCTTTACATGTACCCCAGAACCTAAAATGCAATAATATATGTATATATTTATTTAAAAAACAAATAGGTTCAAAATCCATAAGTTTATAATGATACTCAAAAAAAGGGAGGTGAGGGAGGACTCAAGATGGCGCTGTGAGAACAACCCAGGATTGAAGATCACGGTCAATGCGCGGAGAGGGTGAGTCAGGGCCACATTTCCAGAAGGATCTTTGTTGCCCACAGAACGGGGAAATTCCCAGGTATAAAAGAGACGCGGGACGCCAGGCAGAGGTTTTGGCTGGTGCAGCCGGCAGCCGGTGCGGCGGGGGCCCGCGCTGTAGGGGCGCTACACAGCACTCCGCACAAAGCGCACTGGTCCGGGTGCCCTGTTGAACCGGCAACCTGAGACTTGCGAGGGCTGAACTTGAGACTGAACGGGACTTGGACAGTGAGCCAGCCCAGGAGATTGCAGGGACACAGCATTTGGGGTAGCGCAGTGGGACAAACAAAACGGCGATTCCAAACGCTCCCGGTGGAGAGGGTCCCTGAGGGCGAGCTCCATGGGGGAGGGGCGTCCGCCATTACCGAGGCAAACCGCCCCTACTGAGGTACATGCCCATTGCTGATGCAGACTGCCGTTGCCGAGGCAACCTGCTACAACAGAGAGACTCCGCCGCAGGGCGTAGACCGCAGCAGAAGGGCAGAGCCTGCAGCAAAAGGGCAAACCTCACACCAGCAGGGCGGAGCCTCGGCAGGCAAATAGTGACTAGACTGCCTCCTAGCTGGGCAGGACAGCACAACGGACACTCATAAATAAAGCCCCAACCCCCTCAGACAGAGCATCTGAGAAAAAAAAGGTTTTTTTATGAGTTCTGTTGCAGCAGAATTAAACATAGCAGCCTAACAGCCCTGAATGAACAACAGAGCTCACAGCTCAGCACTTGAGCTCCTATAAAGTACAGACTGTCTCCTCAAGCAGCTCCCTGACCCCTCTATATCCAAAAGACTGACATTTGGCAGGCATCATTCTGGGACAAAGACAGCAGAAAAAGAAACTGGTAGCATCCCTCACTGTTCCGCAGCTGCTATAGGTGCACCCCAGACAAGCAGGGCCTTGAGTGGACCTCAGCAGTCTACAGCAAAGGGGCTAGACTGGTAGAAGGAAAACCAAGTAACAGAAACACTTCATCATCAACAATCTGGGTGTCCACTCAGAGACCCAACCGAAAAGTCAGCAACTACACAGATGACAGGTGGATAAATCTACAAAGATGGGAAGAAACCAGCGCAAAAAGGAGGAAAACACTCGAAACCAGAACACCTCGCCTCCTAGAAAGGACCAAAACCCCTCACCAGCAAGGGAACAAAGCTGGACGGAGAATGACAGTGACGAAATGATGGAATTAGACTTCAGAAGGTGGATAATGAGAAACTTTTGTGAGCTAAAAGAACATGTTTTAAATCAATGCAAAGAAACTAAGAACCTTGAAAAAAGATATGAAAAAAGATTTGAGGAAATGATAACAAGAATGGATACCTTAGAGAGGAATATGAATGAATTAAAGGAGCTGAAAAACACAATACGAGAACTTCATGAAGCATGCACAAGTTTCAATAGCCGAATTGACCAAGCAGAAGAAAGAATATCAGAAGTCGAAGATCAACTCAATGAAATAAAATGAGAAACCAAGATCAGAGAAAAAAGCGCAAAAAGGAATGAACAAAGTCTCCAAGAAATGTGGGACTATGTGAAGAGACCTAACCTACGTTTGATAGGCGTACCACAATGTGACGAAGAGAATGAATCCAAGCTGGAAAATACTCTTCAGGACATTATCCAGGAAAATTTCCCCCACCTAGCAAGACAGGCCAACACTCAAATGCAGGAAATACAGAGAACACCACAAAGATATTCTGCAAGAAGAGCAACCCCAAGGCACATAATCATCAGATTCAACAAGGTTGAAATAAAGGAGAAAATACTAATGGCAGCCACAGAGAAAGGTCAGGTCACCCACAAAGGAAAGCCCATCAGACTCACAGCAGATCTCTCGGCAGAAACACTACAAGACAGAAGAGAGTGGGGGCCAATATTCAATATCCTTAAAGAAAAGAACTTTCAACCCAGAATTTCATATCCAGCCAAACTGAGCTTCAGAAGTGAAGGAAAAATAAAATCCTTTGCGAACAAGCAAGTACTCAGAGATTTCTTCACCACCAGGCCTGCTTTACAAGAGCTCCTGAAAGAGGCACTACACATAGAAAGGAACAACCGGTACCAGCCATTCCAAAATCACACTAAATGCTAAAGAGCATCAACATAATGAAGAATCTACAACAACTAACGGGCAAAACAGCCAGCTAGCATCAAAATGGCAGTATCAAATTCACACATAACATTATTAACCCTAAATGTAAATGGACTAAATGCACCAATCAAAAGACACAGACTGGCAAATTGGATAAAAATCCAAAACCCATTAGTGTGCTGTATCCAGGAAACCCATCCCACATGCAAGGATACACAAAGGCTCAAAATAAAGGGATAGAGGAAGATTTACCAATCAAATGGAGAGCAAAAAAAAGCAGGAGTTGCAATTCTCATCTCTGATAAAATAGACTTTAAAGCAACAAAGATCAAAAGAGACAAAGAAGGCCATTACATAATGGTAAAAGGATCAACACAAAAAGAAGAGCTAAGGATCCTAAACATATATGGACCCAATACAGGAGCACCCAGATACATAAGGCAAGTTCTTAATGACTTACAAAGAGACTTAGACTCCCACACAATAATAGTGGGAGACTTTAACACCCCACTGTCAATATTAGACAGATCAACCAGACAGAAAATCAACAAGGATATCCAAGACTTGAACTCAGACCTGGAACAAGCAAACCTGATAGACATTTACAGAACTCTCCACCCCAAATCCACAGAATATACATTCTTCTCAGCGCCACATCACACCTACTCTAAAATTGACCACATAATCGGAAGTAAAGCACTGCTCAGCAAATGCAAAACAACTGAAATCATAACAAACAGCCTCTCAGACCATAGTGCAATCAAGTTAGAACTCAGAATTCAGAAACCAACCCAGAACCGCACAGCTTCATGGAAACTGAACTACTGGCTCTTGAATGTTGACTGGATAAACAATGAAATGAAGGCAGAAATGAAGAAGTTCTTCGAAACCAATGAGAACGAAGACACAACATGCCAGAATCTCTGAGACACATTTAAAGCAGTCTCTAGAGGAAAGTATATAGCAATAAGTGCCCATATGAGAAGAATGGAGAGATCCAAAATTGACACCCTATCGTCAAAATTGAAAGAGCTAGAGGAGCAAGATCAAAAAAACCTCAAAACCCAGCAGAAGACAAGAAATAACTAAGATCAGAGCTGAACTGAAGGAGATTGAGAAACGAAAAACCCTTCAAAAAATCAATAAATCCAAGAGCTGGTTTTTTGAAAAGATCAACAAAATAGACCACTAGCCAGATTGATTAAAAAGAAAAGAGAGAACAACCAAATAGATGCAATAAAAAATGATAAAGGGGAAATCACCACAGATTCCACAGAAATTCAAACCATCATCAGAGAATATTACAAACAACTCTATGCACATAAACTAGTAAACCTGGAAGAAATGCATAAATTCCTGGACTCCTGTGTCCTCCCAAGCCTAAACCAGGAGGAAGCTGAAACTATGAATAGACCAATAACAAGGTCAGAAGTCAAGGCAGCAATTAAGAGCCTACCACACAAAAAAAGCCCAGGTCCAGACGGGTTCACAGCCGAATTCTACCAGACACACAAAGAGGAGCTGGTACCATTCATTCTGAAACTATTCCAAATAATCCAAAAAGAGGGAATCCTTCCCAAATCATTTTATGAGACCAATATCATCCTGATACCAAAACCTGGCAGAGACCCAACAAGAAAATAAAACTTCAGGCCAATATCCATGATGAACATAGATGCAAAAATCTTCAATAAAATATTGGCAAGCCGACTGCAACAGCAAATCAAAAAACTTATTCATCATGATCAAGTAGGATTCATCCCGGGGATGCAAGGCTGGTTCAACATACGCAAGTCTATCAATGTAATTCACCACATAAACAGAACCAAAAACAAAAACCACATGATTATCTCAATTGATGCAGAGAAGGCATTCGACAAAATTCAACAGCCCTTTATGCTAAAAACCCTCAACAAACTCGGTATCGATGGAACGTATCTCAAAGTAATAAAAGCTATTTATGACAAACCAACAGCCAATATCATACTGAATGGGCAAAAACTGGAAGCATTCCCTTTGAAATCTGGCACTAGACAAGGATGCCCTCTTTCACCACTCCTATTCAATATAGTACTGGAAGTTCTAGCCATAGCAATCAGGCAAGAAAAAGAAATAAAGGGTATTCAAATAGGAAAGGTGGAAGCCAAATTGTCTCTATTTGCAGATGACATGATAGTATACCTAGAAGACCCCATCGCCTCAGCCCAAAAACTCCTGAAACTGATAAGCAACTTCAGCAAAGTCTCAGGATATAAAATCAATGTGCAAAAATCACAAGCCTTCCTCTACACCAATAACAGTCTTAAAGAAAGCCAAATCAAGAACGAACTGCCATTCACAATTGCTACAAAAAGAATAAAATACCTTGGAATACAACTCACAAGGAACGTAAGGGACCTCTTCAAGGAAAACTACAAACCACTGCTCAACGAAATCAGAGAGGACACAAACAGATGGAGAAACATTCCATGTTCATGGTTAGGAAGAATTAATATCGTGAAAATGGCTATACTGCCCAAAGTAATTTACAGAATCAACGCTATACCCATCAAGCTACCATTGACTTTCTTCACAGAACTGGAAAAAACCACCATGAACTTCATATGGAACCAAAAGAGAGCCCGCATAGCCAAGTCAATTCTAAGCAAAAAGAACACAGCGGGGGGCATCACACTACCGGATTTCAAACTCTACTACAAGGCTACAGTAATCAAAACAGCATGGTACTGGTACCAAAACAGAGATATAGACCAATGGAACAAAACAGAGGCATCGGAGGCAACACAACATATCTACAACCATACAATCTTTGATAGACCTGACAAAAACAAGCAATGGGGAAAGGATTCCCTGTTTAACAAATGGTGTTGGGAAAACTGGCTAGCCATGTGCAGAAAGCAGAAACTGGATCCCTTCCTGACACCTTACACTAAAATTTACTCCAGATGGATTAAAGACTTATACATAAGACCTGGCACCATAAAAACCCTAGAAGAAAATCTAGGCAAAACCATCCAGGACATAGGAGTAGGCAAGGACTTCATGAACAAAACACCAAAAGCATTGGCAACAAAAGCCAAAATAGACAAATGGGACCTAATGAAACTCCACATCTTCTGCACGGCAAAAGAAACCGTAACTAGAGTGAATCGGCAACCAACAGAATGGGAAAAAATTTTTGCAGTTTACCCATCTGACAAAGGGCTGATATCCAGAATTTACAAAGAACTCAAACAGATTTACAGGAAAAAAACAAACAAGCCCATTCAAAAATGGGCAAAGGATATGAACAGACACTTTACAAAAGAAGACATATATGACGCCAACAATCATATGAAAAAATGCTCATCACTGGTCATCAGAGAGATGCAAATCAAAACCACATTGAGATACCATCTCACGCCAGTTAGAATGGTGATCATTAAAAAATCTGGAGACAACAGATGCTGGAGAGGATGTGGAGAAAAAGGAACACTTTTACACTGTTGGTGGGAGTGTCAATTAGTTCAACCATTGTGGAAGACAGTGTGGCGATTCCTCAAGGCCTTAGAAATAGAAATTCCATTTGACCCAGCAATCCCATTACCGGGTATATATCCAAAGGACTATAAATCATTCTACTATAAGGACACATGCACACGAATGTTCATTGCAGCACTGTTTACAACAGCAAAGACCTGGAATCAACCCAAATACCCATTGATGATAGACTGGATTGGGAAAATGTAGCACATATACACCATGGAATATTATGCAGCAATCAGAAATGATGAGTTTGTGTCATTTGTAGGGACATGGATGAATCTGGACAACATCATTCTCAGCAAACTGACACAAGAACAGAAAATGAAACACCGCATATTCTCACCCCAAGGCGGGTGATGGAAAAATGAGAACACATGGACACAGGGAGGGGAGTACTAAACACTGGGGTGTATTGGGGGGAAAAGGGGAGGGCCAGTGGGAGGGGGAGGTGGGGAGGGATATCCTGGGGAGAAATGCCAAATGTGGGTGAAGGGGAGAAAGGAAGCAAAACACACTGCCATGTGTGTACCTATGCAACTGTCTTGCATGTTCTGCACATGTACCCCAAAACCTAAAATGCAATAAAAAATTTTAAAAAAATTGTTAACAAGATCATATACTTAATAAATAGTAGACACTTAAAAAAAAAGGGAGGTGATAGATTTGCTAATGATCCTGATTTGATCATTACACATTGTACACATGTACTGAAATACCATAGTGTACCCCATAAATATGTACAACTATTATGTATCAATTACAGGCAACTTATTTGCTATATTTTCCTCATTAAAAAAAAATTTTTTTTTTGAGATGGAGTTTCTCTCTTGTTGCCCAGCCTGGAGTGCAATGGCATGATCTTGGCTCACTACAACCTCTGCCCCTAGGGTTCAAACAATTCACCTGCCTCAGCCTCCCAAGTAGCTGGGATTACAGGCATATGCCACCACATCCAGCTTATTTTTTATATGAAGTAGAGATGGGGTTTTACCATGTTGGTCAGGCTGATCTCAAACTCCTGACCTCACATGATCCACCCGCCTCAGCCTTCCAAAGTGCTGGGATTACAGGGGTGAGCCACCCCACCCAGCCAGTTTTGTAAAATAAGTAGGTATTATAGAGCCATCCTTGGGTCAAGACAGTAACAATAGTGGCAATCTTTTTATGATACTTATTTTCAAATTTTATACTTTAAGTATGTGCAGTTTATGTTATGCAATTTATATTTCAATAAAGAGAGAGGGAAGGGAAGGAGAGGGGAGGAGAGGTGAGAAGAGGGAAGGGAGGGGAGGGAGGGAGGGAGGAAGGAAGGAGGAAAAAAGAGGGGGAGAGAGAGGGAGGGAAAAGGAAAACTTCATTACATTGCCTTTGAGCATGCTAGGACAGCAATTCATTATTTTGAAAATGGATAAATAAAGGAAAAGAATCAAGAAAAAAAAAAGAACACAATTTATCCACATTCTCTGGTACTTTATAACAAGGATTGCTGTTCTCCCAGCTTGCAATAATATGTTCCTTATTTCTATCTGAGATCTCACCAAAAGTACCTTTAACATTCATGTTTCTACCAATAGTCTGGTTAAGGCAATCTAGGCTTTTTCTGTCAAGCATATCAAAACCTAGCCCTTTCCTCCAGCCTCTACCTGTTACCTAATTCCAAAGCCACTTTCACATTTTTAACGTATTTATCACAGCAGCACCCCATTTTCAAGTATGAAAGTCTGTATTAGTTTCCTAGGGCTGTTAAAGCCAAGTACCGCAAACTAGGGGTCTCAAAACAACAGAAATTTATTGTCTCACAGTTTTGGGGCCAGAACTCCAAAACCCCAAGGTTTTAGCAGGGTGATACTCTCTTTGAAGGTGCTAGGGAAGAAACTGTTCCAGGCCCCTCTTAGCTTCTGACAGCCTCAAGTGTTTCTAGTCACATTCCATCTTCTACCTGTGTATCTTCATATTGTCTTCCGTGTGTGTGTGTGTGTGTGTGTGTGTGTGTGTGTGTCCAGTTTCCCCCTTTTTATAAGGACACCAATTAGATTAAAGCCCACCCTAAAGACTCTATTTCCAAATAAGGTCTTTAAGCAGCCAAGAGAAACCAGGTTGTGCTTTCTGGGGGACTGGGGGTTAGGACTTTAACAAATTTTATCTGGGGGACACAATTTAACCCATAACAGGCTCCTCACAACTTCGTAGGATGGTTGTCCTTACCCACTGACAGCAGGTGGCTGTAGTTCTCCAACATTACGTCCTGGTACAGGCGTCTTTGAGTAGAGTCCAGTTGCTGCCACTCTTCTCTACTGAAGTCCACAGTCACATCCTCAAATGACACTGATACCTGTAACAACACAGTCTTGTTCAAGGCAACATGATCAGCACTGGAGGATGGGGAGAAGACAGATAGGAAGTTGTTTTTAATACTTTTTCATCATAATATACCATATGGTATGCCCATTAAATAGTTTAAATACATACACATATATAATATTGTGTAGAATATAAAAAATCTAATCATAAATTTCTGCTATTAATTATGTAGGACAGTCTTCCATTTATTAAAAATGATAATTTTTAGCAAGGATTTGACCTTGATCCTATTTTGTTGCTCATTTTTACGAGAAATTTGTGCTCTATAACTTTTAGAAGGAAGCACATATATCCCCTCCATCCCAATTTTTAAAAATTTTACATAGCTCCCTCTCCTGTTGTTTTCATTTACTTTTCAAAAATATGGTCTTTTTGTCTTGATGCCTTTTTATTGGTCATTTCTAATTTGATTCCTTGGTGGTCAGAAAATATACTCTGTGTGATTTCAACATACGGTCTATCTAGGAGAATGTTTCCATGTTTCCCTGAAAAGAATATATATTTGGCTATTGATGGCTGTAGTGTTCTGTAATATGTAAATCAAGTTGGTTGAATGTTGTTGAAATTTCCTGTTGCATCACTGATTTGTTTTCTATGGGTTTAATCACTTATTTGTCAAGATTTTGGTAAAAATTGATAAAATGTTAACGTGTATATGGCTATGCAAAGGACCCAGAATACTCAAAAGCAAGAAAAACTATGAAGGATTTATACCCCTTAATGTTAAGATATACTGTAAAGCTACAGTAATTTAAGCAGTGTGGGACAATGTAAGCACAGACAGACATATCATTAGAACAGAATAAAGTCCAGAAACAAATCCACACATATACAGACAATTTTTTTGACAAAGGTGCCAATGAGATTCAATGGGCAAAAGGGAAGTCTTTTAAACAAATTGTGCTAGAAGGGATAGATATCAGTATTAGGAAAAAAAACCCACAAACCTTGACCCATACCTCACACCATATACAAAAATTAATGAAAATCAAGTTTCAGTATGACTGCATTGCTTTTATCAGACCAACCTTTATACAGATAACAACTATAAACTCTGAACAAAAAATATTTTAAAAACTATCTAAAGATACTAAGGAGCATCCCAAGTTGGGCTGTACTTGGAGGAGAGCTGACACTTAGAAGAGAGGTTGGCACTTTAGCTTGTGAATAGGCCCAGTCAGTGCCATGTGGGGTAACTAAAATTCCAAGAGAAGTGGTACATGCCTATGGTCCTAGCTACTTGGGAGGCTGAGATGGGAGGACTGATTAAACCTGGGAGGTCAAGGCTGCAGTGAGCTATGATTGTGCCACTGCACTCCAGCCTGGCGACAGAGCCAGACTCTGTCTCAAAAAAAAAAAAAAAAGAGAGAGAGAGAAGAAAAGAAAACCACAAGTGTTATTGCCTTGAAGAATCAAAGGGGAGTTCTACAGTCATCACTACCCCTGGAAAATCCTGGTAGTGGGGTTTCCAGAAAGGCACTGAAAGAGAGAAGGGTGCCTAAATTCTGTGGATGAACTCTGCCCAAATCTCTAGTTGACCAGCTAAATGAACTGAAACTTCCACTACCACATACCACAGAGAAAACAGTTCCTAGTTTGATCCAGGCATGTTAAGTGCTTCTTACAAAGCAAAACAAAAAATCAGCACTATTCAGAGGAATTAAACAGAATCAAGCATCTCTAATATATGTTTCACAACAAAGATACAATCCCAAACAACTTAACAGAGAGACAGAAAGGTGTGGAGTGAAAGGGAAGAGGCTCAAGAAAAATGCACTCAGAGACTGACCTGAGGTGATCTAGATGCTAGAATTAGCAGAAAAGCACTTTAAATCAGTTAGTTATAATTATGCTCAAAAACATACAAATATGTTCATAATAAATGAATAAATAGGATAGGCCAACTGAGAAATATGAACTATTAAAACAACTGAAAAATACCATCTGAACCTAAACAGTTCACTGGATGGACTTAACAGAAGACTAGAGATAACTGAAGAAAGAGATAATTAACGTAAAGACAGACCAACAGAAATTATCCAATCTGAAAAGCAGTGACAATAAAATTGAAGATAAAAAAAATAGAGTCTCAGGGATGATGCTATGGTTTGAATGTTTGTGATCCCTCCAAAATTCATGTTTAAACTAAATCCTAACGCAACAATATTAAGAGGTATGGCCTTTGGGAGGTATTTAGGTCATGAGGGCTCATGAATGGATTAGGAGTGTTCTTTTAAAAGAGCTGGAGGGAACTAGCTATGTCCTTCCTTTTTGACCTTCCACCCTTTCCACCATGTGAAGACACAGAATTCACCCCTCCTGGAGGCCACAGCAACAAGGTGCCATCTTGGAAGCAGACAGCAGCCTTCACTGGACACCTAAGTTGCTGGTGTGTTTATCTTGCACTTCTCAGCCTCCAGAACTGTAAGAAATAAATTTCTATTGTTTATAAGATACCCAATCTCAGGGATGTTGTTACAGTAGGACAAACAGACTAAGACAGATGAGTAAGACAAAAATCAAAAGATCTAACATACATGCAATTTAAGACCCAGAAGGAGAGAAGGGCAGAAAAGATATTTTTAAATATAATGTGCAGACATATATACCATGGTATACTATGTAGCCATAAAAAAGAATGAGTTCCTGTCCTTTGCAGGGACATGGATAAAGCAGGAAACCATCATTCTCAGCAAACTAACACAAGAACAGAAAACCAAACACCACATGTTCTCACCCATAAGTGGGAGTTGAACAGTGAGAACATACGGACACAGGGAGGGGAACATCACACACCGGGACCTGTTGGGGGATGGGGGGCTAGGGAAGGGATAGCACTAGGAGAAATACCTAATGTAGATGATGGGGTGATGGATGCAGCAAACCACCAAGACACTTGTATAACCATGTAACAAACCTGTATGCTCTGCACATGTACCCCAGAACTTAAAGTATAATAAAAATAAAATAATAATGTGCAGAAACTCCTCAAATTTGGTGAAAGACATACATTTATAGATTCAATAAGTTTTGCACATTTCAAACAGAATAATCCACATAAAACCATTCCTAGGACCATCATAGTCAAACTATTGAAAACCAAAGAAAACAAGATTTTACAGGCAGCCAGAACAGCAAAAAACAAACAACCCCTCCCCAACAAATATTACATATAGAGAAATGGTGATTCAAGTGACCACTTATTGCTCAACAGAAGAAATGGAGGCTACAACACAGTTGGATGGTACTTTTAAAATGCTGAAGAAAATAAAGTGTTATCTGGCTGGTTAAATGTCAGGAGTTCTGAAGGCCGAGGCACAATTCTTCATGGCTGTTTGCACCACACACTGGGTTCTTAGCATCACCATCCGAGTCATCCTTCCTTTTTCATGAAAGGCAACAAAAGAGTTTGCTCAGCCTGCTTCCTGCCAGAAGATTTTTGGGGGCTAACATATTTTTCCATTTTTTATTGTTTATATCCCGTTCAGTCCAAAGTGGTAGTATTTCTGCTAATATAGTTTGCTGTAATATTTTATATTCTGTGAATCTCACTGGGTTTACTGCATTGGACAAAAGCTATACCCATAGATCTCTCTGAAATTTAGGATTTCTCTAACATTCTCCTTAAAATCTTTTCCAGCCTCCACCAACTTCTCAGTTTGAAGGACACTCCCACATTTTCAGGGTGCCCCGTTCCCAGTACCAAGATTTGTGTTACTTATCTATTTGATGCATAGAAAATCACTCTAAAACTTAGTAAGTTAAAACAACTGAGTCACTCAGCACAACAGCCTGTAAGAAAGTGAATCTTACCAACAATCACTTTGAGTAAGCTTGGAAGTGGAGCCTTCCCTAGTCAATCTTCAAGATGAATGTAGCCCCAGCGAACACCATGGACTACAGCCTTGTGAGAGACCCTGAGTGAGGGGACCCATGTAAGCCACACCTGGATTCCTGACTCACAGAAACTGTGAGGTAATAGATGAGGGCAGCTCACAACATGGCAGCTTGCTTCATCAGAGCAAGCAAGAAGAGCCAGAGAGTGTGCTCGCAAGCTGTCTTACAGTCTCTTATCACCTAACCTCAGAAGGGCTATCCCATCACTTTTGCCATATTCTATTTATTAGAAGCAAGTCACTAGGTCCAGTCCACACACAAAGTGAAGTGGATTACACGAGGGTGTAAATACTGAGTAGTGGGGATCACTGAGAGCCATTTTAGAAGGCTGCTTACTACAATGCATCAAAATGTGTGAGAAGCAGATAAAAGACAAATTTAGAAGAAAATTTTTGGGCCAGGCGCGGTGGCTCAAGTCTGTAATCCCAGCACTTTGGGAGGCTGAGGCGAGTGGATCACGAGGTCAAGGGATCGAGACCATCTTGGTCAACATGGTGAAACCCCGTCTCTTCTAAAAATACAAAAAATTAGCTGGGCATGGTGGCGCGTGCCTGTAATCCCAGCTACTCAGGAGGCTGAGGCAGGAGAATTGCCTGAACCCAGGAGGCGGAGGTTGTGGTGAGCCGAGATCGCGCCATTGCACTCCAGCCTGGGTAACAACAGCAAAACTCCATCTCAAAAAAAAAGAAAAAAGAAAATTTATAGCTTTATACAGTCATATTAGAAAAGTCTAAATCAGTGTCGTAAAATTTACCCCCAAGGATTCATTAGCTAATAGAAAATGAAGGACCAAATAAATCTAAAGGAAGTAAAAGAAAGGAACTACTAAAGAACAGAAATAGAAAACAAACCATAGAAAAAGTTAACAAAAAATTAACTTGAGCTAGATTATAGACCTCAACATAGAAACTGAAACTAAAAATACCATAGAAGGAAATGTAAGAGGATATCTTTGCAACCTTGACATAAGCATGGATTTCTTAACATAGTACAAAAAGCCCCAATCATAAAAGCAAATCTTCAAAAACTGGATCTTATCCAAATTAAAACTTCTGCTCATCAAAAGGCACTATTGAGAAAATGAAAAGTCAAGCCACAGACTGGGAGAAAATATTTACAATACATACAGAAAACACCCATATTAAGAATGTAGAAAGAACTCCTAGAAAGTAATAAGAAAAAGATACATAGCCCAATTTTTTAAATGGGAAAAATACTTGATCAGACACAAAAAAGATACACAAATGGCCAATAAAGCACATGAAAAGATGTTCACCATCATTAGTTATAAGGGAAATGCAATTTAAGCTATATTGAGAAAGCACTAGACACTCACTAGAAAAGCTAAAATTAAAAAGACACTCAAAAATTGCTGGTAGGAATGTAAAACCAAGCCATCACTTTGGAAACTTGTTTGACAATTTCTTTTCTTTTCTTTTTTTCTTTCTTCTTTTTTTGAGACAGAGTCTTACTCTGTCACCCAGGCTGGAGACAGTGGTATGATCTTAGCTCACTGCAACCTCCGCCTTCCGGGTTCGAGCAATTCTTGTGCTTCAGCCTCCCTAGTAGCTGGGATTACAGGCATGTGCCACCACACCTGGCTAATTTTTGTATTTTTCGTAGAGACAGAGTTTCACCATGTTGGCCAGGCTGGTCTTGAACTCCTGGCCTCAAGTGACCTGTCCATTTCAGCCTCCCAAAGTGCTGGGATTACAGGCCTGAGCCCGAACTTGTTTTACAGTTTCTAATAAAGTTAAACATATATCCACCATATAATCTAGCAATTACATTTCTTGGTAGTTAATAAAAAGAAATGAAAACATACATCCTCGGAAAACTTCTATAAGAATGCGCACAGCAGGCTTGATTCATGATAATAAAAAACTAGACACATTCCACAAATGTTCATCAACACATTAATGTCTACACAGATTGTAATGTCTTCATACAATGGAATACTCAGCAACAGAAAAGGAACTATCTTTTTTTTTTTTTTTTTTTGGGGGGGGAAGGCAGAAAGGAAGGGAATAAGGACGGTAGGGAGGAAGGAAGGGATGAAGGAATGAAGGAAGGGAGGAAGCGGGGAGGGAGGGAGGGAGGGAGGGAGGGAGGTAAGGGAAGAAAGGAAATCAAGCAATGAAAGAGACATTGCCGACCTGGATCTAGAGGTTTACAAGTTGATTTCTTTTTTTTTGAGAGAAGGAAAGAAAAAAAAAATAAGTAAAGGAGAGGAAGAAAGAGGAAGAGAAAGAGGGAGAGTAAATGGAAATATTGCTTTATTTTGAAAAAAATTGGGTATTAATAATGGCCAATCAATGTTTCATTTAAACTAATGGGTAGGTGTGATGTGGTATTGACAAGAATGTATATTTTGTGTATTTGAAGTGGAGAGCTCTATAAATATTTATTAAGTTTACTTGTTCTGGATCTGAGTTCGAGTCCTTGATATCCTTATTAATTTTCTGTCTCATTGAATCTAAGTCTCCTATCTGGGTGTTAGGATCGTTAGCTCTTGTTGTTGCATTGATCCTTTTACCACTATATCTTTGTTGCTTTAAAATCTATTTTATCCGATACAAGAATTGTAACTCCTGCTTTTTATTTATTTATTATTTATTTTAGCTCTCCATTTGGTTGGTAAATCTTTCTCCATCCCTTTGTTTTGAGTCTTTGTGTATCCTTGCATGTGAAACAGGTCTGGATGTAACATGCCGTTGGGTTTTGGCTGTGTCTTTTGATTGGGAATTCAGTCAATTTAAATTTAGGGTTACTGCCATTTGATGTTGACTGGCTGTTTTATCCATTTGTTGGTGTAAATTCTTCTTTATGTTGATGCTCTTTACTTTTTGGTGTATTTTTAGAAAGGCTAATACTGATTGTTTCTTTCTGTGTGTAATGCTTCTTTCAGAAGCTTTTGTAAAGCAGGCCTGGTGGTAATAAAATCTCTGAGTTCTTGCTTGTTCATAAAAGATTTTATTTTTCCTTCAGTTGTGAAGCTTAGTTTGGCTGGATATGAAATTCTGGGCTGAAGGTTCTGTTCTTTGAGGATGTTGAATATTGGCCCCCACTCTCTTCTGGCCTGTAGAGTTTCTGCCGAGAGATCTGCTGTAAGTCTGATAGGCTTGCCTTTGTGGGTAATCTGACCTTTCTCTCTGGCTGCCCTTAGTATCCTCTCCTTCGTTTCAACCCTGGTGAATCTAACGATTATGTGCCTTGGGGTTGCTCTTCTTGAGGAATATCTTTGTGGTGTTCTCTGTATTACCTGGGGTTGAATGTTGACCTGCTTTGCTAGTTTAGGAAAATTTTCCTGAATAATATCCTGAAGGGTATTTTCCAGCTTGGATTCATTCTCTCCGTCGCATTCAGGTACACCTATCAAACGTATATTTGGTCTTTTCACATAGTCCCACATTTCTTGGAGACTTTGCTCATTCCTTTTTATCCTTTTTTCTCTAATCTTTTCTTCACGTTTTATTTCATTAAGTTGGACTTTGACCTCTGATATCCCTTCTTCTGCTTGAACAATTCGAGTGTTTAAACCTGTGCATACTTCTCGGAGTTCCTGTATTGTATTCTTCAGTTCCATTAATTCACTCATACTCCTCTCTAAGTTGTCTATTCTCAATAGGATTTCATCAAACCTTTTTTCAAAGTTCCTAGTTTCTTTACGTTGGGCTACAACATGTTCTTTTAACTCACCGAAGTTTGTTATTATCCATTCCTTGAAGAGTGATTCTGTCATCAGGAGGCGCTCGTTCTCCATCAAGCCTTGTTCCATTGTTGATGTGGAACTGCGATCATCTTTAGAGGGAGAGGCGTTCTGACTTTGAGTATTCTCAGCTTTTTTACGCTGGTTTCTTCCCGTCATTGTAAATTTATCCTCCTGTCGTCTTTGAATTTACCAACTTTCAGATTAGGTCTCTTGAGTGGACGTCCAAGTTGTTAGTTCCCAGGGCCAGAGCAGCGGCGTTAAAACTGATGGTGCTTTTCTGCCCAGGATTCTCCTGTCGGGCTTCCTTCTTGTTTCCGTAGTAGGTGACTCTGCCTTCCCGGGGCTCCAAACCTCGGTCAGAAGGGGAACCTGTCCTGTTTACTCTGCGCCGAGTGCTGCCGCGTCGAGGTGCCGGCGGAACCTCTGCACCGACCACGAGAGTCGCGCTGGCGACTCGTGTGTTTCCACCACTGGGGGATCTTCTGCTCCGTGAGCGACCAGACTTTGTCTGAAAGTGTGGCGTCCTCTAGTTCTCTGCGCCTTCCCTGAGAGCTGCAATCCCGGGATGTTAGCGATCGGCCATCTTGGATCGTTCTCCGTCCAGGAACTATCTTACAAGCGCATAATACCCAGCATTTATCGGTGCACCATCTGATTAATTATGTATCAGCATTATTACCCAATCCTAATCTTGTGCTTGGAAGATGGAATCTCTGAAAACCTGCTACTGTTTTACCAGATCCTGGTCAAATAGATGATCACGAGTGTACAACAGTAACGGAAGATACTAGGCAGCAAACAACTTGAGTTTTCTGATATTCCTGTTCAAAATGCATATTTGATAAAGTGTACTGAGGGGCATAATATACCCGGGATGAGAAGGTCCACCTTCAGGCGTCCAACGCTGTGGCAACTGCTCAGGAAATCTAGAACACTTATGTCTTGCCTGGAATTAAATCAGCACAAGCAGCCAAGCTAATAGCAGCTACTAGGGATCTACAATTCTTGGTTTGGGAATTAAAGTGAATCTATATACTGACAACAAATATGTGTTTGGTGTTTGTCATATAATAGAGAAAATTTGAAAAAATAGGGCATTCTTGACTTCATGGGAACCAAAATATCTCATGGAAAATTAATATCTGAGTTGTTAGAGGCTTCACAACTGCTGAGTGAGATAGCAATAACTCACTGTAGAGACCACATAGCACAGAACAACAAAATTGCTAAAGGCAATGATTTTGCTGATACAGCTGCAAAAGTTACCGTTAAAACACAGACGATGGCCGGGCGCGGTGGCTCAAGCCTGTAATCCCAGCACTTTGGGAGGCCGAGACGGGTGGATCACAAGGTCGAGAGATCGAGACCATCATGGTCAACATGGTGAAACCCCGTCTCTACTAAAAATACAAAAAATTAGCTGGGCATTGTGGCACGTGCCTGTAATCCCAGCTACTAGGGAGGCTGAGGCAGGACTGAACCCAGGAGGCGGAGGTTGCGGTGA
Source organism: Callithrix jacchus (assembly GCF_049354715.1). Taxonomy (NCBI): domain Eukaryota; kingdom Metazoa; phylum Chordata; class Mammalia; order Primates; family Cebidae; genus Callithrix; species Callithrix jacchus. The sequence continues at coordinate 48,775,590 of NC_133524.1, read as the reverse complement.
GCCGAGATCGCGCCATTGCACTCCAGCATGGGTAACAAGAGCAAAACTCCATCTCAAAAAAAAACAAAAACAAACAAACAAACAAAAAAAACCACAGCCGACACCCAGGTCAGAAGCCCCAATTCTAATACAAGAAACTTTCATTTATTCTCAAAAATATGCATTCCAAAAGAAAATGGGCAAACGGATTAAGGAAGGGGCTCTACTATGGGAATTAGCTAACCATATACTTCCTAATCCCTGGTCTTTATTTATTCAGTTAGTATTGTGTTAGCAACAAAATCAGCTACATAAAAGATGGATTTTAACGGCATCAGACTCTCACTGTGCCTACCAAAAAGATGAACTTATTCAAAACATAGTAAAGAGATGTGCTATTTGTCAGCAAAAGTCTTCATGGACCACTCCCAGGGTAAGCACAGGAAGTTTTCCCCAGTCAACATACCAGGAACCTGGTAGCAGCTGGATTTCATAGAATCAATACCTGCAGAAGGTAAGAGACGTTTGTCTAATTACAGTGTGTATGAATGGCCTGAAGTTTTGCCCTCTACAAAAGTCACTGCTCAGGCAGTGGTGAAGTTTCCCTTAATAAACATAATTCTCACTTTGGGGATACAAAAGCAGACAGAATCAGAGTAAGACCTTTTATTTTCTGTTGTTCAGGAGAATTATGCAAATGTTTGCAGAATCCTATAAACTATTATATGCTCTATCAATCATCTTCAGTTCTCTGGACAAGTGGAACAAATGAATCAAAGTCTAAAAAATCTCAGTGGCCAAGATTCTCTGACTTCCTGGATTAAAATGGCCAATGGCTTTACTACTAGCCTTGTTAAAAATGAGAGCAACCCCTGCTAGCAAGCATGGTATCACTCCCTTTGAATTTATGCTCGGCAAGCCTATGATGTGGGTCTGAGACCACGTCCTGTGCCTAACTTAACTGAATCCTCTTATAATCATAATCAATATTTGAAAGAGTTTCTCTCTTCCTTAGGAACCCTAACATAAAAGTCATAAGGACCTGCATGGACCCGCTGGAACAAGTCTGCCACCTCTATCAACCAGGAGATTTCATCTACATGAAAGTGTTCCTGGGAAAAGACAGGCTGTTGCTGACCTTTTAAAGCGCTGCTGATCACCTACTCTGCTAGCCAAGTAAAAGAAAAACGTAGTTAGGCTGGGTGTGGTAGCTCACACCTGTAATCCCAGCACTTCGGGAGGCTGAGGCAGGCGATCACTTGAGTCCAAGAGTTCCAGACTAGCCTGGCCAACATGGCAAAACCCATCTCTATTAAAAATACAAAAATTAGCCAGGTGCGGTGGTGCACATCCATAATCCCAGCTACTCAGGAGACTGAGGTACAAGAATCGCTTGAACCTGGGAGGCAGAGGTTGCAGTGAGACGAGATTGCACTTCAGCCTGGGTGACAGAGTGAGACTCTGTCTCAAAAAAAAGAAAAAAAAAAAAAAAAGAAAAATGCAGTTGGATCCATGCATTCCTTGTGAAGCCAGCACTAACGAAAGACTTGAAACTTAAAAGTTTTCCCAAGTAACTTATACTGGCATTGAGATTTGACTGAAAAGAGGTATTCTGGAAAATATATTGCTACTATCCTCAGAGACTACCTTGCTGTCCTGTTCATAATAGGCTTATTTTGATTACTTAAGAATCACATTTTACTAGAAAACAAATCTGTTATTTGTTATACTGCTTTTTTGGTACTCCCAGTAATGGTCTCCACAATTACACAGACCATGTCCTGTGCCCATGCCATGTCCTGTTTTTCCTGATGAACTCCATATGATATCCTCAGAATTCACATGATCTGGACTTTTAAGTCCACCAATCCAATTATTGGGAGAGTAAAAACAGAACCATCTTCACTAGATTACTATTTGATAATACTAAAATAACTTATATGCATCCAGATACTCAAGCCCTAAATGTGATACAAAAATGTTTTGTTAACTGGTTTGATTGGAAGGATCTTTACAGAAAAAAAGGAATCTGTTAACTACACGACAATCAAAGGAGTAAGCCTTGTGATTTATTCTCTTACGTTTGCTATGGTAGAGGTTTGGTTCAATAAAACTGCTGATAGTTGTAAAGACAGCGATGGTAAATTACAACCATACTGGTGGGAATCCTTTCAACAGACTCCTCAAGATGTATATAATAGAGATTCTCCCCAACTAGGTTTGGAACATGGCAATGTCCCGAGCCTACTTTAATAGCCCCCAGAATTATAGGTGGATGGTTTTTCTTAAACTATCCGAGACTGTTATCAGTCTTCACAGCTAGACATGTATCCCTTGAGGCTTCCTAATATAAAATTTATTAAGGGGCCTGTTTGGAGACATCCAAGGACGAAAGGAGACTTATTAGAATACAATCCTGGGAGGAACAGGGACAAGCACAGATATACCTAACTCTTTTGAGATTGAGACTTTGAATAATAAACGTAGTGCTTTGGGACAACAACAAAAACATATAATACAATCACAAACTGGATGAATTACATCATGTAAGACATTTTAAAACAATGTGAGCTCAATAGGAATGGAAATGGAGAACAGTCTAGAAGTGAACTGTTTGGAGTAATTTAATGATGGAACCAAAAATCACCATGAAGGTCTCAGAGGCTAATTTGCATAGTACAAGACAATTCGTTATAAAATAGTCCCAGATACCATCACTAGTTCAGAATCACAGGGCTGTTCATCTTTAAGGAAACAGATTGGTATTAGACTATGACTATACCAGAAGAGACAGAAGAATAATATAAAAAAAGCATCTACTTAATAGACAAACAAATCTGGCATTCACAGATAGAGACTGCAGAAAATAGGTAATGTCGCTGGATTAATTTAGGATGCAAATTCTCTCCAGTCCCAGAGAGAAACTGGGACAGATAAACACAAGTGGATGCCTGTTACTCATGGGGACTGACAAGCCTGGTATCACTCTTGATTTAGACTAATGCAAGCAGAGACCCGTCAGTTGGGAGTTTCCTCAAGATTTAAAACAATTAGAGCCAAGCACATTAAACACTGGAAGTTCAACCTGTACCCTTCAAAGAATGCCTCATAATAATATACTCGATAATGGCCGGGGTATCTTTGTGTTTTGCATCTTGGATATATTATTTGGGAAGAAAGAGCAAGTACTACAGGGCTATGTTTCATAAATATGGTGTTACTTATTGATTGGCAAGAACTCAGGAGAAATTTATTGGGTCTTACAAAACTCTTAATTAAAAATTAGACTATCAAGTCCCTGGAAAGCTACTCCTTAGGCTTGGATTGGGTAAGACTTCCTAAGGAACTACAAAACAGTACTTAAAGAGCAAGCAATAAGGACAACACCAGCAATCTGTAAAAGTAATGTATCAGGAAATGAGAATTTTGGCACATTGCTAATCAAGAATGTGCTTTAACAACTCATCACTGGTAAGACATACTCAAAGGATTTCCTCCCAGTGCAAATATTGCACTGACATTTCAAATTCATCCTATGGTAATTTTCATAATTGTTTTGCTTTGCATTTTACTATGGATTTGCTGGATCTTTAGATGTCTAACTGCCCAGAGAAAGGTAGAAATGGTGAGTGATGGAGAAAATTAGAAAACTGTAGTATTATTATAAAATAAGGGAAAATCATAAAGAAAAAAAATTAAATTTTCCTTATTGCCAAAAGGGAAAGAGACCTTCCTCCCTCTTCCATTTTCTTAGGGCATTTCCTGAAAAAAAAAACTTGTATTTGTAAATCTTTCCTCTGCCCCTTTGATATGTATATAAATTTTGAAAAGCTAAACAAGTCTTCTGCCTGTATTACAATCCACGAATGTTTTTATTTTAAGTTCTAGCATATATGCGCAGCATATGCAGGTTTGTTACATAGGAAATGTGTGCCGTGATGCTTTGCTGCACCTATAAACCAATCAATCACCTAGGTATTAAGCCCAGCATGCATTAGCTGTTTATCCTGATTCTGTCCCTTCCCCTTCTCCTCCACAGGCGCCAGTGTGTGTTGTTTCCCTCCCTATGTCCATGTGTTCTCGCTGTTCAGTTCCCACTTATAAATAAGAATATGCAGTGTTTGGTTTTCTGTTCCTGTGTTAGTTTGCTGAGGATAATGGCTTCCAGTTCCATCCATGTCCCTGCAAAGGACATGATCATGTTCCTTTTTATGGCTGCATAGTATTCCATGGCATATATGTACCACATTTTCTTTATCTAGTCTATCGTTGATGGTCACTTGGGTTGCTTCCTGTCTTTGCTGTTGTGAATAGTGCTGCAATGAACATACATGTGCCTGTACCAAGAATGTTTCTCTTAAGAACTTAGGAGTCATCTCTTTGATATATAAACATCAAGAATCCTATCTGCCTGTCACCCTGGAAGTTTAGCCTAGGTGCCTGGCTCTAGTCTGTAACTACCTGCATGTCATAGATAGAACTTTGACTTTTGCCTTTGGATAAAGGCAATTAATTAGCACAGATGGCTGCTCCAATTGCCAGGTAAACTTAGGATGAATTATGAAAGAATGTACAGCAAATGGTGCTATCAGTTCTTCTTACATGAGGACAAGTTATTTATCTTGAGAACGCGAATCTACTTGGCTACATACAACGGTGAGATTTCCTTCTGTCTTTGCAATTTCATCAGCAGATTTCTTGTGCTGCATACTGCAGTGTGGTTTAGTGCATATTCAACAACACTCTTCTTTCTATTCTTTATTTGTGGAGAGATTTCCTGGGTTGCCAAGAGATTTTATTTTTAATCTTTTCTCCAACACGCAGCCAAGCTGACTCTGGCTACGTCTTTTTCTCTGAGTAATGGTCCTTTATCACTGACTCGGGAGTCTGATGACTTCTGCCAGCACTCTTGCAACTGTGGCAAGCCTGCTTATTAGCTTATAAGTAGAGTAAAATCTCAGGTCTTGACACCAAGGACCAAGCTCAATTTGGCCTTTGCAAACTGATCTTGCAATACAGGTTTTGCAGTACTCTCCTAGGGGCAATGAGTATCTTGTCATTTAAGACCAGTGAGTAGGTTAGGCTTTAGTTGTGACCACTTCTACCCTCTGACGTACATAATTTTCACTATAGAGATCAGTCCTCTTGGTTGCCAAGTCAGAAGCTTCCATCTCAATAGCTCTGACTGTGGTATTAGCACGCCTTTGCCATCAGAGGTGGCTGGTAAATTCAGTTGAAATTCAGGGGCCTGCTCATCAAGTAAAGCATTCTGGGACCTCTGGGTGGATTCACAATGCTCTGTCCCTCTTTCAGTCAAGGAAAAATTTCCATCTCTTTGAACCTCACACCTAAAAGGAAGCCCAAAAAGAAACCATTCTGGATGCTTTGGATATGGGAGACATTATGTGCCTCACCTGGACATTCTACTAGATCCTTTATATTGGATAACTGCAAACCAATGTCTGCTGAGCGGGACCCAACCCAACAGGCAGTGGAGGATGCTGCCCAGCAAGCTGTAGCACATTCTCTGCTCTTTACCTTCAGGGTCCCCAAACCCTAAGTGACCCCGTTGAGCTATTCATCCTTGTAACTGATGATTTTGCCTAATAGGATCTCTAACAAAGGGAGGCAACCTATACCCAGAAGAGCTCTTTGGGGTTTTGGATTTTTCATCGTCCTTACAGTCACCAGCAACATCCCTTATGAAAGATAACTATTAACTTGCTACTGGGCCCTTGTTGAAACTGAACACCTGACCAATGGAGGCCTTGTTACTCTCCAGTCTGACTGACATTCCTACTTTGGGGTTGGTTGATTCAGACTTGATGACTAACAAGGTAGGAAGGGTCCAGCAAGCCTCACATGTCAAAAGGAAATTGTATATTCAAGAGTACAACTGGCCTGTCCCCAGTGGCATCTCAGTTTTATATGAAAATGGGACAACCATTCCTTTGGGGGTAAATTTATTTCTCACTCTGCCAACTAGAGCAAGGCTACTGGGCTTAATGGGCCCTCAGTTCACAAAGGTTCCCCTAAAAGCCTGGACCTGATCTGCTAATGTCTGGATAAGCTGAAACCTCATGGTTTTCACTGGGCCGTGTGGCTGTTCAACCTCACCAAAACTGAGAATGGATGTGGGTGCTCGGCTCAGCAGGCAGAATGCAAGGCCACTGTCGTAATTCTGCTCAATATTCTCTTTGATATTTCTTAACTCTTGAGCTATTGCCAATGGCATAGCTATTCAGTCTCCCACTTGGAAGACTACAGACTGAGATCAGTCAGCTTTCTTTGGAATCATGGACTGTGGAAACAAATCCTAACTATTAGTTGAATGGTCCAGGTCACCACCATAAATACCTATGGTAAGTGTCTACTCTCTGATGAAACTGAGTGAAATCAAGCTGCTGATTTCATACTAATCAAAGCACTGCCACTGCTGCCTGGATCCATCATCCATTGGTCATGGCAATGCATCCATTGTCACAGACTGGGCACGAATTACAGGATTCTTCAGTTTCTGATGCAGAAGCTACCACTGCATGCCAAACTTGTGACTCCTTCTAAAAGATTACCTGTTGTGGTGAGAAGGGTCACATCACATGAGGTGTGGCCCCGCTTACTCCTGGCAAATTGATGGCATCATTCCTCAAGCCCGTTCTAAGAGCTTTCACTGAGGTTGCACCACTGTTGATGTCTTCTCAGGTTAAAGTGGTGTATATTTCAATCTGCTCAGCCAATTCTGGCCTCATAATTGTGGCTATTTTCAGTTTTCTGGACTATTTGCAGCCTGAAAATGGTGTACGTTTTATTGCAAAAGCCATGTGACAATGGGCTGATGTCAGAGTACTCAATGGACTTCCATATTCTCTATGTCCACAGGCATCTGGTATTGTTAAGCACTGGAAAAGCCTCCTCAAAAACTGACTCAAAAGAACTTCAGATTCTACCTCCCTTGCCTCTTCCTGGTCCACAAACCTTAGTGAGGCAGTTTGGTCAATGAATATGCCTGACCTCAGAAAGAGATCATTTTTTTTCAGCTTCTCCCTAGGTAATGATCAGAACAAAAAGTGTTGAGGGTCATATGGACACGTTTGAAAAATCTGAGATTCTGTCTTGAACATTCCTGAGTATCTTTCTTTCTTTCCCTTAACAGCAACCCCAGACTAGAGTGATTGGTAACACGCTGGGTGGCAGCCTAGCCAGAAGGAACTGAAGGGATTTAAGTTTAACTCTGGTTCAGCCATCTGGATCCTCTGGTGGGACTGACATTGTCTTAGATCATAAGGATAGGTACCATTGGTTCAGTACACTGCTCACTGTGTCCCCCTACAGTAACCCACATGGATCAAAGGGAAGAACATAATGGATCTCTGTAAATTTTTAAAAATGTCCTTGTCCCTCCTGCACCTGATCCATTCAGATAAAAGGTCTAGGAACTATTAGGGAATGACAAGAAAGGGTCACAAAGATTTTGCATCAGCAGAGGGAGAGCAAGAACTCAGCATCTGAAGAGGAAACACCTTCAACTCCATGAGGCACAGGAGAGGGAGGAACTGTAATGATCTTTGTCTTTTGGACCACCCCTATAGCCTTCCTCAAAAAGGAAAATGCCCTCATAAACCTTTCCCAAACCGCTGCAAGAGCCTTCAGTTTAACTGACTGCTGGCCGGGTGCTGTGGCTCCCACCTGTAATCCCAGCACTTTTGGAGACTGAGGTGGGTGGATCACTTGAGTCCAGGAGTTCAAGACCACCAGCCTGCGCAACATGGTAAGACCTAGTTTCTACAAAAATACAAAAATTAGCCGGGTGTGGTGGCACATGCCTGTAATTCCAGTTACTCGGGAGGTTGAGGTGAGATGATCACTTGAGGCCAGGACATCAAGGCTGCAGTGAATTGTGATCACACCACTGCACTCCAGCCTGGGCAACAGAGTGAGATGCTATCTCAAAAAATTTTTTAAACTTTTTAAAAATGAAAAAAAATAACTGTCAACGGAGGCCAATCCCCACCCTCCCTCCACCCAGCTCCTGCATCTCACACGTAGAACAACTATCAACACCTCCAAATGTTGTCCCCAAGCCCTTTCCCCAGCTGTCACTAAGTCATTGTGTGGGACAGAAGAATGCCACGGGGCTGGTGGCATGGGCATGCAGGACCAGTAAGAATGACCGCCCTCAGGCAGTTTATCCAATAACAAGAACTGGACTCAAATTTTCAAACATAACTGACAACACTCAACAACACTGAACTTCACATGAGCCCTGAAAACAGAGACAGTTAAGAAATCCCCCCACCTGTTTAGGTTCCTTCTTGAGAAATGACTTAACACAAAAAGCCATTCTTCCCTATATATCTGAGCTAAAGCTTGCTCTCCACTCTCTGTCATGACTCCTATAAGACTTACAGATGACTCCATTTTGTTTTTCTTTCTTTTTTTTTTTTTGAGACAGTCTTGCTGTTTCCCCAGGTTGGAGTGCAGTGGCACAATCTCAGCTCAATGCAACCTCCGCCTCCCAGGTTCAAGCGATTCTCCTGCATCAGCGTCCTGAGTAGCTGTGATTACAGGCGCGTGCCACCACTCCTGGTTAATTTTTGGATTTTTAGTAGAGACAGGGTTTCACCATGTTGGTCAGGCTGGTCTCGAACTCCTGCCCTCGTGATCCACCTGTCTTGGACTCCCAAAGTGCTGGGATTACAGGCATGAGCCACAGTGCCCGACCAACTCCATTGTTTACTTGTGACAAGGCCAAACACACACCTTTCCCCTTTTGCTTGAACCTGCAGACAAAGCCTGACACAGTCCCTCTGCTCCCCTTCTTTTCTCATGAATGATCAACCAAATTGTTATCCTCCTGAAACTAGCTAGACACAAAGATCAATATTCCCTGGTCAGCTGGCTGACTGAGACTTCCCCTCATGGCAAAAACAATCTCCCCTGGAAATCTCTCCACTTAACTTGTCTATCTTCCATACAAAAGCATAAGGCAAAACCACCCTGCTGAGACTCTATTATTTGGATCTAAGGTGCTCTCCCTATTGCAATGGCTTGAATCAAATCCATTTTCTTTTTTTTTTCTTTTTTTGAGACGGAGTATCGCTCGTTACCCAGGCCGGAGTGCAATGGCACGATCTCGGCTCACCGCAACCTCTGCCTCCTGGGTTCAGGCAATTCTCCTGCCTCAGCCTCCTGAGTAGCTGGGATTACAGGCATGTGCCACCATGCCCAGCTAATTTTTTGTATTTTTAGTAGAGACGGGGTTTCGCCGTGTTGACCAGGATGGTCTCGATCTCTCGACCTCATGATCCACCCGTCTCGGCCTCCCAAAGTGCTGGGATTATAGGCATGAGCCACCGCGCCCCGCCCCAAATCCATTTTCTTACTTGCTCGGTTTTTGTCTTGAACGGTTTAGTGCCCTGACTTGAAGAGGACTGGAAGACACCCAGGTACCGAGGGCTCCAACCCACTGTGCTCCTCCCTGACTGGTGATTCGGGGATCTGGGCGAATCTAGAACCTGATCCCTGTGCTCTGGCTACACTGTCTACGGTAGCCCAGTAAGCCTGTAGTTTTCATTCTTTGAGTGCTCTTTTGGTTTTGTTTTATTGCTAGCTTTTGTTTAACCTTGGTACTCATTGGAAACTCTTGATTCAATTTTCAACCATTTCAAAACACTCTTGGGGATTGAATGCTTCGCTACAATGGCAACAATTCAGTTCATGAGCTCCAAAAATGACATAATTTTACTAAGGATAACTTAGAACTCCGATGGTCCTTTGAGGCCCTCAGGATCTCCCTAAACTTATTTATTTGTGAAATGCCCCCAAACCTTGGAGCTCTAGTCTCTTCTCACCAATGGTCAGCTTGTTTTGTTTTGTTTGAGGAGGCTGAAAACTGAGGAAATGTCTTCAATCTATCTCAAACTGTATAATCCCTTAAGAACTGTCTCTTTACCACCAGCCCACTCCTCTTGCTCCTCCTTCACCTCCAACTAAACCTCAAAACCCTTTTCTAATCTGCAACCCTCCATGTGTGCCACCAAGCCCTTTCCCTACTCCTGTGGATTCCCCCTACTCCTCCTCCCTGGCTCTATTAAACTCAACTGCTACCAAGGCCCCATCCTAACCTATATTATTGGCCTTTCTCCACCTGCGATGGAAGGTCAATGACCTGAGCCCCCACGTGAACCAAATATTCTTTTGGCCTTGGTCTTGCTCATATTTATATGCTATTGTTAAAGACTTTCCAAACCCCTATAAGAATGGAGAAGAATTCTGTAATCAATTCACAGTGTTCCTCAGGGCGTATTTTCCTGGGCTCTCTGACTCCTGATAGTTGATAACTAGTGGCCCTAGAGGTGGACTTTCAAAGAAATCAGAATACCTTGAAGCAATCCACAGCCATACCTCCCTGCGCACCCTGTCTCATCTGATCTCAGAAACTAAGCAGGGCAAGACCTGGTTAGTACTTGGATGGGAAAATACCCTGAGGCTGACATGTAAGTTAAAACCATAGGGAGAGGCTTTTAGAATCCACTCCCACTGTCTTCCCTCTCAGAAATTTATTAAAGACACAAGATTGTACACAACAAAGAGATAAATACATCTCTAACTACAGACAGAAATTAGAACATGTTTGGAAGGACTACTCTGGTGTTGTTCTTGAAGATGAAACCACATCTGCCTTGGTCATTAACTTCGTTAATAGCTTACAACCAGAAATTAGACACATGATTTAAAAACATAATGTAAACTGGTGAAATACTCTTCTCTCCTAAATACACACACTAGTTCAACACCGTAAGGACTTCACTACAGAAAAGACCAAATCAACAATACAAACCCATGGCTTTACGATTTGAACATTAAGGGAATAAGCCAGAGCAATCTGCTCTCCCTGCAACCCCCTCAGATAGGGTGGGGACACTGGACTTGGAATTCCAAGCCCTAAACCATAAAAGGGAAGAAGAATCCAAAAATCCACCTCCCCAGTGACTGTCCTTGGAGGGATCCTCCCCCTCGTGCCCACAACTGACTCAGTTTTCAAGGGGAGAAAATCATCCCCAGCCATGGACATCCTACCACCTTCCCAGCGGACACGAGGCTAACACTTTCCAGCATTCATGCCTCTTATTTTCCCACCATCCTTCCTCAGAGCATACAAACCAACCTGTGTTGGAATTTGATAATGTACTACGTGACCTGCCTTTCTCTAGACCTCTCTCTGTCTCACTAGGATCTCTCAAAACCCAGCAGAGCTTTCTGCTCAGCTCCACTGCCCTAGTAAGCCCACTGGGAAGAGAACAGCTCTTTTACATGAGCCAATGAGCTATAAGCTCTCTACTTGTGTCTGTCTCTATGTTTCTGTGTCTGAGAGAAAGTAATATTTTCCTACCTCTGGGAAAAAAAACGAATATTCCTAAAATTCACCCCCTTAAACTTCTAATACTTTTAATATGCTTTTTTTTTTTTTTTTTTCTTGAGACGGAGTCTTGCTTTGTTGCCCAGGCTGGAGTGCAGTGGCATGATCTTTGCTCACCACAACCTCAGCCTCCTGGGTTCAAGCAATTCTCCTGCCTCAGCCTCATGAGTAGCTGGGATTACAGGAGCGCACCACCACGTCCAGCTGATTTTTGTATTTTTAGTAGAGATGAGTTTTCACCACATTGGCCAGGCTGGTCTCGAACTCCTGACCTCATGATCTGCCTGCCTTGGCCTCCCAAAGTGCTGGGACTACAGGTGTAAACCACTGCACCTGGCCTTAATATGTTTTTTAAAAGTACAGTAGTTCCCCCATATCCAAGGAAGATATGTTCCAAGAAAGACCCTTAGTAGATGCCTGAAACTGTAGACACTACCAAACACTGTATATACTAAGTGTTTTTCATCTGAAAACCGAAATGGCTACTAAGGGACTAACAGATGGGAAAGCAGACAGCATGGAAGTGCTGGACAGAGGGATAACTCACATCTCAGGTGGGAGAGAATGGGATGGCATGAGACTTCATCATGCTACTCAGAACAGCATGCAATTTAAAACAGAAATTGTTTATTTCTGGAACTTTCCATTTAATATTTTCAGGCCCTGGTTCACTGTGGGTAACTAAAACTGCAGAAGGCAAAACTGTATTCTGAGACTAACTCCAATGTTTTCAGAATTCAAGTTCACATAATTGAGGTAAATCTTTGCCAAACAAGACTAAAGTTGTTATTTAACAAAAATAGCCATGTCTTTTGCATTATTAGTATTAAGAATAATACAAGCATTTTTTATAGCAGCCAGCATAAATTTGTAACAAAATAGGGTAGAGGAAAACAGAAAATATCCCGGTACATTATTTGTGAAGAGTATTGCTTCTAAAATTTTTGTTGCTATTGCATTTGTGTGTGTCTGTGTGCGTGCATGCGTGTGTGTGTGCATGTGTGTGTGTGTGTGCACCTGCCTGCAAATGTGAATGCACAGTAGGGAGATTTTATACACACACACACAAGCACACACACACACATGCACACACACATCATATATCTGCACGTACATATATATTTTATATATGATATATATATGATGTGTAGATATATGTGTGCGTGTGTGCATGTGTGTGTATACATACATACAGACCACCATGGCAAATGTACTTCTCACTGTGCATCACAGTACAACATGTTTGGAAAAAAATTCAATGGTACTTTAAAAAAAATGTTTGAAAGCCTCTGCTCTATTTACTAGCTTACCTTAAAGGAAGAGCACAGCAACAGGCTGCAATGTCATTTTCCATTAGATAAAATATTTGCCTGAAGAATCCAGAATGTCTGGTTGAAGCCTACAAAGTCAGCATCTTTCTCCATTAATCAAGCAGCATATTGGGGAGCTGTTCATCACATTAGTGCTTCAAGGACAATAACCGTCTTGCTTTTTATTCCAAAATCCCATCAATCACTAGATCACTGACTTCACTGCATTCCCCTGGAGGCTAACCAATTCTTGATTATTCCAGGTAAGAGTAGACAGGGCTGTAGCATAAAAGACTGAAATCCATAAGTGATCTAAAAACTTCCTTTAGGATGATTTTCTACATCAAAAATTGAGACCGAACAGAAACATACATTTCTGTTGCAGATGGACATATTATTTCTAGATTTAAGCAGATTTACTGGTTGAATATGCTATCATTAGATCTACTAGATGTTCAAGATTATAAAAAAGTAAATGTATATTTGACCAAATAGAATCATTATTCTGACAAACTTTATTTCTATAGTAATTATACGTCAGCATGTCAGTTTGAAGACAGATGCCAATATTTTTAGGTAACTTAAAGTCTTGAATTTATGTCAAATTAAGTTAATAAATCATTATTCACCAGATACTTAGTTATTTTTAAGTAAGAAGCAAAACTAAAACATTAAGCATAATTTTAAGTTTATATATCCTTTGTGTCTATATATATATTTTTTAGACGAAGTCTTGCATTGTCGCCCAGGCTGGAGTGCTGTGGTGTGATCTCAGATCACTGCAACCTCTGCCTCCTGAGTTCATGCGATTCTCCTGCCTCAGCCTCCTGAGTAGCTGGGATTACAGGTGCACACCACCACACCTGGCTAATATTTTGTATTTTTAGTAGAGATTGGATTTCACTATGTTGGCCAGACTGGTCTCGAACTCCTGACCTTGTGATCTGCCCACGTTAGCCTCCCAAAGTGCTGGGATTACAGATATGAGCCACCGTGCCTGGCCTGTGTCTTATTTTTATATGATACAGAGAGGCCATATATATTTGGGTCTGTTAATGAACATGTTCAGCTTTGTCATTTTGAGAAGTTACACTATAAAGGATGCGTATGGCTATAAAAAATTAGGAGATGTATATTCATAAGCTCTGTTAGTCTGCTACAAAATGCTGGTGTATGACAGACAATTCACATTTATTCACAGTTCATAGTTTTCTCTGTGAAACAGAAGTTTCTGTGGTTAAAAGTTGCAATCTGTATATGTGAATGAGATTACTAGAAGCAACAGTAGCAGAAAGGAATAACTCTGTATGTGAACTACACAGGATATGTTTTTGTTGAGGAAAAAGTGAGTAGTTTTGCCCTAAAGTAAAATGACTGGTTGTTCCAGAATGAGAAAGAGAAAAACACAGGGCAAAACTTGAAACAATATAGAAAGTTGTAGAAAGTCCACAGAAAGAATTTTATTTGTTGTGGACAAACTTGGCTAAGGTTTAATGAATTTATTTGTAAGATTTTCAAAATGAGTTTTAGTATTGACTATTATACTGATATGAAACTAGAATTGGATTTTTCCTCTGTTAAACTTATTTAGCCCCTGCCGTCTTGCTTGTTTGTCTGCTCTTCGTCATATTTTTCCTTATTTTCCATTGACCTCTGACCCAACCATCCCCTATGATCCTTTACTCTAAGGTGGCTTTGCCCTTCACAGTGCCTTCTGTCCTCTCCCTCCTTTATACTCCAACTGTACAAACAAAGAGGGGGACAAATTTTCCTTGTTTGGTTTTCTTTTTTCTTTTCTTTCTTTCTTTCTTTTTTTTTTTTTTTTTTTTGACAGAGTCTCACTCTGTCACCCAGGCTGGAGTGCAATGTCACGATATTGGCTCGCTACAACCTCTGCCTCCCAGGTTCAAGAGATTCTCCTGCCTCAGCCTCCCCAGTAGCTGGGATTACAGGTGCGCATCACGGCACTCAGCTACTTTTTGTATTTTCTTAGTAGAGAGGGGGTTTCACCATGTTGGCCTGGCTGGTGTCGAACTCCTGACCTCAAGTAATCTGTCTGCCTCGGACTCTCAAAGTGCTGGATTATAGGTGTGAGCCACTGCACCCGGCCCCTGGTTTGGTTTTCAACTATCGCTACCACTCGCAGTCTTGCCAGTTGTTGGATGTGTCAACCCTCACTTGACTTTCAGCACCCACATCTGATTGCCATTCCCCTCAGTACATCCCATTTCCCCTTAATGGTTCATATGGGTATTTAAACCATCCACCTCACCAACCCCAACCTTTCAGCACATACTAATGACACCATATCTTCCAGCATAATTAATGCTTCTCTTGTAATCTCCAGCAATAATTTGTAACGAAATAAGACAGAAGAAAAGACAAAATATCCCAGTGTATTATTTATAATGGACTCTTACTTCCTCAGAATCAGTCAAAGGAAAAGAAACATAGCAGAGCTTTTATCCATCATTTTCTCCTCTACCAGTTTTCAATCAGCCTCATAGACTTTGTTCAATTTTACACAAAGACTCTGCCCTCCTGAGGGGTCCACCCCTTGACTAACTGAGACCATTATGAAGAATTCCTAAGCCATAAACACTGTCTGTGACCCCTATAGTACTACTTTTTATGTGGTCAGCCAGTCTACACCTGCCTTCCCCACATTAATCTTTTCAGTGTCTGGAATCCTTGTCCAGGACCTCCGAATATTGAAAACCACCACCTCACCTGTCAACCACACGTCCCTCTGGAGACTTAATCATTCCAAAATGATGCAACTAAAGGGTATTCAGGAGAACCCCCCAGGAGAATCAGCAATTTTCTCTTTATGCACACTACGAGGATCATTTTACCCATTCAAGGAGTTATGCAATTAGAAAAAGTAACTACAAATCTCTCCTAAACCCTTGAAGAAGTAATAAATGATATGATACCACCTGTGCCCTTCAAACATAGCAAATAAGTTGAAACTCACTGGCCGAAATTAGTACATTCGTGTAGCTCTTGACTTTCTCCTAGCTGGTCAAGGAGGTGTCCTGGATGAACATCACAGGCCATGTAGAACAGTCAATCATTAAACTCCAGGAAAGGCCACTTGCTTCTCTAAGGTTCATATGAACAACCTATGGGGCATGTTCTCCTGGCCAGAATTTGGAAGTAGAAGATCTTAGCTTTGAGGTAGATGGCAGGGATTACTAATCCTTCTCTTGTGTATAATCTTACACTTTGCTACTGGGGATGCAGCCTGCTCATTGTCTTAGTGCCACTTTGCAGCCAGTCTTGGCAAATGATTCAACATATCACAATCCAGCAGACCTGAGACTGCCAACTGACTTTGTGCCCAGAGGCCAAATCTGAGCCAACAAAGTTACATGTGGAGATCAAATCTAGACTGACAATGGTGTAGACCTGGTATCCCTAGTAGCCTCATTTCCAGACAGTTGCTCAAGGACAACCTTATAGGTGCCTTGAACAAGAAGTGGTCTGACAATGAATTCCACCTGAGCCCTGAAAGCAGCAATAGTTGAGAACCACACCTCCCTGTTTCATGTTCTGGAAACACTGACTACAAAGGACCCGTCTCCCCCACGTGGCTTGGATAAGGCTTGCTGTCCACTCTTTCTCATGACTCCCACGTTTACCCGTGAAAAAGCCAAACACAGACCACTCTCCTTTTACCTGAACCTGCCAAAACCCCTGAGACAGACCCTCTAACATCCTGTTCTGAGTCTCATGAATGATTAACTGAGACTGGAAGCTTGTTTTCCTGAAACTAGCTAGCCATAAAGATGAACATTTCCCTGCTCAGCTAACTAGGACTTCCCCTGATTGCAAAAACAAAAACCCACCTCAGCACTGGGAATCTCCCCACTCAAACCTGTATACTCTTCCCTATAAAAGTAAAATTCAAAACCACCCCTCCCAGACACTCTGATCTCCAGATCTCAGGCACTCTCCCTACTGCAGTAGCCTGAATACAGTCAATTTCTTGCATTGCTTTGATTTTATCTTAAATAATTAAAGACTACCAGTGGGCTGAGAGATCACAATGTAGGTACTCTCACCCTGTGTGCTTGCACTGCTGTGGTTCCTACTTAGTGATCCCTCCTCCCTAGTTGTAAACAACACTTTCTTCCCACAGTCACCCTGAGATTGTATTCTTTGTATGAAAGACATTAACTTGTTCCCTTCCAAAATATGGTGATTTGCACCTTGAATGGGGGTCATTAGAGACCTGCAAGTGTGTAAGGAATCACTACCAGGGGTTCATGTAACCCTCAAATGACTCTTGAGACCTCGCCAAAACAACGCTACCTGTGGTTGCTAGGAAGAACTTCCTAGAGGGATAAACTGGCTTGTTATTTACGTGTACCCTGAGAGCAGTTATTCCCAAGATAGGAATCATCCAGTTTGAAAAGGTGGTAGCGAATCTGTCCCTGATTTTAGCCAAGGTGATTAATAATGCTACGTTGGCCCTGGAAACATTCTGGTCAGCTTCAGATTGCTGTCCAAGGTCCTTATGGATGATGAAATTGCCCTCTGGGGCCAAGATAGAATTTGTGTGACTGCTAAGAATAATACATCCTGTTACCTGGATTAGTGCCTGAGGCCAAGTAGAAAGGTCAAGCTAGAAAGTTATGGAGAAAAACACCTGGTTTTATCCGGGAGACAGACCTATGGTTTATGGGATTTGTTCAGCTGGTTGGGCCATAACCATAATGGTTATGGTTGAGGAAAATACTGGGGATTGGCCCACTATTGCTGGCACTGGCCCAGTATTGGCCAGACTGTTGCTTGGAGCACTGCTGATAAACCCTTAATTCAGTGCTGCATGAGACAAACTGCACAGATTTGGCCCTAGCCTCTGACAGTCAGAATAATTAAAGTAGCCAATGCAGTAGTGTACTCAGGAAATGTGCAGAATCCAAGACAGTGTAGAAACGAGGGGGAGATATTACAAGACAGTTCTTTACAGGCTCTCACATTTCTGCAGATCTTGTGAGGACAGGCACTGACTGCCTGAAAAAGGAAAAAAAAAAGAACTGGACTTGTGATTGGTGTCTAAAGTGGGACAGTCTTGTGGGACTGAACCCTAACTTGTGGGTGCATTAAATTGTAGAATACCTGTTGGAGTCTGCAGAAGATGTAGCATGGAGAGCTTCTGGGTTGGTGAACACATGAAGGTGTTGGACGGGTGGCATGCCCGGAGAGGATTTAGAAGCTCTGCGCTCCTTCCCACATACCTTGCCCTATGTATGTGGATAGGTGGATCCATTCACACAGAACACTTCTGACACCAAATGTGTGGGGTTTTCCACACCAAGCAATTCTTCGCAGATTCTAACAGGTATTCTACACTTTAATACTGAACTAATTACCCAGTGTTAGAACAGATGTCCACAGGTTAAGGCTCAGTCCCACAAGACTGTCCCCACTTCAGACACCAATCACAAGTCCAGGTCTCCTATACTTCCCACTAACTGGCTATAAATTGGGGATTCCCACAAACTTTCCAAACCACATCTTTTGCAGACTCGAACAGGTGTTCTACAATTTAATACACCCACAAGTTAAGGCTCAGTCCCGCAAGGCTGTCCCACTTCAGACACCAATCACAAGTTCAGGTCTCCATACTTCTGGCCAACTGGCTATAAATCAGGGGTTGTTTTATAGGGATCTTTATGGATATGTCATCACTTAGGCATGACAATTATCTCAATCAGCAGCCTCTCTTCCCTCCCCAGAGGATGAGGGTGAGGCTGAAAGTTCCAACCTTCTAATCATGGCTTAGTCTTTCTCGTGATCAGCCCCGCTCCTGAAGCTATCCAGGAGCCCATCAAGAGTCATCTCATTAGAACAAAAGATGCTCCTATCACCCAGGAAATTGCATGGGATTAGGAGCTCTGTGTCAAGAACCAGGGCCAAAGACCAAATATTAGAACAACACATGTTCCTAACATCCCTATCCACTCAGGAAATTACAAGACTTTTCAGAGCTCTATGCCAGGAACCAGTGGCAGAGACCAAATATATATTTTTTATTATGCCACGCTGCCTTTTGTTCCAGGCCATCTTTTCGAGGATGTTTGCATAGCAAACAGCCTTGGATATATATATTGTGTCTCCCTCTAGAGCAAAGGACAAGTTTGCTTACTACTCAGTATAAAAGATTCAGGATACCTAAGCGACCCACTGTGCATCATCTGGCTCTCTTCATGTCACCCTGTAGGAATCAGGACTTGGGGAGCTGGCACAAATGTTAAGACTCCAGCTACCGAGACTGCCATGAGTAATAAAGTCCTTTTCTCTAGCCCAGAGTTTCATATCGCTTTTCCCAACATCCAGGACACTGTGGCAGGCTAACATATTAGCTCACAAGTAGGGTAAAATCTCAAACTCTTCACAGTTCTTGACAGAGACATAGGAACAAATGTGTGGACCTTATTAGGATTCTGATTTGAAGTCATCAACTTTGAAAAGACATTGACATGACCATTTGAAGAGATAAAAATTAAAAATCAATACAGATATGAAGGTCTTTAACAGTTCCTGTCAAAACAGATAGGAACAAATAAAGGATTATGGCCAGTAAACAAAATGAAGTGGAAATCAACAAACACTTTAAAATAGGAAAAAATGACAATGACAGAAATATGGAAGAGAGGAAAATTGGTACATAATTTGTTCTTAAAAAGTTGACCCAGGCAAGTTGAACCGATAAGCCTTCAAATACAAGGTTGAAGGAAAACTAATAAAAGAATTCTTGAAATAACATATACAAATCTTGTCACTACTCAAGGTGGACAGTTAATAGGTACTGTTTTAATAATTAGAATATTAATTATAATTTATAAATTAATGTTATAAAGTTAACCATTTAAAGAACCAGAAAAAGAATTTAACCCTTTCTTCTTCTTCTTCTTTTTTTTTTTTTGAGACAGAGCTTATCTCTTGTTGCCCAGGCTGGAGTGCAATGGCGTGATCTCAGCTCACCGCAACCTCTGCCTCCCTAGTTCAAGCAATTCTCCTGCCTCAGCCTCCTCAGTAGCCAGGATTACAGGCATGTACCACCATGCCCAGCTAATTTTATATTTGTAGTTGAGACAGGGTTTCACCATGTTGGTCAGGCTGATCTTGAACTCTTAACCTCAGGTGATCTGCCTGCCTCAGCCTCCCAAAGTGCTGGGATTACAGGCATGAGCCACTGTGCCCGGCCAAACCTTTCAAATTATTAGAAGGAACATGAAACAAAGCAAAATAGAGCATATAGTGAAACATATTTAAAAGAAACATTAAAATCAGAAAATATAATATAAAACACATCTTTCATATATTATATAGAAAAACAAACAAGGTTCAGAATGATGGTAAAAGGATAAGCATAGGTGTCCAAAAGAAGAGAAGCAAGGCCTCTATCTTAATATCAACCAGAGTAGAATTCTGGGGCAAAAGAATGAAACAAGACAAACAAAGATACTTTATAAAAATAAAGGACTCAATCTAAAATAAAGGATTCTGAACATCATTAATGTATAAGGAAGTGCCAACAGAAAGGAGGCACGGTCTCCATCTAAATCAGCCAGAGAAGAATTCTAGAAAAGTGTAAGACAAGACAAAATAAGACAACTTATAAAGGACTCAATCCCAAATGACAAATTCTGGATGTTGTTAATCAGCCTTCACTGCTTCAGTGACAATCCCTATGATGAGTTTGGGGAAGGAACTGGAGTGTGGGATGCTCAAATTTGACACTTTATAAAATCAAGAATGGATGTTGAATTTTGTGACATTCCTTTTCTCTGATGACATGTTAATATGGTGGGTTATAGATTTTATAGTATTGGACCACGTGGTCAGAATGAGTGACTTTTAAAGGAATTGATGGGTTCTAATAGGTGATATTTCATTTATAACTGCTCGATCACTATTCATGAGTGAGGCTAATCTGTAATTGTTGATGCTCTCTTTGGCAGGCTGTTATATCACAATTTTAGGCAAAAAGTATGAGAGACCCTTGGTAGTGAGAATGGCAGCTTTCAGAATAAAAGGGGAAGAACTAAGGGTTGGGGGTTAGCATAATTATGATTCCCAGGACCTACAAAGTGTACCAGAGAGAGCATAAGGGAGTAATCCCAGGCCTTGCCCCAGTTTGAGGAGGCATGTCCCTGGTCCAAAACCCACCTAACGGGAGAAGACAGTAAACTTTTTTTGCAAGCCACAAGTTTTGTCAGTGAACTCGCAGGAATTATTTATTCCTCTGGTGAAACACCTTGGCTGGGAGTGGATGAGGGGTCAAGGGCAGATTTTTTCAGATGGAAAATATTTCTGCATGTTGCATGCTTGTGGAATGGCCCAGCATAGAAGGGGAAAAGTGACATGATAGGAAAGAGGAGAGATAACTGGAAGGGAGGGGAAAGGGTTCAGTGGAGAGATCATTTCTTTCTAACAGGAAGGAAAGTTCATGGGTATAGGAAAGGAATAAATGGACACCCAAGTCTATAATTGTCCATCTACCTATAAATTTAGCTTTACTGCATAAACCTTGAAATGTGCCTCCTGATGTTTACTTGTATGTATTTTGTAAGATGACTTATGCTTTCTCTTTAAACATATTTATGTAAAGTATTTAATGTGTGTAGAGAATATTTAGTTAGTTTTCACTGGCTGTTCACTTTTTAATTTTGTGCTTTCATGCTCTGTGTGATAATCCATATTACAGCAAAGCTTTAAATTTTTTTTCCTTTGCTTCATCATCTAGTTTCTGAAAAGGGTGGGTTAAAGTGGCTAATGGTAGAATTAACTATTTCTCCTACTTTTAATTTTACATAGTTTAAGGATATATCATTAGCTATATATGTGTTGATAAATGTTATAATTCTTGGTATTTCACAGTTTGAAGAACTATTTACTTTCATACCTTGCAATATTTTTCGCCTTATATTCCCTCTGTTCAGGTATTAAAATTGCAGCCACAGCCTTCTACTGGTGTTTTTTGGCCAGGTATATAATTTTCTATCCCTTCATTTTCACATTTTCTGGGTGTTTTAATTTTTTCTTTTTTTCAAGAAGGAGTCTCACTCTCACCCATGCTGGAGTGCAGTGGCATGATCTCGGCTCACTGTAACCTCTGCCTCCCAGGTTCAAGCAATTCTCCTGACTCAGCCCGCCGAGTAGCTGGGATTACAGGTAAGCGCAACCATGCCCGGCTAATTTTTGTATTTTTAGTAAAGATGGGGCTTTGCCATTTTAGCTAGGCTGGTCTAGAACTCCTGACCTCAGGTGATCTGCCTACCTCAAGTGATCTGCCTGCCTCGGCCTCCCAAAGTGCTGAGATTAGAGGCATGAGCCACCACACCCAGACACCCAGTTGGGTCTTTTAATGTTAAACGTAACTCACATTTATAAAATAATGATGGCCCTTGGAGAATTTTCAGTTGTTTTTAGTATCTGCTCACGATGTTTTTTTTTTTTTTTGAGACGGAGTTTCGCTCGTTACCCAGGCTGGCTGGAGTGTAATGGTGCGATCTCGGCTCACCGCAACCTCCGCCTCCTGGGATCAGGCAATTCTCCTGCCTCTTGACCTCGTGATCCACCCGCCTCGGCCTCCTAAAGTGCTGGGATTACAGGCGTGAGCCACCGCGCCAGGCCTGATGTTTTTATTTCAATGAATGATTTTAACCCATATGTAATTATTGGAACACTAGGATGGATTTCTGCTATTTAAATATTTCTTCTGGTTTCCTTTAATTTCCTTGGCACATCAAATTTTTGGTGTTTTCCCCTTTAATGCTCATTTGAAAATTACTATTCATTCTACTTTTAGTCTTCTTATCACTCATCCCAACATAAGACCATAATTATATGCACATTTCTCTTACAAGGTCTGTCAATATCTATATTCTTCTGAAAAAGAGTAAGAGAATCATAGGATTATTTGCTTTTCCTTTCATTTACTTTCTTTCAACTATCTCTTGTGTGGGTATAATTGTAACTTTAGTTTCCATTTATAATGATATACACTCATATATATTTGTATTGTTTGCTTTTCCATTTAGAAAATAGAAACAAAAACTGATGTCAAAACATATTTGCAGAAAATGTTAACACATGAATGGGAAATGCAAAGATTACTTGAAAAAAAAGCAGATATACTCAATTTTATTTATTTATTTTTTTCTCAGACAGAGTCTCACTATGTCACCGAGGCTGGAGTGCAGTGGCATGATCTTGGCTTACTGCAACCTCCACCTCCTGGATTCCAGCAATTCTTGCACCTCAGACTCCTGGGAAGCTAGGATTATAGGTGTGTACCATCAAGCCTGGCTAATTTTTGTATTTTTAGTAGAGACAGAATTTCACTGTGTTGGCGAGGCTCGTCTCAAACTCCTGGCTTCAAGTGATCCACCTGCCTTGGCTTCCCTAAGTGCTGGGATTACAGGCGTGAGCCACCATACCCAGCCCAAACACAATTCTTTAGTAGGAAATCTGAATTATCATAGAGAGGCAAATGGCCCTATCTTAGATATAAATTTAATGCAAGTTCATTGGCAATGGCAATAGAATTATTTTTAAATTTGGTAAGTGAATTATAAGTTGTGTACAAAAAAGAAAACGATCAAGAAAACAGTAAATTCCCCAAAAAAAAGGGTAATCAGAGACAGCCCTGCCGTCTATTAGAAGAAATTACAAATAGAGAGGAATTAGAATAAAGGTTATGACTATTAGCTCAATGGAACAGGATAAGGTCCAGAAATATACCCAATATTCCAGTTATATCTTGGAATGTATGTATAGGCAAACATGGTTTCATTGCACTTTACTGCACTTCAGAGATATCATGTTATTTGTAAACTGCAGTTTTGTGGCAACCCTGATTGAGCAAGTCTATTGGGACCATTTGTACAACAGCATGTGCTCACTTCATGTCTGTGTGTCAGATTTTGGTAATCCTCACAATACTGCAAACATTTTCATTATTATTATATGTGTTATGATAATCTGTGATCAGTGAGCTTTGATGTTACTATTGTAATTGTTTCAGGTCACCAAGAACCATGCCCATAGAAGATGGTGAAGTTAATTGATAAATGCTGTGTGTGTTCTGACTGCTCCACCTACCAGCCCTTTCCCTGTCTCGCTCCCTCTCCTCAGGCCCCTCGATTCCCTGAGACACAGCAATATTGAAATCAGGCTAATGAATAACCCTCAATGGTCGCTAAGTGTTCAAGTGAAAGGAAGAGTCACATGTCTCTCTCTTTAAATCAAAAGCTAGACATGATTGAGGAAGGCATGTTGAAAGACAAGTTAGGCTGAAAAGCTGGGCTTCTTGTACCAGTCAGACAAGTTGTGAATGCAAAGGAAAAATTCTTGAAGGAAATTAAAAGTCCTACTCCAGTGAACACATGAAAGATAAGAAGGTGAAACAGTTGCCTGAACCCAGGAGGCGGAGGTTGCGGTGAGCCGAGATCACGCCATTGCACTCCAGCCTGGGTAACAAGAGCGAAACTCCGTCTCAAAAAAAAAAGAAGGTGAAACAGGCTTATTGCTGATATGGAGAAAGTTTGAGTGGTCTGGATAGAAGATCAAACCAGCCACAACATTCCCTTAAGCCACAGTCTACTCCAGAGCAAGGCCTGAACTCTCTTCAATTCTGTGAAGGCTGAGAGGTGAGGAAGCTGCTGAAGAAAAATCTGAAGGCTGCAAAGGTTGGTTCATGAGGCTTAAGGAAAGAAGCCATCTCCATAATATAAAAAGCACAAGGTGAAGTAGCAAGTGCTCAAGATATGCAGCAAGTTCTCCAGAAGATCTAGCTAAGAGCATTGATGAGGTGGTTACACTAAACAACAGATTTTTGATGTAGATTAAACAGCCTTATATGGCAAGAACATGCAAGCTGGGACTTTCACAACTACAGAGGAGAAGTAAGCGCCTGGCTTCAAAGCTTCAAAGAACAGGCTCACTCTCTTGTTAGGGACTAATGCAGCTGGTGACTTTAAATTGAAGCTGACCAGCCATGGTGGCTCACACCTGTAATCCCAGCATTTTGGGAGGCTGAGGCATGAGGACTGCTTGAGGCCAGGAGTTTGAGATCAGTCCTGGCTACACAGCAAGACCCTATTGCTAAAAAAAATTTTTGAAAATTAGCCAGGCATGGTGGCACATGCCTGCAGTCCCAGCTACTCAGGAGGCTGAGGCAGAAAGACTGCTTGAGCCCAGGAGCTCATGGTTACAGTGAGCTATGATAATGTCACTGCACTCTAGCCTGAGCGACAGAGTGACACCCTGTCTCAACCAAACACCAGGAACAAAAAACGTGAAGCCAATGCCCATTTACCATTCTGTAAATCCTCGGATCCTTAAGAATGATGCCAAATCAACTCTGTCTGTGCTCTGTAAATGCAACAGCAAAGCCTGGATGACAGCACATCTGTTTACAGCATGGTTTACTGAATATTTTAAGATCACTGTTGACACCTATCGCTAGAAAAAAAAAAGATTTTTTACAAAGTATCATTGCTCACTGACAATGTACCTGGTCACCAATGAGCTCTGATGGAGATGTACAAGGAGATTCACGTTGTTTTCATGCTAACACAACATGATTCTGCAGCCTGCAGATCAAAGAGTAATTTCACGTCTTATTATTTAATAAATACATTTCGTAAGACTATAGCTGCCATAGATGGTGATTCCTTGGATGAATCTGGACAAAGTAAATTGAAAACGTCTTGTAAAGGGTTCACTATTCTAGAAGCCATTAAGAACACTCATGATTCATGGGAGGAGGTCAAAATATCAGCATTAATGGAAGTCTGGGAAGACTTGATTCCAACCCTCGTGGATGACTTTCAGGAGTTCAAAACATCAGTAGAGGAAGTAACTATAGAGATGGTGGAAATAGCGAGAGAACTAGAAGTGAAGCCTGAAGACGTGACCGAATTGCTGCAATTTCATGATAAGGCTTTAACGGATGATGAGTTGCTTCTTATGAATGAGCAAAGAACATGATTTCTTGAGATAGAATCTACTCCTGGTGAAGATGCTGTGGACCGTGTTGAAACGATAGCAAGTGATTTAGAATATTACATAAACTTAAAGAAAGCAGGGGCAGGGTTTGAGAGGATTGTCTCCAATTTTGAAAGGGTTTTTACTGTGGATAAAATGCTATCGAATAGTGCTGTACACTACAGAGAAATCAAGTGTTAATTGATGTGGCAAACTTCATTGTTGTCTTATTTTTAACAATTGTGGCCGGGCACAGTGACTCATGCCTGTAATCCCAGCACTTTGGGAGGCCAAGGCAGGTGGATCACATGAGGTCGGGAGTTCAAGACCAGGTTGACCAACAAGGAGAAACCCTGTCTATACTATAAATACAAAATTAGCTGGATGTGGTGGCACATGCCTGTAATCCCAGCCACTTGGGAGGCTGAGGCAGGAGAATTGCTTGAATCCGGGAGGCGGAGGTTGCAGTGAGCCGAGATCGCGACTCACAAGAGCAAAACTCCGTCTCAAAAAAAAAATTTCCTATAGCCACCCCAATGTTCTACAACCACCACCCTGATCAGTCAGCAGTCATCAGTACCAAGGCAAGACCTTACACCAGCAAAAAAGATTATGACCCACCAAAGGCTCACATGA
Source organism: Callithrix jacchus (assembly GCF_049354715.1). NCBI lineage: Eukaryota > Metazoa > Chordata > Mammalia > Primates > Cebidae > Callithrix > Callithrix jacchus. The sequence goes on along the minus strand of NC_133524.1, from coordinate 48,749,238 downwards.
TCATTAGCATTTTGTAGTAGTATTTTAAAATTAAAATATGTACACTGTTTTTAGACATAACACTATTGTACACTTAATAGACTATAGCATACTATAAACTTAACTTTTATGTGGGAAACCACAATATTTGTATGACTCACTTTACTGAGATACTGGCTTTATTGCAGTGGTCTGGAATCGAACCTGCAAAGTATGCCTGTATATGCTAATGTAGTATTGCATGTTAGTGGTGAAAATATAGATTATTCAACAAGTGGTTGGGACAAATGTGTAGACATCCTGAAGAAAAATTAAGATAGATCCCTGGCTAAGGCTTTACAACAATAGCAAAAAGAATCCAGCTAGTCACAGCAGTAAAAGTAAAAGATAAAAACAATTAGGTATTAAATAGAAAATACAAGAGTTTTTGGGTTTTCCCCCCAAATACAGCTGAGCAATGAGGAAGGCTTTTCTGGTTATGACACAAAACTTGGAGAACAGAAAAGATTCATAAACTCAATGCACAGAGAAAACACTCACGTTTTCATTTAAAAGACAAATGGGAAGTTGGGAAAAATAATTGGGACACAAATAACATCCTTCCATAAAGAGCAACAACCTAATAGAAAAATGGGAAAAGGAAATTTAAAATGTCTCAGAAAAAAATCATATAAATGGCTCTTTAAACACAGTCACATGTATTCCACCTTGGCCATAAGAGAAATGCAAATTAAATCTATACTGAGCTACTGTGTTGTAACCTATCAGACTGGCCAAAAAGAAAAAACAAATAAGACACTGCTTGGGTGTGGTGAGTACAGACACTCATACAATTGACACAACCCACAAGGCAGGCAATTTTTACATACTATTAAGAATAAAATGTGAAAACAAAACAAAAGGAGTAAAAATATATGTATCATCCGTCCTGGGAATTCTACTTGGAGAAATTTCTCTTTAAACTATTCTGTCTTGTGTTAACTGAGATTTGTGTAAGGATAGTTATTGCAGTGTTGTGTACAATTGCAAAAGATTAGAAACATTTTAAATGTCTATTAATAGAAAACTGCTTAGCATATTTTGATATATTCATATAACAGAATAAGACTTAGCCTTGTAAAGGAATGAGGTAACTCATTACATGGAGTGACACTGAATAATCACCAGGCTTTATTGTTAAGGGAGAAAAGCAAGTGCTAGGAATTTTGTATGCTAATATTTCAGTTTAAAAATGGATATAAGGGTGTTGGGGTGTGTGTGTGCCTGTGCATGAGTGCACGTGTTTGTATGGACAGACTATCTGTAGCTGCCTTGGGAAAGAATATATGGGCTACTGGGGTCAAAATTGGAGGGTACATTTTTTTCTTTTCAAAAGATTATTATTAAATATAAGATTCGTGCAGAAAAACATATGAAACAAATACTCCCCTTAACTAATCATTCAAAGCAAATACCAACCTAATTACCAACAGAACATGGCTACCTCCTTTGCTGGAAGCCTTTCTCATGCCTCTTTCCCTCCCTCCCTGTGATGTCCCTGGTCAAGGAAATCACTATTCTGCCTCAGATGGTAAGCACTTCCTCACTTTGCCTTCACGTTTTATCACCTACAAATGTACCCCCTATACTATATGTTTTTGCTTTTCCTGTCTTAAAACTTCCTGTTGTGTAAATTGAAATAAACACAACAAATTCTTTGGCGTCTGCTATCTTTCACTCAATATTATGTTCAATGTATTTATCCATTCTATTTTTTAATTTTAATTTTTTTTGTAGAGATGGGATCTCATTATGTTGCCCAGACTGGTCTCAAATTCCTGGCCTCTAATGATCTTCCTGCCTCAGCCTCTCAAAGTGCTGGGATTACGAGTATGAGCTGCCACACCAGGCCCCGCTCTATTATTGATGGACATTTGCATTATTTCCAGTTTATGGCTGTTAGAAGTAATGCTACAGTGAGCATTTATACATATGTCCTGGTACATCAGCCAAGGATTTCTGCTGGGTGTTTTCTTAGGAGAACTGTTTCCTCATATGGTCTACATATGTATGGTTGAATAAGGCTGAAATGTCCTCCAGAGATTGTACTGATTTACATTCTCATCAGCAGTGCTCCTCCTCCTCCTCCTCACTTACACTTGTCATTGTCAGTGTTCTAAATTATAGCCATTCTGGTGGTGGTGGTGAGGGGTAGTTGCATTACGTGGTGCTTTAAATTTGCATTTCCCTGATGAATAATGAGATTGCACACTGTCTCACGTGTCTATTAGCCATCTGAATACCTCAATCTGTTACGTTATCTGTTCAAGAAGGCTTCTGACTACTGGGTATTCTGCCTTTTCTTGTTATTTTCTTGTTCTTTATATGTTCTGGGTTTAAGTTCTCTGTTGTTTATACCTTCTCCCACTCTGTGGATTGCAGTTTTCTTTTTTTATTTTTTTGAGATGGAGTCTTGCTCTTGTCACCCAGACTGGACTGCAGTGGCATGATCTTGGCTAGGTTCAAGCAATTCTCCTGCCTTAGCCTCTCAAGTAGCTGGGATTACAGGTGCCTGCCACCATGCCTGGCTAATTTTTGTATTTTTAGTAGAGACAGGATTTCACCATGTTGGTCAGGCTGGTCTCGAACTCCTGACTGACCTCAGGTGATCCACCTGCCTCAGTCTCCCAAAGTGCTGGGATTACAGGTGTGAGCCACCGTGCCTGGCTGCGATTTTCTTCTTAAAGAAGTGATTATCATAAAAGTCAGGGTAGTAGTTAGCTCTGGGAGTAGAGGCATTGTGGAATGCTAACTATGGACTCTTTCTAGGCCTATGGAAGGATAACTCACTCAGCCATGCAGTCTGTTTTGTATGCTTTCCTGTACATATGTTACATTTCTCAATAAAAACGTTTTTAAAAGACATAACTACGACCCATTAACTTCACCTCCCTTGGCTGGGTGCAATGGCTCACGCCTGTAATCCCAACACTTTGGGAGGTCAAGGTGGGTGGATCACAATATCTGGAGTTCAAGACCAGCCTGGCCAACATGCTGAAACCCTGTCTCTACTAAAAATACAAAAGTTAGCCAGGCATGGTGGCAGGCACCTGTAGTCCCAGCTACTCAGAAGGCTGAGGCAGGAGAATCAGTTGAACCCAGGAGGCAGAGGTTGTAGTGAGCCAAGATCCTGCCACTGCATTCCAGCCTAGTGACAGAGCAAGAAATCCATCTCAAAAAAAAAAAACTTCACCCCCCATATACTTAAGAGAGGGTATACACACGTGCATGAGGAGACATGCCTGTTCCTAGCAGCATTGCTTATAAATCATATTATGTTTCACTGAAATATTTTAAATCAACAAAAATCGAGAAAAATTTCTTTAGTAGGCTACCTTCTGTGACATAAAAAGGAGAAAATAAGAATGTGCTCTCAGCTGCTGTTATTTGCATAAAGAAATCCTAATCATACAGAGAAAAACTAATTAACCTGGTTATATGTATTAGAGAGAGCTGAGCAGACAGGAGAAAGATGGATAAGAGAATTTAGACCATACAGCCTGAGTACCCCTTATCTGAAATGCTTGGGATTAGAAGTGTTTGGGATTTGGGATTTTTTTTTTCAGATTTTAGAATATCTGCATTATACTTAAGTTGGGCATCCCTAATCTGAAAATCCAAAATCCAAATGAGCATTTCCTCTGAATGTCATGTCAGTGCTCAAAAGCTTTAGATTTTGGAGCATTTCGGATTTTGGATTTTTGGATTCGAGATGCTCAACCTGTATAGCTTTTTATATGTCTTTAATTTTTTGATCCATTTTTCTATGCTTTATTCAAAAAAATTAAGTTTACAAAAACTACTACTAATATCTTTAGAATGACATGATGCTGCTGCATCCATAAGACAAAAATATTCTGAAGACAAAAATATAACAGCATTAATGAGAGATATAAAAGAAGATTTAGAAGACAAAGTTCTTTAAAAAGTACTACTAGAAGAGACAGCAAAAGAGACAGAAATGGAAATCAGTAAAGAAAATAATTTTTACAAAGGAGCATCAACAACCAAATAAGATGAGTTTTTGAAAAGCAGAGAAAATGTACATGTGAGTAGAAAAGGCCTAGGAAGAACTTGAAAACAGATTTTCAAATTGGGCATAAAAATGATTTCTAATCTAGAATTCTATTCTCAGCTAAAAAGACAAATTTAGTGTCAGAATGAAATAGGTATATTTCCATGGCATTCATGTTTACATTTCTACATATATATTTATACAGTTATATGTATTCAGTAAATACATTTCTGCATGACATTTTCAGACATGCAAAATTTCATAAAATGTACCTGTCATGCATCCATTTTGAAGGATATCCAGGAGGATGTGCTCCCCACAAAATGAAGGGGTAAGCCAAGAAAGAGGAAGACACAAGGTCCGGGAAATAGGAGATCTGACCCAAGAGAAAAGTCAAGGGGATTTCCTGGGAGATGGTGAAGGGAAGACACCAAAGTAACAGCTCTGTGTCAAACTGAGAAAGCCACCAGCCTAGACTTTAGCAAGTCAAGCTACAGGAGAGATTTCTTCAGAGAGAAGACAATGATGCCCAGAAATGAGAGCAGCCCCACCTATTACTGGCTATTTACTGTGTAAACCTGGGCCAAATGGTTTTTCTCTAAGCCCCAGTTTTCCCTTCTATGAAATGGTGATAATAATGGCACCTAAGGCCAGGTGCGGTGGCTCACGCCTGTAATCCCAGCACTTTGGGAGGCAGAGATGGGTGGATCACCTGAGGTCAGCAGTTCGAGATCAGCCTAGCCAACATGGTGAAACCCCATCTCTACTAAATATACAAAAATTAGCCAGGCATGGTAGCACGTGCCTGTAATCCCAGCTACTGAGGAGGCTGAGGTAGGAGAATTGCTTGAATCTGGGAGGTAGAGGTTGCAGTGAGCCGAGATTGTGCCATTGCACTACAGTTGGGCGACAAGAGGAAAACTCCATCTCGAATAATAATAATAATAATGGCACCTACTAGGCAGGCACAGTGGCTTGGACCTGTAGTCCCAGCTACTTGGGAGGCTGACATAGGAGGATCACTTGAGCCCAGGAGTTTGAGGTTGCAAAGAGCTATGATGATGCCACTGCACTTCAGTCTGGGCAACAGAGTGAGACCCCGTGTCTAAAAACAGTAATAATAATGGCACCTACTTCATGAAGTTGTTGTGAAAATGAGTGGACACATGTAGAGTTCGTGTAACAGTGCTTGGCATGCAGTAAATGTTGTATGACTGCTTTTAATTATTATCACTGTGATTATCATCTAATGTGTTTGAACATATAGAAAGGAGATCTAAACACCAGGGAAGAATTTGGAGTCGAATGATTGATATGTATATAGTAACCCAAACAAATGACTGCGACAGAAAATTGTTAATTCCAGGGAAAAGAAAAAACTTGTGCAGAAATAGTCATCACACCATGGATACCATGGGATTCAATGATCAACACTGACCATAAATCTCACCAAAACAATGATATACCTATCTCAGCAAGGTGGGTTAGGAAATGTGTATGTGAGTGGGGGTGTAAAGGAAAGCTCAATCTCTGTCTTCAATAGTGGAAAGCAAATAGGTAAAACTCAAAACATTCTTTAAAACTATTAAAAAGAGTAAGGGTGTTTGCTTCTGGGAAGCTGGAATCTGGGGAAAACAAAGCATGGAAGAGATTTTTTTTTAAGAAAAGAGAACTATTTGATACCTTTTACCACTTGCAAATGAAACTAAGAGCTAATTCCAAATTATGAAAGGGCAACAGATATTCATAAAAATATGCAAGAATGATAAAGGGCTATTGACCTGAATATTTTTAAGAACTTCTTTTAAAATCCACAAGCTAAGATAAATAAATCAGCAATGGACAAGAGAAGGAAATTCACAAAATGGAAATAAATGACCAATAAAAATGGGGATGGGAGGAAATTTACCTGCCTAGTAAAAAAGTACTACAAATGAAAACTATGAGATAGTATCTTTCCTACTGGGCACCTCTTCCTCCTCCTCACCTCACAGGCACTGCCATGTCCCCCTGGCTGGGGAGTGTCCTCGTTAGCTGGCATGTTCCCGACGGACTTGGACTTCAGCCTCCGGGCTTTCTTGCAGACAACTCTAGAATTCCAGTGGGATCGGTGGACTCAACGGGAACTGCTGGGGTCAGAAGGAAGATACTGCAGCCTTCACTATGAGATCTGGCCCAGGGACTCTTCAGAGACTTCAAGAACCCTGGAAAAACAGTGTCCATATGATCAGAGGCAGGTAGCACTCACCACACAGAACATTTGGTTCCCTAGGGGAACCAAAGTACAGTTCACTGCACTGGACACTGTGGGGTAGATCAAGTCCAGGAAACACATATTCTGGTTATTAATTAAAATAAAATATGAGCAAGACCATGAGATTTGGACTAAAATTAATAAAGGCTTAAATTCCAGCTCTGCCAAATTTTAGCTAGGAGAACAATGAAAAAGCTTCTCGAGGCTTATTTTTCAAAATGAATTTGAAATATTTATCTCAATTGGTAGTGACAATTAGATGAGATTATGTTTCAATGGCACTTAGCACTGAACTGAACTGGCCCCAGGTAAATACTTAATACATGATAGCAAGTATTGTTGTTATAAGGAACCATGTAATGTGTAGAAACAGGTAATTTACACAACAATCCTTTCATCTATGTGTTGTCATAATCATTATTATTCCATTTTATGCATGCAGAATTAGAGGTTTAGCGATGTTAAGTCAAACCCAGTCTACCTGGCTCCAAAGTTCACGTTGTCAAAGCTGTATCATATGATACCTTTACCATGGTAGGCTCAAAATAAATGTGGTTCTGTTTGACAGACAGTGCAAATATGACCCTGAATTCAGAAGAAAAAAGTTAAATAAAATTTCTTGAAACAGAAGAGACATGCTAAAGGAAAAATAGTAACAGCCTGGGACTAACGTTTTTTAATTAACTCAAAAATATCCAGAGGTAAAACTGTTTCCCCATTGAGGGAACTAGGGAGGAGAGAGTGTCTCTGTGTCCAAGTTGAGGTACAATTTTATTCTGATCAATTATTAGAGGCACTGTAGATTTAGTCATTCTTGTTAGGAAAGGGAAAATATCTACTTAAAAAGAAGAGAAACTTAATTAAGACAATAGAAGTAAGAATGCGATGAAGAGGAAAAAGAAAGTAAAATAAATAGTAAAATAAAAGGCATGAGCAAGTTAAATTTTAAAAACACTAAAAAGATGTTATATCAAAGCAAGAGAGAAAATATGCTTTCTTCTCTTATAGTCATGGAACTTTTACAAATTCTTTCAAATAACTTGGCTACCAAAAAATCTGATAAATGTTTTAATGTTGGGAATTGACAGGCTTACATTCTCTGATTGTTAACATAAGATGTTCAACAACATCAGTCATTAGGAAAATGCAAATCAAAACCATAATCTTTCACGTACTAGGAGACCAACTCAATCCACTAAAATGCCTAACAAGAAGAAAAGACGATAACAAGTGTTGGTGAGATGTGAACAAATTGGAGCTCTCATACATTGCTGTTTGGATTGTAAAATGGTGCACTCATTCTGAAAAACAATTTGGCAGTTTCTCAAAATATTAACCACAGAGTCACCATAAAACACAGAAATATCTCTCATAGGTATCTATGCACGAGAAATAAAAAAACCCATGTCCATTCCAAAGCTTGTACACAAATATTCACAGCAGCATTATTCATAGCAGCCAAAAAGGAGAAACAAACCAAATGTTTAATGTCAACTGATGAATGGATAAACGAAATTTGGCATATATATATACACACACACACACACACACACACACACACACAATGGAATACTATAACATTTGGTAATACAAAAGAAGTACTGATACCTACTACAACATGGATGAACCTTGAAAATGCTACCCTAAGTGAAAGAAGCCAGTCACAAAAGACCACATATTTCATAATTCCATTCATGTGAAATATCCAGAATAGGCAAATCCACAGAGACAGAAATAAAACAGTGGTTGCCAAGGGCTGGGGGTATGAGGTGGCATGAATGGTGAATGTCTGCTAATGAGGACAGCATTTCTTTTGGGGGTGTTGAAAAGGTTCTAAAGTTAGATTATGGTAATGGCTGCACAACTCTATTAATATACTAAAAACCACCGAGCTGCATACTTTAAGTGGGTGAATTTTATGGTATTGGAATAAACCTAAATAAATATTATTTTTAAAAAGGGGAAGAAAAGAAACTTTTTCCTAAATAACCCAGGATCCAACTGGGAAATCAATACAGATTTACCAGAAGTTATGAAATACAGCATTATTTAGAGTGAAATGTACTGTTTGAAACAGCTTTGGTTTTAATTAAAAATAAATACAATCCCAAAATGAGCTATGTATTCAACCGAAAACATTAGAAGTAAAAAAAACAAAATTAAGCAAAACAAAAACTAAAACCAGGAAGTAATTAATAAAAATAAAACCTTTACTAAATCAAATAAATATAATAGGAGGCTTAAAGAAAAAAAGAGCTGGTCATTTGAAATGACCAATGTAGCCAGCCACAATGGCTCATACCTATAAGCTCAGCACGTTGGGAGGCCAAGGTGACAGGATCACTTAAGCCCAGGAGTTTGAGCCCAACCTGGGCAACATAGTGAAACCTCACCTCTATAAAAAAATACAAAAGTTAGGCATGGTTCTGTGTACCTGTAGTACCAGCTACTCAGGAGGACTGAGGTGGGAGGATTGCTTGAGCCTGGGAAGTTGAGGCTGCAGTGAGCCATAACTGTACCACTGCACTCCAGCCTGGATGACAGAATGAGATCCTGTCTCAAAAATAAATAAATAAATGGAAATGACCAACGTCATAAAAAACTATCTAGCAAATCAGATAAAGGAGTTAAGTATGTGTGCATATATGAGAAAGAGAGAGAGAGAGAGAGAGAGAGAGAGAGAGAGAGTGTGTGTGTGTGTGTGTGTGTAGATTAGGAATAACATAAGATAATTATCATCAACATTAGTCATTAGGAAAATACAAATCAAAACCCAAATCTTCCATTTGATTAGGAGACCATGTCTATGCAAGAGAAACGAAAACATACGTGCATTCCAATTATACACAAATATTCACACCATCATTATTCATAATAGCCAAAAAGTAGAAATAATCCATACATCCATTAACTGATGAACAGACAAACAAAATTTGCCATATATATACAATAGAATATTATTACTAAATAATTTTGTTACTATGTATTATTGCTAAGTAATAAATTTTATTACTTTTATTACTAAAGAATAATATTACTAGTCTAAATATATATATTATATATACTATATATAATAGTCTAAAATGGTATTAAATAGATCATCTGAATAGTTACATAACTATTACAGATATTGAAGCCATGATCAAAAAGCTTCCAAACGAAAGTTTTCAGGCCCAGATGGCTTCAATGGAGAAGTCTACCAAACATTTAAGGATTTAAATAAAAATTAGTACTCATTCCACACAATCTCTTCCGGAAAATAGAAGAGAAGGCCAGGCACAGTGGCTCACGCCTGCAATCCCAGCACTTTGGGAGGTCGAGAAGGGTGGATCATGAGGTCAAGAGATCGAGACCATACTGGTCAACATGGTAAAACCCCATCTATACTAAAAATAAAAAATTAGCTGGGCGTAGTGGTGTGCACCTATAGTCCCAGCTATTCGGGAGGCTGAAGCAGGAGAATCACTTGAGCCTGGGAGGCAGAGGTTGCAGTGAGCTGAGACTGCACCGCCGCACTCCAGCCTGGCGACAGAGCGAGACGCCATCTCAAAAAAAAAAGAAGTAGAAGAGGAGAAAATAGTCCCCAACTCATTCAATGAGGCCAGTATTACCCTAAAACTAAAGCCAAACAAGGCCAAGAGCAGTGGCTAACACCTGTAATCCCAGCACTTTGGGAGGCTGAGGCAGGAGGACTGCTCGAGCCCAAGAGATTGAGACCAGCCTGGGCAACATAATGAGACACTGTTCACAAAAAAATAATAAAATTAGCTGGGTGTGGTGGTGTGTGCCTGCAGTTCCAGCTACTCAGGAGGCTGAGTTGCAAGGATCACTTGAGCCTGGCAGTGAGCTGTGATCACACCACTGCACTCCAGCCTGAGCAACAGTGAGATTCTGTCTCAAAAAATACAAAATAAAACCAGACAAAGATAGTATAAAAAAGAAAACTATAGACCAATATTTCCCATGAACTTAGATGCAAAAATGCTTAAAAAAAGCATTAGCTAATCAATTCCTGCAATATATCCGAAGAATTATGTATCACAACCAAGTAGGGTTTATTTCAGGAATGTAAGGCTAGTTTAATATTCAAAAATCAATCAGTGTAACCCTCCATATTGGCAAGCTAAAAAAGAAAAAAAAATCACAAGATCATAAAAATTCAGATGATGTTGATGAAATTCAACACCCATTCATGATAAAAACTACCTGCAAATTAGGAATAGAGGGGAACTTCCTCAAATCAAAAAAGAGGGTCCAAAAAAGGAAAGCCCTACAGCTAAAATCATACTTAATGGTAAAAGGCTGAATATGTTACCCCTAAGACTGAAAACAATGCAAAGATGTCCACTTTCACCACTCTTATTCAACATAGTACTGGAACTTCTTGCCAGTGTAACAAAGGAAGAAAAGCAGAGGTACAGAGATTGGAAAGAAAGAAATAAAACTATCCCTGTTTGTATATGACACAATTGCCCATGGAGAAAACCAAAGGAATCTACCAAAAAAGGTGTAAAACCTAATAACTGAGCTCAGCAAGACTGCAGGATACAAGACCAACAGACAAAACTCAATTGTATTCCTATATATAAGCAGCAACTTAAAAGAGAACACCATTTACGACCACTCCAAAAAAATTAAACACTTAGGTATAAATTTAAATAAGACGTGTACAGAACTTGTGTGATAAAAATTACAATATACCATTGACAGAAATTTTTAAAGATTTAAATAAACAGAGACATACTATATACATGGATTGGAAGATTTGTCACAGTTAAAACTTAACTTCTTTCCGAGTTGGTAAACATGTTTAATGCAATTCCTATCAAAATCCAAGCAAGATGCTTTGTAGATAGAGACAAGATTTTCTAAAATGTGTATGGGAAAGGCAAAGGAAACAGAGGCATTAAAACACTTTTGAAAAAGAATAAAGTGCGAGGAATCACTCTATCCAATTCAAGACAGCATGGTAGTACTGGCAGAGGGATAGACACATAGACAATGGAACTGAATCGCAAACCCAGAAAGAGCCCACACATAAGTATGGCCAACTTATTTTTGACAATGGTAAGACAAGTCAATGGAGGAAAGATAGTCTTTTCAACAAATAGTGCTTGAGTCTGGACATCCATAAGCAAGTTAATGCACCTCGACCTAAGTCTCATACTTCATACAAAAAGTAACTCACAGTGGATCACAGACAGCAGTAAGGAGACACGGACAAATTACCATCACAGTGGAGAATTTCTCTCTCCTGAAGTAAAAGAAGAAATAGACAAAAAAGGACAGACTTTATATGACACAATTGACCACTAAATAATTAAATATTATTTTCAAGTATATACAGAACGTTTCTAAAAATGCACTACGCACTAGGCCGTAAGTCTCCTTGTATTTCAAGGAATGAGCTCCACGTAGGTGTTTTTCTAACACAGAAAACTAAGGTTACAGATCCATTACAAAGAAACTTTTGCACACTGAAAACCCCACTTTTGAATAACTCCTCAGTAAAAGACAAATGAATACGAGTTAACACTCTTAAAAAACAATGCTCCAAACCCAATGGGGCTTAGAATGAACTTTAAGACCTTAAGGGTGACATTAGAAAAGAGAAAAGCCTGAAAAACGATGAGCGAATCATCCAACTCAAGTTAGACAAACGATTCCATCACTGACCACACAGAATCGCCTAGCACTCACCCACCCCGGTCCCCCATCACCTCCACATCCCTGGGCACTGAACGTCGAATCCTCCTGACAACTATGTAACCCCGGCTGAGAACCGGCGAGAACCGCAGCCGCTTCCGGTCACTACCCCTAGCACCGCCCTTTTTCGGGGTTTGGGACTTCGCATGAGTGAGGGAAAGGGGGGTCCGCGCGTGCGCAAAACCACGTTTGAAGCCGCTAATAGCCAGGAGTTAACATGGAGAAATTACGGAAGTGAGGGGTTTGGGATGTTCGGTGCCCCTCCGCGACGTGTTCAGGTAGGGAACATGGCCGCGCCCAAGTCGCGCTTCCCCATGGGGTACACCATGTTGGAGTAGTGTCCATTCCGTATTGAGGATGAGGACACCTCTAAACTCACAGAGCAGGGAGGTGGAGCTGTCCCGCTGATGGCGGGAAGCACGGGTGGGGACGTTTCTCTGGGCGGGCTTACTGGAGGAGGGGTCTTTGGATCTGTAGTCTATGGGTCCGTTCGATACCGTTCAGAGAAACTGAAGGGCCTCTTGGAAAGAATCAGGGGCGGCCGCGGCTATCTCCTGGCAGATACCACAGGATGAGAAGCGGGGAGATGTCACGTTGACTACAGGCTTCTCCTAGGACATACCACAAGGGAAGGAGGAGGAGAAATCAGGGTTGTGCAAGCCTTCCTAGGATATGCCATGAGGTGGGAAAAGGGGAGAACTCGGAGTGCGGGGTTCTCCCTCCTGCTGTGCCTGTGGGTCTTGGATGCGGGGTTTTAATGCTCCAACAATCTACCTGATCTCCCACTCCATCTACCCTAACTAAAAAGGGACTGTGTACCAGTACTGATAATTTTGAATATGTCTTTAGTCTAACGCAGTATGTCAATAAAAATCTTTAGGAAAAGTTATTATCTTTATTTCCTCATGAAGTCAAATCTATATAGTCATGATGCCCTTGCTTTGGAAATGTAGCTTTAATACAAGGCTCTGCTTCTACCCTTCCACCAGTTTGCTGCCCCTTATCACCTCCAATGTGTAAATTCTGGAGATGTCCCTGCCCTGTGGGAGATGTCACTAGAGCAGAAGGGGAAGAAGTCGTGCAGTCCTCCACCTAAGAATGTCTATTCATCCTTCAAAACCAAGTTCAAGTATCTCCTCTCCAGGGAATCTTCCTGACAGAGCTAGAAGCCTGTATGCCCTGCTGAAAGCCTTTCTGTGAGAGGACCCGGTGTAGGCTGAAGTGTGGACTGGCTAGGGGTTCTCCATCCAGTCTTATCCCCTCTGGTCCTCGGTTTAACAATCTCGAAGGTTAGAGGTGTCCTAGTCCAATTAGCCTCAAACTAATTCTTGGTCAGACAGATCCATCAATCAATAAGGGAGACTGCATACCAGGGGCACCATGGGCAGCTCACTAAGCAAAGGAAAAGAGACTTCTTACATGATTTTGAGGAATAGTGGAGTTGAGATGAAATTGAAATGAAGCAATGTTTTAGTGGGCTCAAAGCAGTTATTATTTTTATTTCCTCATGAAGTCAAATCTATATAGTCATGATGCCCTTGCTTTGGAAATGTAGCTTTAATACAAGGCTCTGCTTCTACCCTTCCACCAGTTTGCTGCCCCTTATCACCTCCAATGTGTAAATTGACCCTCTATGTAAAGGGTCAATGTCAGGTCTGGACTGTGAAGTGAACCCAGAGTGCTGTTTCCTTGGAAACAATTTAGTTGTAGAATTTTGTGTCCCCAGATAACTCTTGCCTAAAGCTCTGCACCTGAGTTGAAAATTGAATGTTGCTTCTCCGGAAGTGACTTGGAATCTCAAGAGTCTGATGTTTCACTCTTACTGATGTAATTTCAAACAGCAATTTCTGATAGTCTATGATTGTAGAGAACAAAGTGTCTCCATGACTAAGGAAGCAATAGTCACCTAAAGTAGGGGTTCTTTATGGCATTAAAACTGCAGCATGTCCTTAGAAGAAATAATGTTTCCTGTGAATTTTGCATTTGGCTTTATATGTGTCTGTTCTTCCATTCTGGTGAATGGCAGGGCACATTTTTATAGTCTGATTTCATTTTTATTTTCTTAGACAATTGGTGTCTTCGTCCATGTTCTGCTTCTATAGGAGAATACCACAGATTGGGTAATTTATAAAGAAAAGAAGCTTATTTGGCTCATAGTTCTGGAGATTGGGAAGTCCAGCATAGTGCCAGCATCCTTCTTGCTGCATTATTCCATGGCAGAGGACGAGAGGGCAAGGAAGCATATGAACAAAGAGCACAAGGGCCTGGGCTCACTTTATAACAACCCACTCTTGAGTTAGTTACTCTTGGTAACTAACTCACTCCCTTAATGACAGCATTAATCAGTTTATGAGAGTGGAGCCTCCATGGCCTATTCACTTTTTAAAAGCCCCACCTCCTAATGCTGTTACAATGGCAATTTCAATGTGAGTTTCAGAGGAGACAAACATTCGAATCATAGCAGTTGAACTTTGATTATCCCAGCTTGTCATTCTGCCCCTGCATCCCTGGTCTGGGCAAATGTTTGTTGAATGAATAAATGAAAGAAGAAATTGAATCCGTGGAAACATATTTGGCATGCATACACTTCTAATAGAGTGCCAAGAATCATTGTTAGTTTTCTTGGATGTCATAATAGTACCAAAAAAAAAAAAAAAAAAGCTCTGTTAGACCACTTCAGAGAAGAAGGAAATGTAGAGCCAGCATATAAAGAGATGTTCAAAGTCATTAGGAAAATACAAGTCAAGACGTAATAAAATGGTATTTTAAACCCATTCAAATTGCAAAAACGTAAAAGTCTGACAGTACCAACAGTTGGAGAGTATGTAGGCCAACAGGATCTTCTTGCCCTGCTGAAGGAATGTAAATCATTGCAAACACTTTAGAAAATATTTTCGCATTTTCTCCTACAGTGAATACATACATACCTTACAGTCCAGTGAGTCCACTCTCATGAATGTATCCAAGAGAGACACTTGCACAAGAAACCTAGGATATGCCTGTTTCTTAGTCTGTTTTCTGTTGCTTACAACAGAATACCTGAAACTGGGTAATTTCTAAACAAAAACAATTTATTTCTTACAGTTATGGAGGCTGAGAAGTCCAAGGTTGAAGGGCTGCAACTGGTGAGGGCCTTCTTGCTGGTAGGGACTCTCTGCAGAGTCCCAACGTAGCACAGGGTATCACACAGTGAAGGGACCGAGCATGCTAGCTCAGGTCTCTCTTCCTGTTTTTATAAAGCCACTAGTTCCACTCCCATGATAAGCCATTAATCATTTAACTCATTAATCTACTAACCCATTAAGGGGTTAACCCATTAGTGGATTAATCCATTCATGAGGGCAGGACAGAGACCTCAACACCCACTCACCTCTTAAAGGCCCCACCTCTCAATACTGCTACATTGGGAATTAAATTCCAACATGAGTTTTGGAGGGGACAAATATTCAAACCATACCAGCATGGCATCCTGTTCACAACAGCAAAACCTGGAAACATAAATGGATGCTCATCAACAGGAGTCATAATGAATGAACTAGAACAACACCCAACAGTATGGATGAATATTAAGGAGGAGGAACTATAATCCCAAAAGATTATGTAAAGCATAACACACTTTTTATAAACTTAAAAGCTACTACTATAGGCTGGGCGCAGTGGCTTATGCCTGTAATCCCAGCACTTTGGGAGGTCGCGGTGGGATGATCTCTTGAAGAGAGGAGTTCAAGACCACCCTGGGCAACAAAGTGAGATCCCCATCCCTACAAAAATTTTAAACATTTGCCAGGTGTGGTGGTGTGTACCTGTAATCCCAGTTACTTGGGAAGCTGAGGTGGGAGGATCCCTTGAGCCCAGGGGTTCAAGGCTGCAGTGAGCTATGACAGTGCCACTGCACTCCGACCTCGGTGACAGAGCAAGACCCTGTCTCTTAAAAAAAAAAGCTGCTAATATAAAGGATATGAACTATTTAGGATTTTGTGTAGTTGCAATCAAATTACATTAAGAAGAAATTTAAAAACAATAAACTTGGGATTCAGGATGATATTTACCTCAGTTGAGGGTGGGGGCAAGGCAACGAATTGGGGGACTACATGGATAGATGGAGGTTATCATCAAGTTCATACCTTTTTTGGGGGGTGGTAGGTGCATATATTCATTCATTCATTCATTTTAGAGACAGAGTCTCATTCTGTCGCCCAGGCTGATGTGCAGTGGCACGATCATAGCTAATTATATTATTTAAAGTAACTAAATATTTAAATCAATTGGGAAAATTAAAATGTTAGATAATGTGATGGTTAATACTTGATTGGATTGAAGGATGCAAAGTATCGATCCTGGGTGTGTCTGTGAGGGTGTTGCCAAAGGAGATAAACATTTGAGTCAGTGTGCTGGGGAAGGCAGAGCCATCCTCAATCTGGGTGAGTACCATCTAATCAGCTGCCAGCACAGCCAGGATATAAAGCAGGCAGAAAAATGTGAAGAGGCTAGACTGGCTTAGCCTCCCAGCCTACATCTTTCTCCCATGCTGGATGCTTCCTACCCTCGAACATTGGACTCCAAGTTCTTCAGCTTTGGGACTCGGGCTGGCTTCCTTGCCCCTCAGCTTGCAGACGATCTATTGTGGGACCCTGTGATCATGTGAGTTAATACTACTTAATAAACTCCCACACGTATATATGGATGAATATATATATATAAGGGACAGATATTTCTAGTATCTTTACAATGTAGAGGGCAGCAAAACACATACATCAGAGTCATTTTCTTGAAACATTAATGATTCCCCCAAAAGACTCCGCAGGCATCTCTGGATGAAATGACTACTATAATAAAATTAATCTGATAAGATAAGTAATGCATGAGATACCAAAGAGGTGGAGAACTTATAACTTAAATACTTGGTGAATTGACCATCAGGTACTTGATGTTTAGTGCAACAAAACAGCCCCCAAATCCCTAACTTCATGGAGTTAACATCCTACTAGGGAATAGAGGCAGTAAGCATTTTCAAAGAGTAAATTATAAAGGTGATAACTGCTAACGAAGGGATGTGATAGGGAGAGATATGAGTTGAAAATGCTGGGGGAACTGCCACTTTATGTTTTTAGTTTTTAGTTTTAATTTTTTTTATTTTTTAAATTTGTGTGGGTATATAGTAGGTGTATATATTTATAGGGCACGTAAGGTATTTTGATACAGGCATGCAATGTGAAATAAGCACATCATGGGGAATAATATATCCATCCCATTAAGCATTTATCCTTTGAGTTACAAACAATCCAATTACACTCTTTAAATTATTTTAAAATGTGCAATTAAGTTATTGACTATAGTCACCCCCATTGTGCTATCAAATAGTAGATCATATTCATTCTTCTAACTATATTTCTTGTGCTCGCTAACCATCCCCACCAGCCCCTGATTACCCTTCCTAGCCTCTGGTAACCATTCTTCTACTCTCCATCTCCATAAGCTTAATTGTTTTGATTTTTAGATCCCACAAATAAGTGAGAACATGTGACGTTTGTCTTTCTGTGCCTGGCTTATTTCACTTAACATAATGATCTCCAGTTTCATCCATGTTGTTGCAAATGACTGGATCTCATTCTTTTTATGGCTAAATAGTACTCCATTGTGTATAGGTACCATGTTTTCTTTATCCATTTATCTGTTGATGGATGGTTAGGTTGCTTCCAAACCTTAGCTATTGTAAACAGTGCTGAAACAAACATAGGAGTGCAGATATTTCTTCCATATACTGATTTCCAGAACTGCCACTTTAAATAGAGAGGTCAGTTGGGATTCTTCACATTTATGTGGGTACCCAGTTGAAAACCAAGAAGAATGCAAAGTCCAAGTATGTGCAGCTAAGGACATAATGACGAACACCTGTGTCCTAGAGTAGATACAAGCATTAATCCACAGCCAAGGTCTTCTGGTCACTCTTGTCTTGTGTGCCTCCCTTTAGTAGGGGAAAGCGTTTTACAAAGTCTTCCACTGACAGAAGTCAAAGAAAATTTTGTGAAAAGTATCAGGTTCAATGGCTGAGCAGGGACCTCAGGACCAATAGCCACAACCATTTACATACTTCAGTAGGTAGCAAGTAATGATGCCTTATTTATTTTACACCCAGCTTTTTAACGGAAAAATTTCACACCTACACAAAGGTTAAAAGACTTGCACTATGTATATTCAAATACCCTCTGCCTAGATGTAAGAATTGTTCATCTATTCACATTTTCCTTATATTTCTGTATGCATATATACAGGCCCCATCATTTAAAAACAGAGTCAGTATGCAACAATCTTGCATGTTCTTCACATGTACCCCAAAACCTAAAATGCAATTTTAAAAAAAAGAAAAAAAAACAGTCAAAAGAAAATGATTGAAGGGACTGCTATAGAACTTAAAGGCTTTATTCAGCTGAGGTGCAATGTCCTGATTGAAGCAGGGGCAGCCTTTTTTTTTATTTTATTTTTTTGAGACAGAGTTTCTCTCTTGTTGCCCACGCTGGAGTGCAATGGCTCAATCTCGGCTTACTGCCACCTCTGCCTCCTGGGTTCAAGTGATTCTCCTGCCTCAGTCTTCCGAGTAGCTGGGATTACAGGCATGTGCCACCACACCCAGCTAATTTTGTGTTTTAGTACAGACCGGGTTTCTCCGTGTTGGTCATGTTGGTCTCGAACTCCCGACCTCAGGTGATCTGCCTGCTTCAGACTTCCAAAGTGCTGGGATTACAGGTGTGAGCCACCGCGCCTGGCCAGGTCAGGGTTTTTATGAGGGAAAGAGGAGCATCTGTTCTTCCTTTTGGCTTAGGTAGCTGTGTGTACACACACACACACACACACACACTAGAGAGAGATGGGGTCTCGTTATGTTGCCTAGGCTGGTCTCAAACTCCTGTCCTCAAGCGATCCTCCTGTCTCAGCCTCCCAAAATGCTATTATTACAGTTGTGAGCTACCATGCCTGGCCTAGGTAGCAATTTTGGACTTTGAAACTTGTAGATGGTGGCAGGGTCGTTCCTGTTTTTGTGCCCCTTGCTCAATCAGAACCCTTCAGAACAGTATTTTCAGAGGATTGTTTTCGCAAACCTTGTGGCTTATCTGCTAGTCAGAGGTCATGGGGGCAGGGGAGAGATAGCACCTTTCTTCATAAGGTGCAAGGTAGAAGGCAACAGAGAAACTGAGGACTACTGTGTTTCTTTTGCAATACCTTTGCATAGTAAGCTGCAGATACCATGCTCTTTCAAGGATATACACTCAGCAAGTATCTCCTGAGGGACTGAATATACAAACGGGCAATGGCCAGACCATATATAACAATAGAATCCTGACCTACAACCTCTGCAGCAATAAGCCTGGGAAGCCAAACCACAACCTCAGTAGCAATCAGCCCAGATGGTCAGGATTTGGTTGATGAAATCCAGCTTCTCCATTTTTTTAACCCAATTTGCAACTCAGGATGAACCAGAAAAAGCCAAATCTACTTCCCAAACCAACTGCATAGGAAGCCCCACTTCAGTTAGTCCGCTTCCAGCTTGTCCACTCCAACACCCTCCAATCAGGACACACTTGAAGCCTTCCCCTTTTCCTACTACTTATAAAGCTTTCCCACCTGCCTGCCTTTGAGTCTTTGACAAATGCCAAGTGATAGTGGCCCAATACCTTACTATAGTAAGATTTGAAAAGTCTCTTCTCTTTCTCATTTGGATTATCTGTGTATATTGCCACTTTCCTAAGAACAAGGACATTTTCTTGCATAGCCACAAGCCCATTCTCACCCTGAAGGAATTTGAGTTTTTAAACAATTTAAAATTTTATTTTTAAATTATCATACAGTAAAATTGACTTTTTGGTGTACAGTTTAATTAATTAATTACCTTATTTATTTATTTTTGAGATGGAGTCTCTCTCTGCCACCAAGGCTGGAGTGCAGTGGCCTGATCTCAGCCCACTGCAACCTCTGCCCCCCAGGTTCAAGCAATTCTCCTGCCTTAGCCTCCTGAGTAGCTGGGATTACAGGTGCCTGTCACCATGCCCAGCTAATTTTTGTATTTTTTTAGTAGAGACGGAGTTTCACCATGTTGGCCAGGCTCGTCTTGAACTTCTAGCCTCAAGTGATCTCCCCACCTCAGCCTCCCAAAGTGCTGGGATTACAGGTGTGAACCACCGTGCCCGGCCTAATTAGTTTACTTTTGAGTGGAGGTCTTGCTCTGCTGCCCAGGCTGGAGTGCAGTGGTGTGATCATGGCTCACTGCAGCCTCAAACTCCTGGCCTCAAGCAATCCTCATGCCTTGGCCTCCTAAGCTTCTGGGGTTACAGGCATGAGCCACCACACCCAGCCCAGTTTCATAAATTTTAATTCGTGTATAGATTTGTGTAACCACCACCACCATCAGCATACAGAACAGCTCCATGACACTCCCTCCCCCGCCAAAAAATCTCGTCACACCTAAGAAATTTAACAATGATATAATAATATTATGCAGACCAAATTCCAGTTTTTTCTAGTTGGCTCCAATTTTTTTTTACAACTTAAAAAAATCCATATCCAAATAGGGTTCATGCATTGCATTTGGTTGTAGTATCTCCTTAGTCTCTAATCTCTTCCTTAGTCTTAATGTATAATAGTTTCCTAGCCTTTTTTGTCTGTCATGATGTTAATATTTTTGAAGGGCTATGTCAATTCTGTTACAGATGGTTCTGCATTTCTAACTGTTTTCTCAAAAACAGATTCAGGCCAAACAACTTGGGGTAAAAAACTACATGGGTGATATGTCCCTCTCAGTAAGCCATATATGGAGGCACCTATCAGTTCACATTGTTGGTAATACTACACTAAGTTTGACTTCTAGGTTAAGGGATGGTCCATCAAATCTCTCCATTACAAAAAAGCCACCTCTGTCTTTTGTATGTATCTGTGGGGTCATTCTTTGGGGACCCTGTGAATAATCTGTTCCCCAAGAAGCATTCATAGAATGGATTTAGCACTTACAACTGACAGATCACATTGAGCAGGCTTCCAAATTAACCCACCTGGGGAAGTCTTAGAATTCATGGCTTACTTCTTGTCCCTGAGTAAAAGATCTTATCATGAGTTCCTCAAACTATTGACAAACTGATTAATACATAACCTACTGACACTAAAAAGGACACTAATTTGTTTCTAAATCATGATGTTTTACAATTTTTTTGCTAAGTCAAAGTTTTACTGATTGTCTTACATGTAGAACATTTTAGCCTGTGTGTCATAATCTATAATCAATGATTATAACCTCTATATTATACCCTCCAATAAAAAAGACAGTTCTAACCTGAAGAGTCCTCCCGTCTTCTAAAAATTTCCCATAAAAGCCCTTCAGCCTATAGCAAACTTGAATATGATCAACTTTGTTGGTGTGTCTTTGTGAGTTGATCCTCACATTTGGTTTCCAGTAAACCTTTTCCAAATTATTTCTACCTCAACAGCCTTAATTTGGATCCATTGATGATCTTTGCCTAAAATAATTACTCACTTTAGGGTTGCAAAATGTGATTTTCTAATTCTATTATTTTGCTGTATTTATTATCTGGCATTCTTTGTTAAAGAGTTTTCCCTCCCTGTGCACGAAGGGGATTTTTTTGAGAATAACTATAGTCATGTCCCAGCATTGGATTTATTGCTTTTCTGATTGCAGATACATTGCATAACACACAATTAGTGCATAAGAAATATCAGTGCAATGAATAAATGATAAGTTGTGCCATAATATTCTACTGGAACTCCCGGACACACAATCTGTACTCATCAATTCCAGTTTTCTTCCCCATTTGCAGTATGTCAGATATACTGGTTCTCAGATCTTTGTCTTGGCTCTGAAACCAGATTTTTTCCTATCTTCTAATCTAGTATCTTCATGCTTCTTGATTCTAGTGACTGGAATCATGCTGATGACTTGATTTCACGGATTTATTTGAGCTCTGCTGAGAAATACCTGGACTATTGAATATTGCCATATTCATCTCCATAGGATTGTATTGTGTTGACTTACTCCAGCAATAGATGACAGTGTTAGTTTTCTCATAACTTCACCAAAAGAATGGGTTGTTAAGGTTATAGATTTTGCCAATCTGGGAGGTGGGAAATGATATCTTGAGTGTAGTTTTAATTTACTTTTGTCTTAGTACAAGGGTGGTTGAGCATGCTTTCATATTATTAAAATCCTGTGTATTGGTTTTTCTCTCAATGAATTTTGCCTATGTTTCATTCAGTTAATATGACATCAATATACTGCCAAATTTTAAAACTTCCCTTTAATCCTAACGTAGTCCTACTTTGTTATGATGTATTGTCCTTAAAAAAAAATTATTGGTACATAAAAAAGAAGAAAGAAAAAATATAAATAATAAAAATAAATAAATAGATACATAATAGATGTACAGATATGTTATTCTTTTAATATAGTACTGGATTCTATTTGCTTACATTTCATTTAGGAATGTTTTTGTTTAATGTTCCTAAGTTAGAATGCTCTAAACTTAGTGTTAGCATGATATATCTTTCTTTATCCCCTTACTTTTGAACTTTCTGTATATTTATATGTAAAGTGGGATTCTTATAGATGGCATATAGTTGGATCTTGGTTTTTTATGCATTCTGACAGTGCCTGTTTTTTAATTGGTGTATCTATATGATTCACATTTGGTATGGTTTGGCTGTGTCCCCCACCCAAAATCTCATCTTGAATTGTAGTCCTCATAATCCACACATGTCAAGGGAGAGACCAGGTGGAGGTAATTGAACCATGGGGTGGTGTCCCCCATTCTGCTCTCGTGTCAGTGAGTGATTTCTCTTTTCTTTTTTATTGGTCTCACTAGCAGTCTATTTTGTTGATCTTTTCAAAAAACCAGCTCCTGGATTCATTGATTTTTTTTGAAGGCTTTTTTTGTGTCTCTATATCCTTCAGTTCTGCTCTGATCTTAGTTATTTCTTGTCTTCTGCTAGGTTTTGAATTTATTTGATCTTGCTTCTCTAGTTCTTTTAATTGTGATGATAGGGTTTCGATTTTAGATCTTTCCTCGCTTCTCATGTGGGCATTTAGCACTGTAAATTTCCCTCTAGACACTGCTTTAAATGTGTCCCAGAGATTCTGGTATGTTGTGTCTTCGTTCTCATTGGTTTCAAAGAACGTCTTTATTTCTGCCTTCATTTCATTATTTATCCAGTAGTCATTCAGTAACAGGTTGTTCAGTTTCCATGTAGTTGTGTGGTTTTGAGTGAGTTTCTTAATCCTGAGTTCTAATCTGATTGCACTGTGGTCTGGGAGACTGTTTGTTATGATTTCCATTCTTTTGCATTTGCTTAGGAGTGATTTACTTTCAATTAACTTGTGTATGCTTCACGAAGTTCTCATGCTGTGTTTTTCAGTTCCATCAAGTCGTTTATGTTCTTCTCCAAGCTGGTTATTCTAGTTAGCATTTTGTCTAACCTTTTTTCAAGGTTCTCAATTTCTTTGCATTGGATTAGAACATGTTCCTTTAGCTTAGAGAAGTTTGTTATTACCCATCTTTTGAAGCCCGCTTCTGTCAATTCGTCAAATTCATTCACCATCCAGGTTTGTTTCCTTGCTCATGAGGAGTTGAGATCCCTTGGAGGAGGAGAGGCATTCTGGTTTTTGGTGATTTCATCCTTTTTGCACTGATTTCTTCCCATCTTCATGGGTTTATCTACCTTTAGTCTTTGAAGTTGGTGACTTTCAGATGGGGTCTCTGAGTGGATGTCCTTTCTGTTGTTGAAGCTATTTCTTTGTGTTTTTAAATTTTCCTTCTAACATCCAGGCTCCTCTGCTGCAGGACTGCTGGAGGTCCCCTTCAGACCCTGCTTGCCTGGGAATCACCCGTGGGGGCTGCAGAACAGCAAGGATTGCTGCCTGTTCCTTCCTCTGGTAGCTTTGTCTCAGAATGATATCCGCCAGATGTCAGCCAGAGCTCTCCTGTATGAGGTGTCTTTTCGGATATATGATGGTCAGGGAGCTGCTTGAGGAGGTACTTTGTCCCATATCGGAGCTCAAGTGCTGTGCTGGGAGCTCCATTGCTGCTGGGCAGGCATGTTTAAGTCTGCTACAGTGGAACTCACAACTGCCCCTTTTCCCAGGTGCTCTGTTTCGGGAAGGTGGGGCTTTATTTATAAGTCCCTTGCAGGCTGCTGCCTTTTTTCAGAGATGCCCTGCCCCGCAAGGAGGGAGTCTAGTCAGAGTCTGCCTGCAGAGGCATTGCTGAGCTGCCTCAGGCTCTGCCCAGCTGCTGTGTGAACTTCCCTGTGCTTTCTTTTTTTTTTGAGACAGAGTCTCACTCCCTCACCAGGCACCAGGCTAGAGTGCAGTGGCATGACCTCAGCTCACTGCAGCCTCCGCCTCCCAGGTTCAGGCAATTCTCCTGCCTCAGCCTCCTAAGTAGCTGGGATTACAGGTGTGTGCCACCATGCCCAGCTAATTTTTGTATTTTTTTAGTAAAGACAAGATTTCACCATGTTGCTCAGGCTGGTCTCAAACTCCTGACCTTGTGATCCGCCTGCCTTGGCCTCCCAAAGTGCTGAGATTACAGGTGTGAGCCACTGCGTCCAGCCCCAGAAATACTTATATGCAAATTATATATTTTCAAATTGTATGACAGAGGATGATTTTTCTCCTAGAGCTTTTCTAAAATACTTAAGAATAAGAGTAATAGCAATATTTTTTTCTTAAGTTTTTGGTGAAAAAAGGGATAAGCCAATTCAAGTACTGAAATTTTTGGTTTTGTGGAAATAGGTAAACCAGGGTGTTTTGTTTCAGTAGGATTGTTTTCTTTTTTTTTTTTTTTTTTTGAGACGGAGTTTCACTCTTGTTACCCAGGCTGGAGTGCAATGGCGTGATCTCGGCTCACCGCAATCTCCACCTCCTGGGTTCAGGCAATTCTCCTGCCACAGCCTCCCAAGCATCTGGGATTACAGGCATGCGCCACCATGCCCAGCTAATTTTTTGTATCTTTAGTAGAGACGGGGTTTCACCATGTTGACCAGGATGGTCTCGATCTCTTGACCTTGTGATCCACCCACCTCGGCCTACCAAAGTGCTGGGATTACAGGCTTGAGCCACCGCACCCGGCCTGGATTGTTTTCAATGTGTTGAAAAGAATTCAAAGACAGATTGTTATGAAGGGAAAACATGGTTTGAAAAAAAAGAATTCAGCCTTTGTTCATTAATCATTCTAGTAATGTGGACAACTATTATTTAAAAAGCATAAAAGTGGGTAACATAGATAGTGTCTGCTCTTAAAATTCAAAGAAAACCATGTCTCCCTAGAAATGTGGTTAGATCATAAGATTAATTTTCAGAGTATAGGACTCTGATCTGTGAATCACATACATATTTTGCATTGTCACAAAGCAGAAAAAGCAAGCTTAATGAGAGAATATGTGAATAATGATTGGATTTAGGAATACACTGGATTTTTGAGTAAATATTATTTACTAATGGAATGTAAACTCACATATACTATATATTTTCTCAGAGTGATGACTGTATGTATGGCCTATGAAGTTGGTGGACTCAGGAGTGTTAAAGATAACATTTTCAGCACAGGCATGAACTTTTTACATTGAAGACTGGTAGCTATAACTAAATATTTTTGGCTCCAGTAAAAAGTTTGTGTGTGTGTGTGCATGTATGTATGTATGTATGTGGGTTTGTGTGTGTATGCTAAATGAAGTACAAAGTTCAAAAAAGTTACCCATCCATGCCTATGAATTGGCATGCTTAAGAGTAAATGAAAGGAGGTTTATGGATATAAAAGTATATCCAATAGCATAACAGTGTAAGTATAGTGGAGTTTGGGGGTCAAGGTTCTGGATGCCAGTATTTTAGCCTAGCTACAAGAGGAAAACAAATGGGATTTTATGATCAGATCATGCTCAGTATCTTCAAACTTGGTAGAATAGAATAATGGTGTAATTCAGGGGTTCCCAACCTCCAGGCCACAGACTTGTACCAGTAGAAGACAGTCCGTGGCCTGCAAGGAACCAGGCGGCACAGCAGGAGGTGAGCAGTGGGGCCAGAAGCTTCATCTGTATTTACAGCTGCTCCCTATCACTCACATTATCGCCTGAGCTCTGCCTCCTGTCAGATGGGGGGGCGGTTATTAGATTCTCATAGAAGTGCAAACCCTATTGTGAACTGCGAATGCGAGGGATCTGGTTGTGCGCTCCTCATGAGAATCTAATGTCTGATGATCTGTCACTGTCTCTCATCACCCCCAGATGGACCCATCTACCTGCAGGAAAATAAGCTCAGGGCTCCCACTGATTCTACATTATGGTGAATTGTATAATTATTTAATTATATATGACGGTGTAATAATAATAGAATAGTAATAAAGTGCACAGTAAATGTAATGCACTCAAATCATCCTGAAACCATCCCCTATCCCTGGCCCATATGGAAAAATTGTCTTCCATAAAACCAGTCCCTGGGGCCAAAAGGGTTGAGGACTGCTGATGTAATTTGTGCATTTTATAAATATTGAAAACCTGCTATATTTTATCTTCTGTAAAAATAATTGCGATATTAGTGATTTTCCCTTCTGGGTAAGTTGGTTTATTTATTACTTAGGGTAAAACTGAGCTGCTATAAGAACTAACTGGGTACTAGATAGCCCATGTAAATGGAGACAGGCTGGCTTGGTTTAAATCCAGCTTGACACAGGACCCATGTAATCTTGAGCACATTATTTACCCATTTTGAGCTTCAGCTGTTTCTTCCAAAAGCATGTATAATAATATTTACCTCAGAGAGTTGCTATGAAAATTAAATGAGTTTAAATACGTGTATTATGTGTTAATACTTATACATCACTTAAAACAGTATCTGGCATGTCCTAAGTGCTGTTTAAGTTTACAGCATATAATACGAATCATCATTATCATCATCATGTGATTTCCCTGTGTTCAGTCTGGATAAGTTGCATGTGGCTCCTCTATACTAAGCTAACTGTTCTGTGTTTCAATTTCACCTTCTTTCTCTCCTTTTGGGGGGAAATGTGGGATTGAAATCCTATAATAGTAAATTTCTGTAAAAAAAGTTTTATTTCACAATAAGATAGTAGGTGAATTCAAGAGGAACAATTCATTGGTTCCATTTTTAATAAAAACTGTGGCAAGATGATGAACAGATAGAGATGTAAGGAAAACCAAAATAGACCTTTGAGTCATTTGCTTTCATCAACTGTAACATATTGAATAAGGAAAAAGATTATGATTCTAAGTACATTGGAAAAACAATTCACATAAGCCCACATCTAATTAGTTCACAGAAGCCATTCCTTAAATATGCTTCATTTGGAAAGGATTTTAAACATAATTAAAACTTACAAGTCCTAACAGAAGCAATGCAAGAAAAACCTTGAGATTATTAGTTATAGTCAAATTTTACTTATAGCCTCTTATACTACGTTAATTCTCATAAAGGTGAAGAATGAACACATTCTTCATCCAAAATTTCTCATGGAGAGGATAGCCTATGTAGGCACCGAATGTGGAAAAGTCTTCGTTCAGAAGTCACACATCTTCACACGTCAGACTTTTTATTCTGGAGACAGAACTTAAGTCTGTACTCAATGTAGAAAGACCTTTACTTACAAATTGGTCTCGATTACACATCAGAGAATTCACACTGGTGAGAAACCTTATGAATATGGCAACTGTGGGAAAACCTTTACCCAGAAGTCTCACCTCAACATACATCTGAATGTTCGTACTGGAGAGAAACCCAATGTATGTACTGAATATGAAAAAGCCTTCAACCATAAGTCAAATTTAATCACACATTAAAAAGTTCATGTTAGGGAAAAACTCAATGAATGCAGTGATTGTGGGAATTCTTTGAAGTCACAGCTCCATGAGAATCAACAAAGTCATACAGGAGAGACCCTATCCATGCACTAAATATGGGAAGGCCTTCACCAAAAAATCACATCTCCTTGCACATCAGAAATCTTATATTATCTTGAAATCCCGTGATATGGTTTGGATCTGTGTCCCCACCCAAATCTCATGTTGAATTGTAATCCCCATTGTTGGAGGAGGGGCCTGGTAGGAGGTGATTAGATCATTGGGGCAGAGTTCTCATGAATAGTTTAGCACCATCCCTGCTGGGTACTGTCTAGTGAATGAGTTCTCATGAGATCTGGTTATTTAAAAGTGTGTGGCACCTCTCCACTTGTTGTTTCTTCCTCCTGCTCTGACCATGTAAGACTTTGCCTGCTTCCCCTTCACCTTCCACCATGATTAAAAGTTTCCTGAGGCCTCCTTAGAAGCTGAGTTGATGCCAGAATTATGCTTCCTGTACAGCCTGCAGAACTGTGAGCCAATTAAATCTCTTTTCTTTATAAAATACCCAGTCTCATGTATTTTGTTATAGCAGTGCGAGAATAAACTAATACATCCCATATCTGTATGTCCTGAGTGTGAGAAGACCTTCCCATGCAAGTCAGTTTTGATTACAGATCAAAGAGTATTTACACCGGAGAGAAGCCTTGTGAGTGTGGCGACAGTGGGAAAGCCTTCACACACACACACACACACACACACACACACACAAAAAAAAAAAACTAGCTTCAGCAGCAGAAAATTCACACAGGAAACAAGCCCTGTGTGTGCACTGAGTATGACAAGGCCTTCACCAACAAGTCAAGTTTGCATAAACACCAGCTTACTCATTCTCCAGCTAAACCTTATAAACAAAGTGACTGTGGGAAAGGCTGCACCAAGAGATCAGCTTTCAATATGCATCCAAGTATTCCTACCTAAAAGAAAATCTGTATGTTTCTTGAATATGAGAAAGGCTTCTCAGACAAGTCAGATCTAAGTGTATGCTATAGAATGCATGCAGCAGAAAAACCATGTGAGTATATTCATGAGAGAAGTTAAGAAGAGAAGCCCTAAGAATTCATCAGAGCAGCATCTTTCCCTATTTGCACGACCTCACTATGTGGAGTATACACTGTTGGTGCCTCACCCTGATCCCTTTGACTGGCCAGGGCACCCATTTTCCAGCTGCTGCAAGTGCTGCAGCAAACAACTTATACCTGTAGCTTTTTCCAGAGCATTGCTTTTGGCTTTCCATAGTGTCAACATTCCTGGAGATGGTTATACTACCCTCCTAGGGGATTAGCCAATGAGTGATTTATACAAGGATATAAGAGCCCAAGTTCCTCCCTCAAGGCAGAACAACTTAGCAGTGTAATTTACAACCCAGAGGCTCCTCCCCCGCCCCACACTCCTCTGCCCTGCATGGAGCCAAGGCTTGACTCTACATGAAACCACATCCTTGTGATGACTCCTTCTCCTTCTCTAACTTTCTCTTGTTCCCTTACAGGTTCACCACGAAGAACACACAAATCATATGCTTCCAGATGCCTTTCTTAGCCTCTGTGTATATGAGGGAACCTGACCTAAGACAGTATCATAGAATTCATAGAACCCAACTGAGAAGAAATTGCTAAAATTTAATCCTTTAGGAAAAGACTTCCCACAAAAAGCATTATAACATAAATTGATACCAAACTCTTATAAAAAAGGAATATGGAAAATTATGTAAATGCTTTTTCTGTTTTCTGTGAAATTTCAAAATTTCATAGTGTCAACAAACTCAGTAATAGGTCAACTAACTAGTATATCTGATAGAGACATAGCCTGAATTCAAGAGAATATGTTTCATAGTACACTGCATAACAGAAAGTATAGTATGTGTTTTAAATATTTTTGTAATATGATATAATTGTACCTATGAAATATGTTCCCTAGTGTGTATTTCTAGCAAGAGATTCCACAATAAAACCATGACTTTGATTCCTTTATATATATAGGATTCTGTGTTTTGTAAATGTGTAAATACAATCTTATCATACTAGCTTTTACTTCACAGTACTTTTTCTCTTCTTGCTGTAGACATTCATGTGAATTCCTAAATACGATGCTATTATTCTTTCTCATTACTAGTAAATAATTTATGGGGTACATGTGATACTTGAGATACATGCATACACCGTGTAAGTGTAATGATCAAATTAGGGTAATTGGCATATCCATCACCTTAAACATTTATCTTTTCTTTGTGTTTGGAATCTTGCAAGTTTTTCATTTTCTTCTAGATATTTTGAAATATAAAGTAAATGATTAACTACAGTCATTTTATTGTGCTATTGAACACTACAACTTACTCTTTCTTTTTAACTGTATGTTTGTACCCATTAACCAACCTCTATTTATCCCCCTTGCCCTTCCCAGCCTCTGCTGTCTATAATTCTACTCTCTACCTCTAGGAGATCAACTATTTCAGCTACCACATGAGTCAGAAACAGAGGATATTTGTCTTTCTGTGCCTGGCTTATTTCATTTAACATGATGACCTCCAGTTCCATTCATGTTGCTGCAAATGACAGCATTTCATTCTTTTATGGCTGAATAGTATTCCACAATACTATCATTCTTATTAGATTTTAATATGTAGTACTTTTAATCTTTTTATTTGCTCAACTTCCTCATCCTTTTATTCTACCTTCACTTATACCTGCAATCCTCCCTACAGATCACCAGTGCAAACCATCATGTTTGAACCATTTCACTCTTATTTTCATATTTGTAATACACACATGCATATGCACACACTTCTATATTACACACATACATTCTTTTTGGATATTTTACAAAAGCGAGATTATATTATGCTCAATTCTCTGCAACTTGATTTTTTCATTCTATAATACTTTTAAAATAGTGACATAAAACTCCACCGTGGTAGAATTTTTCCATTCCCTGTAACTATTTATCCATTGGGTAGGTGCCAAATTTATTCTCCAGTATCTAGAGAACTGACTGAGGTTTGTCTAATCTAAGCTGGGCCCCACTGTTGACACTACAACTGGGGCAACTGTGCTTTACATGTCTACCATTCTGGAGCTAAGACTGGGGAGCAGCAATTACCTATATATCTTCTTATAGTGGTGCAAAGGGGCAAGAGGGCAAGCCAGTACAGGCAAAGCCTTGTAAGGCCTCGTCTCAGAAATTACATATTACTTCTACTCATATGCAATTAAGCAAAGCAAATCACATGGACGAGCACAAAGTCAAGGGGGAGAGAGTATGGATACAGGGAGGAGGGAAAAATTAGGACCAATCATTCAATATCTTAAAACTCCATGAATGGTCACTCACCCCTTTCCCTGACTTTTTTCTAGTAAATATCCCAGAAAGTTAGTATAGCGTAATAGTTAAATGCATCAATTCAGAAACAAAATTGCCTAAGATTTATAAGAGAAATATAAAGATTTATAACTATAAGTCACCCACCCCAAAAAAAGCATAATGATAGTGATTAACCTCACCAGGTATTAGAACATACTATAAAGCCTCTATAATTAAAACTATATGGTAATGTCACATGAGTACATAAACCAGTGAAATAGAGTAAAAGGTCTAGAAATAGATCCAAATACAGAATAAATTTTTGTATATGATCGAAATGGCATCTCAAATCATAAGAGGCAAAGATGAACTTTTACATAAATAGTGTTGTTTCCTAGGATTGCAGTAACAAATTACCACAAACTGCGTGGCTTAAAACAACAGAAATTTTTTCTCTCACAGTTCTGGAGGCTAGAAGTCAAAATAAAGATGTCATCAGAGCTGATTCCTTCTAGAGGTTCTCTGGAGAATCTGTTCTATGCCTCTCCTAGCTTCTGGTAGTTCCAGTGAACTTGATTTGTAGATGCAGCACTCCAATTTCTGCCTCTGTCTTTACATCACCTTCTCTGTTTCTTTTTCCTCTTCTGTCTGTTATAAGGACACTTGTCATTGGATTTAGGGCCCACTGGCTTAATCCAGGAAGATCTCATCTCAAGATCCTTAACTTCATTACATTTGCAAAGACCATTTACCCAGGTTCTGGGGACACAAATTTTGGGGAGACAACAACCCATTAGACATGGCCATTTAGAAACAGATTAAATTTGGTACACACCTTACACCATACGTGAGAGAAAACTCCATATGGATCAGAGATTTAAATGTAAAAATGAAATAATATACAAGTATTAGAAGAAAACTTGGGTATATTCATTTCTAGCCCAGATTAGCTGTGCCTTAAAGTTCAGATATCTCAGAGAAATAAATTGGTTAATAGATGTAAAGCATTTGGAACAATGCATGCAATCAGTCAATGCTTGGTGAATAGTGGACATGTCCCTAAGATTCTCAGAGGTTATTTGCTTCTCCTTCATCGTGACTTCTCTTTCCATCTCCCTATGGTAGCACTCAGGGGTGGAACTTTACCACCTTGACTTCTCCTCTCTCTCCCTCAGTGGTAACACCCACATGGAGACTGTATTACCCTGAACTCACTCACAACCATGAGGATTATTTACCTAGAGGGATATATATCACCCTGACATCTCCTCCATCTTCTCCAGTGGTATTTCCCAGTAGTTTACTGTACCTCCATGACTTCCCCATTTCTTCCAGTGGTATCTTTCAGAAGAGGATGGCTCTATCCTGAATTTTTACCTCTGTCCCACAGTTGTATCACTTAGGAGATCATTTCTCTGCCTTGCCTCATACCGTAAATTGAAGGGACACTTCAGCTTCTATAAATACCACAGATCCCTGTAGCTCAGATCCAAACACCCCTACTCTAAGAATCCTGCCTAGAGAAGACCAACACCTCTAATCCCTGAACACTTTGTTAAAACGAGCAAGGCAGCTTCCTTCTCTGTATGTAATGTATACTTTTCCAAGAGGGCAGCCCCCATGGGGAAGTTCACCATAAACTGTACCATGTTCCCTGCCTGAAAACACCACTTACGGAGACCAAACACGGACTATCTGTACCATTTTGACTGCTGGTCAACTGTGGTGTCAATGTTCCTAAGTATGTGCAAAACCACAGCTTCAGAAGGTGTGGTGCTAGGGGTGAGCACCCAAAGTAACAGTGGCTTTTAGTGCAGGAGTTAGTGCTACTGCATGGAAGATATCCAAGGTTGCAAAGGTTTAGCACGGATGACCTGAGGCATGGGGGGATGAAAGGGATTTGTGGGCAGTAATACATTTCAAAAAAATCTTAGCAATTTGGTAGATATCCTTCAGGAATAATTTTTGATAGAATATCTTTATTATGTTTTTAGTTTTTTTCTAATTAAACAAGGAAAATATGTGTGTTCTATAAATATCTTTTAAAAGAGGAGCAAAAATAAATTACCAGTAATTTTATCATCTACATATAATATTTCTGTATGTTTATAGATGGAAAGGTAGATATATTTTACAAATATGAATTTATACTGTATGTAAAGGTTTGAAACCTTTTTTGATTACTTAAAAATAATTTTCATATTGAATATTTTATGTCAATACAAATGATTCTGTGTCCGCTATTTCAATGGTATTCCATTATATGGGATTTTTTGGTTTGAGACTGAGTCTTGCTCTGCTGCCCAGACTAGAGTGCAATAGCACGATCTCAGCTCACTGCAACTTCCACTTCCCAGGTTCAAGCGATTCTCCTGCCTCAGCCTCCTGAGTAGCTGGGACTACAGGCACATGCCACCACGCCCAGCTAATTTTTGTATTTGTAGTGAGATGTGGTTTCACCATGCTGGCCAGGCTGATCTCAAACTCCTGACCTCAGGTGATCTACTTGCCTCAGCCTCCCACAGTGCTGGGATTACAGGCATGAGCCACTGCTTCTGGCCTGTAAATATTATATATTTTATTTTAACCAAGATCTTACTATTGGTGATTTAAGTTTTTCATTATTTCCTGCCTTGATTAACAGAATTGTGCTAACTCTGCTTGTGATTTTTAAATTACCCTCTTTGGTTATTTCCTTAGCATATATTTTTAGATTATAACTTTTGAGAAAATGGCATAACCCATTATTATATTCTTTCCCAAATTGCCCCTACACTGTTGTATGCTACTATAAGCAGTACCCATTAGCCCACACTCTAACCAACCTTTGATGTTATTAGGTTTTGCCTTTCTTAACTTGATCCATGTTAGGTAGTATCCCATTTTTATTTAATTTCCATTACTTTTTAAAATTCAAGATACCTTTAAAACTTAAATTTTTCATTACTTTTTTTAAAATTTATTTTCCTTTCCCTTGATGATTTATTTTTCTGTTGATTGACTTAGCTTATCTATTTTTAAAGAGCTTTTTATATATTAAGGATAAGAACCTTGATAATAGTTTCTCTTATATATCAATTTATGACTATTTCTTGCTTCTTGGTGATTTGCATTTTTTTTTTTTTTGAGACAGTCTCACTCTGTTGCCCAGGCTGGAGTGCAGTGGCGAGATCTCAGCTCACTGCAATCTCCACCTGCTGAGTTTAAGTGATTCTCCTGCCTCAGCCTTCCGAGTAGCTGACATCACAGGTGTGTGACACCACACCCAGATAATTTTTGTATTTTTAGTAGAGACAGTGTTTCACCATATTGGCCAGGCTGGTCTTGAACTCCTGACCTCAAATAATCCACCCTCCTTGGCCTCCCAAAGTGCTGGAATTACAGGCATGAGCCACTGTGCCTGGCCATCATTTGCATTTTAATTAAGGTAGAGTTCTCTAAAAAATTGTAGATTTATCAAAATTATATGTGTTTATACTAAAAATAATCAAGTAGTTTTACAAGAATTGCTATGAAAAATAGTTGTCTTCTGCTCTGCCCCACCTCTCATCCCATTCTCTTATCCCAGAAGCAATCACATTTTACGCTTTTCATGGATTCTGTTGGTATTTACCTTCACAATTGTCAGAAACAGATTGCTTCTTCTTGATTTTTGTTTCTATCTTTCTTTCTTTTTTTTTCTGAGATGGAGTCTTGCTCTGTTGCCCAGGCTAGAGTGCAGTGGCATGATCTCGGCTCACTGCAACCTCCACCTCCCAGGTTCAAGCAGTTCTCCTGCCTCAGCCTCCCAAGTAACTAGGACTACAGGCCCGCACTGCCATGCTAGGCTAATTTTTTGTATTGTCAGTAGAGACAGAGTTTCGCCATGCTTTCCAGGCTGGTCTCAAACTCCTGACCTTGTGATCCACCCGCCTCAGCCTCCCAAAGTGCCAGGATTACAGGCGTGAGCCACCGTGCCCAGCCCCTGATTTTTTGATATTAAAGATTTTCTACTGACTGAATTCCTACTGGAAAAAGATGTAGTTGTCTGTCTCATCCCATATGCACATCACTCACATACATACATAATTCTGCCTCCATCCTCCTAATATAGATGCATCATGATTGTGGTCAGACTTAGGGTCAGTGATTATTATCATTACAGCTTTGTAAACTGTAGTCACAGTTGAGTTGAATAATATAGATACTGTGATTACTATTCCTTTTCTGTTTCTTTGCCTTCTCTGGCACTAACAACAGTATGGTTTAGCTGTTTACTTAATTTTCTATATGTTTATTATTACTCCAACTCCAAATTTCTCCTCTGATACATTGACATATATGGCTGCATTATGTTGCAATTCTTCCCATCAAGAGATGGAATCAATTTCCCCATCCCTTGTATCTCGGCGTCCTTGTGACTTACTTTAACCAATAGAATACAGTGGAAATATTGTGTTAGTTCCAGAGCCTGAGCGTCAAGTGGTCTTGCAGCTTCTGTTTTCATCGTTTTGCTGCTTTGAGACTACTATGAAAGGAAATCTGGGCAAGATGATTGAATGAGGCAAGATCAAGTGTAGAGAAGTACCAGCCTTCCAGCTGTCCCCACCAAGCCCCCAGACATGTGAGTGAGCCCATCTTAGAACACTTAGTCCCAGTCAAGCTGCTGGATGACTGCAGCCCCCTAATGACATTAGACAAGACTAGCAGAACCACTCTGCCCTCCAAATGAGCCAAGTTAATGCTGCTGTCCTATAAAATCATGAAAATAAAATGGTTGTCGTTTTTAGCCACTAGGTTTTGGAGTAATTTGTTTTGTAGCAACAAATAACTGAGATACTTTCCAAGTGTGTAAACCTCCTCTCTGTAATCTCAAATGTATTAGGTAATAGTGTAAGCAATTATACCTGCAAATGTCCATATAATATTTATGTTCCGGGCATGTCTAAGTGCTCTACCTGCATTAATTCATTTCATCTTCATTGAGGAACGTAGAACAAGTAACTGGTCTAATGTTATATAGCTGGTAAATTCTGGGGGTGTGATTAAAATTTGAGTTGTCATATTAATATAATTTGCTTATTTTTCATGAGTCTAAGGAGAAAACTTGTATGATTATTTCCGTAGATACTAAAAAGATTTTTGTAAAATTCAACATCCATTCATGATAGATTACATACTATATGATCGCATTCATATAACATTGTGGAAATGACAAAACTGTAGGGATGAGGACAGATCAGTCATTATCAGGAACTGGTGGGGAGGAAGAATTTGGCTACAAAGAGATAGTATGAAGGATCTTTTAGAGGTTATGAAACTGTTCTTTATCCTTACTGTGATGCAGACCCAAAAAAGGTCAATTTTACTATATAAACATTTAAAAACCTTCAAGAAAAGTCGAATTGATGGATACTTTCTTAACATTTAAAAATTTATGTACCTCAATCCAAAAGCCAGGGTGT
Organism: Callithrix jacchus; assembly: GCF_049354715.1. NCBI lineage: Eukaryota > Metazoa > Chordata > Mammalia > Primates > Cebidae > Callithrix > Callithrix jacchus. The sequence goes on along the minus strand of NC_133524.1, from coordinate 48,712,601 downwards.
GTGTGTGTGTGATACTTTTTTTCTTTTTTCCATTGTTTTATTTTGTAATATCCTTATGGGTCAGGAACAATTATCATCATCATCATCATCATCATCATCATTATCATTATTAATCTTTATCCTTTTTTTTTTTTTTTTTTGAGACGGAGTCTTGCTCTGTCACCAGGCTGGAGTGCAGTGGCACAATCTCAGCGACTGCAACCTCCACCTCCAGGGTTCAAGCGATTCTCCTGCCTCAGCCTCCTGAGTAGCTAGGATTACAGGCACATGCCACCATGCCCTGCTAATGTTTTTCATATTTTTAGTAGAGACGGGGTTTCACCATGTTGGCCAGGATGGTCTCAATCTCCTGACCTTGCGATCTGTAGGCCTCAGGCTCCCAAAGTGCTGGGATTACAGGCATGAGCTACCGTGTCTGGCCTATTAATCTTTAAATGAAGAGATTTATTTCTAGGCAAACTGATTGCAGAAAATTTAAAGCTGCGTTCCAGAGTGATATCGCAGCTTCCTCATTCAAAGTGAAAGCCCTGATGACATAATATTGTATCTATGTGTGTATAATGTAAATGTGTCAGTGTGTGAAAGGGAGAAAAGTGGAATTATATATCTGTAGTAGTGATACCTAGTGTGGCCACCAGAGAAGTCTACTTCCAGTGGTCATCTGAAGACCCAGAACTATTGTACAGAATAGCTGCACAGTAATCAAACGTATTATGTGTATTACAGTGCCTTCTCAGAGCTGAATCATTGTTAGATGCACATGACAATATGACATAATTTGTACTAGTACTGATATGGTTTGAATATTTATTTCCTCTAAATCTCATGTCGAAATATGACCTCCAATGTTGGAGGTGGGACCTGGTGGGAGGAGTTCAGGTCACAGAGGTGGATTCCTCATGAATGGTTTGGTGCTCTCCTCATTGGTAGAGTGAGTTCTCACTCTGAGCTCTGAGTTCATGAGAGACCTGGTTGTAAAAGAGTATGGCACTCCCATCCTCCCGCTTTCCTGCTCCTGCTCTCATCATGTGATGCGCTTGCTCCCGTTTTGCCTTCTGCTATAACTAGAAGCTTCCTGAGGCCCTCACCAGGAGCAGATGCTGGCACCATGCTTCCTGTACACCCTGAAGAATTGTAAGCCCATTAAATCTCTTTTCTTTATAAATTGCCCAGCCTGAGGTATTCCTTTATAGCAATGCAAATGGACTAACACAAGTTACATGCACTTGTTAGTTGACAAAACCTAGCCAGGGCTTTAAGAAATCTTCTCCTGTGAAACTTCTGCTTGGGACACTTAGGGAAATTAATTTGTGGCTGTGAAAATAAGAAGAGCAGCTCTTCATGGAGATCCTCAGTATCACCGGAATTCTGATTGATCCTCTTCAATGTTTTTCCATCATTTTATGTTGAATAAACCACATATTACAGAAAGTTTTCAAATTATGTTAATGTCTTGCAACACTTTGAGGCAGAATTTCCAATTGATCTTGCAGTGTGGCTTGCTATGTGGAAGAGATGGGATGATCGAGATAAGGGTAAAAGCATTCTGGGATTGCCTGAAAGGGAAATAATGTGCCCCCTAACCAGGGTCTTTATTGGCACAATACAGGATATCCATATGATACGACAGAGATTTATTAACAGTGTTCCCAGGGCACTTAGTTAAATGGGTATGCTGGGAACAAGAAGTGGAGGTGGAGAGTCTAAATTTCTACTCACAGTGTCTGGTATAGTATTCACCCTCTTAGGTACTTTCTGGAGTCAAGTCCAGGAAAGAGAATTAATAAAATGTCAGGGATGTGGGCTCTTTCAGGCCAAGGTAAGGAATGAGTCAGACTGATGAACAGAAGAAGGTAGATGCTGTAGAGGAAAGAGTGGTTGCTCACCTGCAGCCCTTTTCCAGTGAGGGGAATAACAGATTAGTTTGCAAATGAGTCAACGTCAGAAAATAATCTACCTTACCTGTCTTTGTTGTTCATAGTGTTTCTAAGGATAAGAGGAAGGTACATGTTGCAGAGTACTAAGCCCATTTCCCCCTTGTATCTACCTCTTGACAGAGACCAATTAATTCTGAAGTAATTTGCAACAATCTTCCCTCTGACAGAAACACAATGCTGAGAATCTTCCCATCTCATAGGCACAACCAGCTGTTTCTCAGTGGTTCAACCTACTTTTTCCCATCCATGTAATCTGACTTGCCAAGTTTCTTGAGGGGAATATGCCAGACTATCTACTTTGCTTCTTGCAATGCCTTTATTCAATTCCAGGTGAGAAAACCAATGGCAAATTCAGGAAAAGCAAGAATTTTTAACCAAAGAGTTACAAGATGTCAATGCCCTCCAATCACAGATCACCAAGAACACAGCTATACTTGAGCAAGTTAGGTTATTACTCATTATAGCAGGGGAGAGTGCACATCCTGGGGAACCATGGAGCATCTCAATAAGAAGATGTTAAACGGACATATTATGGGACTTGAGCTTTGTTTGGGCAATTTTCTGGATGGCTCAAGGAAGTGGTGACCAGCTCTAATTAGGAGTTGTTGGAAAGTAGAACAATTCTATGATTGAGTATCTCAACAAATCTTTCTATAGAGAAGACAAACTAGATGGAGTGAAGATAAAGTTGAAATTAGTTAAGGAGCAGAAGTTGCCGAGCTCAGTGGCTCACACCTGTCATCCCAGCACTTTGGGAGGCCAAGGTGGGTGGATCACCTCAGGTTGGGAGTTCGAGACCAGCCTGACCAACATGGAGAAACCCCATCTCTACTAAACATACAAAATTAGCTGGACATGGTGCCACATGCCTGTAATCCCAGCTACTCAGGAGGCTGAGGCAGGAGAATTACTTGAACCTGGGAGGCAGAGGTTATGGTGAGCCAAGATTGCACCGTTGCACTCCAGCCTGGGCAACAAGAGTGAAACTCCATCTCAAAAAAAAAAAAAGCAGAAGTCATTCATTTTAGCCAAGAAAAGGGGGATATTTAGTATTTTGGGGGTTGCACAGTGACTTTGTCTTTGTTTGTGCTTAAAGAGAGAGCTTCTTTTTTTAAAAACTCCCAGTCTGGTCCTCAGCAGGGATTATTTCACTGTCACTCTACTCAGTGGAGATGTGGATTTAGGTAGCAGAAGCCATCATCTAATCAGGAGTCTAACTATGACTGAATCGTTACATAACCCTATGGTAGAAGAGACAATGCAAGCCCTGTATGGGGTCTGGTGGGATTTTAAATGGCCCCACCAAACTCCAGTGTCAGGCAGCCAAACCCAAAATGAACACGTATTATGCAGTGGAGTAGTTCAATTCTTGTGACAAATCAGAAAAGAGTACTCGCTGGGCTCATGTCTATAATCCCAGCACTTTGAGAGGCCTGGCAGGAAGATCACTTGGGCCCAGGAGTGCAAGACCAGCCTGGGCAACATAGTGAGAACTCGTCTCTACAAAAAATAAAAATAAAAATATTAGCTGGGCATCATGGTGCATGCCTGTAGTCCCAGATACTCGAGAGGTTGAGATGGGAGGATCGCTTGTGCCCAGGAGATTGAGGGTGCAGTGAGCTGTGATTGTGCCACTGCACTCCAGCCTGGGTGACAGAGAGAGACTCTGTCTCAAAAAAAAAAAAAAAAAAAAAAGTCCTGGCCCTGATGTTGCTATTGCCAGCAAGAGCAGCTATTTGGGTTGAGGGCTTAATAAGGTCATAACAAATGGAGATATAAACAGATAACATGGTAAGAAAAATTCCGAAGAGTACAAAGGTAAAGGAATACAGAAGGGTGAGAGAACAAACCTAAACCTTCAAAAGAGTTATGTGGTTACTATACAAGGAGTAAAAAGGCAAAAACATAAAAACGTTTTTGGTAGTATCCATCCTACTCCAGCCAAACACCAGTAGAAAAATCTGCTCCCAACCATTTCAGTGAGATGAGTGGGTACCTGATCCCCAACCCATCACCTTGCAGAAAGCACAGGGCAGCGCTCTCATCCCCTGCTGAGGTAGAGTCAATGGGACAGAGCAGGGAGTTAATATTTCATCCTCTGTCCAGTGGAAGCGTGTGGCACTCTGACTCTCCTGCCAGATTAGTGTTTCCAAAGTGGGGTACAGATCTGATCTTACTGCCTGGAAAAAGCAGGCAGTCCTCCAATTCTTTCACAATGGTAGTAGTATCAGGGAGGTCCAGTGTGAGCTGGCCTCCACTCTACCTGGTATCAAAAAGACTGAACAACGCAGCAAAAGTCAGGGTCAGTCAGAACTCCACTTTCCTCCCACCCCTGGGATCAGTAGGGCCCAGCGGGGCTCATCTAGAAAGAATGAGACTGAACAAGGCCACCACGTGGGTGTCAGTGGATCCCAGTTAGAAGCTGAACCTCAAGCCCCACATGGCATCAATGAGTCAGAATGAGGTGGTGGGAAGCAGGTAGAGGACACCCTGTTTTCCTCCACCCTTCCCATCAGCAAGGCCCAATAGAGAGCTGAGCTTCTGTTCCCACCCTGCAGCAACAGGCAGTATGTCAGACCCTGCTTTTCCTCTTCCTCGCTTCAGCAAGGCTCATGGTGGAGATGACCTTATACGTTGACATGTACTCAGTGAGGCAGTGCAAGTGTCCCAGAGTCAAGGTGAAGCTGTATTTCTGTGCATTGGCACATCTCTTTGCCAGGGTGGTGAAGGCAGGAACCTGGAAGCTAAGAGTACATACCCAACTAATCCTTGTGCTACATCTCGGCAACTTGTTACCCACATGAGTGGGTTTGATTGCTTGCCAGTGACAGTCCAGTGACTACAACCAAGGAGAATTTAACAAGAGGATTTTATCGCTTGCAACAAGGACACTGGGGATAATTCCTCAAAGCAGCACCTCCTGGAATGAAGATGAAAACAAGGGCTTTGGTGGGACTGATTAGCTGAGTCATTGGATGTAGAGGTGGAGTAAGGGCAGTACAGGTGCAGTTGTGAACATGCTTCCACATAGAAGGTGGCAAATAAGCTCCTCCCTGAGCAGGGTTTTAGGTATGATAATGAGGAGAGTTGCCAAAATCATGTCTAACTCAGGCATCTCTGGATCCAACTGGTTTTTTGTTTTGCTGGGGCTGAGCTTCCTGGAACTTTTTGAAATAAGAACTCAAGGTGCAACAGTTGCAAATGAAGACTTTTTCACAGTACTGACTTCAATGTTAGCCAAAAGCTTATTTGTTTGACTATAATTACTACTTTGCTTGAGTTTGCAGATTATTTATGAAAAACAGCCTTAGGAAACATGACCTTCAACAGAGATAAAAGAAAAGACGCTGACCAACAACTCTGGGAACAGGCTGACCAGCCTGATAAGAATATGCTGATAGAGCCTACAGAAGGCCACAAAACATTGACCAAGAAAGCAATGATTAACTGCCCACCTGAGACTGCGTATGTTTCACAAAAACTTTTTGATCATCATTTCCCCTAATTTCCCTTAAATGTCCTTGATCCAGAGACACAACTCGATGAGGTGGTCTTTGAATGCTAGTTCACTGCCTCCCTAGGTTGCTGGCTTCTCAAATAAAGCTAACTTTCCTTTTACCAAAGCTCATCTTTTGAGCTTTTGGCTTTCAAATAATGAGTAGTCCTGGCTTGAATTCGGTTACATACTCCAAAACCCAGGGACCCTGGGTTACAAAGAGAGTGCCTGCTAAAAAAGAAGATCGAAACTCAAAGTGGAACAGCTGTGACTGAGCTGTGGCCTAGTAAAGTCACTGGGCACTGTGATTCAGGCTATTTGGATGTCAGAAGACATTGATCAGGGCCAGGTAGAGTAGAAAATGCTGTTCTAGGGGGTGCTGATGGAGTCGGTAGATGTTGCCCTGGGTACTGTTGGTGATTCACAGATACTGTGCTGGGATCTAGTAGGGAGTCACAGAATAATAGTGTGATGGAGGCTAATGATGATAGCAACAGGAGGCAGCCAAATGCCTAGGAAGATGGGGTGGGTGCCTGGTGAGACCCCACCTTCAAGCTGAGGACAGTCTCAGGTAAAACCTCAGACCAGAGTGAAACTTCTGTTCCTGTTTGCCTGCCGTCCCCTATTCTGAACCCATAAAAGCCAGACATATTGCAGCAGAGTACGGTGGGGGTGTGCTTTCCTGCCTTCAGGTAGGGGGACCACCCCACATCCCCTCTCCACAGAAAGCTTTCATCACTCATCCCTCAATGAAACTCCCCACCTTGCTCACTCTTTGATCGCACATCCTCATTCTTCTTGGATGCTGAATAAGAGCTCAAGATCCATCCAGTGCAGGTACCTATACAGGCTATTGCACTGCCTCTTTGCCCTCGCCAGCAGAGGGCAGCCACCCTACACGACGGGGCCAGGAGCCAACTGAGCTGCTAACATGCTGCTGTCCATCAGACTGTGGACAGCAAGAACTAAAAGAGCTTATCCCACACTCGCTTGCTCTTGCGCTCCCTCCCACAAGGGGTTGAGTGCCACTGGCTGAGTAGAGAGAGTGCCCTTGCTGCGAGTCTGGCAAAGGGACTGAGAGAAAATTCCTGTGTCAATGAGTTCATCATTAGCCTCCATCACACTATTATTCTGTAACAATAAGGCTGAAAGTCTTGGGTGCATTTGCTGAGCTCAACTGACAATCTAGAAAATGATAATAAAAGGCATAGAGTTGTTAACAGGCAATGAAACCAAAATGTTTCAGGGGTTATGTTGGGGGAAAAGTGAAGGGATGCAGAGGATGTTGGGAGAACATATAGTGTCCTCAAATTCCTGTTGTCCCCTGAACAGCATCTATTGTTTCCCCATTTTCTCCCAGCAGTCTTCTCTCCCGCTGTTACCTTCAGCACACTATTTGCTGAACTTCCTGTTTTCCTCCATCATTGTGTTTGTGGAAAACTTCAAGAGGTCCTTTCACTGGGCCTCATGTTACAAAAGAGAGTCCCGATCCAGATCTCAAGAGCAGGTTCTTGGATCTTGCACAGGAAAGAATTAAAAGCAATTCACAGAGCACAGTGAAAGAAGCAAGTTTACTGGAAACTACTCTGTTACAGAGTAGGGTGTCCTCAGAAAGCAAGCAGAGGAAAGCACTCTCCTTTGTTAGTGTCTCTACTTATAAGAAACTATAAGGAGCTAGAATTAAACTTGGAAAGTACAGATGTGTTCACTACAGGTAGGAGCAATTGGTGTTATTAATGACCATTGATCCTTCAAGCTAAGCTTGCTCATTAGTGTTATCTTTAATCAAAGTGAGCTGCATGCTTCGGACATCTGGACATTCCGCAGGCTTGATGGGAGATGCTCTGTATGGCAGTAAATATTCTGTATTTATAGTTGGTGATCAGTTTGGAATGTGGCTATTTTCAGATCATAAGTATTAACTCTAGAGGTCCCTTGTGAGTACCTACTCACTTCAAAATGGACTCACTCTAGTCATATTTTATTAAATCAGAGGTCCAGTAAGCAGGGATTCCTGTAACATTATGATACTCCATGTGCTTTCAGCCCAATGTCTGTTGAACACAACACCCATGGTCACTGTGACATACCACCCAGATCTCGCTTCAATAAAAGATGGTTTCCCAGATATCAGCTAATGGTATTCAGGACTGTAAATCCCTTCAGGAATTGCCTGAGCTACACAGAGCTACCATGCCCAAGATCATGCCCTTTCCTGGGGCAGTCCCCATCCAATGTCTGGTCAAGTCTAAGGAATAAAAGCCCAGCACAGCAAAGAGCCATTCTAGCTCCAAAGCTCCCTGCAGGATTGGCTAAGGCTGTCATTTATTCTGCAGCACAGCTCAGCTTCTGTTCACTCCAGCTTCCGTCCACTCTTTCCCACAGGTGTTTCTCCCAAGGGCCCTCCCTAATAAACATCCTGTACTCTAAACTCTTTCTCAGCGTCTGCTTCCTAGGGAACTCAATACGTAACAATTTGTATCAGAAGTGCTGTGAGAATGCGAGCTGTGGATGAAATGGAGTTCTGGAACTGCATCACTCACTGCCAGAGAAAGAAGACATCATTATTAGTAGGAGGTGGAGTGCAAACAGCTCCTGGAATAAAGAAACAAATGAATTGTTAAAACTTTCACAGGTGGTGAACTCGGCTCGCTACTGGTGGAGAAGGATGCACATGGGGGAAATAGTAACAATCAGGCTAAAAGTATTGGGTGCCTTTGCTAGCTCAATTGACAATCTAGAAGACGACAATAAAAGGCAGAGAGTGGTTACAGGCAATGAAACCAAAGTGTAAAAGCCTCAAGGGGCTTCCTTGGCAGCAGTATATGAAGAAGCTCTCACGTCCTGAAGTGGAAGGGCGAAGGACGCTAAGGACAAGGCTCAGGACTTGGTCAGAGCAGCAGAGTATAAGGAAAGCTAAACTCCCAGCCAAGACATATCTTCTATGCCAAGGTCAGGGTTCTGAGTGGGAAAGAAAGCAACCTTGAAACAGGGTACATTTGGGTTGATGACCTCAAAATTCCTGAATCTCCAGATTCCTTTTATTCCAGTTACTCTGGCTGTGTTGCAAATTTCTGCAAAACTTGGTTATATAAAACAACCATTTACTATGCTTACAGATTCTGTGAGTCAGAAATTCAAGGACTTGCCTGGGCAGTTCTTGCTTAGGATTTCTCTTGTGGTTGCATTACATATTGCCTGAGGCTAAAGTCATCTATAAGGCCATCTGGTCCTGGAGCGTCCACTTCCAAGTTAGCTCACTCACATGGCTAGCAAGTTGGTACAGACTATTTGTTGGCCAGGAGCCTCAGTTCTTCCCCACATGGGTCTCTCCACAGGGCTGTTCTCACAGTGTGGCAGCTGGCTTCCCCCACAGTGAATGATCTGAGAGGTCAAGGAAACAACTGCAGTGGTTTCTGTGATATAGGCTCAGAAGTCACATGCATCACTTCCAGTGTACTCAGTTGGTTATACAGGACCAAGTCCTTAACCAGTGTACGAGGGCATGAATACCAGAAGGCAAGGGTTATTAGGATCCACTTGGATGCTGGTGACCATATCTCTGAACACTGTAAGTCTGCGACAGTGGCCCATCCCTCCCTGTTAAGGACTATCACACTCCTATGCTGAACTACAGTGCAGCCCCTCAACTGTGCCCCCATCAGGATCTACCCTCACTTCCCTTCTTTGCCACTATACCTATAAATAAGGTTAAGCATAAGATATGTGCTGGGCATGATAAGGGAGGAAAGAAACAATACTGCAAGGGAGATACAGGACCTGGGCTGCATGTACCAACAAGAGCTGGAGGAGTACACATGGGGCAGAATTTTGACGGTACTTGATCAAGAGGTATTCTCAGGGCTTTGGATCAAGAGGTGGTGGATGGGAAGAACACAAGAATGGGTAAAAGAGAAACACAGGATTTAACATCTTGGCAAGGACTTCAGGAAACAATGTAATTCACCACTGAGATGGTTCCTAGCAATATGGGGAAAGCAATGGTCTGTGCTAAGTGATGTTGAAATGCCAGATTTGCCATGGCCATTAGTGGGAGAAGGAATGAAAAGTCTCAGGGAAATGGACTTGCTGGATACACTAGGTACAGCCAGAAGCTGGATAATTACACTCCAAAAAAGTCCTATTAATGAAGTCCATTAAGAATTTTCAGGTAAGAGGGACACCAACATCACTAAATTTACTGGTGTTTCTCCTTTTTAGGCCAGGGCTGGCAATAGGAAAAGCTGTTACAGACATTTTCTAACTGATTGCTTTGAGGATGATAGGACTGCAATGCAACAGAGGCGAGTTTTCAGACCTGAGCAACTTTCAGACCCAGAGCACATTAATTGAAGAAGAGGATGGTCCCAAGGAGAAAGGACCCTGTAGTACCACATCAAGTATACATGATCCCTAGGGGAACACATGATTTTATGTAGGGATTGGACACAAATTGGCAGTCATTCTCAATCAAAATTCAAACCAAAGCAAGAATATTTAAACCTTAAATACAGCAGAGATAATGTACTAAAAGTCATCAAGAAACATAACACTGAACTGAAAAAAAAAACACTGAAGATATCTCCACCGAAGAAACCAACAAGATAGGCTTCATAATCACCATTACTCAGCATTGTTTTGGCAACTTTCACTACTGCAATAGAAATGAAAAGATATCTTCACTGTTGTAGGGCAGGGAATATGGTGTTGCCCACTTGCCCCTTCAGTGTGGGCATCATTATCTGGGGAAGGTGTCCATTACATACAGAAGACAAACTCCTGCCTCACAGAGCAGAGTTGTGAACTTATACCAGAGCAGCAGGCAGCAAGGGTGGGGTCCTCCTCTGGACAGGTTTTCTGGAGGGAAGTGTCTTTGGAGCTGGTCCTGAGAGCTTGCTGCAATATTTAGAGAAGCAGAGGTGACCCTCGGTGCATAGCATGGTGTCAAGGTGTCCTCTAAGAAGAGTAAGGGAAAGAGACAGGAAAGAAAGCCTAGGAGATAACACTGGGGGAATTGTCAGGATTTTACATGCTGTTCCTGGATGAGAATACTGGGGAAAAGGAGAAAAAGATATTATGAGAGCACAGCCCCCTCCAACTGTACTGGTGGCAAATGGAGGCAGGGTTCTAAAGGCCCCTCATAATAGCTATCGGAGCACACCCCAACCTCCACAGGAAAATAGAAGCAATTATCATTAATATCTAATATGGACAACTGATGTTTTCTTAGTCTTTATTTTGCTTTGGATTCTGTTCTTGTAGATGTTGGAAACTAATCAGCACACAAAAATGACAACACGAGAAAACAGAAACAAAACAGGCAAAGGCATGGTGGCTCACACCTGTAATTCCAACACTTTAGAAGGCCAAGGCCAGAGAATCACTTAAACCCAGGAGTTCGAGGTCAGCCTGGGCAACATAGTGAGCCCTCATCTCTACAAAAAATCAAAATCAATTATCTGGGTGTTCTAGTATGCACCTGTGGTCCCAGCTCCTCAGGAGGCCGAGGCAGGAAGATTTCTTGAGCCCTGGAGGTCGAGACTGCAGTAAACCATGATCATCCCACTGCACTGCAGCCTGAGTAACAGAGCAAGACCCTGTCTCAAAAAACAAACAAAACAAAAACTCTGGCATGAAGGATCAGTTGTACCATTCATGGAGCACTTACTAACTCTACTTCCAAGTGCTTTATGTGTTAATTCAGTTTTTTTTCTCACAATGAATCTATGAGATATCTGGATTGGGGTTATTTAGAAGGCCTTTCTGCATACCTGTTAGAAAGGAATTCACATATATTATTTTCCAGTACGTGTATGATTTCATTATTTTTACACATAGAGCTCTCATCTATTTACGATTTATCCTGTCTAAAAATTTTCAAATCTGAAACTGAGCTGAAAAGTATGAGAAATGCTTTATTCAAACTGCTCCACAGCAGGGAGCCCCTGATCTAAAATTAGTGACTTGCTGAGCAAAAGGTGACATTGTTCCAGATACTCCCTAAGTTGTAAAGAAATGAGAGACTTAGAGTTAGCACATCTGGAGTTCTTTTTTGTTTTGTCTGTAGTCCACCGTGATGACAGGGTGGTCCTGTTTTTATCTCTTGTGCTGGGAAGTTGTTTATGTTCAACAGCAGAACATCAAGGCCAAGCTGTCAGGAGAAGGCCAGCTCCCAACTGAAAAAAATCAGAGGCTGTTTTATCTCATAAGCTCCCCTCCTTCCCTCACCACACACTTTTCAGTTTTAGTTTAAGACAAAAGTTAGGATCTGCCTGGGGTCTATTATTGGGCTCTTACAATTTTCATGTATGATGTGAGGTATAGATCCAATTTAATCTTTTTTCTAACTGTCTATCCAGTTATTTAAAAGTACATCTTTTCCCCGGTGTCTTTTTTTAAGTTAAATTTAAAAAAATAGAGACGAGGTTTTGCTATGTCTGCCAGGCTGGTCTTGAACTCCTGGCCTCGAGTGATCCACCCTCCTCAGCGTCCCCAAGTGCTGGGATTACAGGTGTGAGCCACTGTGCCTAGCCTGCTCCAGTGTCTTGAACTAACTTGTTTATCATACACAGTACTATAATTTCTAGATATACTTGGGTCTGTGTCTGGAATTTTTACTTCTATTCTACTGGTCTGTCTGTCCATTCCTGTGTCAGTATCCCACTGCTTTAATTATATGGGGGTTGTAGTAGAATCTAAAGTTGGGTAGGGCTAACCTCTCTCATTTCTCCTCCTTTTCTTGCATGTGTGTTTTTACCATATGGATTTTAGAAAGTCTGGTTCCTGAGCTGATCCACAACAACAACAACAAAAACATTGTTTTGTGATAGATGAAGTCATTGGCCCCAACCTTTCAGCACTTCCTGCATCCACATCCTTGCCTTGCCCTCACATGAACAAAGTATACTTCCCTGCCTCTTCAACTTGGACTTGCACATGTGACTTACTTTGGCCAAGGGAATGTGAGAGTGAGTGTGTCAGCTCTAGGTCTAGGCTTTAAGAGGTACTGAACCCCATCACTAATCCCAAAGATCCTCAATTATTAATTCCACAGATTTCTTCATCAATGACCACACAGAATCCCTCCATAACCCATACCACAGACCGTGATTAGTCACCCCACAGTTTTCCCGTGTCCCCTTATGTTTCTGCCATAGCTGTGAGAAGAATATTCTCAGGGGGAACCTCTGCCCCTAAACCTCTGAGCCCCAGACTGAGAGAGTTGAGGAGTAGAGATGCCACAGCTACCACAACCTTAAATAGAGCCACTCAACCAACCAAGCCTAACTTGGATGAGCAGAACCCCAACTAAACTGTAAATCTGTGAGAATGAACATTTATTGATACATGCCAATGAGATCTTGTGTTGATTATGCAGTAACTGACACATGAGTAAGGGTTGGGAAAATTCAATACCATTAGAAGAGGTGTTAAGCAAAAAGCAAAGAGCAGGGATGTGGGAATAACAATGTTACTTTTCTAAAACAGAGAAGAAATGAATTCCTATACAAGTATAAGTAGGTAGAGATAATTTATGTGTATGTATATATAATAATAAGCACGGGGACAAAAATAAAACAGATCACACAAGATGTATATCTCTAGGGGGTTGCCGATGTGGGTGAAGATGCAATGAAATGGAAAAGAGGGGGTGGAAAAGTAAGCAAGGAAGATAAAAGATACATTACATAAGCCAGTATCTATGATTAGATTGTGTTCATGCATTTACTAAAAACTAGATATTCACTGTTGCGTGTGTCAATACACACACACACACACATACACACAGAGTGATATCTCTGTAGATGAATAAATTAGTGTCATGATTTTTATTTTAGAATATGTTGTTAGAGTAGAGAATGTGAAATGCAAAGTTACTTTAGGTTTTAAAAATAACAACACATTTATACTTCCTGTCACTCCTTTTACTTAGTAACATACTCTCTATGGATTTAAGAGTATGTTTCTTTAGATGTATTTTGTGATTCACACTTTAAAATGCATGACTTTCCGCGGTATATGGCACTATTGTTTACATAATCTCCCACAAACTTTTCTCCTAAAAATCTGTTTTGAAATATGTTACAAGAAAGCGTTTCTAATGCATTCAATCGTTAACAGAAAGGTTGTGATAATCAATGAGGCTGGTGCAAATAAGACATTTCCCAGTCAGGCATGGTGGCTCACACCTGTAATCCCAGTGCTTGGGAAGCCGAGGCAGAAGGATTGCTTGAGCCCAGGAGTTCAAGACCAGCCTGGGCAACATAGGGAGAATGATTTTTTATTTTACCAAAAAGTAAAATAAAAAATATTTTAAAAGATATTTTCCCCCTTTCTGCCATGCATTCTTAAAGATTCACACATGTACAGTAAGGAACAACATCTCACTTAAGGCTTTTCCACAAAAATCAATCAGATCTGATTCCTGAGAAAGCTTTATCTTTTTTCAAAAAACAAACAGGTTTTCTCAAAAGTATAAATAGTTTCATACATAATGAGAACAGATTTCTGAATGGAGCCTTAGCACAGTCACTACACTTGTAGGGTTTACCTTAAATGCAAGTTTTGTAGCATTTCTCCAATGTGGAGCTGTTGGTGAAGGCCTTCCCACATTCAGAACACATACAGGGTTTCTCTCCTGTATGAATCTGCTGATGCAGTTGGAGGCATGATTTCCTACCAAAAGATTTCCTGCAGACACTACATTCATAAGGCTTTTCTGCAGAGTGAATTTTCTGATGTATAATCAACTCTGGCCTCTGAAGGTTCTCTCACAGTCAGTACAGAGTTTCTCTCCAGTATGAGTTTTTCTGGTGTGTTGTGAGAAGGCTTAATTTTTGGGTGAAAGTGCTTCTGCATTAGGTACATAAATATAGTTTGGCTTCAACGTGAACTTGCTGACTGCCGTAAGAATTGTGGCTTGGAAGTTAAGAATTTCCCACAAGATTGCATCCTAAGGTTCTCTCCAGCATGAATCATCTGATGGGTAATGGAGCTTGACTTCCAGTTGAAGACCTCATCACATTCATTACATACATAAAGTTTCTCTCCTTGTGAGTTTTTTGCTGCATATTTAGTATTGATTTCTGATTGAATATTGCTTTCTGAACCACATTCACAATATTCTTTTTTTTAAGATGTGGGGTATCACTATGAAGCCCAGGCTGGAGTGCAGTGGCTGTTCACAGGAGTATTCATGGCACACTGCAGTCTTGAACTCCTGAATCAAGCAATCCTCCTGCCTCAGCCTCCCAAGTAGCTAGGACTATAGGCGCACACCACTGCACTTGACTACCGTATTCACATTGTCTCTATTCAGTATAAACACTAGTGTTCTAGTATTTCCTGAAATGTGAAATCCCAGTGAAGGCTTTTCCACAACCACTGCACTTGGTAGGTTTCTGTCCGGTGTGAATTCTCTATTGGATCTTGAGTGTTGCCTTCTGGATGGGGCCTTTGTGTATTCATTCACCACACTCAAAAGAGTGCTTTGTAGCACCATGGAGCACTTTATGAGTGTGGTGAATACACACTCCACATGGATTTCATTTCCATGGATTGCATTTAAAAACTTCTCTCCTGAGTAAATATTTTCATGTATATTACAGAATGAACTATGCATGAAAATAGTCAATAATTAATCTTGTCAAGGTTCTTTGTGTGGTCCTTCTATTATTACCATGTGAGTCTATATTTTGTTTCCAATTATCTACAAATGAATCAAATTAATGGGGTCTCCTTTGTCAGAGGAAGGTGTTTGGAGCCACTGAAAATACTTTTACAACATTGTAATAACCATAATCTCTCTTGTATGTAATGGTTTCTTTTTGATGAAAGAAATATGACTTCAAGGGTTTTTTTTTTGGATGTTCCTGATATTTATCCATCTAGTCATCATAATTTTTTCTAACAGGAAGCATCTCACTGTGAAGTCAAGTTTTTTCAGAATTCAGTATTCCAGGGCTTCAAGCCCAAATTTCCCTTCCGAAATGTAAAAGAGAGTGATTATAACTGAAAGAGTAGAGGGTGAAGGCAATTACAATTTATGTGGCAATTACTATTTGCCGTGTATTTATCCAGCACTTATAATCTATCAGGTACTGTTATTTAATGCTCTCGGGGAATGATGGCTCATGCCTGTAATCCCAGCATTTCGGGAGGCTGAGGCAGGAGGATCACTCTAGCCTGGGAGTTCAAGGTTGCAGTCGGCAGCAGTTAATCCACTGCACTCCAGCCTGGGTAACAGAGAAAGACCCTGTCTCTAATTTCTTAAAGACTTTTTAAAGAAAAACTTAATGCTTGCTTTGCTGGGTTTTGGACTTGCATGGGGCCTGTTATCTGTTTCTTCCTTTTGGAATGGGAATGTTTACCAATGCCTGTACCACCGTTGTTTATTGGAAGTAAATAACTTGTTTCTTATTTTTATTTTATTATTATTATTATTTTTTGAGATGGAGTCTTGTTCTGTCACCCAGGCTGGAGTGCAGCGGCCCAATCTTGGCTCACCGCAACCTCTGCCTCCTGGATTCAAGTGATTCTCCTGCCTCAGCCTCCCAAGTAGCTGGGATTACAGGCCTGCACCACCAGGCCTGGCTAATTTTTGTATTTTTAGTAGAGAAGGGGTGTCACCATTTTGACCAGGCTGGTCTCAAATTCCTGACCTCAGGTAATCCACCTACCTCGGCCTCTGGGATTACAGGCATGAGCCACCGTGCCCAGCCTTTTACTTTATAAGCTCACAACTGTAATGAACTTGCCTTAAGTCTCAGATGAAATTTTGAACTTTGAAGTTTTGACTTGATGGTAGAACAAGTTAAGATGCTTGGGAACTGTTGGGAAGTGATGATCATATTTTGCAACATGAGAAGAACATGAGATTTGTGGGTCCAGGGGCAGAATGCTATAGTTTGGATATCTGACCCATCCAAATCTCATGTTGAAGTTTGATACTCAGTGTTAAAGGTGGGGCCTTGTGGGAGGTGTTTGGGTCATGAGGATGGATCTCTTATGAATGGCTTGGTGCTGTCCTGGCAGCAATGAGTGAGTTCTCACTTTATTAGTTGCCACCAGAGCTGGTTGTTAAAAAGAGTCTGGCACTTCCTCCCCTCTCTCTCACTTTCTCTCTCGCTGTGTGATCTCTGCACAGACTTGCTTTCATTCACTTTCTGCCATGAGTGGAACAGTGATGGAGGCCCTCACCAGAAGCAGATGCTGGTGCCATGCTTCCTGTACAGCCTGCAGAATACATGGGTCAAAAATAAACCTCTTTTCTTTATAAATTAAAAAATAAAATTTTTAAGGCTAACATTAAACTAGTAAAAAAGAAAAACTAAGCTATCCATAAGCCGATGAATGAACAAACAAAATGTGATATATCCATAAAATGGAATATTATTCAGCCCCCAAAAGAATGAAGTACTGTTACAAGCTACAACATGGATGAACCTGGAAAACATTATGTTAAGTGAAAGAATCCAGACACAAAAGGCCACATAGTGTATGATTCCATGTTTATGAAATGTCCAGAGGGCAAATCAACAGAAATGGAAAGTAGATTACTGGTTGCCAAGGGGTGGAGGCAGAGAAAATTGAGACTAACTTCTTTTTTTTGTCAAGACTAACTTCTTTTTTTTGTCAACAAACAATTTATTACATTTTCAGATTTCTTGTAGTTTTCCATTACTATCCCTCATATATTTCTCTGCAAGGTCACAGTAGAGATATAAGTTAATCACATCCATTCAACAAATTAAAAACCTCAAAATTCACAAGCACAATCTTCAAGTTTGTAGAATGCTACCAAGAAATAAAATAAGATGAAGGTAGAAAGATTCACTTTAAAATGCTGTATGCAAACTATATAGCAACACACTGGAAAATCTAGAGAAAATGGATAATTTTCTGGAAAAACATAAATGACCAAACTAACCCAAGAAGAAATTTAAAATGTTAATAGATCAGTTACAAAGAAGAGAATGTAAAGTGATTTTTTTAAATCCATAATTTAAAAAGTACTAGAGTTGCAAGAAGGATAATTCCAATGTTATTTAAAGTATCCCAATTTTTTTTAAAAAAGAAAAACTCACCAATTCTTTTCATATAGGCAGTGCAGCATTAATATATAACCTGATAAACACAAGTTAAAACTATAGCCAGGCTCAGTGGCTCACACTTGTAACCCCAGCACTTTGGGAGACCAAGGTGGGCGGATCACTTGAGGTCAGGAGTTCTAAAAACCAGCCTGGACAACATGGAAAAACCTCATCTCTACTAAAAATACAAAAGTGTGTGATGTTCACCTCCCTGTGTCCATGTGTTCTCATTGTTCAACTCCCACTTATGAGTGAGAACATGTGGTGTTTGGTTTTCTGTTCCTGTGTTAGTTTCCTGAGAATGATGGTTTCCATCTTCATCCATGTCCCTGCGAAGGACGTGACCTCATCCTTATAGTATTCCATGGTGTATATGTGCCACATTTTCTTTATCCACTCTGTCACTGACGGGCATTTGCGTTGGTTCCAAGTCTTTGCTATCGTGAACAGTCCTGCAGTAAAAATACGTGTGCATGTGAGACTAACGCCTAATAGGTCTGGAGTTTTCGTTTGAGGTGATGGCTATTTTCTGGAATGAGATAGTGGTGATAGTTGCACAACATAGTGAAGTGTACATTTGAAAATGGTGAATTTATGTGATAAATAAAAACATGCTATAAAGGGAAAAAAGGATGGAGGACTGATGTCTTGGAGGAAATTTGGGTCCCTGAAGGAACACCAGAAGCAAGTTTTATTAAAAGAAGTACATAAAAGAGCAACACAATTCTACATTATTTAAGTAATTATCTTGGCGTCTCTTTGGTATAGCAGCTTAGGATTACCATAAGTAATATATCATCCTTACCCAGAATGTGAAACAGTGACGTTCTGATGGTCTATGTGACATAGTAAGTTCTCGTGAAATATTTATAGAATGAGTAAATTATGCCATTTTCACATTCCACCATTAATTTCAAATATTGAGCATCGTCTGATTAAATGCAGTTTATTTTCCCTTTTCTGGTGAACTTGATATACTAGTCCTGTCCAAAAACCTCACTTCTTTCACCTTTTTTACTCCTACATGTTATGATTTTTAATTATTCTAGAGAACATAAACATTGGATTCCTAAAAATTGATTTGGTATTTTTTCCACTTTCAATTTTCCATTTAACTTGTGTTGCACCTGTCATCACTGAGATTATTGCCACAATGTCCATTACAAATAATTTACTTCTGGGTTGAAAAACTCATCTACAAGTCCCTTGTCCTACAGATTCAGTAATGTACCTAAATGAAGAGATCAAGAGTCATCAGTCTTTAAAATGACTGTGCAGGTGATTTTGCATTCCACGAATTATTCATGAAATTGCCTTTAAAATCCAGTTTATTTGCAATTCCAATCTTAACTTCATGTTCTTCTCCAGAAAGCTTAATTTTCATGCCTATTTCCACCAATAAAAAATTTATATGGGCTCAAGAATAAACTAAGTGTCTCCTGTACTGAAAATTACTCTCAATCTTCCATATCTGAATTCAGGGAACATATTTTCTTTGCACTACAAAAGCAGATACACTCTGCCACTTGTTTTGAAACAATTGTTTTTACTAGGTTTCCATTATATTGGAGGGGATTATGGCAGAAAGGCTAATAATTTTAGCTTTAAAGCCATTGTTTTCTCTTTTCAGCTATAATTTATGTTCCTTTGAGTTTCTCTCATCAGACATTTTAAAAATAAAACAAAATATTCTCCTCTGACTACCTCCGTATATTTCATACCTTCAATATTCTAAATAGATTTTATGTCTCCAGCACTGGAGTAATAAAAAGTAAAATATAATCCCTTATTACCAAGGATTTACTTAAAATAAAAGAAGGACAAAAGTGTCAAATACCATATGGTGTAAGAATCTTTAGGTTGAAGAATTTGTGGACTAGGGAATCAAAAAAGTAAAAACAATACACTAGAGTAGTTAAGAACTATTTTTTGGAACAGAAGAAACTGAACGAAAAATAAAAATTTGCATATTGTCTATATACTCAGTGTGCAAAATCATGAGAAGCCCAGATAGAAAATGGAACTTTATATGGTAGACATTGATGAAAATGCAAAACCATGAAATAGAGCATAAGTTATCCTATTAGTTTTCCATTGTTGTGTAACAAATTCCTACAAACTTAGTAGCTTAAGACAACACACTTTTATTCTTTCACAGTTTCTGTGTGTCAAAAGTTCACACACAGCTTAACTAACTCCTCTGTTCAGGATCTCACAAGGTGTCAGCCAGGCTATATTTTCATCTGGAAACTTGACTGGGGAAAAATCCACTTCCAAGATCATTCACATCATTGGCAGATTTTATTTTTTTGCAGCTACATGACTAGGGGCCCTGGCTTCTTACTGGTTGTCAGCTGGAGGCTACCTTCAAATCGAAGAGGACACCCATGGTTTGTAGAGGCTGCCTGCACTTTCCTGCCATGTGGGCTTCCTCAATATAGATGCTTACCTTGTTAAGCCAGTAAGGAGAATCTCTTGTGCCAGTCTACTAAAGCACAGTGTTAGATAAAGTAATGAAATCACAAGAGTTACATCATATCATCTTTGAATGTAATATAACCTGATCAAGGGAATGACATCCCATCACCTTTTTATTTGCTAGAAACAAGTCACAGAGATTCTACCTGCACCCAAGAAGAGGAAATTACACAAGAGTGTGTGACTCACTATAGATCACCTTGGTGTGTGTCTACCAGAGTCTTCTCTGTGACCACCAATGCTTTATATCTTTACACATGCAAAATACATTCACCCCATTCCAAGATCCCTAAAGGCTCACTCATTACAATATCAGCTCCACGTCTAAAATTTTATCACCATGTTAGGTTCAGGTGCAGATTAGGCCCCTGGGTGTAAGCCATTAAGTACAGCTTCTGAGGTACAATTCCTTTCTTTCTGTATGTGGACCTGTGAAAACAGAAGAGACAGGTTATCTGCCCTCAAAACACTGAACATACAATGGTTGGGCAAGCATATAATAACAGTCATAGACATTCCAATTCAAAATAGAGAAAAACTGAAGTTATAAATCTTCTCTTAGAGAAGTGAGTTAAGGGAGTTTAGAACTTTCAAGATGAGTTACCTTCTGTGACGATTAATTTTATGTCAACTCAACTGGGCTAAGATGCCCAAATAGCTAGTAAAACATTATTGCTAGGTGTAACTGAAGGTGTTTCCAGAAAAGATTAACATTTCAATCAGTAGACTGTGTAAAGATTTGTCCTCACCAACGTGAGCAGGCATCATCTAATCCATTGAGGGACTGAATAGAATACAATGTGGAGGAAGGGCAAATTCACCCCTTCTGTGGCATCCATCTTCTCCTTAGCCTTCTCCTTGCTCCAATGTGAAGGTGGCCTCTGTCTTGGGAACTTGGTACTCTGCTAACAGGACATGATACAGACTGGGTCCGGGGGTATGATTGGGTTTCAGGGGCCTTTCAATGATGCTTTCCATTCATTGTTCAAAAAAAGTAACCATGTTTCACTGGCAACACAGTAATCGTCACAGAGGTGAAAAGAAACTGAATCCCAGACAAATCCAGGATGATACCTTCATATAGTTTAGATGTGGGGCAGCACTCAGCAGCTGAGAATGGAAATACCCTCACTCACTGGGGACCCTCAGCAGATGCATGGGGCGGCCGTGCTTACCCACTGAGAGCAGGTGGCTGTAGTTCTCTAGTGTCACATCCCAGTACAGGCATCTCTGAACAGGGTCCAAGTGCTGCCACTCCTCCTTGCTGAAGTCCACAGTCACATCCTCAAATGACACTAACACCTGTAACAACACAATCCTGTTTAAGATGATATGGTCAGCACTGATGGGGTCAAGAAGATACATAGGAAGTTGGTATTTTTCCCTTTTGTTATGGACATGTTCAGATACATGCAAAAGTAGGTAGAATAGCATAATGTACATACACCCAAACACCTCCCAGCCTTCTTCAACAATTATGAACATACAGCCAATCTTGTGTTTCAATAAACACCCACTGTGATTATTTTGAAGCAAATCCCAAACATGCTATCATTTCATCTGTAAATGTTTTTAATAGAGCACTTGTTTTAACTGTACCATTGTTATACCTAAAAATATTAACAGTAATTCCTTACTATTAATTAATGCCAGTGAGTGTTCAAGTTTCCCTCCTTGTCTCAAAGATGTCTTTTTTTAAGTTAACTTTTTATTTTGAGATAATTTGAAACTCTGCTATAAGTATCAAGAATAATGTAAGAAACTCCTTAACCTTTACCCAGGTTCTCCAATTGTTTACATTTTGCTTCATTCACATCAAACTCTATTTCTCTCCTTCTCTGTATACATATACATGTGTGGATATATTTATGTGTGGACATAGGCCAGGCATGGTGGCTCACACCTGTAATCCTAGCACTTTGGGAGGTCAAGGTGGGAGGATAGCTTGAGCCCAGGGGTTCAAGACCAGGCAGAACAACATATTGAGACCCCGTCTCTACAAAAAAAAAAGACAAAATTTGACCAGGCATGGTGGTACATGCTTGTGGTCCCAGCTACTTGGGAGGCTAAGGTGGGAGGATTGCTGGGGCCCAGGAAGTTGAGGCTGCAGTGAGGGGTGATCATGCCACTGCACTTCAGCCCAGGTGACAGATAACGACTTTGTCTCAAAAAAATATGCATGGACATTGTGATAGTTAATACAAAGTCAACCAAGTGTCACCAACTGTCAACTTGATTGGATTGAAGGATGCAAAGTATTGATCCTGGGCGTATCTGTGAGGGTGTTGCCAAAGGAGATTAACATCTGAGTCAGTGTGCTGGGGAAGGCAGACCCACCCTTCATCTCGTGGGCACCATCTAATCAGCTGCCAGCATGGATAGCATATAAAGCAAGCAGAAAAACATGAAAAGAACTAGACTGGCCTAGCCTCCTGGCCTGCATTTTTCTCCTGTGCTGGATGATTCCTGCTCTCGAACATCAGACTCCAAGTTCTTCAGTTTTGGTACTTGAACTGGCTTTCCTTGCTCCTCCACTTGCAGATGGCCTATTGCGAGACTTGTGATCATGTGAGTTAATACTTAATAAACTCTATATATATACATATGTGTATATCTTCTGTCCCTCTGGAGAATCCTAATATAAACATACATACACACAGTTTTTTCTGAACAATTTAAGAGTAAGTTGGATACATTGTTCACATTCATTCCTAAATTCTTCAGCATATATCTTCTAAAAACAAGGACTTTCTCTTAGGTAACCGTAGTATAATTATCAAAATTGGGAAACTGAACATTTATTGAATACTATTATCTAATCCACAGTACACATGGAGCTTTTGTGAACTGTCCAAAATTATCCTTTATAGATGTATTTTCCCCCAACATAGGATCCAGTCTGGCGTCACGCATTGCATTGCATTTACTTACCAAGTGTCTCCAGTCTCCTTTAATCTGGAATGGTTCTTCAGATTTTCTTTTTCTATTAATCTGAAATTTTTTAAGAGTGCAGACTAGTTATTGGATAGAATGCTCCTCAACCAAGTTGTGTCTGATGTCTCACCGTTATAATACCAGGTCACCCAGTTTGACAGCAATACCACTGAAGTGACGTTGTGTCCTCAGTCCAACATGCCAGTAGACCGTGAGGCCTGTTTGTCCCAAGACAAGTGAGGTTGGCTTAATCACTCAGTTAGTGAGGTGTTTGCCAGGTTCTTCTATGGTCAAATCATTATTTTTCCTTTTATAATTCATAAGTAATTCATGGGGAAATACTGTGAAACTATGTAAACACTCCGTTCCTCATCCAACTTCCACTTACTAGTTTACCACTTATTGATGATTTTCTAACTCTGTCATTTGTGTTTATTAGTTGATATCCTACTGTAAAGCAGTTTCCCTTCTCCCCAATTTCTTTGTTTTTCACTTATTCATTTGTAAATAGAAGACTCATGATTATTTTATTCAATCAATTTAGAATCTTTTAGCATATTTATTTAAAAATTTTTAAACACACAAAGATTTGGCCAGTGGGAGCCACTTCTAGCTGGAATCCTGTGTCCTTCTGACACATTCCCATGATTCCTTGAATACATCCTGACTTTCCAGCACAACAAAATGTTCAGGTTTATCTTGTACTTTCCCTAGCCCAGTCTGCAATAAGCCATATCCCCTGGTTAAGAATTTGTTTTTGGTGAGTTTTCATCATGATGTATAATACAGTATGGCTACTAAATACCTAATATTACGTAATACTTTGTAGAAGAAAAAATATAATTGAAAATGTTACAATTCACTGTGTTAATGCATTAAGACCATTATTCTTTATTATAAAATGAGGACTAAACTAGGCCCTCTTAAGCCTTCTAGCTCATTTGAGAACTTCTGGACAGTTGAGTGGCAGATGTTGTGCTGGGAATTGAGAGAAATAGATTACATATACTCCTGACCTTCTAGAAACCATTAGACATGCCACTGGGCATGGTGGCTCATGCTTGTAATCCCAGCACTTTGGGAGGCCAAGGCTGGCAGATCGCTTGAGGTCAGGAGTACGAGATCAGCATGGTCAAAATGGCAAAACCCTGTCTCTGCTAAAAATACAAAAATTAGCTGGGCATTGTGATGGGTATCTGTAATCCCAGCCACCTGGGAGGCTGAGGCTGGAGAATCAGTGAAACTTGGGAGGCAGAGGTTGCAGTGAGCTGAGATCATGCTACTTCACTCCAAACTGGGTGACAGAGCGATACTCCATCTCAAAAAAAAAAAGTTGACCAAGATGATTAAAAAAAAAATGATCCAAGGCTTAACTACATGTAGAAAACATGGAGAGCACAAAAGAGGGAAAGATAAATTATTCATGGGGAGGTAAGTTTGCCCACTAATGTTGAGGAAGCTTAACATGAAAAGTGAGACATGTGAAGCAAAGTGCAAGAGTGTGAAGGTAAAAGAAAAAAAGTGATGTTGTGGAAGTGCAAATAGCTCTATGCAAAAGGGCAGGAGTCTATGTCACATGTTAGGGAAGCAAAATAAGTTTAAAAATCTAAGGACAGACTGGGCACGGTGGCTCAGGCCTATAGTTCTAGCACTTGCAGAGGCCAAGGTAGGCGAATCACGTGAGGTCAGGAGATTGAGATCAGCCTGGCCAACGTGGCGAAAACCTGTCTCTACCAAAAATACAAAAATTAGCCAGGTGTGGTAGCACACACCTGTAATCCCAGCTACTTGGGAGGCTTAGGCACGAGAATCAGGAGGTTGGAAACCCAGGAGGCGGAGGTTGCAGTGAGCCCAGATCGTGCCACTGCACTCCAGCTTGGGTGACAGAGTGACGGGATTGTGGTCAGTGACTGTGGACTACAATCATGGGAAAAGCATGGATCTTTTACTTGAACTAATGGATCACCACTAAGGGATTCCATATGCGGGAAAGAAATATAAACTAATTTTTGTATCTTGAAAGAATAAATTCCACATTACAACTGTCTTTTGTATTTCAGGATAACATATTAAAAATAGAGACTTTTTTTTGAGGAACTGACCACAAGCAGGGCCATTGTACAGTTTTAAGTCCAGACTGAAAACACGTATTCTATGATCCAATATTCCTTTAATATTGAGCTATTTAAGGCATAAGAAGTGTCAAAAGGCTCCAGAGGAATATAAAAATGTAGGATAGTTTGTACCTAGATAAAACAAGGTATTTAGTGAGGTGTGCACATGAAGAACCCAATGGGCTGAGTTCTGCACCGGTCCTATGCCTTTGACTTCTTTGGAAGACAGCTCTAAATCAGTGTGTATCAGAATCACTCAGCGGGCTTGTGAGCACAGAGACTGCCGAGCCCCACACCCAAAGTTAGATATTCAGTAGGTCTGGCATAGGGTCCAAGAATTTTCATCTCTAACAATATCTCAGATGCTGTTGCTGGTGGGCCAGGGAACGCACTGGAAGAACCACTGTTCCAGGAGATGGCCATGGCGGACTCTATTGTTCATTTATCAGTAGGCTGACCATCCATCTGTCCAGTTTACATCTGCTGTTCCAGCATAATTATTAATGATGCCCTTTTCACTTTAAAATTTCTGAATTTGGATGATAGAGTATAAGGTCACCTCACCTATGATCCATAGTGAGATCAAAAAGGGGTTTGGTTACTGAGCACAGTGGCTCACACCTGTAATCCCAGCACTTTGGGAGGGGCTGAGGCCAGTGGATCACTTGAGGTCAGAAGTTCGAGACCAGCCTAGCCAATATGGTGAAATCCCGTCTCTACAAAAAAAAAAAAAAATAGTTGGGTGTGGTGGTGCATGCCTGTAATCCCAGCTATTTGGGAGGCTGAGGCTGGAGAATTGCTTGAGTCCAGGAGGCAAAGTTTGCAGTGAGCTGAAATCGCACCACTGTATTCCAGCCTGGGTGACAGAACAACACTCTGTCTCAAATAAATAAATAAACAGTACAAAAATTA
This sequence comes from Callithrix jacchus, assembly GCF_049354715.1. Lineage (NCBI taxonomy): Eukaryota > Metazoa > Chordata > Mammalia > Primates > Cebidae > Callithrix > Callithrix jacchus. Next base: position 48,686,638 of record NC_133524.1, on the reverse strand, counting down.
GCCAAACATGGTGGCGCGTGCCTGTAATCACAGCTACTCAGGAGGCTGAGGCTGGAGAATCACTTGAGCCCAGGAGGCAGCGTTTGTAGTGAGCCAAGATCGCACCACTGCACTCCAGCCTGGATGACAGAGCAGGATTCTGTCTCAAAAATAAAGGGAATGGGAGATGGTTTACATTCAATTATCAGAAAATCTTTACCCTGGGAAAATTTTTCTTTACCCTTATAGTCATTTTTCTCCTTGTGGCCAAGGTAAATCCTACAAATAACTGCGTTTTCTTTCCAGCTGTGTCTGATAGGAAGCTCAGAAGGAAACTTGCAGCTTAATTTTAGTTACTCTGCAGAACCATAGGGCCCAAAAACCTACAGCCCAAATCAATTCTGGTCCTGACTTCGTCCATTCTTTCTATATTTTCTCTGATCTAATTTTTATGGAGCTATAATTGTACATTTTACTACAGGGATTCTTAAAAGCCCACAGAAGCTGCTGAACCACAACATGTGCAACAAACAAATACATGAATTAACGATAACTCATGAGAAACGTGGTTATTTCCTGCCTTTTTGGGAAGGGACTACAGGTCTGTGAAGTCAAGGTTGTAGAGCCCAGGTTAAGCAGCCTGGAAATCTCCACACTTCAACTGGACAAGGGGCTGCACCCCACGGAGTGACAGAGAATGCCATGCCTCTGTGATCACAAGCTGCATATGTGTGACTGATATGGTCATGTGGCACTTGGAAAAAGGCAGATTTCTCATTGGGACTAAGTGTGCAATTGTCCCCTCCCAATTCATTATTTATTTATTTATTTATTTGAGACACAGTTTCGCTCTATCGCCCAGGCTGGAGTGCAGTGGCGTGGCTCACTGCAACCTCCCCCTCCCAGGTTGCAGCGATTCTTGTGCTTCAGCCTCTAGAATAGCTGGTATTACAGGTGCGTGCCACCACACCCGGCTAATTTTTGTATTTTTATTTATTGATTTTTGAGACAGAGTCTTGCTCTGTCACCCAGGCTGTAGTGTAGTGGCATGATCTCGGCTCACCGCAACCTCTGCCTCCCCAGTGCCAGTGATCCCAGTGTCAGCCTCTGAAGCAGCTGGGATTATAGGTGCACACCACCATCCCTGGGTAATTTTTGTATTGTAATTTATTTATTTTTTGAGACAAGAGTCTCACTCTGTTGCCTAGACTGGAGTGCGGTGGTGCGACCTGGGCTCATTTCAACACCCACCTCCCAGGTTCCAGAGATTCTCCAGCCTCAGCCTCCTGAGTAGTTGGGATTATAGGTGTGTGCCATCACCCCCAGCTAATTTTTGTGTTTTTAGTAGCGACGTGGTTTCACCATGTTGACCAGGCTTGTCTGAAACTCCTGACCTCAAGTGATCCACCTGCCTCCGCCTCCCAAAGTGCTGAGATTACAGGCGTGCGCCACCATGCTCAGCCCATTTATTATTAATACCTGTCCTTACACCCTGACCCCAGTACAATTTCTAAAACTATATCTGTAGAAAATAAGTATGTATGTGCACAAAGATTTAAATGTAGGAATTTGCCACAGTGACATTCATTAACAGTTAAAACCAAAATCAACTTTCATAAATATTTATTAACAGCATATTGTTTATATAAATTATGATATATTCAGAGATGCACTATTATGCAGCTGTTAAAACTGTTTAGAAAAATATATGCTGCCATGGAAAAAATATTTAAGTTAAAATACAACATACAAAGCAAAGGTAACCCAACAACATGGTTCCAGTTTTCATTTAAATTGAAAGTGCATATATGAATATACTGATCACTCGCAAACATAAGCACCAAAGCACATATCCAGAAAAAAAATATGGAAGCAAATAAATCAAATTGTTGATAGAATCTATATTTAGGAGATGGCAGAGTTAGAGGTCATTTTTACTTTCTTCTTTGTATTTATCCATAATGCATAACTTAATATTCAGAATATAATTATTTGTATAATAAACAAAACTAAAACAACAGAGTTTTGGAATATATTCAGAAATAGAATGGGCTTACTGACCGCATGACCCTGAGCCCCTGAGATGATGAACCCTTCCAGAACCGACAGCATCCACGGGCAGGTCTGAAAGGAGGGAGCTGCTGGCCAGGGCCTGGCTCGTTCATCGTGCTCCCCAGCTTACAGAACCTTAACAAGAACTCTGATCTCAATGGGAACTCTGAGGGGGAAACTTGATCTCGGCTGTGGTGTGGTGAGGGTGGAAAACACAGTCAGGAGACCTGGCTCCAGTCTAGTGCTGTCACTGCCAAGCTGAGAGGCCAACCTGAGAGTAAAATGGCTCCTGGGACCATTTTACTCATCTTTGAAGGGAGAAGGGAGAGCCAGAAGGGCATCAGAGACTGTGGTGGCCCTACTATCCTGCCAGTCTCTAAGTTCCAAAGAAACAAGGATTTTCCTGTACCTAAATAAGGGTAGAGGAGAAATTGGCACATCCCCAGAGGACTGGGGTGGGGGTGTGGGGGAGGAAGGGAGTGCTGGTGGGAATCAGCTGATGTCTGTAAAGAATCAATGCAGAGGGAAGGATCCATGCTGGGGTGAGGGATAGCATCTCCCTGGCTATGGCTGGTGGCTGCTCCCACCTGGACCTCCCCCCCAGACACCATGCAGGGAGCTGCCTCCCCCTCTCCCCTAAGCCATGGGGATGAACACTTCACATCCCTGCTCTCTTCCATCTCAATTTCACAGGAGATTCTGATGTACAGTAAAAGGTGATCACTAAATCACTGATCCTCCTCTGCAAAGCTGCTAAAAATAATTAATCACCACAGGAACCCTTACAATGACCAAATTTTGTTACAGTCTTTTTTAAATCTCTCTCTGTTTTGCAGATAAAGGTTACAGTCTTATAGTTCAAAGATGAGGAGAAATTCTTAAATCCTTCCATGCAGAAACAAGTTTCATACAAGGGAGAGGAATGAGAGCAGCAGCAGATGCATCATTGACAAAAATTGAATTCAGATGTCATTTAACATCTACAGACCATGTGTTAGTTATCTATTGCTGTATTACAATGAGGTTGACTAAGCAGGGATGGAGGAATGCAGGTGATCAGGCAGAAAAAACAGAGGCACAGAAAGAAATCCAACAGAAGGAAAGCTGGCGGTAGGGCAGGTGGGCCAGGGAGAGCTGGAGGGCTGGAAAGCAGTCCGGCAGGAGGAGGGAAGGGTTGAGGGTGGTCCGAGGAAGAGAAATAGATGAGTGGGGCTTGTTGAGGCAGATGAGAGGTGAGTGCTGAGGCAGAGAAGAGGAGGGTGGAGGGAGAGAATGGGGAGCAGTCAAACAGGTAGGAAGAAAGGATGTAGGTGACAGGCAGAAAATAGAATCAGGGGACAGTGAGGCACGGAGAATGATCAGAATGGAAGAAAGTCAGAAAGTGAGGAAGAGAAGTTGAGGGGGACACACAAGGGGGAGGGGAGAAGAGCCGGTTGGCCAGGTAGGGGGTGGGGCAGGAAGGGAGGAGCAGAATGGGAGCGGGGGTGCTTATGCAGTGAGGAGGGGCAGGACCACCAGGGAAGGTGGTCGGACAAGGAGGGCATGAATACAGACATCCAGGTAGAGAGAAAAGGAAGAATAGAGGGTGAGAGGCAGCAAGGAGCATGGACCGTGGAGTGGTTGGGAAGGGAAGAGGGGACACACAGGGGTTGCTGAGGAGATGCGAAAGGCAGCCAGGGAGGGAGGATGGGAGGAATGAAGGTTGATGAGGTAAAAAAGGGTCTCACCTTGGGGTCCTGAGAGTGCTCAGGACACAGCACCTGGAAGTGCTTACAGTACCTCTTACTCTTTGGATTGTAGGCATCACAGAAGAGCGATGTGTCCCTGGAGGGAGGTGGAAAAGTGAGGTGCTAAGAGTCTGGAGGTGGGAGGTCCCGCCCCAGAACTCTACCTGCATCTTGTCCCAGACCCTGCCCATACCATGCCTCTAACTACACCCACTTCTGCCTCTGAGCACACCCACATCCTGCCCCTGACCTTGCTTAACCTTGCTTCTGACCATGTCCACATAATTTTTCGACCCTTACTAGCCCCCACACTCACCCTTCAATGCAAGTAGGGTACAGGGACCCAGCGAACAACTGACACTCATACTGGGGAAGAAAGGTCACAAATGGGAGGAGCTGTGGACATATGCTGCCTGTCCACCAACGATAAAGCTTCAAACACCAGGTCTGTTGTCCCCTGTAGACCCTATGCTCCCATCTGCACAGCCAGTGTCCCCCTTACCACTGGTTAATGCCCTGACCTTGGGTCTCATATTGGGCATGGGGGAAGAGCACACCCAGGGGAAGCCATGGCTGTGTGTTGCATTCCTCCTATAACAAATATCCAGGAGCCAAACCTGCCCCCACCACGTGGACCCCACCCATGTGCCATCCTACCCAGCCAAAAACATTCTTGTCCCATCTGACTCCCAGCCAATGTTCCAACTTTGGCAAAGTAGTGCTCCATGTGGCACAAGGGGACAGCTTAGAGATGGGCCACCCACAGGAGACACAAAAGATCTTCAGGTCTTTGCTGCCCTTTTCACCTTTGGTGCTCTGCACAGGGCAATGGAGGGACCAGGGAAGCAGTACAGGATGGGGAGGGACAGGACAAGAGGCCAGGTATCTTTATGCTCCACCTCACCAATGCCCTCTCACTTAGTAATCCACACACACAGCCTGCTGCTTGCCACGCAGAATGATGGCCTCAAGTTCATGGAAATGGCACTCCATGTCCTTCAGGTGAGTGTAGGTGTCCTGCTGCTCATGGTGGATGCACTCCAGCATTTTCTTGCCATGCTCATTGGCAAAGCAGGGGCTCCTTTGCCACTGCTGGATGCACTGGGGCAGGATGTTATTGATGTGGCTGGAAGGAGAGAGAGAGCAAGAAATGAAGCGGTTAGATGGGGCATCAGAGGAATAAGAAAGAGATGAGCTACTGAATAGTGACTCTATAGGGTACTGAGTGGTGGATGAGTGCATGTTGGTGAATGGGTGCTTGAACAGTGGATCTGGGGGGTAGATGGATGGATGAGCAGGTTGGTGGATGTAATGTGGATGGGTGGTTCAGTGAGTGGGTGACTATGATGGTGGATGGATGGGTGTCTGGGTGGAATCACAGATGGCATAGGTCATGCCTTTGCCTCTGTCCCTTGACCTCCAGGTGCACTCACTCACCTGCCAGCTTCATGCCATAGTCATCCAGACAGTACTTGGAGCCTGGCCAGGTGGGATACACACGGCTGGGTCCTTGACATACTCCGGATGCTTCCACTTGTCTCTGTGCTCCCTTTTCAACGTCTGCTACTTCTCCTGCTTCAGGACAAGAGTGGTCAGGGCAGCCAGGCACAGTGGCTAACGCCTGTAATCCCAGCACTTTGAGAGGCCAAGATGGGTGGATCACTTGAGGTCAGGGATTCATGACCAGCCTGGTCAACATGGTGAAACCCTGTCTCTACTAAAAATACAAAAAATTAGCCAGGCATGGTGGTGGGTGCCTGTAATCCCAGGTACTTGGGAAGCTGAGGCAGGAGAATCGCTTGAACCTGGGAGGCGGAGGTTGCGGTGAGCCGAGATGGCACCACTGCACTCCAGCCCTCCAGCCTGGGCAACAAGAGCAAAATTCCATCTCAAAAAAAAAAAAAAAAGTGGTTAGGGCAGTAAGGTCTATGTCGGTGGTGTATGTCAGCCACCAACTCCTGCACCCTTCCCCCGCATTCCACCCCCAACCTCTGCCTTCATATCCCCCATTCAATTCATCATCTGCTCTACCTTCTTCTTCAAACTCTTCATGTGCTTCACATTCACTGCCTGCTTCTGCCCTGTGGGATCCATGAGTTGGAGCTTCTTAATGTCATTCACTCAGGGCTGCAGATCAGGAAATACTAATATGCTCCACAAACAGGTTTCTCAAAGTGGTCTTTGGACACCCCTGCCTTCTGTCATCTCACTACTGAACCTCCGTGCCCTCCTTGTCTCCATCCTTCCAACCCAGGGCCCTGCCACGCACTCACCAGGCTTTGATTGCCAAAAATCCCCTCTGCAAGTGTCCTGGTACAAGTTACAGTCTCAGGGCAGGTCCTCTTCAGACAACAGATGGGGTGTGGCTGTTGCCCAGGTGCCTCTTTTACTGCCAGTGGTACCACTGCCATCTAGTACTTCTGGGCTTGCCTGGACTTCTTCAGTTGAGGCAGCTGTCAAGTGGCCAGTGGCCAGTGGGACCACAGCAAGGTCTCTGGGGGTGTTTCAGGCAAGATCTGAGGGCAGACCCTTAGCATCAGCTGGGCTCCCTGTCTACCCTGTGTCCTGAACTCACCAGGGACCAGGGATTACTAGTAGGTTTCCCATGCTGGTGGGAAGAGGGCTGTTGGTCAGCCCTAAGTGGGTAGGGACAGGCTCACCCTGCCCTAACACTCCTGGCCTCACCCTGCCCTAACACTCCTGGCCTCACCCTCAGGCCAACTTAGCCTGGGGCAAGTGCACCTGCTGGACACACTAGGCCCTGCCTGTCTAGGAATGAATGGTACCACCTGGTCCTGCGTGCCAACCTTATCCAGACAAACCTGGCTGGTCCACCTGGACACATCTGCCCACACCTTGCCTACATCCATGCATAAGGCCCTGCCTATCCGCCCAGAAAAACTGGGTGCCACCCCTTCAGACTTGCTCTGCTCAGCCTGGCCCACCCCTCCCTCCAAGATACACAGGCTACCCCGCTTACCTGGGTACACGATGGACCCAGCCAACTACCTCTGCCTGCCCAAACACACTTGGCCCCGCCCCTCAGGCAAGTTCAGTCTGCCTCACTGCCTGGCCTGGTCCGCTAGTCTCCCCAGGCCCCGCCTACCCTCTCCTGCGCGCCAGGGGCAAGAGTGAATGGGTGAACGAAGGGTGGATGGATGGGCAGACGGATTAAGGGACGATCGAACGGCGGATGGATCGGCGGACGGGTTGAGGGACGCTCACTAACCTTACCCTTTGTGCCCTGTAGGCCTCACACCTGGCGTCCAGGCATACCTAGCCCCGCCCCTTGCCAGGCTCCGCCCCCTTCCCAGACTCTCGCGTCACCACAAGCCCCTCCGCATTGCGTGACAGAGAGGACGCGGCCTCACGTCACACCCGGCTGAAACATGTTGAGATGCCAAGCCCTGCCCTGCCTCCCCACCTGCACAGGCCACGTCGGACCCTGCCAACCCTGACCCACCCACCCCCCTAGCAAAATTTCTCAATCTTTATTCTGAAAAGTACTCCTACCTGTGCCCAATATCGCCACATAAAATATATAAATAGACAAATATCCTTTTGCGGCCCGAGAGATCGAGACCAACCTGATGCGACATTGCGAAACCTCATCTCTAGAAAAAAAAATTTTTAAGGCTAGGCACAGTGGCTCACGCCTGTAATCCCAGCACTTTGGGAGACCGAGGCGAGCAGATCACAAGGTCAGGAGCTCGAGACCATCCTGGCCATCGTGGTGAAACCCTGTCTCTACTAAAATACAAAAAATTAGCCAGGCGTTGTGGTGGGCGCCTTTAGTCCCAGCTACTCGGGAGGATGAGGCAGGAAAATAGCTTGAACCCCGGAGACAGAGGTTGCAGTGTGCCGAGATCATGACACTGCACTCTAGCCTGGGCGACGGAGCAAGACTCTGTCTCAAATATATATATGTATTAGCCAGGTGTGATGGCGTGCACCTGTGGTCCCAGCTACTCAGGAAGCCGAGGCAGCAGGATCACTTGCGACTGGGAAGTAGGAGGCTGCAGTGAGCCGAGATAGCGTCACTGCACTCCAGGCGAGATCGCACCACTGCACTCCAGCCTGGGCGACAAAGCAAGACTCCATTTCAAAATATATACATATATATGTACACGTTCCTGTGTGCATTATATATATGCACGCATGCAAACAAATCACTACTCTCGTCAATTAAGGGAGCAAGAACACACACAGGAAGAATAGGCATCTTGAACAAGACAGTATCAGTTGGAGAACTCATACTATCTTCAAGCACGCAATATTAATAAAAAATGACATTGGACTTAGTCTTAAAGGGATCTAAACACATTCCAATGAATAAGCACCACACAGCACACAGATAAGTTGCATTAGAAATCAATAAAAGGCTTAGCTTTGTTCATTGGAAAGGCACATCTAACTCTTGGTAAAAAGAAATTAGAAAACACTTAACTATCACAAAAACAATAATACTCAACTTGTTGTCTTGGATGGAATTTTAAACCAAGAATATGAGAAAAGAAGAAAAATGGAAATAAATTACCGATCAGAGGATCTGACTGGGAGCATTCAACTCAACTTACAGCAAGTCCCTATGGTGACTCCAAAAACCTCCATTATCAACCCCCAAATTCCCTTCGATGACCTTACATCCACCATCCAATCACAAAACTCACAATCTCTCATCAAAGTTCTTGCAAAATACCTCAGCGTTGCTAAATGCTGAACCATGGAGCCTCGTGGGAGGTGCAGCCAAAAGCTGCCAAAGAGACGCTTAAAGCTCGCTTGTACTGTCCCTTTCTAAATGTGTCCAATTCAACAGGCTTGCTCAATACCTGGACGGAGCTGCTGTACCACCCAAGTTCAAGAGCATAGTTACAGAGAAACAATACATTATATGTGCACAGTTCCCACATTTTGGGGGGGGGTTAGTTTTATTTTTTTTTTCTTTTATTTTAGGTTCGGGAGTCCATGTGCAGGTTTGTTATATGGGTAAAGTTAGAGTTGCCGGGGGTTTGGTGCACAAACAATTTCATCACCCAAGTAGTGAATATGGTATCCAACAGGGAGTTTTTCAATCCTCACCCTCTTCCCACCCTCCAGCCTCAAGTAGACCCCAATGTCTATTGTTCCCCTCTTTGTGTCCTGATGGACTGATGCATTACATTTTGTTATCATTGCAGTATCATATATAAATTGTTCCCCTTATCATTTCCAATTACGTTGAATAATTTCATATTATTACTATTTTACTATCTGTTATTACTATTTTCATCATCATTATTATTATTTGTAGAGACGGAATCTCACTCTGTCACCCAGGCTGGAGTGCAGTGGTGCGATCATAGCTCACTGCAGCCTGGAATTCCTAGGCTCAAGTGATTCTTTCACCTCAGCCTCCCAAGTAGCTGGGATTACAGGCTATCTGCTATTATTTTAATTACAAGGTAGGCAGTGAGAAATACAAACAAAAATCACATCATTTTTAAAGTCAGGAAACTAGAAAAAGATTTATAAAAAGTGCAGAAAAATGAGAACACATGGACACAGGGAAGGGAACATCACACACCAGGGCCTGTCGGTGGGTGGGGGACTAGGGGAGGGATAGCAGGGGCTGGGGGGTATTGGGGAGGTATAGCATTAGGAGAAATAGCTAATGTAGATGATGGGGTGGTGGATGCAGCAAACCACCATGGTACATGTATACCTATGTAACAAACCTGCATGTTCTGCTTATGTACCCCAGAATTTAAATTATAATAAATAAATAATAATAAATTGCAGGAAGATAGAAAGCTAAATGTAACAAGGTAGAAATAAATTCATATTTGAAATTCATCCTTTATTACATGATCAGTAATTAAAAAAAAAAAAGTTGTTAATGGAGCCGAAGCCTGACATGCTGTGAGGCCCCCCAGTCTCCCGAGGCCTCCTCCCCAAGGCATGGCTCAGGGTATCGTCTCACTATGGCAGTGACATGGCACAGCACACTTGACTCCATGTTCAGTGCCAAATTGATGATAAGACCATTCTAAAAGGGCTCCAGTCCATTTACCAGGAGAAGGGGATGGCGGAGCTGGTGGACACCTGCAGGACCACATTGCTATTTAGCAACCTACACAAACAGAAATGGCAGCTTTACCAATTTGAGAATTTACCCACATCGATTGTAGTTGCTGGACCTTCAGAGTTACTATGGTGATGTGCAAGACAAAGAAGAGATCGACAGTCTTTTGAACAAAGGAAAAGAAAGAATGAAAGAATTGAGTCAAACTATAGAAATGATCCCTGAAAGTATGAAACAGTCACTAGAGTGAATCGGCAACCAACAGAATGGGAAAAAATTTTTGCAGTCTACCCATCTGACAAAGGGCTGACACCCAGAATTTACAAAGAACTCAAACAGATTTACAGGAAAAAAACAAACAAGCCCATTCAAAAGTGGGCAAAGGATATGAACAGACACTTTACGAAAGAAGACATATATGAGGCCAACAATCATATGAAAAAATGCTCATCATCACTGGTCATTAGAGAGATGCAAATCAAAACCACATTGAGATACCATCTCATGCCAATTAGAATGGCGAACATTAAAAAATCTGGAGACAACAGATGCTGGAGAGGATGTGGAGAAAAAGGAACACTTTTACACTGTTGGTGGGAGTGTAAATTAGTTCAACCACTGTGGAAGTCAGTGTGGCGATTCCTCAAGGCCTTAGACACAGAAATTCCATTGGACCCAGCAATCCCATTACTGGGTATATATCCAAAAGGCTATAAGTCGTTCTACTATAAGGACACATGTACACGAATGTTCATTGCAGCACTGTTTACAATAGCAAAGACTTGGAATCAACACAAATGCCCATTGATGATAGACTGGATTGGAAGAATGTGGCACATATACACCATGGAATATTATGCAGCAATCAGAAATGATGAGTTTGTGTCATTTGTAGGGACATGGATGAATCTGGAGAACATCATCCTCAGCAAACTGACACAAGAACAGAAAACGAAACACCGCATATTCTTACTTATAGGTGGGTGATGAAAAATGAGAACACATGGACACAGGGAGGGGAGTACTAAACACTGGGGTCTATTGGGGGGAAATGGGGAGGGCCAGTGGGAGGGGGAGGTGGGGAGGGATAGCCTGGGGAGAAATGCCAAATGTGGGTGAAGGGGAGAAAGGAAGCAAAACACACTGCCATGTGTGTACCTATGCAACTGTCTTGCATGTTCTGCACATGTACCCCCAAACCTAAAATGCAATAAAAAATTAAAAAAAAATAAATTAAAAAAAAAAAGAATTGAGTCAAGACAACACTGGACAGATGAAGTGATTACCACCTATATAGTTCCAGGAGGTGTCATCGACAGATATTGGCCCACCGCAGATGGGCACCTCGTTCCATATGACATAGATGAAGTGGTGTATGATGAATCACCTTATCAGAACACTAAAATTCTACATTTGAAGCAATTTGGAAATATCCTTAGTGGGAATGTTAATTTGGCAAAGAGTGATTTGGCGTATACCTGGACCATCACGGGCAGTGGCAAAGATTACATCGACAAAGATGTAGTCATTCTGAGAGGCAGAGATGGGGGCATATTGTGTGAAATAGTCAAACTAAAATCAAAGATGGTCACTATGATAGAGATTGACGAAATGGTGATTGATGGATGTAAGAAATATATGCGGAAAACTTGTGGTGATGTCTTAGACAATCTTAAAGGAGACTGCTATATGAGGTTCAGTACTGTATTCCTGTACTGAAGAGGTATGCCAAAGAAGGGAGAGAATTTGATTATGTGATTAATCATTTGACAGCTCTTCCGATCTCCATGTCTCCAGAAGACTCCACATGGGAGTTTCTCAGACTGATTCGTGACCTCTCAATGGAAGTATTGAAACAGGAAGGGAAATATTTTACACAAGGGGAACTCTGTCAATCTGACGGAAGCCCTGTCTCTCTATGAAGGACAGCTAGGGTGCCTGTACTGTCCTCTGGAATTCTCAAAGGAGATGCGCTGTGTCTCTGCATACTTGGAATTGTGGGTATTTTACACCGTTTGGAAGAAAGCTAAGCCTTGAAGATGAATATCCTCTAATCACGTGTGCTGCAAATGGCCTTCCTGACCTCCATATGCTGTACATGGCATCAAAATGAGTCAGGCAATTGATTGTGACTTCCTTAAAGTTTTCTTTTTTAAATGATTATTTTTAATTTTTTAAAAATGGAAAATGTATATTTTGATGAGTTTAGGGTATTACGTTTTTGAAAGTCAGTTGAAGGATGGTTAGACAGTACAGCTGAGACTGCTAAATGCACTAACCCTGGAATGTGATTTGTGTTCCTTTTGATTTCTCTGTGGACTTTTTTTGCTTGGGTCTTGGTACACCTTCAATTTGGATGTTTGAAGGAATGAATGTCGTTGTTTTGTTTTGGAGGGAAGTTCTTGATGATGTTTCCTTCCCCCAAAATTGAATTAGATATTAAAATTTGGTGCTTATTATCAGGATAAATAGCTAATGCATGTGGGACTTAATACCTAGGTGATGGGTTGATAGGTGCAGCAAACCTCCATGGCACATGTTTACCTATGTAACAAACCTGCACATCCTGGAACTTAAGATAAAATAAAAAATCTAAAATACATTTTTAAAAATAAATAATAAGCGCCTGGCATGGTGGCTCACCCCTGTAATCCCAGCACTTTGGGAGGACAAGGCGGGTGGATCACCTGAGGTCAGGAGTTTGAGACCAGCCTGGCCAACATGGTCAAACCCCATCTCTACTAAAAATACACACACACACAAAAAATTAGCTGGGCGTGGTGGCAGGCACCTGAAATCCCAGCTACTAGGGGTGCGAGGCTAAGGCAGGAGAATCGCTCGAACCCAGGAGGTGGAGGTTGCAGATCACGCCGTTGCACTCCAACCTGGGTGACAGAGGGAGACTCCATCTCAAAAAAATAAAAATAAATAATAAATAAATAAAATCAGGTACTTAGAGAAAATATGAATAGCAATTGCTTTAGTTCAAATTACAAAAGAGACCAAAAAAATTGTTAATGGAGTAAATGCTCCAGTTAATGGTTGCCATTTTGTATGAAAATTAACAAATCCAGTCATTTACTGTTCATGCCAAACCTAGCAAATCATAGGAATACAGAACATTTTGAAATAAAGCGATGAAAGAAAATTTGCCAGACCCATGCTAATCAAAATAAAGCAAGGTCAGTGATATCACGATCAAACCGAAAAGTCGAAAACAAAAAGTATTCATTGGAATTGAGAGGGCCCTTCCATAATGATACAATTCACAATGAATATAAAAATTCTAATTTTATATTCACTTAAGGAAAATGGTGCAAAATAAATACAAAGAAAATATGTTAGAACAAATGGTAAAATAGAAAAAAAAAAGATTATCACTGCGGAAGATTATAACCATACTGCTCTGCTAATTCCCACTGACCCTTCAAGCCTCTGCCTTGGCATCTCTGCCTGGGAAGCTCTCTTTGCTTCTTTTCCATGTGGGTGTCCGGCCTCTCTTCTGAATGAACTTATGGACATAATTATAATATAGCAAGGGCTGTTCGTTTTATTTTAATCTTGAAATTAAGAAGAAAATGTAGGTGTTGCCTGAACCTCTCACAACTGTTTTCTGTCTGTCTTCCCCACTAGAAATGAAGGCCGGGATGATGTCAGTCTTCATCACTGCTAGATACCTAGTGCCCAGTTTATTGCCTGGCACATGGGAGGTGTCCAGTAGCAATGTATCAGGAACCCTGATCCTCTGGTGTTTTTGCAAAATGGCAAATTACTGTAATCTATATGGCTCCATATTATTTCTTACGGATAAAAGCAAATAAATGCTATAATTTATGCTAAAGTTACATTTAACTAACCATTGACAAAGTCAACATTTTAAAAATGTTAAGATCTTTGTTAAGAAGCTATTTTCCCTCATTCGAGCCTGGTGTCTCATGAGAGTGTCCCCAGCTAGACCTAAATCTTTACAGCTTATGTCAAACTCAGTTTAGGGATTGGAACGTGAAGTGAAAAATCCAAGCTGAACTCAGAATTACACTGTGAGCTCGCGCTATGTAAGAATTAAAGAAAGAGGAAAGAAACAGCAAAAGCGGTTCAGCAATTAATGAGAGGTTTATTTTGGAAAATAAACCTGAGAGGGACTTCCAGCCAAGTTAGGACAGAGGCACTCTCTTTTACAGACTAAGAGGTTTTTTTTAAAATTTTTTATTTTTTCATTTTGTTTTATTTTTGTTCAGGAACTAAGACTATAAGGCCATACATAGGATAATTTTCTTTCAGTGCTTATGGTAAAAGTCTACATGGTTACAAAGAAAGGTTCATCAGGACCTTTAGAAAAAAAATAGCGAAGGATTGTTTTTTAAAAATTTTTTTACTTTAAGTTCTGGGGTGCATGTGCAGAACGTGCAGCTTTGTTACACAGGTAAACATGTGCCATGGTAGTTTGCTGCACCTGTCAACTCATCATCTCAATTTTAAGCATTAGGTATTTGTCCTAATGTTCTCCCTCCCCTTGCCCTTCACCCTCTGTTAGGCCCCAGTGTGTCATGTTCCCCTCCCTGTATCTATATGTTCTCATTGTTCAACTCCTACTTATGGATGAGAACATGTGTGTTTGGTTTTCTGTTCTGGTGTTAGCCTGCTGAGAATGATGGTTTCCAGCTTCATCCATGCCCCTGAAAATGACACGAACTCATCCTTTTTTATGGCTGCATAGTATTCCATGGTGTATATGTGCCACATTTTCTTTATCCAGTCTATCATAGATGGGTATTTGGGTTGGTTCCAAGTCTTTGCTATTGTAAATAGTGCCGCAATAAACATATATGTGCATGTGTCTTTATAGTAGAATGATTTATAATCCTTTGGGTATATATCCAGTAATAGGATTGCTGGGTCAAATGTTATTTCTGGTTCTAGATCTTTGAGGAATCACCACACTGTCTTCCACAACGGTTGAACTAATTTACACTCCCACCAACAGTGTAAGAGCATTCCTATTTCTCCACATCCTCTCCAGCATCTGTTGTCTCCTGACTTTTTGATGATTGCTATTCTAACTGGTGTGAGATGGTATCTCATTGTGGTTTTGATTTGCATTTCTCTAATGACCAGTGATTATGAGCACTTTTTCATATGTTTGTTGGCCACATAAATGTCTTCTTTTGAGAAGTGTCTGTTCATATGCTTCACCCAGTTTTTGATCGAGTTGTTTGTTTTTTCTTGTAAATTTGTTTAAGTTCATTGTAGATTCTAGATTAGACCTTTGTCAGATGGGTAGATTGCAAAAAATTTCTCCCATTCTGTAGGTTGCCTGTTCACTCTGATGATAGTTTCTTTTGCTGGGCAGAAGCTCTTTAGTTTAATTAGATCCCATTTGTCAATTTTGGCTTTTGTTGCAATTGCTTTTGGTGTTTTAGTCATGAAGTCTTTGCCCATGCCTATGTCCTGAATGGTATTGCCTAGGTTTTCTTCTAGGGTTTTATGATTTTAGGTTTTTACATTTAAGTCTTTAATCAATCTTGAGTTAATTTTTGTAAAAGGTGTAAGGAAGGGGTCCAGTTTCAGTTTTCTGTGTATGGCTAGTCAGTTTTCCCAGAGCCATTTATTAAATGGGGAATCCTTTCCCCATGGCTTGTTTTTGTCAGGTTTGTCAAAGATCAGATGGTTGCAGATGTGTGGTGTTATTTTCTGAGGCCTCTGTTTTGTTCCATTGGTCTATATATCTGTTTTATTACCAGTATCATGCTGTTTTGGTTACTGTAGCCTTGTAGTATAGTTTGAAGTCAGGTAGCATGATGCCTCCAGCTTAGTTCTTTATGCTTAGGATTGTCTTGGCTGTACAGGCTCTTTTTTGGTTCCATATGAAATTTAAGGTAGTTTTTTCTAGTTCTGTGAAGAAAGTCAATGGTAGTTTGATGGGAATAGCATTGAATCTATAAATTACTTTGAGTAGTGTGGCCATTTTCATGATGTTAATTCTTCCTATCCAGGAGCATGGAATATTTTTCCATTTGTTTGTGTCCTCAGTTATTCCCTTGAGCAGTGGCTTGTAGTTTTCCTTGAAGAGGTCCTTCACGTCCCTTGTAAGTTGTATTCCTATGTATTTTATTCACTTTGTAGCAATTGTGAATGGGAGTTGACTCATGGTTTGGCTCTGTGCTTGTCTATTGTTGGTGTGTATAGGAATGTTTGTGATTTTTGCACATTGATTTTTTTATCCTGAGACTTTGCCAAAGTTGCTTATCAGCTTAAGGGGTTTTGGGGCTGAGCTGATGGAGTTTTCTAAATATACAATCATGTCATCTGCAAACAGAGACAATTTGACTTCCTCTTGTCCTATTTGAATACCCGTTATTTCTTTCTCTTGCCTTATTGCCCTGGCCAGAACTTCCAATATTATGTTTAATAGGAGCGGTAAGAGAGGGCATCCTTGTCTTGTACCAGTTTTCAAAGGGAATACTTCCAGATTTTGCTCATTCAGTACGATATTGGCTATGAGTTTGTCATAAATAGCTCTTATTATTTTGAGATATGTTCCATCAATACCTAGTTTATTGAGAGTGTTTGGCATGAAGGGGTGTTGAATTTTATAAAAGGCATTTTCTGCATCTATTGAGATAATCATGTGGTTTTTGTCATTGGTTCAGTTTATGTGATGAATTACATTTATTGATTTGCTTATGTTGAGCCAGCCTTGCATCCCAGGGACGAAGCCGACTTGATTGTGATGGATAAGGTTTTTGATGTTCTGCTGGATTCGGTTTGCCAGTATTTTATAGAGGATTTTCGCACTGCTGTTCATCAGGGATAGTGGCCTGAAATTTTCTTTTTTTGTTGTCAGACTAAGAGTTTTTAAAGATTCAGGGCGAGAGAGCTTATCAGAGGCTTGGATTGCTTCTGTGTCTCTTTGTTATGCTTATCTGGGAGGGAGAGCTGTGTGTATGTTCACATGCATCTTCTTGCAGCTTCAGGCATACCCCTGAGTCTGCTTTTAGCTTCCTTATCTTAGTGCACCTGAAGGGAAAGGAATGTGTTTATTAAGGCCCACTGTTTTACTGGGGCCCATTTTATGAGGGTGAAGCTTGGCAGTTACCCAGGAGACTTCCCTGGCTCCTCCCTCTGTGCCCAAGCTCTCTTATCTGTATTTTACTCTCTGCTCTTTCTGGCTGCTTATTGTTAGAAGAGAAATGATTTTCTTGAAATGCATGAAGCTGGAAAGGGAGCTGGAACTTAAAGTGGCAGTGTTTGTCCAAGATGACAGTGCTCCTGCTCTGTCACTCTAAACAAAGTGTTACTTGTCTGTGGCTGTGAAAGTTGATAAATAGTACTTGCATTATCCAAGCTAAGGTGTTTTTTAGCTTTCCTTTGAGTTATTTTCCTTTGAATTGTTCCAATATTAGGGATCTGTACCCCTATCACTGATCACTGTTTCTGATCATGAAATTGCAGAAAATGAAGCAGCAGCCATTGCTGTGGCCCTCGCAGAAGCATCATCAACAGCTTTTTGATCCTCCTCACTTCTGACTTCAAACCTACTTCTCTAGTGTCTCCTGTCTCTTTACTGCTGTTTTTCTTTCATTCCTAATTCCATAGCCCTAGTTCAGGTTTCTCATATTTTACATCATAATAAACTCCTGTCTCTGAGATGTGGATGGCTAATCCAGTTTGCCTCCAAGGTCATCTTCCCAATGGGCTACCGATTAAGAAATATATCACCATCAGCCAGGCACAGTGGCTCACACCTGTAATCCTAGCACTTTGGGAGGCTGAGATGGGTGGATCGTATGAGCCCAGGGGATCGAGACCAGCCTGGGCAACATAGTGAGTCCCTGTCTCTACAAAAAATGCAAAATATTAGTGGGCATGGTGGCATGCATTTGTGGTCCCAGCTATTCAGGAGGCTGAGGCGGGAGAATGGCTTGAGTCTGAGAGATTGAGGCTGCAGTGATCTGTGATCATGCTAATGCACTCCAGCCTGGGCAACAGAGCAACACACTGTCGAAAGAAAGAAAGAAAGAAAGAAAAAAAAATCATGATCCTCCTTAGGAATCTTTCCTGGATCTCCAGGATGTTCAAGATCAGGGCTCCACTCTATAGCGTGCCTTTCCAAGTTCTCTATGACAGGGTCCCACTTGCCTGTACAAAACAAGTCCTGTTCTCAGGCTCTCTAAACGTTGAACAATCAGGGAGTAATTGCTCTCTTGTTGATTCAGCATTGGCCTCCAAGTTCAGGGTCTTTACGGAGGCTTGCCTGTCTTTCTTTTTGGCTAATTCCTGCTCACCCCATGAGACTAAACTTTGGTGTCACCATCTGGAAAACTATCTACTTCCTTTCCAACTGGATGACCTGCCCCTCTTCTGAATGCACTTGTGAGCATAATTGTAAGAAGAGTGATAGGTATTCCTTTTATTTTCTTGGAATTATAAAGGATGGGGAGTGTCGTCTGAACCTCTCCCATCTGTTTGTGTTTGTCTATTTTTGCCTATCAACATTCAGCTTATCTTTCAAGACTCACCTCAGATGCCTGCCCCACTGGGAAGCCTTTTTCAGACCCCTTGCTCCTCCTTCCTCAATTTTCCCACAGCGTTTCTGTCATTCTGCTCAGTGTTTTGTGTACTTTACAGGTTTCTCTCCTCCCAGCATAGTGCTCCTGCAACAGTTGCTGGTGATTACTGACTTATAGCTTTCATCTATTCTGACTGCCCAGATACACTAGATGTTAAGTGTTTTGTTGGCAGACTGGCACATCCTTAGAGGCAAATACTAGATTGGCCATCCAGATTGGATGGAACAAGAACATGAACCATCCCAGGAACAGATGCTCTGAATTTAACCTTTTTCTGCAGACTGTTTCTGTACTTGTAATTGATTTTTATAATGTCCAATGTATCAGTATTTTCTGTTATAATCATGCCTTGGGTATCACATCTAAAACTCTTTGCCTAACCTAAGGTTACAAATATTTCCTCCTATGTTTTCTTCTAGAAGTTTTATAATTTTATATTTTATCAATAGGTCTATGATCTGTTTGAATTGATTTTCATGTAAAGTGCTAGGTTAAGTTGAAGTTTGTCTTGTTTTTGTTTTTGTTTTTTTGAGACGGAGTTTCGCTCTTGTTACCCAGGCTGGAGTGTAATGGCGCGATCTCGGCTCACCGCAACCTCCGCCTCCTGGGTTCAGGCAATTCTCCTGCCTCAGCCTCCTGAGTAGCTGGGATTACAGGCACGCGCCACCGTGCCCAGCTAATTTTTTTATATTTTTAGTAGAGATGGGGTTTCACCATGTTGACCAGGATGGTCTCAATCTCTTGACCTCGTGATCCACCGGCCTCGGCCTCCCAAAGTGCTGGGATTACATGCTTGAGCCACCGCGCCCGGCCGGTTTTGTTTTTGTATATGGATATTCCATTGTTCAGGCATCATTTATTTTTACCTTATTTTGTTTTAAGTTCGGGGATACATGTGCAGGATGTGCAGGTTTGTTACATAGGTAAACGTGTGCCATGGTGGTTTGCTGCACCTATCAACCATCATCTGTGTATTAAGCCCTGCATGCATTAGCTATTTTTCTTGATGCTCTCCCTGTCCCCGCCCCCTCCATCACAGGCCCCAGTGTGTGTTTTTCCCCTCCCTGTGTCCATGTGTTCTCATTGTTCAGTTTCCACTAATAAGTGTGAACATCCAGCATCATTTATTAAAAAGACAATAGTTTCTCCATTGAAATGGTTTTGTACTTCATTAAAAAATTAGGTGACTAAGGCCAGGCATGGTGGCTCCCATTTGTATCTCAGTGCTTTGAGAGGCCAAGGCAGGAGGATCCCTTGAGACCAGCCTGGGCAGCATAGTGAGACCCCGTCTCTACAAAAAATAAAAAATTAGCCAGATGTGGTGGCATTTGCCTGTAGTCCCAGCTACTCAGGAAGCTGAGGTGGAGGATCACTTGAGCCCAGGAGTTGCAGGCTGCAGTAAGCTATAATTGAACCACTGCACTCCATCTTGGGTGACAGAGTGAAACTCTGTGAAAAACAAAAATGTTGTCTAGAGGAGGATTCTGGAAAGATGGTGGAGTAGGAAGCACCAGGAATCCATCTCCCCATAGAAATAACAGTTACACTGACATAATCTGTGTGACATAACTATTTTGGAACTCTGGAGTCTGTCGAAGGCTTGCAAGTTCCAGGGGAAGCCTAAATGGTGAGTTGCAGTTAATTTCAGTCAATTTAAGCTCTTAGCACAGTAGCAGCTCCCCACCCCTGACTTTTTATCCCCATGGCAGACAGCTGTGCCCATGTTCCTGGAGCAGCTTGCACACAACTTGCAGGAGTGGGATAGGCCGAAAGAACTCTGTCTTCCAATATTGGGAATCTGTGCTTGGATCACTAATCACTGATCACAGAGTTGCAGAAAATGAATTCACAGCCACTGTTGCTACACCTCCCACTACTGTTGAAAGCCTCACCTCCTGGAGGTTGCAGTGAGCCAAGATCATGCCATTGCACTCCAGCCTGGGCAACAGAGCAAGACTTTGTCAAAAAAAACCCACAAAAAACAAAAAACAAAACAAAAACCTCACCTCCCATCCACCCACCCCCACTGATGTGATTTCCAGGAGATTTAAAGGGTCAGTGCCTTTCTCTCCCGTTTTTCTCTTATTCCCCTTTTTGGGAGCCAGGTATAATACAGTCAATAGCAACCACACATATGGGGGAAATTAGAGAGTCACCACACATGCCCAGAGGAAGGGACTCAGGCTTAGTAAACACCTGAGAAGACTGAGTTTACACCTCAGACTAATCCTCAGCACAGAGACAGCCTGCAACAATTAAATAAATAAACAAGTAAATAAATAACAGAAAATCTTGGGGAAAGGGGAGAATCTGATATACAGAGTTATCACATTAATACATTTGAATGTCCAGTTTTCAATCAGAAATCAGAAGGCATACAAAGAAACAGGAAAAATATGGCCCATTCAAGGGAAAAAGATAAACCAACAGAAACTGTCCCTGAAAAAGGCCTGTCAGCCATGGTCTGGGAGCAGTTATGCCCACACAGGAACCCAGCATGAGGCACACCTATCTACCCAGAACCAGCTCGGGAGACCCCCACCCAGGTGGGCTGAATGTATTGAGAGGCAGATACCCAGATAGCACAACAGAGTGAATCTATCCTGGGGACCAACAGCCTGAGAGCCTGCGGGGCTGACAGCTCTCCAGACTGAAGGCCCTGAACAGACTTTCGTCCAAGCATTTATTTGCTCTTTGACAGGTGATTCTTATTAATACACAGATGTTCTACATATACACATAATCAGGAATATACCAGGTAGGCAACTGTTACCCGCCTACCACTGACTACAAACTAAAAGTATCTTCCACAAGAGAACCATGGGGGCAGGGTAAACTTAATGTTTCTCAATAGCTATCCATATTTCCAGAGGCAGACCTGCAGATATCAGTCCCAGCTGTGACCCTGAAGCAGCCCTGTGACTTGGTTCTAGCCTCTCTCAGCCACAGTCTGGAGCCAATCCTGCCTGTCCAGTGACCTACACAGTAACCCAGCAGGAGGCCATCCAGGAAACTGGTGGGAGTCACATGCATCCGCACACCTGGTAACAAGGCTGCTGTCTGTGTACCCAACTGCACACCTCGAAGTGGATCCTTGTCTCAACACCAGTCCCACTGACCAAGGTCCTGGAATCAATCCTATTGGCTCAGGCACCATGCAGGATCCACACCCGCCTAGGACTCTCATACTAGACCCACCAACTGCAGACCCCACTGCATACCCAGCAAATAACCATGTGACCCAGCTAAATCCCTTCTTGACTGTGATCTCAGGAGCAATCCCATCACCCCAGAGACCCTTAACCCACTATAGCCACAAAATTCTTTGTTTCCTTTATATTTTTTAAAACTTATTAAAAATTCATTTATTTTGTAATCAGTTTCCTCCTTTGAGACAGGGTCTCACTCTGTAGTCCAGGCTGGAGAGCAGTGGCACGATCACAGGTCACTCCGGCCTCAACTTCCCAGGCTCAAGTGATCCTCCACCTCAGCCTCTTAAGTAGCTGAGACTACAAGCATGCCACCACAGCCAGCTAATTTTAAAATTTTTATAGAGATGGGGGTCTCATTATGTTGCCCAGGCTCGTCTCAAACTCATGGGCTCAAGCAATTCTATGACCTCAGTGTCCCAAAATGCCGGGATTACAGGCATGAGCCACCACACCAGCCAAGGTCTTTGCTTTCTTAATCTATCTCTGAGAATGAATTTTTGAATCATGGGGGCTGCATCTTCTGCACTCACTCCAGGAACACCCCTTGCATCCCTGGTAAAGATTTATTCTAAGCCTGGAAAGTTACCTCATGGTCTTTCCATTAAAGGCTTATTGGATTAAGTTGCTATTGGAATCTATACTCCAATGAAGATCCTAATTGTCAATGACCAGAAGACGGATCCTTTAAATTAGAAAGACAAATTTTATTTGAAATTTATTTGAACACAATTTTAGAGAACTCTTATTCTAAACTATTGGCTTATTGAATTTATGGGAAGATCAGACAGAACAAAAAACTCAGAAAAGTATTATGACTAGCCCTAAAAATTCCCTTAATAAAATTAAAGAACAAAAGCAGACCTAGAACAAAAGTTGAAATCCACTCCCACTATAAATCCCCCTTCTCCACTCACACCCCACTTTGTCCCCAACTCTGTGTTCCTGACCCACCAGAGGATCTATTCACTCTCTGGGCCCCTGATTTGAACCCCACTCCTAAAAATCCAGCCCTATCTCCTCAGCCTCTCCCTCCTCCTCTATCTCCTCAACAAAATTCCCCCACTCCTCTAACCCCCGGAAAAACTTCTTAGACAACCAGCTGCCTTCTTTATCTCTCTTTCCCTGGATGATTTACAAAAACCGTCCTGATCTTAAAAGCCCTAATTAGGCCTGGTCTTAAAACCTGAAGCTTCGAGGTCATTTATGTAAGAACTGGCTGGCAAGAAATAAATCTGGCACAGGCTCCAAGGACATTTAACAAGGCTTGTTTTGCTGTGCCTTGAAACCTCTCCTATTTCCCAGGGCTTTGTAATCAGACTCCATTAAATCCAGACCTCCCTATGCAATGCCCTCTGAAAACATATCCTGGACTCCCTTCTCAAAGAATTCGTGTATCCTGGACAGCAACAGATATTTTAAATTACAAAGCTATTTTGTCCCCACTTTCAGAAGGACCTACCAAGTTCAGAGAATTGTTGGAGAGATCAGTGGCCATCTGTAACCCCACACATAGAGACCTTGACTGGCTGCTAAGGGGCGTATTTTCCTCTCATGATCAAACTGCAGTTATTAGACAGGCCAGACGGCCTCCTGGGGAAAACTTCCCTCCACAGAGGCAACAGATGGCCGGAACCCCTCCCTGACCCTCCTGCAAATGAGGAGATCACCCAGCTAGATATTCAGGGTCTGTAAGGGACAATATTAGAGGCTCTCCCTCCCAAGGCAAATTTTTCTAATGTTGAATTATGTATTCAGAATGAGGGATTTGTCGAGAGACATATACAAGGTTTTCAAAGGCGTACAGTATTAGATCCTGAAGCTCCAGGGCATAGAAATCTTCTCATTTCTGCCCTGGTTAGAAATCTTCCTGACATAAAGAGGCAATTCCAAAATAGTACAGTTGTTGGGCTGGTCAGTCTCTAAGCATTATAATAGAAGCAGCCACTCAATTATTTGAAAATAGTTTGCAAGAAAATAAGGGGAAAAAAAGTAAAATCAACAGTCATCTTACAGCTTGAATTGTTATAGAAACAAAGGCAAAGCTGTAAGGATGACTCAAAGTCCTTTCATATCTTTAGTCAGCCATAAGATTTTTCTAGTTTGCCTTCTGAAATTTGCAGATATTGCAAAAATCAATTTTTGCAATCTACCCATCTGACAAAGGACTTATATCCAAAATCTACAAAGAACTAAAACAGATTTGCAAGAAAAAACCAAACAAGCCCATTCAAAAATGGGCAAAGGATATGAACAGACACTTTACAAAAGAAGACATACATGAGGCCAACACACATATGAAAAAATGCTCGTCATCCCTGGTCATTAGAGAAATGCAAATCAAAACTACATTGAGGTACCATCTCATGCCAGTTAGAATGGCGATCATTAAAAAATCTGGAGACAACAGATGCTGGAGAGGATATGGAGAAATAGGAACACTTTTACACTGTTGCTGGGAGTGTAAATTAGTTCAACCATTGTGGAAGACAGTGTGGCAATTCCTCAAGGACCTAGAAATAGAAATTCCATTTGACCCAGAGACCCCATTACTGGGTATATATCCAAAGGATTATAAATCGTTCTACTATAAGGACACATGCACACGAATGTTCATTGCAGCACTGTTTACAATAGCAAAGACCTGGAACCAACCCAAATGCCCATCGGTGATAGACTGGACAGGGAAAATGTGGCACATATACACCATGGAATACTATGCAGCCATAAAAAATGAAGAGTTTGTGTCCTTTGTAGGGGCATGGATAAAGGTGGAAACCATCATTCTCAGCAAACTGACACAAGAACAGAAAATCAAATACTGCATATTCTCACTCATAGGCAGGTGTTGAACAATGAGAACACACGGACACAGGGAGGGGAGCATCACACACTCAGGTATGTTGGGGAGGACTAGGGGAAGGACAGTGGGGGATGGGGAGTTGGGGAGGGATAACATGGGGAGAAATACCATATATAGGTGATGGGGATGGAAGCAGCAAACCACATTGCCATATGTGTACCTATGCAACAATCCTGCATGTTCTTTACATGTATATCCCAGAACCTAAAATACAATAAAATATATATATAATAAAAATAAATAAATAAATAGCTCTTATGTGATACAAAAATAAATTGTATTCATTAACTGAATTCAATATTTTCCTCCAAAAAAAAAAAAAAAAAGCAGAGGCATTGGAAAAACCACTGTCCTGTACTTAAAAAAAAAAAAGAAGACACTCTCCCTAGAACCTAACACCCTTAGAAGGCTCATTATTCCCCTCCTTTGGTACAATACCCCATTAATTGATGGGGTCAGCTAATTCTCTGTTGCACCCCAAAGCCCACCATTAAAGTAGAGGATTAAGAACTGGATTTAACTGACACCGATACAGACTTCCTCTACTCTTCACTCAGAATAATTATCTCTACTTGTTACCTCTGCCTCTGGTCAAGCTATTGGAGTCTCTGGGCACCATATTTCATTGCCCAGATCTCAGGACACCCCAACATCCTTTGCCCTCTTAACACCAGCCGTGCCTTTCTAGTTTCTGACTCCTCACTTGGCAAACCTTTTAGGTAAGGATTTGTTATGTAGGTTTAATGCTGCCATACAGTGTAATAAGGAAGGCATTTTTATGTGTCTGCCTTCACACCAATCTTCAAACTTTCTATTAACTTTAGTATTAAAGTTAATACACTCTCTCATGGAAACCCGCCTTGATTTAAATTCCTCTAAAGAGCATGCAATCTTAAAAGATGTTCCAGCTCATCTCTGGGCTTCATGTGCAAATGAGATTGGACCACTACTGAGTACAGAACAGGTACACATTGCATGGAAAAGGAACAATCGTCTCCCATCAATAGTACCCCCTCTCACAAGATGCAGAGAGAGAAATTGAACCTCTCATAGACTCCCTTTTGCAGCAAGGTGTACTTATTTTCACCACTTCACCCTGTAACACCCCAATCTTACCAGTAAAGAAAGAAGGAAAATTTGCTTCTGATGGAAATCAAATCTATTTGTACAAGATTTGTAAGTTGTACAAGATTTGTAATTTCCTGCCAACCTGTCATCCCCATTGTAGCTACTATCCCTCTCTCAATTCCTGGTGATGTAGTTGGCCTCTACTCAGCTTTCTTTTCCTTTCTGTTGCATCCTGACTCAGTTTCTCTTTGCATTTACATTTAGAGGGAGGCAATTAACATGGACTCTCATGCTTCAGGGATATTGTGAGTCCCTGTCCAAATTCTCTCTAATCCTCAAAGCCTACTTGGATTCTGTAGCCTTCACCCAAGGCTCCATTCTTGTGCTATATATTGATGACCTTGACCTTTTGCTTTGTAACCACACTAAATAGGATACGCTTAAAGACTCTCTCACTAGCCTAAAAGGCACTAGCTGACCGACACCATAAAGCCTCTATCTCTAAACTTCAATTCGTGCAAACAACTGTTACTTAAGACATGAAATACCTCAAGGCACTCAGAAGCTCACCCAAAAATGCCTTGAGTCAGTTTTGTCCATTCCTCTCCCTAAAATGAAAAAGCAGCTGTGTAAATTTCTAGGGGCAGCTGGCTATTGACCACCATGGAGTCCTAATTTTGTGGCTATTTCCAACCCACTATATGCCCTCCTTCCAGATACCACTCCAGAGGCCATTCTCTGGCCTTCAGAGGCATTAACGTCTTCTTTTTCTTTTTCTTTTTCTTTTTTTTTTTTTTGAGACAAAGTCTCACTCTGTTGCCCAGGCTGGAGTGCAGTGGCACAATCTTGGCTCACTGCAACCTCCACCTCCCAGATTCAAGCTGTTTTCCTGCCTCAGCCTCCCTAGAAGCTGAGACTACAAGTGTGTGCCGCCACACCCAGCTAAATTTTGTATTTTTAATGGAGAAGGGTTTTCACCATGTGTTGGCCAGGATGGTCTCGATCTTTTGACCTCATAATCCACCCACCTCAGCCTACCAAAGTGCTGGGATTACAGGCGTGAGCCACTGTGCCCGGCTGCATTAACTTCTTTTGAAGCCTCAAAATTAGCATTGTTATACCCCCTGCTCTTGGCTTATCTCTGTTGTCATGAAAATAGTGGGGTCGCTACAGATATTCTAGGGCAACCCTTTGCCTCTCAGATACCAACCTGTAGCATATTTCTCATGCCAATGGAATCCCGTGGCAGCAGGCACACCCCCATGCCTGCATGCAGTAGCAGCAGCTGCCGCCGTAATTACCAAAGTCAGCACCCTTAGGTTAGGTTCCTCCACCCACCTCGATGTTTCCCATGGTACGTCCTCTCTCTTACAAGTTCTTAAGATGCAGCACCTCTCTACGTATGGACAGACCACCTAGGAGCAAGCCCTGTTTACCAATCCCTCCATTATCTTACACCTTTGTGACACTAAGTCCTGCTACACTCCTACCCCTCCCCGATGATGAAGATCTGCATTCCATTCCACTTGGTTGCCTAGCAGCCATAGAAATGGTTTCAAGCCATGAGAGGATCTCTCAGACACTCCGTTAGACAACCTAGCCGTGCTGCTACTTTGTAATGCCTCTTGCAAATTTAATTTTAAGGGAAGCAATAAATGGCTATGCCATAGTTACATGAAATGGTTGAGGCATACTCTTCGCTGACTGTAAAGTCAGCCCAGGCTGCTGAACTTACAGCTGTTATTAGAGCTTGCACATCGGCAGAAGGAAAAACTGCCACTATTTACAGACTCCAGATATGCTTTTGGAGTCTGTCATGCTGTCGGCACAATCTGGAAATCCCATGGATTCTGAACCTCTGCTGGTACTCCTATTGCTAATGGACATATAATCGCTGCCTTATCACCGGCTGTTCACCTTCACACTAAAATTGCTATTGTTCATTGTCCAGCCCACACTAAGGAGAGGGATACTGTATCTTTAGGGAATGATAGGGCAGAAAAGGCGGCTAAGCACACAGCCAAAAACTGACCCCCTGTTCATTTTTCCACCCAGTTTATAAACTTACCTTTATTCGTAACTGATATTATTGATTTCCAGGCAAATGCCCCAAAATACGAAAAAGATAAATGGGTACAAAAAGGTGCCAAGTAATTATCAGATGGATTGTAGTTTGGGCCAAATGGACTTCCTGTGGCCACTTTTCATTTAACCCTTCGGCTTGTACTTAGGTCTCATCATGTGATGTATGCGCATATGGGGGATAGTTGAGGAACTAAAGAATAATTGGTTTTACCCTGGTATCTACAACATTTCTGTCCAAATTATTTCTCAGTACATTACTTGTACATCTCACCAAGTTTTTGGAAGAAACCAACATTCCTCAGGCAGTCCTCCAAGGCCCACACTTCTCCTTGCAGCACTCCAGTTACATTTCGTAGATTTACTTCCAGCTTTGGTTTTTCCCGCTCTTTGGCTATTGTCTGCAGGTCTAGTGGGTGGATTAGAGGGTCTAATGGCACAACAGTGGTGAAGAAGTTGACAACTGAGATACCTCACTTAGGCATCCCTTTATGAATCGAGTCAGACAAAGAAACTCCTTTTACGTCAGAGATAAACCTCTTGCTTGCAAAATCTCTGGGGCACTCATTAAAATTTCATGCCCCATACCATCCCCAATCCTCAGGGCAAGTGGAACGTAAAAATCTGGACATTAAATGGACTTGGGAAAAATCTGTCAAGAAACAAAAGTATTATTCTTGGCCCTTATACAAATTCTGAATACTCCAAATAGAAAACTAGGATTGACCCCTTTTGAAATAATGTTCAACTATCCGGTGCCTATTGGTATCTCTAAACCTTCCATTCCAGGGTTAAACAGACACTATGTGGATTTAAGTGAAAAATTTGATGCTATGTTTAGCTATGCACAGACACTAGTTAATCTACTTGGAGCATATCTTCAACAGGCAAAAAGGGCATGGCTGTTGCCACTGACAAGCCTTGCCATGGTTTTCAACCAAGAGATCATGTGTACATCAAGATTTTTAAAAGAAAGCACTCACTGTCACCTTGCTAGGAAGGCCCACATGAAGTACTACTGGCCACCTAGACTGCCATCAAAATAAAGAAAAATGCCCCTAGGTCTATGCAAGTCATGCCAAGCTAGTGGTTTATCTCTAATGCAAAGCTAGTTCCTGATCAGCACTCCCAAGATAATTTGAAAATTACCTCTACAGGCAACCTTAAAGTAAGAATTTCCAGGGCCAATTCCCAGGCCCCAGAAGCAGACAGTATTTCTTTGAAGTAGACAGCTTTTCCAAAGACCGTGGATCAAGAAATTCCACTTTCACCTATTTTCTCCCCTTTTTAGGTGTCCTCGTTACTCTTCTTTAGGAAACAAACAGAAGCAAAAAAAATTTTTTAATCCCACAACCTCGTGTTTTTTTGTTTGTTTGTTTTGTTTTCTTTTGTTTTGGAGACAGTTTCATTCTTGTCGCCCAGGCGTGATCTCGGCTCACTGCAAGCTTCACCTTCTGGGTTCAAGCAAGTCTCCTGCCTCAGCCTCCCGAGTAGCTCGGACTACAGGCAAGTGCCACCACACCTGGCTAATTTAGTATTTTTAGTAGAGACTGGGTTTCTACATGTTGGTCAGGCTGGTCTCGAACTCCTAACCTCAGGTGATCTGCCTGCCTCGGCCTCCCAAAGTGCTAGGATTACAGGCGTGAGCCACCGTGCCTGGCCTCCCACAACCTCTTTTTCTGTTCTTGGCAAAAGCCTTTCTTCTACTGTTGATGGACTTTTTTTTTTTTTTTTTTTTTTTGAGATAGGGCCTGGCTCCATCACCCAGGCTAGAGTACAGTGACACTTTCATAGGTCACTGCAGCCACAACCTTCTTTTCTTCTACTGTTGATAGACTTTTATTTTCGAGATAGGGTCTGGTTCCATCGCTCAGGCTAGAGTACAGTGGCACAATCGTAGCTCACTGCAGCCTCAACCTTCCAGACTCAAGCAATCCTACGGCCTCAGCCTCCCAAGTAGCTGGGACAACAGGTACACACAACCACACTCAGCTAAGTGTTTTTTTTATTTTTTATTTTTTAGTATAGATGACATCTTGCTATGTTGCCCAGCCGATCTCAAACTTCTGAGCTCAGGTGATCCTCCTGCCTTGACCTACCACGACTATTGAAAAGCTGACTGGAGACAGTGTCAAACTATCTGTCCTATTCTCCAGCTGATCCTCCACTATGGATCTTTTCTTCAAACTGTGTCTTACTCTTATTAACCCTTACTACTTTTCCAACAGATCAAGCACAGATCTGGCACTCCTTTATACCAGCCTTCCAAATTCTGGCTACTATAGCTAATCAATAAGGCTCAGAGAATGTATGTATGCCAAGAGAAAACAATGTCATGCTAGTCCTCCTTTGGTGAGAATTGGCCTCATTATTATTATATAATGACCTTCTTTATCTCTTTTACAGTTTTTCACTAAAGGCTATTTTGATTTCTTTGCTATTCTTCAATATATTCTTTCTTCGGCTTATTTTAGGTTTAATTGGCTCTTATTGCTTTAGTTTCTTAAACAGAAAGCTGAAATACTTGCTTCAAGAACTTCATTATTTTCTAATCTAAGTAATTAGTGCTATAAATTTATCTCTATATACTTCTTTAGCTTCATCCCCCAACTTTTGCTAAGTTATGCTTTCATTTTCATTTTGGTCAAAATACCTTCTAATTCCAATGTTTCTTTCTTCCCTGATATATGGATTTTTAGAAGTATATATTCTAGTTTCTAAACATTTGAGTGTTTTCCAGAGATGTTTCTCTACTGGTTGTGTAATTTAATTCATTTATTGTCACAGACCATAACGTGTACATTTTGAATACTTCTAAATTTATCTGATTGGTTTCATGGTCCTGAGTATGGTCTACTTTGGTTAATTTTTCCTATCAGGAAAAATAGTTAAAGCTCCCGAGCCTTTGGAGAAAATTATATCCTCTCAGGATGATGTCCCTGTTCTGAATATCCAGGGAAACATGCCCCATCCCTAGCTACCTGATGACAACCCATAGGTCCCAGGAATCAGAACTCTGTTGTTTGCCTGATAAATGTTTTGGTTGGCTTCACAGATGTGTTGATTTACCAAAAAGACATCAGAAAGGTGTCTGGAATCTGTGTATGTCAATCATCCTCAAGAGCTGCACAAATACCTCCCCTAGATGCCAGTATGATCTATAATGCCAGTCAAAGATGAACACCAGCCTTGTGGAGTTCCTGAATTTCTTGAGTGTGTCAGTATTTTCGGTGGCATGGTTAGTGGCTTGGGTGGCTTCACAAATGAAAGCATGAAAAACTAGGCATTATATAGAACTTCAATAGTCCACATCTCTTAAGGGATGGATGCAACATAAAACATTAATGGTGATCATTAAAAAGTCAGGAAACAACAGATGCTGGAGAGGATGTGGAGAAATAGGAACACTTTTACACTGTTGGTGGGAGTGTAAATTAGTTCAATCATTGTGGAAGACAGTGTGGCAATTCCTCAAGGATCAAAACCAGAAATATCATTTGACCCTCAATCCCATTACTGGGCATATACCCAAGGGATTATAAATCATTCTACTATAAAGACACATGCACACATATGTTTATTGCAGCACTGTTCACAATAGCAAAGACTTGGAACCAACCCAAATGCCCATCAATGATAGACTGGATAAAGAAAATGTGGCACATATACACCATGGAATACTATGCAGCCATAAAAAAGGATGGGTTCATGTCCTTTCAGGGACATGGATGAAGCTGGAAACCATCATTCTCAGAAAACTAACACAAGAACAGAAAACCAAACACTGCATGTTCTCACTCATAAGTGGAAGTTGTTGAACACTAAGAATATATGGACACAGGGAGGGGAACTTCACACACTGGGGCCTGTTGGGGGGTGGAGGATTGGGGGAGGGATAGTATTAGGAGAAATACCTAGGGTAGATGATGGGTTGATGGGTGCAGCAAACCACCATGGTACATATATATATATCTATGTAACAAACCTGCACGTTCTGTACATGTACCCCAAAATTTAAAGTATAATAGTTTTCTTAAATGGCAATAAGAACTACCTCACAGGCCAGGTATGGTGGCACACACCTGTAATCACAACAATTTGGGAGGCCAAGGCATGAGGATTGCTTGAGCTCAGGAGTTTGAGACCAGCTGGGACAACATAGTGAGACCCCATCTCTACAAAAATAAAATTAGATGGGCATGGTATCTCATGCCTATAGTCCCAACTACTTGGGAGGCTGAGATGGGAGGATCATTTGAATTCAGGAAGATAGAGGCTACAGTGAGCTATGATCACCCCACTGCACTCCTGCCTGGGTGGCAGAGCCAGATCCTGTCTCTGAAGAAAAAGAGAGAGAGAGAGAGAGAAAAAAGAAAACAAACAAAAAAAGAACTACTTCAGTATTTTGTTAAAGGTTAAGGTTAGATACGTAGATATAGCCTCTCTTTGTCTCCAGATATATCTGTATATCTGTCTATATACACACATATATATTTAGAGCTATGTATATATACACAGAGAGAGATAGGTATAGCTAGATATAGATAGATATAAAACATAAAAATATATAGAGATGTAGAGCGATCTCTCTTTACATATGGATATACATAGAGAGAGAGAGAGAGATGTATCAATCCACAATCCATAAACTTGGATATGCAAGAAACATCACACTTTCTCTAAACCAGCTTAATTTTTTTTTCTTTTTTTTAATTGCATTTTAGGTTTTGGGGTACATGTGCAGAACATGCAAGATAGTTGCATAGGTACACACGTGGCAGTGTGTTTTGCTGCCTTCCTCCCCTTCACCCACATTTGGCATTTCTCCCCATGCTATCCCTCCCCAGCTCCCCACCGGCTGTCCCTCCCCTATTCCCCCCAATAGACCCCAGTGTGTAGTGCTCCTTTCCCTGTGTCCATGTGTTCTCATTGTTCATCACCCACCTATGAGTGAGTCCAAATTCATCCATGTCCCTACAAAGGACACGAACTCATCATTTTTTATTGCTGCATAATATTCCATGGTGTATATGTGCCACATTTTTCCAGTCCAGTCTATCATCGATGGGCATTTGGGTTGGTTCCAGGTCTTTGCTATTAAACCAGCTTAATTTTTATTTCAAGCTCCCGTTCACACCAGGCTGGGAGGATGGTTGAACTTAGTCTTTTCGAGGTATCCCACTGCTCCCTGACCCAAGAAACACTACAAAATTCCACACTGTGTTAAGCTCTGCACAGAAGTTACCTTGGAGACCCTGTTGTCCCAGGAGCCTGACCCATGAGTCCTGGGGGGGTCCCTCCTGCTTCCATGTGGTCATCAAGTCAAGGGGAATCTTTCCCAGGCTGCCTGCAGCCCTGGCTGCCCAGACACACTGTGCTGCAGCTTTTCCTCAAGGATGTTGTCTCCCCAGTGGCTCTGCGGTGTTCTCATTTTTTAGTGTGGAAGAAATCCTTTCTTCACATCCAGCCAAGACATTCTATCAAAGCCTGAGAATCTGCTTCCTTTTGATATCTCTAAAAATCATATACATTCTACTAAGGGCTTTGGTCCCAAAAATCTCAAAACCAGAAAGAATTGCAGTTGAGTTTTGCTTTCTACCCTGCCACATTTCTCCTCACAGTGCATGAGCAATTGGGTTGGCCGAAGGGAGAAACATGGGGAAAACACTTTCAAAATACCGCACTGGCCACACAGCACCTGCCATAAAGAAGGGATTCAGTAAGTGCTTGGCTTTTTTCCTGGAAATGATGCCATAATCACCAGGATATAATCACCAGCCTTTATGTGGGCAGAAGCAAAATAAGCAAGACATTAGGTGAAGCAATAGGACTGAACATTTCTGGGAGAAGCAGCTTAAGGAAGAAGAACTTCTGAATGAAAGAGTGAACACCTGGTGAGTCACCCATGAAGTGAGACAAGAAGAGGGGCAGAATTACTGCAGCGCTAACAAAATGTTTCTTCCAGAAATCGGGGAAAGAGAACAATAGCTGAAGTCCACAGAATAGCCAGTAATACAGCAGGAAGATACCTTAGAGATCAACTACTCAACAATGCCCCCACCCCATTTTACAAATAATGAGGCTTCAGTTGAAAGCACTTGCACAAAGCCAGTCACACATTAAGCTTAGTCTCAAGATTCCTAACTCCACCAATTGGCTTTTAACTATAATTACAATATGTTGTCTTTTTATGACTGAAAAGAAAGAGGATTGAAGAAGTCAAAAAAAAAAAAAAAACCAAAACATTTTCTCTGGGTGTGGAGATCTCGCGTAGATTGATTCCAAGTCTCTTTCATCACCTACTAAGAATGGGCATTTTTTCAGAGGGTGGATTGTTCTTCTGGCTTGGGAACTAGGATTTAACTTCTGAACTAAAAATGTGATAAACTCTTTAAACTCTGTCCAATTGTATAGTCAGAAAGAGGAAAGAGATGGGAAAGACAGCATGACCCTGTCCAATTTGCTGGCAAAAATCCATAATCCTTAGACCCCCCAAACAAAATGTGAATCACTTGAGGTCTCTCCAGGATCTAGAAAACACTCATACTTTTATCATTGTGGTTTGTCTGGGTGAAGATAATGTTGAGGCCAGACCAAAAAATCCATCTGCTTCAGCCTTTCTGGAAAAACAAGTTCTACCTCTTCAGAATAGTTTGCTAACCTTGGAGATTTGTCGGAGACTCAGTTTGGGGACCATGGCCCAAACAACAGCAATAATGGTGGGGAGATTTCTCTCAGGGTCAGGAACAAGTCAGGAATGAGTAGTATTTGTAAAGTTACAATTGACAGAAAAAAAAGTGAGCAAAAGCAAAAATCATAGGTGACATTAGTTTCATAATCATAAATCTGAAAAAAAAATCCAAGAACTTTGAGCATGAGAGGGGAGAAATAAAATGTGGCAGAGAAATAAGGAGAGGGCAAAGTGGCCCATGCCTGTAATCCTAGCCCTTCAGGATGCCAAGGCACGAGGATTGCTTGAGGCCAGGAGTTCAAGACCAGCCTGGGCAACATAGTGAGAACCCATCTCTACAAAAAAATTAAAAATTAGCCAGGCATGGTGTTGTACCTGTAGTCCCAGCTACTTGGAAGGCTGAGGCAGGAGAATTGCTTGTGCCCAAGAAATTGAAGCTGAAGTGAGCTGTAATTTTGCCCCTGCACTCCAGGACTCCAAGCTGAGTGACAGAGCAAAACCCTGTCTCCAAAAAAAAGGGCATTTTTATGCCCAGCACTTAGAGATATACTGGCCTCCCTTTACCTGCAATTTCATTTTTCATGGCTTTAGTTACCTGTAATCCACTGTGGTCTGAAAATAGATGAGTACAGTACGATAAGATATTCAGATAGAGACCACATTCACGAAACTTTTATCATAGTATATTATTATGATTGTTCTACTTTATTATTGTTGTTATTAATCTCTTACTGTGTCTAATTTATAAATTAAACTTTATCATAGGGCCGAGTGTGGTGGCTCACGCCTGTAATTCCAGCTACTCAGGAGGCTGAGGCAGGAGAATTGCCTGAACCCAGGAGGCGGAGGTTGCGGTGAGCCGAGATCGCGCCATTGCACTCCAGCCTGGGTAACAAGAGAGAAACTCCGTCTCAAAAAAAAAAAAAAAAAAAAAAAAAAAAAAAAAAAAAACTTTATCATAGACATGTATGTATAGAGAAGAACATAGTATATAGGGTTTGGTACTATCTGTGGTTTCGGGCATTCACTTGGGATCTTGGAATGCATTTCTCATGGGTAAGGGAGAACTATTGTAATTCTACAGAGATGCACAAATTCAGAAATTAAAAGGTAAAGAATAAGAAACAAGGCTAGGAAGAAAAGGAAAATAATAAAAATCAAAAGGAGATTTTGTTCCATCATCTTGAGCAGAAGCTGCCCACTATTTAAGGTCATCTGCTTGTTCCTATATTCTTGGGGAAATGTCTCCTTCATGCCATTGTCTGCCTCCGAAGTGTTTCAGGTATCTCTCAGTTTCTGGTTAAAGTAGAGGTCCAGGGAGACATGGACTCAATTGTCTATTTCTTATAACTTAGCCGTGTTAAGGAGGACCTGGTAGAGGCCCTTCCAGTGGAGCTCCAGAGCAGTTTTTCATTCGTGTCTCTTCCATTAGACTAAGTCTTCCTGTTGTAAGTCATGCAGAGGCTCAGAAGGTGGCTCCTTTGAAAAGGCAATTTAAACCTGTTAATGGTGAATCTGAGTATATTCCATTAGTCCTTTATAGTATTGAGCCATATCTGCTTGCAACAAAGTAGAGTCTAAAATATGGGATGTAATATCCAATTTTATTGGTCTGGCTGTAATAAGTTCATAAGATAACAATCTACATTTGCCAGAAAAACACCCCATGGACAACTGGACCAACTGGAGAACCTTAGGCCAAGGTAATCAAAAGTCTTTACAGAGTTTGGCAAGTTTTAATTTTAAAGTACCTCTTCCTGTTTTTTCCGAGGATTAGAGATGGTAAGGAAAGTATAATTTTTGGCTAATAGGCAGCATCTTACAAAGTTCCCTAATTATGGTCCCTATAAATAAGTACCTCTGCCAGTGAGAGAAGGAAGTAGGGAATTCCCAAGTAGGAAAGAC
Organism: Callithrix jacchus; assembly: GCF_049354715.1. Classification (NCBI taxonomy): domain Eukaryota; kingdom Metazoa; phylum Chordata; class Mammalia; order Primates; family Cebidae; genus Callithrix; species Callithrix jacchus. The sequence continues at coordinate 48,650,431 of NC_133524.1, read as the reverse complement.
AAAACCTACTGTTTTTAGCCACAGAGCCACTGCTTTTCAACAAGGGGAAGCTTTCAGCCAACCAAAGAAAAGGCAGAAAACTGTAAATATACATTCAAATACACATGATGTAGTGATGCAGAAATTCTCTCGATCCCTTCATTGGACTGGCAATGGGGATGCTCCACTTACTCAGCCCACTGCACTCAACCCCTTGTAGGAGGGAGTGTGCTAGTGAGTGAGTGAGTGAGTGTGGGATTTGGATGGCTGCTTTGGGCATCAGCGGGAGTAAGCTTCATGTGGACCCTGTGGCGGCACCCAGGTGGGGGTGCCTGCAACCCCTGAAGCCTCAGAGGGCATATTATAATGCTCTCTTAGTCCCATCCTCCATGGACAGCAGTGTGTTATCAGCTCAGTGGGCCTTTTGCCTCAACATGTGGGGTGGCTGCCCTCTGCCAGCAAGAGCAAAGGGCCAGTGTGACAGCCTTTTTTGGGTACTTGGTAAGTCCCAAGCTCTTGTCCAGTGCCCAAGAAGAATGAGGTCATGCAGACTAATTGAAAGATGGAGAATTTTATTGAGCAATGAAAGTGGCTCTCAGTGGGAGCTCAAAAGGGGACGAGATGGACATGAAATCTTCCCCCATTGTCTGGACGTCTCTGACTGGCCCCTCTCCAAAGTCCAGCTATCCCTCTGAAGTCAGGTTGCCTCTCTCTGAAGTCAAGTTGCCTCTCCACTTTTACCAACTGAGTCTGGGGTCTTTATAGGCACAAGATTGGGGGTGGGGTAAGCCATGGGTAACTTTGGAAAAAGCAAAATTTCTATTGGTAAAAAGACATTATTCAGAAAGAACCAATTGGGAGAGAGTAGGCAAACAGGGATAGAAGCTTTCACTTTAGGCCATGGCTGCCAGGCTTTTCAGCTCAAAGGTGATGTTTTTGCCAGGGACCCTCCCTTGCCTGCCTCTATCAGTAGGAAGTTGTATAAAGTCCATTTGTCAATGTTCAAAATGTCCTCAAGACTGTGGTTCCTGTTTAAGTCCCATTTTTATAGTTTTTCCAGGGGTGTGAGTCTGGCAGGTGGAATGTTCATTGGAGACCTCGTCTACTACCTGATTAAAATTTCCCTACCAATGTTATCCCAAAATGGTTTTGTTTTCTTGACCATGATGCTCCATAGTGTGCAAATTTTTACCAACTTCCATTCCAGACAATGGATAATTTCTGGAGAAATCAAGAAACTGTCTTGATGTCTCCATAAAGAGCACATTCCGTTCTCTCCCAATATCTTTTATTCTGAATCTGTTACTTATTTGTGACTGTAATGTGCTGAAGATTTCATAGAAGTAATCTGGAGTTACCAAGTCATCTTTAATTTAGTGAACTAACTGAATTAAGGTGAAATGAATTCCATGGAGAGGAGAAAGACATCTAGAAATGCTCATATTTGCTCACTATGCTTAATGAGAATACCAGCAGCAGTTAGGAAATTCTGTTATTGCCATATCATGTGGCAATCATAAACCACACCACACGTACACCTGCAGTCTGTGTATGTTAGCTCTTTTTTCCCTTGCTTACTTCTAGGCTTGAGTCCAGCCTATAAGCTCACTTCCTTTTGCTGACTTGACTTCAGGAAGGGGATTGAATTTAATAGGATCTTAGGAAGCAGTTACAGCATATCCAGCTTGAAATTATCCTTGTTCAGTCTTAGATATGACCCATCTACAAAGAATTCTAAGTCTGAGTTCCGTAGAGTAGTCTCAAGAAGGTCAGAATGAGGCATGAAAAGTTATTTGGTTAAAGTCACAATGTTCTCCCCACTTTGGTGGAGGGAGTAAGGTAGCTATACCTATATATGGTAAAAATAAGCTGGAAATAGAGGCACCAATAGGAAGTGAGGCCAAATTAAAATATATAGAAAACATTTGAACAAACATTTCACTAAAGAAAATATACAGATGGCAAATAAGTACATGGAAAGGTGCTCAATATCATTAGTCACTAGGAAAATGCAAATTAAAACCACAATGAGATAACACTATACCTGTTAGATGGCTAAAACTAAAAAGACCAACCATACCAAGTTTTGGCAAGGAAGCAGAAGAGGTGGAAATCTCCCACACTGCTGGTGGGAATGTAAAATAGTACGACTTTGGAAAACAGTTTGGCAATTTCTTTAAAGGTTTAAGATATACCTACCACATAACTTAGCCATTCCACTCCTAAGTATATACCCAAGAGGAAAGGAAATATGTATTCATACAAAATGTTCACAGTAGTTTTATTTAGAACAGCAAAAACTGGCCAGGTGCAGTGGCTCACATCTGTAATCCCAGCACTTTGGGAGGCCAAGGTGGGTGGATCACCTGAGGTCAGGAGTTCGAGACCAGCCTGACCAACATGGAGAAACTCCGTCTCTAGTAAAAATAAAAATTAGCCAGGCATAGTGGCGCATGCCTGTAATCTCAGCTATTCAGGAGGCTGAGGCAGGAGAATCACATGAACCCGGGAGGTGGAGGTTGCAGTGAGCCGAGAGAGTGCCATTGCACTCCAGCCTGGGCAACAAGAGTGAAAACTCTGTCTCAAAAAAAAACCAAAAAACAAAAACAGCAAAAACTGGAAACAATCCAAATGCCCATCAACTGGTAAATGGATAAACAAATCTGGTATATCCATAAGATGGAATACTACCCAGCAATAAAAAGGAATGACTTCTTGATGTACACAAGTTTGATGAATTTTAAAATAATTATGCTAAGTGAAAGAAGTCACGTTCAAAAGACTACACAGTGTATAAATCCCTTTATACACACATCTAGAAAATGCAAACTAATCCATGGTGACAGAAAGCAGGGCAGTGGTTGCCTAAATATGGGGAGACGGGAAGATTCTCAAAGGCATATGAGAAAACTTTTTGGGTTGACGGATATGCTCTTATTTTTACTGTTATCATGGTTCAACAGATATATACATCTGAAAAAAAATATCAAATATACTTTACATATGTCAAGTTTATTATATGTCATTTATATCTTTAAAAGATACAGAGGTAGAGATCTATTCATTCCAAGGGAATGATAGACCTCTAAGGAAAACTACATCAAGGCCTACCCTAATTAAAGTATAGAAACACATGATTGAAAATAGGAAATATTTAAGGAAATCAAAGCAAAAAGATACACTATCTACAGAGAAACATAGACAAGAAAAACAATAGGCTACTTATCAGAAGCAAAGCAAGCAAGAGGACATCTTGAAAGTATTAAAAGAAAACTCTCAACCTAGAATTCTTTGCCCCACAAAAATATCTGTCATAAATTAAGATGGCTAGCATTACAAGAAATATTAAGTGAAATCAGAAGGCAGAAGGAAAATGTTAAATGGATATGTTAAATAGGTGGGTGTCTTTACTTGGGCTGTTATAACAAAATGCCATAGACTGGGTGGATTAAAAAACAAACATTCAATTCCCAATTTCTGGGGTCTGGGAAGTCCAAGATGAAGAAACCAGCAGATTCAGGGTCTGGTGAGGACTCTCTGTCTGATGGCTGCCTTCTTGCTGTATCTGCAGTGGAGAAGGAGGGAAGGAGGAGAGGAAGAGGTGCTCTCTTCTTATAAGGGTGTTAATTTCAGCATGAGAGCTCTACTCTCATGACTTAATTACCTCCCAAAGGCCCCATCTCCAAGTATCAACATATTGGAGGTTAGGACTTCAACATGACTTTCAGAGGGACACAGTTCATTCCATAGCAGTCAGCAAATATAAAAGACATCTTTATCATGTTTAAATCCTTTTAAAATAAGTGATTGTTTAAAGCAAAAATAGTAACAATGTTTTATGCAAAAATTACATTCCTCAGTTAAATAATTTATCTATGTCTCCTGTCTCAGATTCAATAAGCAACACATAAATGTAGAAATGAAGAGTCATCAACCTGTGAAACTAATTTTGTAAATGAGCTTAAAGCCACAAATTACCCATAAAATTGTCTTTAAAGATCTAGTTTTGGCCAGATGCAGTGGCTCACACCTGTAATCCCAGCACTTTGGGAGGTTGAGGCGGGTGGATCACTTGAGGCCAGGAGTTCAAGACCAGCCTAGTCAACAAAATCCCATCTCTACTAAAAATACAAAAATTAGCCGGGCATAGGGGCACATGCCTGTAGCCCCAGCTACTCAGGAGACTGAGGCAGGAGAATTGCTTGAACCCTGGAGGTTGCAGTGAGCTGAGATCATGCTACTGCACTCCAGCCTGGGTGACAGAGCCAGATTTTGTCTCAAAAAAAAAATCTAGTTCATTACCAAATTGAATACAGATGGTCCCCAGCTTACAGTGGTTCAACTTATGATTTTTTTTTTACTTTACAATAGTGCAAAAGTGATATGCATTCAATAGAAACCATACTTTGAATAGCTATATAACCATTATGTTTTTCACTTTTAGTACAGTATTCAATAAATTACATGAGCTATTCAGCACTTTATTGTAAAATAGGTTTTGTGTTAGATGATTTTGCTCAACTGTAGGCTAATGTAAGTGTTCTGAGCACATTTAAGGTAGGTTAGGCTAAGCTACAATGTTCAATAGGTTAATGCATTTTCAACTAGTGGCATTTTCAACCTATGACGGGTTTATAGGGATGTAACCTCCATGATAAATGGAGAAACATCTGTATTAAGTACACGTTCTCGTTCCCCATGAAGCTTGCATTTTTCCTATTATGTGTTAATACAGCATTTATATGTGCTTCACGGAGCACAGAAGTGTTCATTGCTCTAAAAACTAAATTCCAACCTCAGTACATGTCTAGGGAGATATAATTTGTGCAATAATTTCAAGTTTATGGAAAAGCAACAAGAATAGTATACAAAATTTATAATATATTCTTTACTAAATTTACCAATAATTTACATTTTACCCCATTTGTTTATTATATATGTATATTTTTTCTGAACCATGAGAGTAAGACATTGTTCCCCTTTATTCATAAATATTTGAATATGTATCTCCTAATAACAAGAATATTCTCTTACGATAAACACAGTAAAATTATCAAAAGTAGGAAATTTAACATTGATACAACACTATTACCTAATCTATACTTCATAATGAAATTTTGCAATTGTCCCAAATTGTCCTTTATACCTACTTTTTTCATACCGTTAAATTATGCCTATTGTTAAATACCCAATGCCATAAAAAAGAGCAAGAGAAAAATCCAGTCCATAGAGAGCTATTGCAGAAAATTAGGAAATGAAATTTCATGCATGACTTTGTGTCCTTTGAGATACATCTCCCCATTTCCTCCCCACCCAACCCCATCCCTGGTGACATGGTTAGACTTTGTGTCCCCACCCAAATCTCATCTCCAATTGTAATTCCCATAATCCCCATATGTCAAGGGCAGGACCAGGTGGAGGTAATTGGATCATGGGGGCGGTTTCCCCTATGCTATTCTTGTGAAGTCAGTGAGTTCTCATGAGACCTGATGGTTTTATAAGCATCTGGCATTTCCACTGCTTGCACTCACTCCATCCTGCCTCCCTGTGAAGAAGGTGCCTGCTTCTCTTTGCCTTCTGCCATGATTGTAAGTTTCCTGAGGCCTCCTTAACAATGCTGAACTTTGAGTCAATTAAACCTCTTTCCTATATAAATTACCCAGAGCCAGGCATTTCTTCACAGCAGTGTGAGAACAGACTAATACACCTGGTAAAAACTGTTTTATTCGCTATATCTGGATATTTTAAGATTTGTTAGATTTCACACATAAGTGAAATCATGCAATATTTTTATTTCTCTATCTAACTTAGTTCAATTAACATAATGTCCTGCAGGTCCATCTATGTTGTGGCAAATGGCAGAATCTCCTTTCATAAGACTGAATAATATTTCACCACCTCGTAAAAATATCTGCACTCCCATGTTCATTACAGCATTTTTCACAATTGCCAAGATATAGAAACAACCTACATGTCCATTAATGGACAAATGGATCAAGAAAATGTGATATATATACACACACAATGGAATATTATTCAACCAAACATATATTTTCAAAGTTCAAACTCATTTATAATTAGAGAAATGCACATTAAAATAACATTGAGATTTCATTTCTCACCTTTTGGACTTGTAAATATTAAAAGTATGACAAGATATTATGTTGGTGAAGCTGTAGGGAACAGTCACTCTTGTGTATTTCTGTTGGGAATGCAAACTGATACAGCTCTTCTAGAGGGGAATTGGACAATACTTAACAATACTGTAAAGATACATTTTCAACAATGGCAAAATGCAGTGCACAGTTACTCATTACAGCATTGTAATAAAAAAATATAAATGTCTATACATAGTTGAACAAACTAAAGTATATACACACAATGGAGTACTATGTAACTTAAAAAGAGAAGTATCATGAATTAATATGGAATAATTTCTTGGACATATCTTTAAGTGAAAAAGCAGAGCTCTAAAGAATATCTACTGTATGCTATCCTTCATAAAAAGAAAGGATATATGAAGACATATATGGGCTGGGCACAGTGGCTCATGCCTGTAATCCCAGCACTTTGGGAGGCCAAGGCAGGCCGATCACGAAGTCAGGAGTTCAAGACCAGCCTGGCCAGTATGGTGAAAACCTGTCTCTACTAAAAATACAGAAAGGATCTGGGTGTAGTGGTGCACACCTGTAGTCCCAGCTACTCAGGAGGCTGAGGCAGAAGAATCGCTTGAACCAGGGAGGTGGAGGTTGCAGTGAGCCAAGATCATGGCACTGCACTCCAGCCTGGGCAACAGAGTGAGACTCCTCAAAACAAAAAAAGAGACATATATATATATACCTGCTCATTCTGCAAAAGAAATACAGGCAGATAAACTATAATAGAAACTAGAGAGATTACTTACTACAAGAGGATGGTGAGAAAGGGACAGGATAGTTGGGAGGTAAGTGGCACTTCTTTGAAGAGACCTTTTGTGCAGCTTTGTCTCTTGGAACCATACTGTTCCACATACTCTAAAAAAATCAAATTCAAAATGGACTATGATGTGGGGGAAACTCTAAATGACATACGAACTAACAAATGAACATACATGTATTAAAGATGAATAGCATAGTGACACTGAAGAACATGGCAAACAGAAGCCTAAATGTTTCAATTATCAGTAGAGGGCACTAGAAAGACTTTGGAGGAGGAAGAGATTTCTCTTTCTGGTTCTCATGCGCTCCCCTCATCAGGCTCCTGCAGCACCTGTGGCCTATGCAATGCATCTCCAGGTGGCCAGCAGTGCCCAGTGGCCAGCAGCATGTGGCACATCCCTATGAACAGCTTCCCCCACCAGCCCTCGAGTGGTTTTGCTGTTGTGTTCCAGAGCATGACTCCTGTCCATGAACAGCTTCCTTCTGTGTCACAGAGGGCAGATTTCCATCAAGCCACACCAACAAAGCACCCCAGCAATCCTCTCAGCCACCCAGTGGGTCACAGTGGCGCCCTTCCAGTGAGATCTGGTTCTAAGAGGGGGTGGAGAGATGGGGAGTGGCCTCTTTCTTAGGCGCTGGGGACAATGGCTACTGCCTAAATCCGCTATTCCTCCTTTGTTTTGGGAGGGGTGAGGGTTCTTCTTACCTCTTACTAGTCAATCTCCCATTTCTCTAATCTCCTGTTATAGTTAATAACTAGTTTTTTTAAACATTCTCTGTTTAAACAACTGTGTGGTTTCTATCTCTTGATTGGATTCTTAGGATATCTTAAAGTAACAGTGGAACACAAGTTGAACACTTAGTCCCCAGATCTTGGCTTCTCAATACCATTCTCCAAGAAAAAGAACCAGAGCTTCTTGGAGAAGTGGCTGAGTCCGGGACTGAAGCAGGGAAACTACAAGATGAGCCTGAAATATCTTGTGGGGCCAGAAAGTAAGACAGAGCTCACAGAAGGAAGGGCAGGGAATGTCCGAAGGATAAAGGAGCCAATATAAAGGAACGCTGCATGGCCAAAGCTGGAATCTAAGGAACAAAATAAACAATGGTAGGTACTGGCTTATAACCCACAGACTAAAATAAATGTCCATGAGTCCATGCTGTTGTAAACACAAGGTTGAATAAATTAATAAACAGGAGTGATAAGACAAATCCTTTGGAGAATTCCAAATCACTTGTGTAAACAGATAACCCCCCTTCCAGGAGGTGATAGTTAACCTCCCACTCCTCCCCCAGATATGTGTGAGCTTAGTGACTTGCTTCCAAACAGCAAAGTATGGCAAAGGGAGAACAAGGAACGTTTGGTGGAGAAATCTGGCAAATTCCTGCTAGGTGATCAAGGTTACTATTGTCAGTGCTAAGCCATGTTGACGGCATGTAACCCTGATGTGAAGTGATTGAGAAGGGTACCTCACTTCTGTGGTATTCTTCCCAAAGTCCAAAGCCCCAGCCCAGTGATGAGGGAAAAGGCAGACAAATCTAAATTGAAGAATACTTCATCGAACACCTGACCGGTACTCCTCAAAACTTTCAAGGTCATCAAAAACAAGAAACGTGTAAGCAATTGTCACAGTCTAAAGGAGATTGCGGAGACCGAGAACATGTGACAACTAAATGTAATGTGGCATCCTGGATGGTATCCTGGAACAGAAAAAGGACATTATTTTAAAACTAGTGAAATTCAAAGGACATGTATAGTTTAGTTCACAGTAATGTACCAATGAAGGTTCCTTACTTGTGATAAATGTACCACAGCAATAAGGAAGGTTAACAATAGGGAAAACTGGGTGAGGGGTATATGAAAACTCCCTGTTCTATCTTCGGAACTTTTCTATAAATCTAAAACTCTTCTAAATTAAACGTTTATTTAAATATTTTAAAAGGACACAGGAGTCAACCTTAGGGAGCTCCCAATGACCACAGCTGGAATAATTTGGGTAACACAATAAATAATGATAGTATTGAAAAATAATCTGTACAATAAAATAAATAGCCACACGTTTATACTAATGTAAATTTAAAAGTTGAATAAATCAGAGAGAAGGGGTAGCTTTTTTTTTTTGAGACAGTGTCTTGCTGTGGTACCCAGGCTGGAGTGCAGTGGCATGATCTTAGTTCACTGCAGTCTTGACCTTTTGGGCCCAAGAGATCCTCCCCATCACCCTCTTGTATGCCTAGCATGCGATTGCACAACCATGCCCGGCTAATTTTTTTTTTTTTGAGATGGCGTTTCACCATATTGCCCAGGCTGGTCTTGAACTCCTGGGCTCAAGCAATTCGCCTGCCTCAGCCTCCCAAAGTGATCAAATTATAGGCGTGAGCCATGGAGCCCAGCCAGGATAGCTTTTTCTGACAGAGGAATTCCAATTAATAAATGCAGAAGGAATAAGAAAACATAAAATCACTATTGGCCAAGCATCACAGTAGTAATTGTTGCAAGCATAATCTACAGATGGATGCTAAAATTTGCAGGCAAAAGTTTGAATAGAAACAGGATATTTGCATAATCTCAAAGTATCTCCTCCAGGATATTTATCAAATGCAACAGGAAAAATAGAAACATTACTGTGGAGAAACTGGCAGACATTACTTTAACCAAATGACTAAGGTTAACATTGACATCATGTAACTCCCAGTAAGATGCCCTAAGAACACTTCTGCAGTATTCTTGCTAAAATGAATCACCTCAGTGTAATCCTGGGAAACATCAGACAAACCTAGACTGAGAGACATTCTACAAAATACCTAAATTGTATTTTTCAAAAGTGTCAAGGTCATGAAAGATAAGAAAGGACTGAGAAACAAAACGTGGGAGAAATTCCTGAAACAGAAAAAAGACTGGTGGAAAAACTGGTGAAATTTGAATTAAGTCTATAGTTTATTTAACAGTACTGTGTGGGGGAGCAGGAAGCGGGGCCTGGGGGGGATCAGCTGACATCTGTAAAGAGCCGATGGAAAGGGAAGGATCTGTGTTGGGGTGGGGGATAGCATCTCCCTGGCTATGGCCAGTGGCTGCTCCCACCCGGACTTCCCCCTCAGACATCCTGCAGGGAGCTGCCTTTTCCTTCTTCCCTACGCCATGAGGCTAGACCCTCCACATCCCCTCTTCACCAGCTGAGTCACACTGTCCACTGAAACTTGCAGGGCTTTGGATGTGGCAGCATCAGCCATGTGGCGCTCACTCTCAGTGGGAGGATCCTAATCTGTCTCCATGGCAGCAGGTCCAGAATCTGTAGCTTCCTCTGACTCACCTGCTCCTGCCCTGAGGCCCTGGGGACAGATGCCAAGTACCTCATTTAATTTAATCACAGCAACTCTGTCAGCTGGATGACAATGATTATCATTTGGCCCATTTTATAATGGTAGCAGCTGAAATGCCATATGGAACCCCATACAGAGTCGGCTCCCAATAAATGGTATTTCTATTTACCACTGCTTCTAAGCAAGCACTCCAGCTGAGGGATGGCGATATCTGGTGCACACAAACTGATATTTTGCATATTTCAATGCACATTCAGGGCAACCTACACAGCCCTCTCTGACAAAGATGAAAAGCTCAAACTTACCTTCTTCATCCCCTTCTTTTGGTAATGGACACCAAAAATCTGATGTGCATCAGGTCCACCAATAGCTGACCAACTTAAGACTCTTGATCTTTGGTAACCTCAGGTCCCAAATTTCTGAAACCATAACCCTAATTCCTCTATCTGTCAATCACTGACCAGCAGAAGCCACCCATGGCTGAACTAGAGACTGCAGTGGAAATTTTAAAGTCCCCTAATCACTGGCATGGCCCAGGTTCCTCCTATCATTTATCCACAGTAATAACCAATTACTATTTCCCAGAGAGGGCCATTAGCAGCCTTCCATGAGAACCTTGAATAATAACCAACAGGCACCCCAATGCCATGCCTGCAGCCAGTCTTCAACCACTGATGTTTCAGATTGCCAATTACAAATCCATATAGTGTCTGAAACTGACTCATGGAGAGGGGAAACACTGACCACTCCTGAGGCAAGTTACGGCTCCCATTCCAGGAATCAACCCAGTGGCCCTCATGAATGTTCATAGCAACCTTATTTGTGATAACCCCAAACTATCCATCAGCAGGTGACTGGATAAAGAACCTGAGGAACATCCATGCAATGGAATAGTATTCAGCAATAAAAAGGAACAAAAAATTGATACATGCAACAGCATGGAGGAATCTCAAAAGCAACATGCCCAATAAGGTCAGGTGTGGTAACCTACACCTGTAATCCCAGCACTTTCGAAGGCTGAGGCAGATGGACCACTTGAGCCCAGGAGTTTGTGACCAGCTTAGGCAACACAGCACCCTGTCTCTACAAAAATAAAAATACAAAAATTAGCAGGGCATAGTGGTGCACACCTGTAACCCTAGCTACTTGGGAGGTTGAGGTGGAAGGATGGCTTCAGCCCAGGAGGTCGAGGCTGCAGTGAGCTATGATGACACCACTGCACTCCAGCCTGGATAACAGAAGGAAACCGTCTCTCTAACATATATAATTTATTCAGTATGTGTGTGTGTGTATGTGTGTGTGTGTATTGAATAAAAGAAACCAGAAAGAAAATAGTATATACTATATGGATTCCATTGACATGAAATTCTAGGACTGGTGAAGAGGACTGACTGGGAAGAGACTATGATGGAACTTTTTGAGGTAATAGAAGTATCTTGGTAGAGATGAAGGTTATTTGCATGGGCCTATACACTTGTAAAAACTCAAGTGCTATATATCCAAGATGGAAGCATTTTGTTGCATATGAAGTATAGTCCAATAAAGAAAGAAATCAGGAGAGAGATCCAAGATGGCCGACTAGCAGCAGCTCAGGATTGTAGCTCCCAGTGAAAGCGCAGAGAGTGAGTGGACACCACACTTCCAGATGAATTTTTGTTGCCCACGGACCAGGAAATTCCTGGCGGAGGAGGCCCACGGGTCACCAGTGCAACTCTTTTGGCCAGTGCAGCTGTTCTCGGTGCGGAGTATATGGGATTGGGGGCCCTTTTGGTTGGCGTTTGGAGCTCCAGGAAGGCAGAGTCGCCCATTCAGCTGACTGAAAAGGGGACTGAAATGGGGAGCCAGACCAAGAGATTCCTGAGCAGAAAAGCACCACGAATCTCAATGCTGCTGTTTCAGCTGGTGCAGTGGGTTGCCGCAGGGGAAATTCCCCCACAAAAAAAACAGCAATTGGAAGCACTGAGGATTGAGAGTTTCACAGCAAGCAGAACTGAACCTGGGAAGGTCCAGCTCTGGGGTGGGGGTGGTGCATCCACCGAAGGAAACCTAAGAAACAGATAAAACATCATCACCAACAAACTGGACATTCACTCAGAGACCCAATCTGAAAGTCAGCAATTACAAAGATGACAGGTGGATAAATCCACAAAGATGGGAAGAAACCAGCGAAAAAAAGCTGAAAACACCCGAAATCAGAATGTCTCTCCTCCTACAGGGGATCACAGCTCCTCATCAGCAACAGAACAAGGCCTGATGGAGAATGAGTGTGATGAATTGACAGAATCAGGCTTCAGAAGGTGGATAATGAGAAACTTCTGTGAGCTAAAACAACATGTTCTAACCCAATGCTAAGAAACTAAGAATCTTGAAAAAAGGTTTGATGAAATGCTAACGAGAATAGACAATTTAGAGAGGAATATAAGTGAATTAATGGAGCTGAAAAACACAATACGAGAACTTTGAGAAGTATGCACAGGTTTTAAGAGTCGAATTGATCAAGCAGAAGAAAGGATATCAGAGGTTGAAGACAAACTTAATGAAATAAAATGAGAAGATAAGGTTAGAGAAAAAAGGGTAAAAAGGAATGAGCAAAGTCTTCAAGAAATATGGGACTATGTGAAAAGACTTAATCTACGTTTGATAGGTGTACCTGAATGTGACAAAGAGAATGAATCCAAGCTGGAAAATATTCTTCAGGCTATTATCCAGGAAAACTTTCCCAACCTAGCAAGGCAGGACAATACTCAGCTCCAGGTAATACAGAGAACACCACAAAGATATTCCTCAAGAAGAGCAACCCCAAGGCACATGATAGTTAGATGCACCAGAGTTGAAATGAAGAAGAAAATACTAAGGGCAGCCAGAGAGAAAGGTCAGGTTACCCACAAAGGTAAGCCTATCAGACTCACAGCAGATCTCTCAGCAGGAACCCTACAAGCCAGAAGAGAGTGGGGGCCAATATTCGACATCCTTAAAGAAAAGAACTTTCAACCCAGAATTTCATATCCAGTCAAACTAAGCTTCATAAGTGAAGGAAAAATAAAATCCTTTGCGAACAAGCAAGTACTCAGAGATTTCATCACCATCAGGCCTGCGTTACAAGAGCTTCTGAAAGAAGCATTACATATAGAAAGGAACAACCAGTATCAGCCACTCCAAAAACATACCAAAAGGTTAAGAGCATCACCATAATGAAGAATCTACATCAACTAATGGGCAAAACAGCCAGCTAGCATTAAATGGTAGTATCAAACTCACATATATTAATGTCAATCCTAAATTTAAATGGACTAAATGCCCCAATCAAAAGACACAGACAGGCAAATTGGATAAAAAGCCAAAACCCATTGGTATGTTGTATCCAGACCCATCTCACATGCAAGGATACACAAAGACTTAAAATAAAGGGATGGAGGAAGATTTACCAACCAAATGGAGAGAGAAAAAAAAAGTAGGAGTTGCAATTCTTGTCTCTGATAAAATAGACTTTAGAGCAACAAAGACCAAAAGAGACAAAGAAGGACATTACATAATGGTAAAAGGATCAATGCAACAAGAAGAGCTAATGATTGTAAATATATATGTACCCAATACAGGAGCACCCAGATACATAAGGCAAATTCTTAATGACTTACAAAGAGACTTAGACTCCCACACAATAATAGTGGGAGACTCTAACACTACATTGTCAATATTAGACAGATCAACGAGACAGAAAATTAACAAGGATATCCAGGACTTGAACTCAGACCTGGAACAAGTAAACTTAATAAACATTTACAGAACTCTCCACCCCAAATCCACAAAGCATACATTTTTCTCAGTATCACACCTATTCTAAAAGCGACCACATAATTGGAAGTAAATCACTCCTCAGCAATTAATTGCATAGCATTTCACAGGTTGAAATGAATTATTGGTTGGCTTCTTGCTTGTTATTTTCCTCTCTTATTCCTTCCTGTCTCCATTGTTAAGCACATTTATTGACATAAAAGAGGTTTTTAATACCCATTTTTAGACTGCATTCTAGCCTGGGTAATAGAGCAAGTTTTCCATTCTCTCTCCTTCTTTCTCTTCCTCTTTCTTTCTCTCTTCCATTCTTTTTCTTTCTTTCTCTTTCTTTCTTTCTTTTTTCTCTTTCAAAAAAAGAAAGAAAGAAATCAGAAATACTGTGGCAATGTACATTTCAGATCAGTTTGTACCAGCAAGATAGTTACTTGCATGCTTGTCTATGTGAAATGCACAAGGACACTGACTCTTGGCAAAGGTCCACTGGGAACCAGATAAAGATGAAAAATAAAGGGAGGACAGCAACAAACAGCCCCTACTGCTCCACCCTATTGCAGCCATCCCTCCCTGAGAAAGACTTTTTTTGCCCATAAACCAAGTAAGTCATAAAAAGCCATGCACCTTAAAAAGTCCAAGAGATGAAATGACCTCTTAGAAGCTAAGAGAGACCTACCTTCATACATTTGGCACCTATTTATGGCACTAACCTCGGTCCAGGCACTGTAGTGATGGAGAGAGAGCATCAAACAAAATTCAGCTATCCTCTGTGCCGAGGCTATGTCCACAAGCCTTTTGGGTGGGACTTCAGGCAGGAAGAGGGCCACAAGGGAGGATCTCTGCAGGTACTAAGGTTAGAAAAGTAGAAAGAATCTGTGAAAACATTGATAAGTTCAGGAAAAACACACCCATGTTTCTTTGCAAAGGCATAGGCTGGTATTATTCTGAGGTAAATCCTATGTTCTACATTTTTTGGTTTTTGGTTTCTGTGGGTTTTTTTAGTGCCACCATTCTCAAACTTCAGTGTGTATCAGAATAACCTGATGGGTTTGGTAAAACACAGATTACTGAGTACAACCCCTAGAGTTTCTGATTCAGCCTGTCTGAAGTGGAGTCCAATATTTTCTTTTTTAATTTAATTTTAAGTTCTGGGATACATGTGCAACACATACAGGTTTGTTACATAGGTAAACATGCACCATGATGGTTTGCTGTACCTATCAACCCATCACCTAGGTATTAAGCCCCACATGCATTAGCTATTTATCCTGATTATCTCCCTCCCCCTGCCTCCCCAACAGGCCCCAATGTATGTTGTTTCCCTCCCCATGTCTTGTGTCTTCTTTGTTCAGGTCCCACTTATAAGTGAGAACATGCGGAGTTTGTTTTTCTGTTCCTGCAGTAGTTTGCTGAGGATAATGGCTTCCAGCTCCACCCATGTCCCTGCAAAGGACATGATTCCATTCTTTTATATGGTTGCATAGTTTTCCACGGTATATATGTACCCTTTTTATTCTAACTTTTCTCTTATTGGGGGATACAATAAAATATATAGTAAAGTATATAGTGTGCTCAAAAATTGTAAGTGTACTGCCTGGTTTTTTGACAACTCATTTTAATCCACATGTAGAATACTCCCCCAGAAGGCTCTCTCATGTCCCTTCTCAGTCTATATACTGTCTCCCACCACAGGTAACCAATGACATTCTTTCTGTCCCTAGAGACTAGATTTGCCTGTTCTAGGACTTTGGATAATCATACAGTACAGAGCTATGCATATGAAGTCACATAATCACACAAAATGGAGTATTTTTTGTCTGGCTTATTTCACTCATCATAATGCTTTTGAAATTCATCTATATTGTATTAGTCAGTAATTTTGTTTCTTTTTATGGCTGTATAATAGTCCATTATATGGATGAATCACAATGTGCTGACCCATTCACAAGTTGAGAGATATTTGGATTGTTTCCTGGTTTTCCCAATTATGAATGAATTATAAGATCTACCAGACACCCCGGGCATGGTGGCTCACACCTGTAATCCCAGCACTTTGGGAGGCCAAGGTGGGTGGATCACCTGACATCAGGAGTTCAAGACCAGCCTGACCAACATGGTGAAACCCTGTCGCTACTAAAAATACAAAAATTAGCTGGGTGTGGTGGCATGCACCTGTAATCCCAGCTACTCAGGAGGCTGAGGCAGGAGAATCGCATGAACCTGGGAGACGGAAGTTACAGTGAGCCGAGATCATGCCACTGCACTCCAGCCTTGGCAACAGAGTGAAACTCCATCTCAAAAAAAAAAAAAGATTTACCAGACACATTACAACCCCATTCCCAACTTCTTTCTTATATTACAGATGGTCAAGAAGGGAAAACAGGAAACCCCAAAGTCACTGAAAGAGAAAGAAAAGTGCAACTTAGAAAGTGGTGTAGTTGTGAAGCTGGCTGTGGTCCTCGTGGCCGACACAGTGGAGCTAGCGAAACAAACAAACAAACAACATGGCTTAACAGTTTATTTTACCAGCCTCAGGAGAACACAGGCTCCAGAACAGGCTCCCCCAAACCAAGTGCCAAAGTGAAGGTATTTCTACACCACACAGAGCAAGGCTGTAGTGAATTCTTATAATTTTATGATATCCAGTCTGAATATAAGTTGGACTTTCTCATACAAGAAAGAAGCAGGGCTTAGTTGCCCCTAACACAGCTTCCAGTTCTCCACCTCCACCCTGTTCCTCAATGTGGTTGACTCAGATATCAGCCTTATACAATCGCCTACTGGTGACCACCTCCCTAGGGGACAGCTAGACACAACCTACTTGACTCGCCCCTCTTCTGATACCCACACCCCACGTGGACTGCACAGCGATGCTGCAGTGACCACCTCCCGGTGACAGCGTGACTCTATGGAACTTGTGCCTGCTTGCTCTAAACCCACCAGTTAAAACTTTCCATGGGAAAGCTGCTTGGGTAATGCCCTAGATCCCAAAAAAGCCTTCACCCCACAGGTCTGTCCTCCCTTGCCCCTCTCTGTCCCCACTGGCTGGCCGAGTGTGTGTGTGTTGTGGACAGCTTCCTGCATCCTGTTGGCCCTGCGAGGTGTGCTGCCCTCTTCCGCTTGGACCTGTAAGGAATGCGCCACCTCTGTGACTTCCCGTGTTCTGTTGAGTTGCCTCCAATGCGTCTCACCTGCCCTACACACCCCAACCTATCTTCTCCCTGGTCAGGACTCTCCTAGAGAGGGGCTGTCTTAGTAGGAATAAGCTGGACCCAGATCAGACAAAAGTCACAAGGGTGCCTGCCAGAATAAACAGGCTCTCTGGGAGAGGGACACCTGGTCATGGGTCACACACAGGCACTAAGTCAACCACCAGCATAAAGAATTCTCTGGAAGGCACATTGTAAACACTCACAACCACATTCTCTGGAGCCCCAACAGGATGGAGTTAGAGTGTATGGCCAGTCTCAGGAGAGAGACCTCAAGACCAATTTAGAAAAAAAAAACCCAGCTTTTAGGTAGGTGATACACTATGGTTGGGTTGGGTTGGGCAGGGAGAAACGTTAGGTCCAGATTCTTGTTCAGCTGATGAGCATAGACGATGTTTAGAAATGTCTTTGTGACTAGCCTGAGCAGCAATAGCAAGACCCCATCAAAAAGAGAAGAAAGAAAGAAAGAAAAAAAAAGAAGAGGAAGAAGAGGAAGGAAGGAGGAGGAGGGAGAAGGAGGGGATATAAGGAAGAAGGGAAAAGGAGAAGAAAAGAAGAAGAAAAATGAAGAAAGAGAAGAAGGAAAGAAAGAAGGAGGAAGGAGGAGGATGAAAAGGAGGAGGAGATGAAAGTAGAGAAGAAGAGAAGGAGGAAGAAGAGGAAAGGAGAAGAAGAAAAGAAAAAAGAAAGAAAGAAAGAAAAGAAAGAGTAAGGAAGAGGAAGAAGAAAAAAAGAAAGGAGAAGAGGAGGAGGAGGAAGAAGAAGAAATGGCAAAGGGGCTGAGAACCTAGGTGTGAGGGCTGAGGTCCCAATGAAGAGGACATGTTCACATCCAGTCTTTCCCAGGGTTTATGGGGCATATTCCATGGAGGTGACAATGAGGAGACATTGGGAGCATCTCATCCTACATAGTTGGTCACAAGTGAAGTTAGTGTTAAAATTCTGCTAAAACAAATATGTCATTCCTGCTGTGAAGCAGGAGTGGCGGGAAACAAACCTCTCAAACACTGAACTGAGGAAGGAAGTGGCTTTTTATTCAGCTGGGAGCTGCGGGGGGGCTACAGCCTCATTCACCGAGCTCCCGGAGCTGAAGCTTCTTTCCCCTTTTACAGGCTTGCAACACTAAAGGGGAAACTGAGGCAGAACTATGTCATTGTCCACTTGCTGGACGTTCAACCATACAATCTTTTGGATTCATTGATTGCTAATTCGTAGGCAGCTTGAGCGGGGACCAGCAGGGGAGGGTGCTTACAGAGACAAGACAAAAGCAACAATCTGTTGGCAGAGGGGTTTCCAGGAGGGCACCTGGTCCTTGGAGAAGTGGGGGCATGAACCAGTGCAGAGCTCCAGCCAGCAGGGACAACATTCATTTGCAGCTTTTTCAAGGCTAACAGATAGCAGAAATGCTGGGAACTAAAGGGGGTGTCATTTTCCCAGCTCTTTGGTATTTTATTTTATTTTATTTTTTCCTTCTTCACCCTCCTTCTCATCTGGAAGGTGGGGAGGGAGGAGGTGAAATAGAAGGAGGCAAGGGGGTCTCCCGTTTCAGCTGCACATATTGTAAAAACTTCATGTAAAAACCCTGTTTTCAATGGCCTAGAACACTTTTATAAATACCTCATAGAAGAACAGTGACCTTTTGGGCACCTACACTTTGGAGGCAAAATCACCCTGAACCTTGTCATCTGCTCCAGACAGAGCCAGCTAGGGAAACAACGCGGTGGGGCGGTGGGGGAAGATCTTTCTACCACATGCACTATATAATTTATTCCCCATCGCATCTCAAAGAGGTAGGGATTTTTATTGTCATTTTACTGATTAGAAAACTATGGCTTAGAGAGTTTAGGTTAATATGCCTGAGTTTGGGTAAAGTCTGTGGTAGAGTTTATACCAAGTTTACAACCCAGATTTTTTGGCCCCAATTCTTTTGTCCTTGATTGGAAAATGATATCTGTAACTGGTGTAGTGATACCTGAAGGCATTCACTAGCAACATAAAATCTGAGTTGTCCTCCTACATCCCAACAAGTACAAGTGTTCTGTGGTGTCACGATAGATTTCTCATTTTTAATTCTAGAAGTTCTATCAACTTTTGTCTTGTATGTTTTGAGATCATTATATATTAAGTGCATATGACTTGGGCATTAAAACTTCTTAGTGAATTAAACTTTTTATCATTATGTACTTATTCACCTTGTTTTTCGTATCTTTGGCCTTAAGAGCTGTTTTTGTCTGCTATTAATATAACTAAGCCATCCTCTGACTTTGACCCTTTCTGACCTCATCCTTTAGATGCCTCCTATAAACAGACTATAACTTGCGTTTTTTAATCCAGTGACAATATTTATCTTTTAGCTGATGAGCTTAATCTATTGCATTTATTATGATTATTAACATATTTAGATGTATTTCTCCCATCTTTTTTTTTTTTTAAGATGGTGTCTCATTCTGTCTCCCAGGCTGGAGTGCAGTGGTGTCTAGGTTTTCTTCTAGGGCTTTTGTGGTTTGGGGTTTTAGATTTAAGTCTTTAATCCATCTTGAGTTAATTTTTGTATAAGGTGGAAGGAAGGGGTATAGTTTCAGGGGTTTTTTTTCTTTAAGTATTTTTTATTTATTCAAAAATTTATATTAAAAATATAATTTTTTATTGCATTTTAGGTTTTGGGGTACATGTGAAGAACATGCAAGATAGTTGCATAGGTACACACGTGGCAGTGTGATTTGCTGCCTTCCTCCCCTTCACCTATATCTGGCATTTCTCCCCATGCTACATCTCCCCAACTCCCCACCCCCCGATGTCCCTCCCCTATTCCCCCCAATAGACCCCAGTGTGTAGTGCTCCCCTCCCTGTGTCCATGTGTTCTCATTGTTCAACACCCACCTGTGAGTGAGAACATGTGGTATTTCATTTTCTGTTCTTGTGTCAGTTTGCTGAGAATGATGTTCTCCAGGTTCATCCATGTCCCTACAAAGGACACGAACTCATCGTTTTTGATAGCTGCATAGTATTCCATGGTGTATATGTGCCACATTTTCCCTGTCCAGTCTATCATCGATGGGCATTTGAGTTGATTTCAGGTCTTTGCTATTGTAAACATGCTGCAATGAACATTCATGTGCGTGTGTCCTTATAGTAGAACGATTTATAATCCTTTGGATATATAGCCAGTAATGGAATCTCTGGGTGAAATGGAATTTCTATTTCTAGGTCCTTGAGGAGTCGCCACACTGCCTTCCACAATGTTTGAACTAATTTACACTCCCACCAGCAGTGTAAAAGTGTTCCTGTTTCTCCACATCCTCTCCAGCATCTGTTGTCTCCAGATTTTTTAATGATCACCATTCTAATTGGCGTGAGATGGTATCTCAATGTGGTTTTGATTTGCATCTCTCTAATGACCAGTGATGATGAGCATTTTTTCATATGTTTGTTGGCCTCATGTATGTCTTCTTTTGTAAAGTGTCTGTTCATACCCTTTGCCCACTTTTGAATTGCCTTGTTTTGTTCTTGTAAATCTGCTCTAGCTCTTAGTAAATTCTGGATATCAGCCCTTTGTCAGATGGATAAACTGCAAAAATTTTTTCCCATTCTGTTGGTTGCCGATTCACTCTAATGACTGTTTCTTTTGCTGTGCAGAAGCTGTGGAGTTTGATTAGGTCCCATTTGTCTATTTTGGCTTTTGTTGCCAATGCTTTTGGTGTTTTGGTCATGAAGTCCTTGCCTACTCCTATGTCCGGAATGGTTTTGCCTAGATCTTCTTCTAGGGTTTTTATGGTGTTAGGTCTTATGTTTTAAGTCTTTAATCCATCTGGAGTTAATTTTAGTGTAAGGTGTCAGGAAAGGGTTCCATTTCTGCTTTCTGCACATAGCTAGCCAGTTTTCCCACCACAATTATTAAACAGGGAATCCTTTCCCCATTGTTTGTTTTTGTCAGGTTTATCAAAGATTGTATGGTTGTAGATATGTTGTGTTGCCTCCAATGCCTCTGTTCTGTTCCATTGGTCTATATCTCTGTTTTGGTACCAATACCATGCTGTTTTGATTACTGTAGCCTTGTAGTGTAGTTTGAAGTCCAGTAGTGTGATGCCTCCCTCTGTGTTCTTTTTACTTAGAATTGACTTGGCTATGCAGGCTCTCTTATGGTTCTATATGAAGTTTAAGGTGGTTTTTTTCCAGTTCTGTGAAGAAGGTCATTGGTAGTTTGATGGGGATAGCATTGGATCTGTAAATTACTGTGGGCAGTATGGCCATTTTCACAATATTGATTCTTCCTAACCATGAACATGGAATGTTTCTCCATCTGTTTGTGTCCTCTCTGATTTTGTTGAGCAGTGGTTTGTAGTTTTCCTTGAAGAGGTCCCTTACATTCCTTGTGAGTTGTATTCCTAGGTATTTTATTCTTTTTTTAGCAATTGTGAATGGCAGTTTGTCCTTGATTTGGCTCTCTTTAATTCTGTTATTGGTGTACAGGAATGCTTGTGATTTTTGCACATTGATTTTATATCTTGAGACTTAGCTGAAGTTGCTTATCAGTTTCAGGAGTTTTTGGGCTGAGGTGATGGGGTCTTCTAGGTATACTATCATGTCGTCTGCAAATAGAGACAATTTGGCTTCCACCTTTCCTATTGGAATACCCTTTATTTCTTTTTCTTGCCTGATTGCTCTGGCTAGAACTTCCAGTATTACATTGAATAGAAGAAACTGGTAGCAACCCTTACTTTTCTGCAGCTGCTATAGTTTCAGTTTTCTACATGTGGCTAGCCAGTTTTCCCAATACCATTTATCAAGTAGGAGATCCTTTCACCTTTGCTTGTTTTTTGTCAGGTTTGTCAAAGATCAGATGGTTGTAGATGTGGTGTTATTTTACACTGTTGGTGGCTATGTAAAGTAGTTCAACCATTGTGGAAGACAGCATGTAGTAATTCCTCAAGGATCTAGAAACAGAAATACTATTTGACCCAGCAATCCCATTACTGCATATATACCCAAAGGGATATAAATCATTCTACTATAAAGACACATGTATGCGTATGTTTATTGCAGCACTATTTACAATAGCCAAGTCGTGGAACCAACCCAAATGCCCATCAATGACAGACTGGATAAAGGAAATGTGGTACATATACAACATGGAATACTATGCAGCCATAACAAGGAATAAGATCATGTCCTTTGCAGGCACATGGATGAAACTGAAAGCCATCATCCTCAGCAAACTAACATAGGAACAGAAGACCAAACACTGCATGCTCTCACTCATAAGTGGGAGTTAAACAAAGAGAACACATGGACACAGGGAGGGGAACATCACACACCAGGATCTGTCAGGGGCTGGAGGACTAGGGGAAGGACAGCATTAGGAGAAATATCTAATGTAGATGATGGGTTGATAAGTGCAGCAAACCACCATGGCACGTGTATACCTATGTAACAAACCTGCACATTTTGCACTTGTACCCCAGAACTTAAAGTATAATAATAATAATTTTTAAAAACTCCAGGGTTCTAAATAAACTTGAAAGGCAGTCTAAGCCACAAGGACTGCAATTTCTAGGCAAGCCCTGGTGCTGTGCTGAGCTTAGAGCCAGTGGACCTGAGGTGCGTGTGACCTAGTGAGACAACAGCTCATGTCACCCCTCAGCCTCCCAAAGTGCTGGGCTTATGTGAGCCATTGTGCCCAGCCTAAAGACAAAAATTCCTGAAAGGAGGAAGAAATGACATCTTATCTACATAAGAAAAAATAATTTTAATAACAGTGAAATTTCTCATTGGAAAACATGGAGGCCAGAAGGAAGTGGCACAACAGTTTTCAAGAGATGACAGTGATCTCAGTGGCTAAAAACCAGGAAAGGTCAATATCAGAGACATTTTGAGGTCTTAATACTGATTGGGGTAAGTAATAAACCAATAGTTCAGTAATAAATTTAACACGGAGATCCAAGGAATGAGACAGACAAAAAAGGCCTTGATAAGATCCTACTTATCCCTAGTGGTCTGGAAGACTGCACAAGAGCAAACCTGCATGCATGTTCAGGAGAAAATGGAGAGGGCCTGCTATGGTCTGAATGCATCTCCCAACATTCGTATGTTGGAACTTAATCCTTAATGTAACAGTATTAAGAGGAGTGGCCTTTGGGAGGTGATTAGTTCATGAGGGCTCTGCCATCATAAAATTTGCAAATAAAAATTTTAGAACTGAAAAACACTGTCAGCTGAAGAAAAAAATCAGGCTTTTAAAGAATTATTATTATTATTTGACACAAGGTCTCTGTTGCCCAGGCTGGAGTGCAGTGGCGAAATCTCGGCTCACTGTAGACTCCATCTCCTGGGCTCAAGTGATCCTCCCACCTCAGCCTTCTGAGTAGCTGGGACTAGAGGCATGCACCACTGCACCCGGCTAAATTTCGTATTTTTGTGGAGACGGGGTTTGACCATGTTGCCCAGGCTTGTCTCAAACTTCTGAGTTCAAGCGACCCCCCCGCCTCAGCCTCCCAAAGTGCTGGGATTACAGGTGTGAGCCATCGTGCCTGGCCTAAGTTAATTTTATTCAGAACTCTCACTGAAGATTGCAACCCGGGAGAGTCTTTCAGAGAGTTTCTGTTAAACTGCTCCAAAGTAGTGTTTCAGCCCACAGCTTATACACAGGTGGTAGCAGCTCTGCATGTAGCTTAGAAGTTACATCAAATGTGCTCAGAAGTTACATTAGAGCAAAATCACATCAAGGCTTGGTTATGAGGGCGCATCTGGTTACAGATTACAGAGGCCTGATTACTAATCCTGTCAGGCGTCATCTTCTGTACAGGAAGAGGCAACGATTAGGAGCACTGAACTTTTTTCTAAAACTGCAGTGATTCACGCAAGAGACACAGTAGCTGGTGCTGCATCCTGCTGATCATCTTCAGGGCATTCTTCCGGAGGGCGGTGCTGAGTCACTGAGTAAGGGGCCTTGTAAAATTCTTTTTTTTTTAATTGTACTCTAGGTTCTCGGGTACATGTGCAGATCATGCATAGGTACACACGTGGCAAGGCGATTTGCTACCTCCATCCCCCCGTCACCTATATCTGGCATTTCTCCCCATGTTATCCCTCCCTAACCTCCCTGCCCCACCCCCGCTGTCCCTCTCCTAGCCGCGCCCCCAACAACAGACCTCAGTGTGTGACACTCCCCTCCCTGTGTCCATGTGTTGTCATTGTTCAACAGCCGCCTATGAGTGAGAAAATGTGGTGTTTGATTTTCTGTTCTTGTGTCAGTTTGCTGAGAATGGTGGTTTCCAGGTTTATCCATGTCCCTACAAGGACATGAATTCATCATTTTTTACAGCTACATAGTATTCCATGGTGCATATGTGCCACATTTTCCTTGTCCAGTCTATCATTGATGGGTATTTGGGTTGTAAAATTCTACTGATAAGGGATTTTGTGAAAATCTACTGTTGAGCCAAATGAGCAAACATAGTTTCTTATGTATGGTACTTTCTCTTACAATAACTAAATCTAAAGCTCAATGAATGGGTTCAAAGGCAGAATGAAGAAGACACAAGAAAGAATCACAAAACATGAAGACAGAACAATAGAAATTACTCCAAACAACGGAGAAAAGTAGACTGAAAACCAATTAATAGAGCCTCAGGGACCAGTGGAACCAAAAATTCAATCATTTGTGTCATCAAAGTCCAGCAAATAAACAAGAAACAAGAAAGAGCTGTAAAAGTATTCAAAGGAACAATGAAATTTTGCCATATCTGGCTAAAAATATAAACCTGTTGAATAGCATGTGCCTCTACGCCTAGCTAATTTTTGTATTTTTAGTAGAGGTGGGGGTTTCACCATGTTGGCCAGGATGGTCTCGAGCTCCTCACCTCAAGTGCTCTGCCCACCTCGGCCTCCCAAAATGCTGGGATTACGTGAGCCATTGTGCCCAGCCTAAAGACAAAAATTCTTGAAAGCAGGAAGAAACGACATCTTATCCACATAAGAAAAATAATTTTAATGACAGTGAAATTTCTCATCAGAAAACACGGAGGCCAGAAGGAAGTGGCACAACAGTTTTCAAGAGATGACATAAAAGAAATACCAACCAAGAATTATTTAGCCCGCAGAAATGTCCTTAGGAATGACAGTGAGATTAAGATATTATCAGATGAAGGAAAACTAAGAGAATGTGTTACCAGCAGACTTACCTTGAAAGAATGAGTAAAGAAAATCCTTACAACAGAAGGGCAATGATACAAGAAGGAATCTTGGAACCTCAGAGAGGAAAACAACAATAAAAGAAGCAAAAATATCAGTAAATAGACTTTATTTTTCCTCTCAAGTTTACTAAACAGTGCTTGATGGCTGAAGTATCAATTACAACATTGAGGTGATTCCCTATATAAAAAGGAAATATTTATTTGACATTTAATGTTATAAGTGGGGAGAATAAAGGGATTAAAAGGAGGTAAGGACTTTCTATTTTACTGAAATTGGTAAGAGAAATAAACATAGGTACAAGTGACCATTATTCAGCCATAGAAAGGAATAAGGTACTAGTAAGTGTTATAACATGGACAAATGAACCTTAAAAACATTATGCTAAGTGAAAGAAGCCAGGCATAAAAGGCCAGGCCACATAGTGTATATGATTCTATTTATTGAAATATGCAGAATACACAAATTTATACAGATGAAATTAAATTTGTGGTTGCTTAGGGCTGGGGTGGGGAGAGTAGACTGAGGAGTGGGCAAAGGAGTTCTTTTTGGGGTGATGAAAATACTCTAGTTAGATTGCTGGGCGCGGTGGCTCCCGTCTGTAATCCCAGCACTTTGGGAGGCCAAGGTGAGCAGATCTATTGACCTCTGGAGTTCAAGACCAGCTGGGTAACACAGCGAAAGCCCCATCTCTACAAAAAATACAAAATCACCCGGGCATGGTGGCACATGCCTGTAGTCCCAGCTACTTGAGGGGGTGAGGCAGGGAGGACCATTTAAGCTCGAGAGGTTGAGGCTGTAGTAAGCCAAGATCCTACCACTGCACTCCAGCCTGGGTGACAGAGCAAGACCCTGTCTCAAAAAAAATTATTAAATAACAAAATCAAGTTAGATTGTGGTGATGTTCATACAACTCTGTGAATATACTAAAAACTGCTGAACTGTATACTTCAAATGTGTGGGTTTTATTGTATGTGAATTACATCTGAATAAAGCTGTTTTTTAAAAACAGATCACAGATTTAAATGTCAAACATAAAATTAAAAAACTTTAAAAATAAAACACAGGAGAACGTCTTTGGGAGGAGGGCTCGTGAAGAGTTCTTAGACACGACACCAAAAGCATGATCCAAAAAATGTTTTTAAATCAATAAACTAGACTTCAAAATTAAACATGTTTGCTCTAACAAAGACCTTAAGAGGACAAAAGGACAAACTACAACCTGGGAGGAAATATTTGCAAACCACATATCTGACAAAGAACTCATACCTAGAGTATGTAAGGAACTCTCAAAACTCAAGTTTTTTAAAAAAGCAATCCATTTGGAAAATGAGCAAAGAATGTGAAGAGACATTTCACCATAAAGGACATGTATATGACAAATAAGCACATGACAAGATCATTAGCTATCAGGGAAATGCAGCCTCCCCTGGGCCTTAGTCATTTCTTGCTCTTCTTGGGAAAAGGCAAAGACAGAGACCTATGAGTCAGAGCTGGGGGCAGGAAGTTGGATGGAAGGGAGAGAAGATGCTAATGGAGTCATAAGAGACACAGTCCATCTCACATCTTGGAGCTGGAAACAGGTTGACTATGTCTCTCATATCTCCCAGAAGCACCCACCTGAAAATGCACACCCATAAGCCAGGCAAGAGGTTGCCAGGGGAAGCCAGGGAGACTCACCTGGTTAGAGTCCCAATCTCTGCATTGGTGACTGACATTGCACAGAGCAAGGGTTGGCAAACCTTTTCTGTAAAAGGCCTTTAGGATGTCCAGGCCATATGGTCTCTATGGCAACTACTCAGCTCTGCCATTAAAGCAGTAACAGACAATATGTAAATGAATGAGTGAGACCATGTTCCAAGGAAACTTTAATGGACACCAAAATGTAAATTTCATATAATTTTGATGTGTCACAAAATATTCTTTTTACTTTTCTCAAGCACTTTAAAGATGTAAATAGTATTCTTAGTTTGCAGGCTACAGGAAACCATAAAGGGTCAGTAAACCGGGGGCCATAATTTGCTGACCCCTGATGAGCTTAGATGAGGAGGTTCACTGTTACGCATACCATTGTCACTCAACACTTGATTTACAATGCAGTGACGTCCCTTAAATCCATAAATTTGGCCAGGCTCAGTGGCTCATGCCTGTAATCCCAGCACTCTGGGAGGCCAAGTGGGCAGATCACTTGAGGCCACAAGTTCGAGACCAGCCTGACTAAAGTGATGAAACCCTGTCTCTATTAAAAATACAAAAATTAGCTGGGTGGTGTGGTGGTGTGCACCTGCAGTCCCAGCTACTCCAGAGGCTGAGGCAGGAGAATTGCTTGAACTCGGGAGGCAGAGGTTGCTGTAAGTCGAGATCACACCATTGCACTTCAGCCTGGGTGACAGAGTGAAAAAACAAACAAACAAATCTATAAATTCTACTTCTAGGAATTTATCACAAGGAAATAATCATGGCTGCACACAAAAATTTGACAGCAAAGACTGTTATCCCATCCTGGTGATAACAACAAAAAAATCTGAACACATTTAAATATCCAGTGACAGAGGAGGGGCTCAAAAATCTGAAGCTATCCAAAGAATGGCTGCTATGCGGCCATGTCAACAATCATCCTGTGATCCAGAAAGAAAGCAAATGTGGTAAAATATTAACAATAAGTGAATCTAGGCCAGGTGTGGTGGCTCACACCTGTAATCCCAACACTTTGGGAGGCCGAATTGGGCGAATTGATTGAGTTCAGGAGTTCAAGACCAGCCTGGGCAACATGGTGAAACCCTGTTTCTACAAAAAGTACAAAATTAGCTGGGCATGGTGGCTCATGTCTGTAGTCCCAGCTACTCAGGAGGCTTAGGTGGGAGGATTGCTTGAGCCCAGGTGGCAGAGATTGCAGTTAGCCGAGATCGCACCACTGCACTCCAGTCTAAGCAAGAGAGCAAGACCCTGTCTCAGAAAAAATTAAAAAATTAAAAATAACAATTGGCAAATCTAAGTGCAGGATATATGAGTGTTCACTGTCAACTTTTCTGTAGGTTTGAAATGTAAAAATAAAGTTGGAAATACATTTGTAAGTAAAAAATGCTTTCTTGTGAAATGTAAGTTAATAGACTTACAGACTCATCTCCAGCCCATCAGAAGATGTTAAATAAATATAAGTTATTCTCTGTTAAATAAATATAAGTATCTTCTCTCTTTTCATAGAAAGTAGTATAGATTAGGTAATATTTATCTACTTAGTATCTATTCCAATCACACTCAATGTAATTTAAACTATTTGTAACATGAGATTTACAGACAGAAAAAAATAATCTCGATGTTCTCTTTTTACAATTATCTTGTTCTAAGGGCAAAGAAAAGCTTAACTTGGCCAGGTGTGCTGGCTCATGCCTGTAATCCCGGCCCTTTGGGAGGCCGAGGTGGACAAATCACTTAAACCTAGGAGTTTGAGACCAGACTGGATAACATAATTAGACCCCATCTCTATGAAAAATAAAAAAGTTAGCCAGGCCTGGTGGTATGCACCTGTAGCCCTAACACTCAGGAGGCTGAAGTGGGAGGATTGCTTGAACCTGGCTGCAGTGAGGTTCAGTTAAGGCTGCAGTGAGCCATGATCACACCACTGCCAGGGGACAAAGACCCTGTCTCAAAAAAAAAAAAGGGCTTAACTTGCTTGGGTTTTGAGCAGTTGAACAAAAACCTTGCTTTTACATATGAAACACAAATTATCTGGGAAGATTTCCTTGGTAGGGGTGGGTGCTCTAGGCTCTACAGGTGGAAATAGCATTTGTGAATTCATCCCACGGTCTGGGTTCTTCTCCAGGCAAAGGCCCATTCTTGTTGGGTTAGAAGTTCTTGTTTGAAAATATAACCTGAAAAATAGATTCACTTTAGTGCATAAGAATAAATTCACAAAAACCTTACCATTCAAATAAAAACATAGGAACTATGCCTAACTACAAGATGGCCAATCCGGCAGAGGACTTCAGCGACCCCTCTCCATTTGACTATCAAACGAGGTGATTAGACAAAGAGCGTTGTCAATTTCTGCTTGAGCCCCAGTTATGGATTGCGGGTGCAGAGGTGGAGTCATCAAAGATGAATTTTAGAAAATCTGTCTCTGTTTAAAACCTTTTAAATGCTTATACTCAGTCCCATTGCCAGGAGTGAAATCCAAACCTCCTGTGTGAAAAATCAATATCCAGGCTGACAGATCACATGGGATCTTCCTTACAGACCAAAACCATAGTTAATTCTTAGGTCCTTTTAAATACTAAACTCTTCGCTGCCTCTCTCTACCTCCACCTCTGCATCGCGCCTACCTTAGAAACCGCCAAATGCCATTAAATCCCACCCTCACCAGCCACGCGGTCTCCATAGGCTCCACG
This sequence comes from Callithrix jacchus, assembly GCF_049354715.1. NCBI lineage: Eukaryota > Metazoa > Chordata > Mammalia > Primates > Cebidae > Callithrix > Callithrix jacchus. The sequence continues at coordinate 48,620,644 of NC_133524.1, read as the reverse complement.
CGCCGCTTTTGCAGGCCCCCATTGGCCGCTTTATTGCCAGACCGCCCCCCGCTTCCACGCCCTAGTCTTCTTTGATCTCCTCGGATTCCGTGAAGCCCCGCCCTTCTATTCTCCCCTTTGGCACATCTTCTTCCACTTAGGCCCGCCCCTCCCCACCTGGCTATTTGGTTGGCCAGCGCGCTTGCCACTTACGTCATTCATCCGCGCCACCCGGAAGCCGCGGTTCCTACCAACCGTTCTTATTGCTGGCGGCCCAGAGGTAAAGGTCGTGCTTGGGTGTCCCTGGGTGGCCGGGTCCCCTAGTTGGGAGGGGAGGGAAGGCTGAACCCCCAGCTTGAACCAGACAAGCCGATGCCTAGCGTTTAGAGGGTGGAGATGAACTGTGTGTGAGGCCAAACTGGAGCGGTCAACGTGGTCTTCCCCCTCCCGACTCCCCAGGAGCCCATCATGGCGTCGCCCCCTAAGCGGCGGGCTGTGGAGGCCACGGGGGAGAAAGTGCTGCGCTACGAGTCCTTCATCAGTGATGTGCTGCAGCGGGACTTGCGGTGAGTGACAGTGCGGGGGCGGGGCGTTTGGAACAGTCCACGTGGTGGGTGGGGAGTTCAGAGTTAGGGCCAAGCCTTTGGATTGGTGGGCTAGGCGTTCAGAGTCCGGCTCCGCGCTCCTTGGAGCGTGCAGTGGGGGCGACATCCGGTGTGCAGTTTGGCTGAGACCTGCGTTCATAGTAGGGGGCGTGTCCGCGCATGCGTGGCCTCCGATGTTTAACGGATTAAGGCTGGTTTTTTGGAGCCACAGTTCTCGGGTTCGAATCCTGGCTCTGCCATTCTTCATGTTTGTGAATACGTCCTACCTCGCCTTTCTGTGCCCTATAAACTTTCCTCCTCTGTGAAATAGGGAGTTTTGTGGAACCTTCCCCATGCAGTGGTTTTGAGTATTTGATGTGCCCTATCTTTGTAAAGAATTTAGCATGGATGCCTGAAACATAATAGAGATTCAGTGAGTATGAAGAAATATTATTGCAGTCTTTTTTTAATTTAAGCAGGAAGGTGTTCAGAACTAGGACTATGAGCATCCTAAAAGGGATGGAGGATTTTTCTAGGGTGGGGATGGGACATTATGTTTGGAGTTCAGCACTGGGTAGAGTGTAATAATAGTAATAATAGCTAACACATGTAGAGAGTTTACCATTTGGTAGTCATTGTTCTAGATGCTTTGCAGTAAATGCTCATTTAATCCTAATGAATCGCCGGGCGCAGTGGCTCAAGCCTGTAATCCCAGCACTTTGGGAGGCCGAGGTGGGTGGATCATGAGGTCAAGAGATCGAGACCATCCTGGTCAACATGGTGAAACCCCATCTTTATTAAAAATACAAAAAAAAATTAGCTGTGCATGGTGGCGTGTGCCTGTAATCCCAGCTGCTCAGGAGGCTGAGGTAGGAGAATTGCCTGAACCCAGGAGGCAGAGGTTGCAGTGAGCCAGGATCGTGCCATTGCACTCCAGCCTGGGTAACAAGCGAAACTCTGTTTCAAAAAAAAAAAATCCTAATGACTCTACAAGGTAATACTGTCATCTGCATTTTATAAATGAGGAAACTGAGTCCCAAACAGGTTACTTACTTGCCAAAGTCATACATCTAGTAAAGGGTAGAGCCCAGATCCAAACCCAGGCAGACTGACCCAGAGCCCAAAATTTTAACTGACACACTTAAAAAGCTTTTTCAGTGTATGGTGACGTGAGAGTCTCAGAGGGTCATGAAATGAGGTATATCAGGAGGAATGGGGCTGTCTATTGGTCACCATTGTGCTTTCGTCCCATCAGAAAGGTGCTGGACCATCGAGACAAGGTATATGAGCAGCTGGCCAAATACCTTCAACTGAGAAATGTCATTGAGCGACTCCAGGTAAAGACTATGGGGTTGGGTACCATTTTTTTTGGTGTGTGTGGGTAAGGGAGGGAGACGGGAAGAGAGACCCCAAACCCAAACCTGTCGCCTGATCTAAGAGTTCACCACTGACCGCTACCTCTTTTTCCCTGGCCCCACAGGAAGCTAAGCACTCGGAGTTATATATGCAGGTGGATTTGGGCTGTAACTTCTTCGTTGACACAGTGGTGTGAGTGTCTACCCATCCCTCTGAGCCCACGGGGTTCAGCTTCCCCCTTCCCTCATGCAACATATATTTTTTTGAGTATCTTCTATATACCAGGCACTATACAAGATTTTATATCCCAATAGGATATAAGCTAGGTGCTGGGATGTGACAGTGATTAAAATCGGACAAAATCCCTGCCTTCCCAGAGGCTCAATTTGGGGAAGGGTGGGAAGCAAAACATAAACTATGCTAAACAGTGATGAGGACTCCCCTCCACTTCCTCTAACCTCTCTCTCCTCAGCCCAGATACTTCACGCATCTATGTGGCCCTGGGATATGGTTTTTTCCTGGAGTTGACACTGGCAGAAGCTCTCAGGTTCATTGATCGTAAGAGCTCTCTCCTCACAGAGTAAGTCCATTCCATGAGGATAGTGTGTAAAAACACTACCATTTCCAACACTCTCCTTTCTTTCCCAATGGCTGCCTGGAATGATATTTAAGGACTCATCTCCCCACCTCCTCAGAGCTGGGACTGAAGAAATGGGGATGCAAAGCCCATGTGTAGCACATAATAAGCATTCAAAAAATGATCTTTGTATTGTTTGTTCATGTAAACATTTATTGGGCATCTTCTGTATGCCAGGCATTGCTTAGCAGTGGGAATGCAGCAGTGAACAAGACAGAAGAGTTCCTTGAAGGCTTTCAATCTAGAAGGACTACACTGTTATACATAAATAGAATTATGACCAGATCCATGAGGTCTCAGCCTGTTAAAATTGGTAACAAGAAAACTAGTTACCTGTGATTTCACTTCCTGCTAATTTTACTATTCATTCACTGTGTTCCTGCCACACTGACCTTCACATGCTTCTTTCAACATCCCAAGAATGATCCCACCCCAGGGCAATTGCCGTGGCTGTTCTCTCTGCCTGCACTGCTCTTTTCCCCAGTACCCACATGGCTTCCTTTCTCCTTACTCAGTTGTCTTGCTTAAATGTCACTTCCTCAACCAGGTGCTCTGTAACCTAACTTTAAAATCACAGCCCCTGGCACACTTGATTCCCCTCCTTCTACTTTTTTTCCATAACACTTATCATGCCCTAATATTTACTGTGTAATTTCTTTCTCATATTGTCTCCTCCAATTAGAATATAAGTTTTGCAAAGGGGGAGATTTGGTTTATACCCAAGGTGACTAGAGTAGTACAAGCATATAGTAGACACTCTGTGTTTTTGTTTTTAAGAGATGGTGTCTTGCTGTGTTGCCCAAGCTGGAATGCAGTGACTGTTTACAGCTGCAATCATAGCATACTACATCCTCAAACTCCTGAGCTCAAGCAGTCATCTTGCCTCAGCCTACCAAGTAGCTGAGACTACAGGCACACCATTGCACCGGGTAGCTGGGATTACAGGTGCTCACCACCACTCCTGGCTAATTTTTGTACTTTTAGTAGAAACGGGGTTTTACCATGTTGGCCAGGCTGGTCTCAAACTGACGACCTAAGGTGATTGGCACACCTCAGCCTCCCAAAGTGCTGGGATTGAAGGCGTGAGCTATGACACCTGGCTAAAGTCCAGTTTTTATAAGAAGGCTTTCCTTGTTAATGTCACAGGATTCCTGAGCCTATCAAATAGATTTTAATTTTTTGAGACTCCGTATACTTCTCCCAAATGAAATATTTAAATTGTCAGTGCCTGCTCCCTCGCCTGGTCTTTTTGATATACTACCTGGTCTATTAGTGTGATGAAAAATATAGTTGACTCTTTTATTGCGTTATTATAATTAGTAGGGCCGTCTAGAAGTTTAATTTTTCTAAGAGATGAGGATTTGAGTCTATGTAGCTGGCTCTCCCCTTTAAAACACTTGGTTACTTGGGATATACTTTGAACTAACTTTCTGGTTATTTTATGTGATCAAAAGTGTTCTTCCTGTTCTTAGTATATTTCTTTGTTCAGGAAGTGGAAGGGATGAAATCTCTGTATATTCTTTCCTGATGACACAGAAAGGACTACACATCCACATCTCATGTATAGACATGTAATTATAGAAGAAACAGCATAACCATATGACTGCTCACACTACCTTACATGCTAAATCAGTAGTACTTTGCTTCTCCACATAGAAAATAAAAATAAATCAGTAGTAATAAACATATCCCTTTTGTGTTACAGCTAGCACTTGGTAAACTGCATTTTTCTTCTTAAGTGTTAAGCTCATAGGTTTTCATAGGCTAAGCTTATACCATTAACTAATTTTGTTCTCATTTTTTATGTTCAAATTGGCCCTTAGGAACTGATCAGATTCATTCTTCTGTTTTTTAAGCATTACCCCAGAATATTCTTGAAAGTATTCTTGCTCTCTGGCAACAACACCCATACTTCATTTAGTTCCTGTTCCTAAACATACACTCAACCAACTTCAGGTTCCTTTGAATGGAGTAGGCACTTATTCAATATACGTTGGGTGCCTGCTCTGTGCCATTGACACAGAACAGTCCCTGCTCAGGGACATTATTCTGGTCCCTGAGGATACAGCAGTAAACAAAAAAGACCAAAATCTGCCCTCATACAGCTGACATTCTAGTCAGGGGAGATAAACAATAAACGAATGATGTAGTATGTCAGATGTTGACAGTGCTATGGAGAAAGCATATCGTGGAGATCAGAAGCAATGGAGCAGTCGTGATTTTAAGTAGAATGGCTGACTAGATGTGAAGTGTGAGAGAGGGGAGTCCAGGTTTTTAGCTGAGCAACTGGAAGGACGGAGTTGCCATTATCTGAGATGGAGACGGTAGGGGAGGACTGGATTTGGAGGGGAAAGTCAGGAGTTTAGTCTGGAACCTGTTAGGTATGATGTACTTATTAAACACTGAAGTGGATTTTTGGAAGATGTCATTAAAACTCCTAGTCAAGTTCAGAAGAGAGTTCTGGGCTAGAAAAAGAAATATGGGAGATATTGGTACATATGGGTTCATACTACTTTTTTTTTCCAATTTAGCATCCTGTCTTAATGCTGTCTACTTTTCCAATAGTATTTAGTTTTATTTACCCCTCAAACTGACTCCTACATTGACAACACAATAAAATCCACATTCCTTATCATGATATCAAGACCCCGGATGATCTAGGATGTTGTTATACCACCTTCCTTCACCATTCACTTAATTTCTAACACACTGACCTCACTGCTCCTCAAACAGCTCATTGCTGCCTCTTGGCCTTTTTGTGGAAAAGGCCTTCCTCCTGCTTAATCATTAGGCATTCTTCCATTCCTTCTCATTCTTCATTGTTTAGAAAGGCCTTCCTTGACCCTTTATATCAGTTAGGATTCTTTTGGGTGAGACCTAATCCAAACTGGCTTAGATAAAAGGAGTCAACTGACTAGTTAATGTAATTCAACCTCCTTCCTCTGCCACGATCTTCCCCTGGTTCCCATCTCACTTAAGGTCAAAGCTAGGGTCCTTACCATGACCTTGTAGGCTTTACACAATCTGCCTCCCTCATTACCCCTCTAACCTCACCGCCTACATTCCCCCTTCACTTATTCTTTTCCAGCCACAGTGGCCTCTTTGCTGCACCTCAAACATGCCAGGCACACTCCCACCTCAGCGTCTTTGTGTTTGTTACCCCTTGTGTGTGGAACACATCCTCCATATACCCACACTACTCACTTCACGGTCTTTAAGTCTTTACTCAAATGCTTCTCAGCTAAGCCATCCCTGAGCCCTTTATTTAAAATTGCAGCCCCCCCCCCATTCTCGTAGTTGTTAATCCTCTCTCATTTTTACATTTTTTGATTGTAATTAGAACTATCTGACACACCATATCTTTTATTTCATCGGGTTTTTTTGTCTGTTCCTCTTTACAAAAATTTGAACTCCGTCAGGCCGGGAGTTTTATTTGTTGTGTTTGCTGCTATCTCCCCAGTGCCTAAAATTGCCTGGCATACAGTAGGCATTTAATAATCTTTGAATCAGTGAAAACCAGATGGTGGTTTGGCATCTCTGCATAGCAGCGAGCCCTGTGGAAATCATCCAGGATATAAGTAGTTCTTGAGATGATGAGGAAGGGTCATTCTCATAATCATAAGTGGGGCCCATTTTGCCCTTTCCTGTTTCTTTCTCTAGGCTCAGCAACAGCCTCACCAAGGACTCCATGAATATCAAAGCCCATATCCACATGTTGCTAGAGGTGAGAGCAACTCACCCCACTACCAGACTCTGTGTTTAGGGTGGTGACCTGAAGAAGGGAGAGAGCGGAAGAAGGGAGGGACCATCTTTCCTTCTAAACTGGAGTCAAGGGAGGGAGGTCAGAGCAAGCCTCGGGGCATAACCCAGACCCAGTCTTTGATCAGTCTCCTCTTTTTCAGGGGCTTAGAGAACTACAAGGCCTGCAGAATTTCCCAGAGAAGCCTCACCATTGACTTCTTCCCCCTATCGTCAGACATTAAAGAGCCTGAATGCCTTTGAGTCACATGGCATTTCTTTTTCCCCATGAACTCTGCTGGTTGCCACAGGGGCCTGTTACTAGGGCACAAAGTTACAGAGAGACCCCTGAGGTCCATTCTCTCTGTGGAACCTCTAAAATGCCCCAGCAGTCCTGCCTCCAGCCTGTTGCCTGGCAGTATTTGCCAGCTGACCTTATGCACTGCCCTCTCTTCTGTCATCTTGGCAACCTGGGCCCCCATCTCAGCCATTCCTTTTCTTAGACACCACCCTTTGATTTGCCATAGAGAATGAGCCGATTTATGGTGGTTTGTTCATTTTCACAGCAACCAAAGGGCCCTAAGGTTTACCCTTTCACACACCCAGTCGCTCCTCAGGTGCCCTAAATTACACCCACACCCACCTCAGCCCTGCCTTGTCCTAGCCCCTGCTTCTAAGTGGTTCCAGCTTCCAACAGGCAGAGCTGAATCCCGCTCTCCCTAGTCCGACCCCTGTTTTAGGTTGAGTCCAGCCGCCGCCAATCAACGCAGACCCAGGTTCCTCCCCTTTTTAAGTTCGGCCACAGTTCAGCCCTGCCCTCTGAAGACATTTCGTTTCTGCCACTCAATACTCCGTGTGCCTGACAGCCATCCTGCCCTCCTACCTCCGTTGTGTTCTAAATTCGTCTTCTACCCAGCTCTAGGGTCCTTTCTAACCATAGAGGTACACTGTCCGCCTACGCACAGCCCAGCCCAGCCCGACCCACTCCTGCCGGCTGCTACGCCCATTTCTATACAAGTCCTGCTTCCGCTGGGCAGCGTGGCGTGCGGCACCGCCCCCTTGGTGTTTTGGCAGGGGTCTAGAGTCCCTCATCCGCCAATCAGAGGAAAACAGGGCCACCCACCCCCGTCCTTGGAGGCTGTCTTCCATCAATCCCATGTAAGCCAATCAGTGTGAGGCAGTCCCCTCCGCGCCCCCCCACACACCCCCCCCAGCCTTATCAGTTGCTCACAGTCCGTCAGTCCTTGAGCCAATCGCCGTGGAGCACCAGGAAGGCGGAACAAGCCTCCTCGGGACTCCAGGGGCCGTGAGCATTCCATCATTTCCCCTTAGGCCAATCACAGCACAGCTCCGTGGGGAAGGTCCAGTCCCCCAGCCCCTCTAGGCCGTGTGGCCGATTAATAGCGCTTTGGCCAATCAGCGAGCGGCGGGACACTGGACTCCTCCTCCCCGTGCCCACGTGAGCCGTAGGGAAACGCAGGGGCGGCTTCTAGGTGCTGTCGCCGCCGCCACCGCCGCCGCCGCCTCGGAACCCAGGCCTGGGGGGCGGTGGGGCCGCGTATGGAGCCCCCGCCCCCCGGAGCTACCAACATTGCCAACGCCACCGCCACGCTACACACAGGTGAGCTCTGGGCTTGGAGGGTGGAGGGCCCGGTCCGTGACCCCACGTATCCTTCCCGCCCCCGCTCAGAGGATGTGGCTTGGCCGGTGGCCTGCTGGTGTTCGACTCCCCGCCGCCACCACCACCACCACCACGGCTGGTGGACCTGCTTGTGGCATTGCCCACGCCCTTCGCCCCTTGTAGTGGATCTGACCGTGGCCTAACCTCCCCCTCCCGTTGTATAATGGATCGGTCTGCGTGCTTATATTTTTTCCCACGCCAACTTAGGATGGACTCGTCCATAGGCTTTCCCCCTACCCCCACGCACCCCCCATCCACCCACACTTATAGGGAGCCCGCCTGTGGCAGTGTTCAGTCCCCTTAATAGTAGGTGTATCTGAGTGTTTGCATTTCTCCTAGCCTCAACTTTCAGGGGAAGACCCGTCCGTGGCCTTGTTTATTCTTCCCCTCCTGTTCATTGTAGCGAATCAATTCGTGGCGCCGCACCCCTCCACACACATCCCTCTTTAACAGTGGGTCTATCAGAGTTTGTATTCCTGCCTCCTCCAGTCCCCCAATGCATCAGTCCATGGCTTTTTTCAGAAACCCGCCACACACACACACACACACACACACACACCATCACCATCACCACCACCACCACCATTTTATAGTGGATCAGTCTTCATGTTTGGATTCACATCCCCTTAGCTATCAGTCCATTGCCCTATCTGTCCTCCCTTTTTCGTAGACTGTCACTGTAGCGCTTGGGCTTCTCTCTTCTTTTTAATAGTGAGTCAGTCAAGTGCTTTATATTTCCCTATTTTCAGTAGCTCAGTCCATAGCCTTGTCCCTCTCTGCTTTGAATCAGTCTGTGTGATGGCTTTTCTCTCCCCTCACTGTGGTGTGGTGCAGGAGTCTGTAAGGTTTTCTGCTCTCCTTCCCCTCAGATGTTGAGCCTCATCCCCCCTCCATTTTCAGTGGATCTGTTCATTGGCCTTCCTCCCCCACACCCCAGTATGCTTGCACAGTCCCCCGCATACCCTCCCCTGAGTCCAGTGCTTTGTAATTGGAGGAAGGTCTGCCGTGTACTTTGAATTTCCTTCTTTTTTTTCCCTTCCCAGAGGAGAACGTGCTGATCCTCTTTTCCTTGTGGTGGAGAAATGTATGGCCTTTCTTGTCCCCCACCTCTTAATATAGTGGGTCAGCCTGATCACACTTGTAACCACAAAGACGTTCTGCCTCACTACAATAAGTAAACACATTAGCGCCAGTGATGATTGTAATGCCAATAGGAGCTAGCGTTTATTAAGCACCTGCTGGGTATCAGAGTGTGTCATATGAATGAGTTTCTTTAATCCTCACCACAACCCCATGAGGTAGGTACTGAGGGAGCCGGGCCATAGGGAGGTTAAATTCCTTACTCAGAGGTGGCCCAGGAAGTACTCAGGGCACAGGATAATTTTTGAGGCTCCCCTCTTAGACCCCATCCCACCCCACGTGAGGCCTCGGTCCTTAAAAACCAAATTGGTTCCCATCTCCAAGCTTTTGTTCTTGCTGTTCCCTCTGCCTGCAGAGCTGTCTCCATTACCCACCTTGTCTCAGCACCCACCCACCCCCCAATCCCAGCAGCTCTGTGACCTTAGATGAGTGATTTAGCCACTTCCTCTCTGCACCTTTTTCTTCATTTGTGAAATGGGGGATCAGAACTAGAATCCCCTCCAGTGTAAATAAATATTACCTGTGAAATAATGGTAAAACAAGTAACCTTTTTAGCATTACTGCCTATACCTCCCCACCCCCTGACTGTGCTCCAACCACACTGCCTCCACTGCACAGCTCCTGAAACAGCAGCCATGGACCAGCCTCAGGCCCTTTGCATTGGCTGTTCTTTGTGCCTTGTATACCACTCCCAGATCTCTGCATGATTCCTTTCAGCACTTTGTTCAAATACCAGCCACCAAAAGTTTACCACACTGTGGTGCAGGGAATGCAAATACAAAAAGATAACATGTATCAAAGATGTTTCTAAGAATGCTCGTTTGTATATGAACAAGGATTTTCCTCCTTTTCGAAAGGCTGTGTTTACAAAACTGTGAGGTATGTAATAGGCTCTGTAATGGCACGGTATAAAAGCTGTTTCTAGGAGTGCTAGTTGCATATGTGAATAAGGACTGTGTTGCATTGAAAGAATGTGTTCACAAAACTGTGGTGTGTAGCCGGGCATGGGGGTGTGCACCTGTAGTGCCAGCTACTTGGACTGTAGCTGAGGTGGAAGGATCGCTGGAGCCCAGGAGTTCGAGGCCAGCCTGGGCAAAACAAAATCACTGTGGTGTGCGTAATACACTCTCCTAAAGGCACAGGCATAAAAGATGTTTCTAAGAGTAATCACTCTTTTTGTTGCACCTGGGTAGTGTTAGTTCAGTAAAGATTGATTGTCACACCATGGTGCTTGGAAAATACTATACAAAGGCACATGTATTACAAAAACAGTTCCTAACAATGCTGCTTGTAAAAACAAAAAAAAAAATCAACCCCTCCCTTACCATCTGAAGCTGCACACCCAGGAGGGCTCAAGCCAGGTCCCTGCTTTGTCCCTTTATCACTGTGACACACTGTGTGGGTTTCTTGTTTGTGTCTGTCTCTCCGCATTAGAATGTGAGTCCCATGAGGACTCAGTTTTTGTCTGCTCATTCACTGCAACGTCTCCAGCACCTGAAGATGTACCAGGTAAACAGCAGATGTTCAGTAAGAATTTATCCCATGAATAAATGGGAAAAGGATTATTTCAGACACCAGCATAGGGGTCAGATGGAGAAGAAGGGATACGAGGGCTAGTTAGTTGGGACTGTTCCTGCAGCCAACCTTTACTGAGCCCCTTGTGAGTACCAGGTGCTCTTCTAGGTGCTGGAATATGGCAAGGAACAAAACAGGAAGAAATATCTGTGCTTGTGGAGCTGACATTTATTAAAAGTTGGGGAGGCTGGGCACAGTGGCTCACGCCTGTAATCTTAGCACTTTGGGAGGCCAATCTGGGTGATTGCCTGAGCTCAGGAGTTCTAGACCAGCCTGGGCAACACGGTGAAACCCCATCTCTACCAACATACAAAAAAATTAGCTGGGTGTGGCGTCATGAGTCTGTAATCCCAGTTACTTGGAAGGCTGAGACAGGAGAATTGCTTGAACCTGGGAGGCGGAGGTTGTAGTGAGCCGAGATTTCACCATTGCACTCCAGCCCTGGCAACAGACTCAAAAAAAAAAAAAAGTTGGAGAGACAGATTATATGAACAAAATGAACCAGTAAAATTAGTGTAATAGACAAATGCTGAGAGGAAAGAATGAAATAGGGCAGGTGGGAATCGAGTAGTGCGGGTGGTTAAAATCTTAGGCACAGAGCAGGCCACACTTGGAAGGTAACTCTTGAATTAGGGCCTCAAGGTAGAGAGGGAGAGAGCCATAATGTCTAGGGGAAGAGCATACCAGGCAGAAGGAAGCACCAGTGCAGAGGCCGAGGTGGGATGGTGCCTGCCATGTTCAAGGAACATCAAGGCAGCCAGTGTGGCTGGAGCAGAGTGCGGGGAGGGGTAGAAGGTGAGGTCACACAGGTGTTGGGAGCCATATAGTGCGGGCCAAGGTGATCCATAGGGTAGGATTGCAGGGATGGGGGGAGAAGGATGACACGCTAGCTAATAGCTAATATCTGTGGAGTGTCTACCACACATGAGAGACACTTTCCTAAGTCTTTTACAGAATTAACACATTTCATCCTCACAGAAGCCTTGGAGGATAGGTGTACTCTTGAGAATATTTCACTTTGAAAGTAAAATACTCCCATTTTACAGATGAGGAAACAGGCACAGAGAGGCTGAGTAACTTGCTAAGGTCACACAGCCAGAACAGGGGCAGAGGAACATAAGGCTGAAGACCCAGAAAGAAGAACAGATTTGCAAGGGCAGACAGGTCATCTGGCACCTTGGATCACGCAGAGGAAGAATGGATTCTTCCTGGAACGTGATGTGATGATTGTGTAATTGAGGCCATCAAGTGAGGGAAGAGCTCTCCCTTCGGGGAGAACAGCCCGTGCTTACTCTCAGAGGTTGGAACTGTCTTGGGAACGGTAGATAATTTAGGGTGGCTGCCTCAGAGCCTTTGTACACGCCATTCACTCCACCTGGAGGCCCTCTCCCTCAGAGGTCAGCCTGGCTTACTACCTCCCGTCCTTCAGGCCAGGTGTCACCTCCTTGGGGAAGAATTCCTTGCACACCCTGTGTAAAACAGCATTCCTGTCACCCTCTAGGATCTTACCCTTCTTTGTTTCTCTTCATAGAGAACAGGTGGTGTAAGGTGGCTAGGATTGCCCGCTATAGCCAAATCACTTAGGTTTTGAATTCCGGCTCTGCCAACTTCCAGCTGTGTGACTTTGGGCAGGTTACTTCTATGTACCTCCACTGCCTCATGTGGAAAAATGGGGGAAATGCTAATCCCCACCCTTTAACGGTGGTTTGAGGATTCAGTGAGTTAAATGATTCCAACAATGTGCAGCACATGGTAAGGATCGTATCTGGCTTGCATGTTTAAATTATTTAAATGTATGCATAGCATACCCGTAGGTGTCTGACAGGCCTCTGAAACTGATCATCTCGAAAACTGGCATGATCCCCCTAAAAACTTACTCTCCTGCAAGGCTCCCATCTCAGCTGTCCACAATGCTGTCCTTGTGGGTGACTAGGCACAAACCTAGACTCACCGTGCACCCTTCCCTCACCTCCCCCAGGCATGCTGTCTGTCACCAAGTCTATTCTGTGTTCAGACTTTCTCCAGAACCCGGCCACATCTCGCCAGTCCCACTGCTACCACCATTGTCTACTGCAGTGGCCTCTTCAGTCCTGACTGTTCTCCTCACGACCGCCAGGGGGATCCTTTTAAAATCCTAGTCACAGTCTGTCACCCCTCTGTTCACAACCCTCTTGTGGCTCGTGTCTCACATAGAGTCCTGACAGTGCCCGAAAAAGCCTGGCTCAGTCTGGCCCCTGTTGCTCTGTTCTCATCTCCTGCCGCCTCCCTGCTCTCCCCCTAACCCATGCTGGCCTCTTCTCCCCATGTCATCTGCCAGGTAGTCTCCAGCCTCAGGCCCTTCACACCAGCTGCCGCTTCCACCTGGCTCAGTGGTCTCAGATACTCACAAGCCCAGTTCCTTCACCTCCTTTAGGTCTCTGCCCAGGTGTCCTCTCCTTGGTGACTACTCTGCCCTGACTCTCCATGTGAAAGTAACAGCTCTCCTCTGCTTGATTTTTTCTTTTTTTTGCCATAGCCCTTACCACCATCCGACGCACGTTTGTACGTGTTTGACTTGTTCCTCGTCTGTCTTCCCCGCTAAGATATGAGCTCCTGTGGAGCGGGATTGTTGTCTGTTTTGTTCTCAGCTACATCTGCAGCACCTGGCCCACAGGAGGCATTCACCAAATGCTTGATAAGTGAAGGAGATAGAAAGAAGTAAACACATCCAAGCAAGGCAGATTACTAGAACTCTTATGAGGGGTCAAGTGGGAGAGGTGACAAAATACAGAGCCCTGCGTGCTATTGAGGCCGGAAGCCCACTGTCACCTTTCACTTAGCTGATAGGTTCTGTTGCAGCTGGAAAAGGAACTGGTAACATTGCCTGTCTTCACCACCAGGAGTCACTCTGAACTCTTCGGGCTTCTTAAAACAAGCCCGCCTGCAAAACAAATTCAGTGAGGTCTCTGGTGACCGAACTCTAATCGGACACTTCACGGCTTTGTGACTTGTATAATTGAACAGGAAGCTCACGTTTTTTTTCCAGTTTTCCCTCAGGAAAGGAAGCAGTAACGGGGTGGCAGGGAGGGTCCTGTTCTTTGAGGGACATGTGGAGAGGGAGCAGTTGGTGTGAGGGGCCGTTTAGCCTAATGGTGAAACCCTTAGCCAGCTGGAACCTGACTGCCTGGCTCCAGGAGCCGGCTCTGCCACTTACAGCCGTGTGGCCTGTGGAAGGTACATAGACATTTGTGCCTCTGCTGCCTCATTTATAAATTAATGACAGTAAGACTACCTACTTCTCAGAGACGTGATGAGGAATAAATGAGTCAGTGCCCATAAAAGATAACAGTACAGGTGTACATGCCCTTATCCAAAACCCCTGGGGCCAGCTATGTTTCAGAATTTCAATTTCTTCAGAATTCAGAAAGGTGACATGATGCATATATGATGTTACATAACACCCCTTAGTAAGCTCTGTGATTGGCTGTATTCATATTTCTGCAGCAAAATGTATGAACACTCATACTAAGTGAGAATCAATAAAGGCAAGAAAGGGCCTTGTTTCATTTCAAATCAGGTTTTGCTGCCAAAAGAGTTAAAAGAAGCTTTCTGTTTTTAGAGCATTTTTGGATTTTGGAATAGCAGATAAGGGACTGTGAACAAAATCAGCAACTAATATTTAGAGCTTATCATACACCTCAGGCATATGATATTTCATACATACAATATCCCTATGAACTACGTATTATTGCTATCCTATTTTACCAATGGGCATATCATTATCTCCATTTTACAGGTGAGAAAATTGAGGTACAAAGAGGTTAAAGATTATCGGCCAAGCATGGCGCCTCATGCCTGTAATCCCAGCACTTCAGGAGGCCAGGGAGAGAGGATTGCTTGAGCCTGAGAGTTTCAGAACAGTCTGGGCAAGGTAGTAAGACCCCCATCTCTAAAAAACGAAAAAGAATATGCCCAGGGTCACACAGCTAATAAGTGGCAGAACCAGGATTCAAACACTGGAAGTTTGGCCCTAGTGCCTGGGCAGTTGTCCAGCAGGCCACGTTGCCTCTCAGCTTAGAACAGTGCCTGATGCGTATTAAGCTGTCCATAGATGTTAATTATTACTGTCATCAAGAAAGAACATTCAGGTCCGAGCACGGTGGCTCGTGCCTGTAATTCCAGCACTGGGAGGCTGAGGTGGGAGGTAGGTGGATCACTTGAGGTCAGGAGTTCAAGATCAGCCTGGCCAACATGGTGAAACCCCATCTCTACTAAAAATACAAAAGTTAGGCAGGCATGGTGGTGGGTACCTGTAATCCCAGCTATGCAGGAGGCTGATGCATGAGAATCGCTTGAACCTGGGAGGCAGAGGTTGCGGTGAGTCAGGATTGTGCCACTGCACTGCACTCCAGCCTGGGCGATAGAGAGAGACTCCATCCCCCCAAAAAACAAAAACAAAAAAAAGAGAACATTCACGGACAGTAACAGGACAGAGAGAACAGGTGTTCAGTTTTAGGATGGCTTCATAAAGGAAAGGACCTTTGAGCTGGGACTTGAAAGGTAAGGAAGACTGCTAGGTGGAAGAAGGAAGCCCCACGTTGAGTGAGTAGCGTTTGCAAGGGTCTGGCAATAAAAAAAAAACCTGAAAACTTGACATTGATATGGTAGAAGATACAGATAATGCCCGAGTGAGGGGGATGGAACTAGTTTTCTATTCTCGCTGTAATAAATTATCACAAACTTAGCCACTTAAAACAACGCATTTGTTATCTTATAGTTGTGTAGGTCAGAAGTCCCACACTGGTCTCAGTGGGCTGGAATCCAGGTGTTGGCAGAGTTGTGTTCCTTCTGAAGGCTCTAGGGGAAAACCCGTTTCCTGCTCATTCAAGTTGTTGGCAGAATCCAATTCCTTGAGGTTGTAGGACTGAAGTCCCTGTTTCCTTACTGTCTGTCGGCTGGTAGCCATTCCCAGCTCTAAGAGGCTGCCCACAGTCCTTGGCTCTGAGCCCCCTTCCTCCATCTTCAGAGCCAACAATGGCAGGTTGAGTTCCTCTCACATTTCAAATCTCCCTGCCTCTTCTGTCGTCACATCTCTGAGCTACCTTTCTTCATCATCTGCTTTTCAGAGCTCATATGATTAGATTGAATTTACTCAAATAATCTCCCTATCTTAAGGTTTGTAACCTTAATTTCATCTGCAAAGTTCCTTTCTGCTGTGTAGTATAAATAACACATCCAGGGATTACGATATGGAGCAGGGGTGGCATCATTTGGCCTACCACAGTCTGCCCTCTGACCCTCATAGATTGACATTTGTCCCACATGGAAAATAAATTCACACCATCCTAAGATACCCACGAATTGTATTCATAACAGGGAGCAGCCCATGCTAGACTGGGCAGCTAGAAGTTAGCCTGGGGATGTTGAGGGAATGATGGTAGGGTTTGAGGACAGAGATGGAAAAAAGATGACAGAAAAAGGAACCCTCCCCCCGCTGACCCCTTCCCCTCCTATGTCCACTGCCTGTCAACTCAGCTGTTCGCTCTCCAGGTACCCCTGGGATGGCGTGAGCACTCCCCCAGCGATGGACCCATCTGTGACGCTGTGGCAGTTTCTGCTGCAGCTGCTGAGAGAACAGGGCAATGGCCACATCATCTCCTGGACTTCACGGGATGGTGGTGAATTCAAGCTGGTGGATGCAGAGGAGGTGGCCCGGCTGTGGGGGCTACGCAAGAACAAGACCAACATGAATTACGACAAGCTCAGCCGGGCCTTGCGGTACTACTATGACAAGGTACAGTCTCTGAGACCAGAGCTGGGACCCCCTGACATAAATATATAAATAGATATAAATATGAGAGATATTTCTTTTGTTTTAATTGCTATAGCTATGAATATTTATACCAGTATTTTTAATATTCTTGTCTAATTGCTGTTGTTGCTTCATTTTCTTACCACTTTAGCTTCAGCCTCCACAGTGGTGGTAATAAGGAGGCCTCCTCACCCTGTCCTCTGCAGTGACCTTGCCCTGTTCCACTTCTGTGTCATTAGCTTCAAATAATCCTCTGTATGAATAATTCATCACCCCATCCATCTACATTAATATACTGTCTTCCAGCATTTATATCAGTTACTTCATTTTCTTATCTTATTGCATTTGCTAGTCACCAGAACTGTGTCCTGACAGCCACCCACAAGGCCTGGTCCTGTGAACCCCTGGTTCTTGGAGCCAGGAGGAAGACCTATTCCCATACCTATTCCCTTTCATCCCACTGTGAAGAGGAAGTTATAGGACTGAAGTCCCTGGTGGGTCGGGGAGGGAAAATCAGATAGACAGACCTGGAGAGTGACAGAGGGGAGACTTGGAGAGGGGTTGATGGGAAGGGGCTTAAAGAAAGAATTGTCGGCTGGTCACGGGTGCTCATGCCTCTAATCCAGAACTTTAGGAGGCTGAGGCAAGCGGATCATGAGGTCAGGAGATCAAGACCATCCTAGCCAACATGGTGAAACCCTGTCTCTACTAAAATTACAAAAATTAGCCAGGTGTGGTGACATGTGCCTGTAGTCCCAGCTACTTGGGAGGCTGAGGCAGGAGAACTGCTTGAACCTGGGAGGCAGAGGTTGCAGTGAGCCAAGATCACACCACTGCACTCCAGCCTGGGCAACAGAGCAAGACTCCAGCTCAAAAAATAAAATTGCTGTGGGGAGAAGAGAGAAAGGGAGAGACTGGGGAGGGATACAGACAAGGGGATTCTAGGGGGAGAGGAAATGGGCTGGGAGGGGAACTTACAGAGACTGGAAAGCCGGAGGGGGGCAAGTAGAGAGAAGCCACTAGGAGAAGAGAAACACCACTCTGCCCTTCTTCTCCTCTGACACCCTGCCTCCAGCCTGCCCCTTTCCTCTAAGGCCCTCTGTTCCTCTCCTCCCTTCCTAGAATATCATCCGCAAGGTGAGCGGCCAGAAGTTCGTCTACAAGTTTGTGTCCTATCCTGAAGTTGCAGGGTGCTCCACTGAGGACTGCCTGCCCCAGCCAGAGGTGTCTGTTAACTCCACCATGGCAAATGTGGCCCCTGCTGCTATACATGCCACCCCAGGGGACACTGCCTCGGGAAAGCCAGGCACTCCCAAGGGTGCAGGAATGGCAGGCCCAGGTAGTTTGGCACGCAGCAGCCGGAATGAGTACATGCGCTCCGGCCTCTATTCCACCTTCACCATCCAGTCCCTGCAGCCGCAGCCACCCCCTCATCCTCGGCCTGCTGTGGTGCTCCCCAACGCAGCTCCTGCAGGAGCAGCAGCGCCCCCCTCGGGGAGCAGGAGCACCAGTCCAGCCCCCTTGGAGGCCTGCTTGGAGGCTGAAGAGGCTGGCTTGCCTCTGCAGGTAAGGACTGGAATATAGAAATTCAGTAAGAGGAAGTGGTAAATAGGAGAGATGTGTAATCCCCAGATGTCAAGGGAGGCTGGTAGAAGAGACATAGCCATCCTGTTAAAGGAGATAGTGGTGGAAGGAAGAACACAGACATCCTCTTAGAAGGAGGGGTGGGGCAGAGAGCTACGCAAATCCAGAAACAGAAGGGGGAGAGAGAATACTGTGCTACAGTTAGTAGCTGCAGAACATGTAGGTGCCCGAATATTTGTTAAATGCACTGGTTCTCACACTCTAGCACTCATCAGAATCACCTGGAGGGCTTGTTAAACCACAGATTACTGGCCACACCCCTAGAGTTCTGAATGTGTGGGGCAGGGGAGGGGCCCAAGAATTTGCATTTTTGTTTCCAAACGAGGGGAAGATGCTGCTGGTCTGGAGGAAGGTAAATTTTTTAGAACCACTGTTTTAATGCATGAGGATGGTATCCCTCAGATTCCTGCCCACTTCAGGTTGTCTCACCCCAAGTCCCCTGTCCCATAGGAGGACCTGCCCCAGAGGAAGCCCTACTTCCTTGACAAAGCCCTAGGTCCTGTTGGAGGACCTGCTCTGATGGGCAGTCATGCCCCCAGTACCAAGTGCCACCTTCCCTGGGAAACCACTGGGTGGTCCACAGGAGAAAGTGTCTCTACTCCAACAGTCCTCACGCACCCTGTGTGCCCCCTTCTTTCCCAGGTCATCCTGACCCCGCCCGAGGCCCCAAACCTGAAATCGGAAGAGCTGAATGTGGAGCCGGGTTTGGGCCGGCCGTTACCCCCAGAAGTGAAAGTGGAAGGGCCCAAGGAAGAGTTGGAAGTTGTGGGGGAGAGAGGGTTTGTGCAGGAAACCACCAAGGCAGAGCCAGAAGTCCTTCCACAGGAGGGCGTCCCAGCCCGGCTGCCCGCGGTCATTATGGACACCGCAGGGCAGGCAGGCGGCCCTGTGGCTTCCAGCCCGGAGGTCTCCCAGCCGCAGAAAGGCCGGAAGCCCCGGGACCTAGAGCTTCCACTCAGCCCGAGCCTGCTGGGTGGGCCGGGACCTGAACGAACTCCAGGATCGGGAACTGGCTCCGGCCTCCAGGCTCCGGGGCCAGCGCTGACCCCGTCTCTGCTTCCTACGCATACATTGGTGAGTGCCTGCGGAGGGGTGGGGCGGCTGGGCAGCCAGCACCAATGAGATTGGCATGTGGTGGGTGACTGACAGGAATCAGAAAAGGGCAAATGTGGTTATCCCTGAAGAGGGTGGAGCCTTCGAGTGTGATTGACTGGGCTGACGCTGGGCTGGAGAGAGGGTTTGAGGAATGAAGGGCAGGGCCGGGGACTTCTGTGGGTGGGACCGGGGGACATTCTGTGGGACTATTTCTGTATTGGGGTGTGGCTTAAGAAACCTGAGCAGGGCTTTTTGGTCTGGAATTTGCATATTGGGTTTCACCAGTGGGACATGAGTTGGAAGTTGACCCTGAGCTGTTGGGATGGTGCCTTGAGAGGTGTGAGAGCAGCATGTGGATAGAGTCTTGTGGGTGGTCTTGACCAATGAGGTCTCAGCAACTGAGGGTGGGCTCTTGGGTGGGGAGGGGTGTCTGCAGAATTTGAGAGATCATAGGCATGGCCTCTGTGGTTACCATCCAGGTGTGTGCACTTTGGGGGAGTGCCCTTGGGAGTGTGAGTGGGAAATCTGTGGTGGGGCTGGGACCAGGTCCCTTCCATCTTCCCACATCTATCCTCTACTCATGAGCTCCGACCACCCCTTCCCCACAGACCCCGGTGCTGCTGACACCCAGCTCACTGCCTCCCAGCATTCACTTCTGGAGCACCCTGAGTCCCATTGCACCTCGGAGCCCAGCCAAGCTCTCTTTCCAGGTAGGATCCTCTTTCCCCATTTTGGACAGGGTGAGAGACCCAAGAATGGCCCCCATCTGTGACCTCTCCCTCTTTCTGCCTTCAGTTTCCGTCCAGTGGCAGCGCCCAGGTGCACATCCCTTCCATCAGCGTGGATGGCCTCTCGACCCCCGTGGTGCTCTCCCCAGGGCCCCAGAAGCCATGACTACCACCACCATCACCACCCCTTCTGGGGTCACTCCATCTGTACCCCTGAACGTCTTTCCAGCCAGCCATCTCAAGGACAAACATAGTTCACCTGCAAGACTCATGCTCTGTGGTGGGGTGGGGATCCTTGGGAAGAATTACTCCCAAGAATAACTCTCATTAACTCTTCCACAGAAAACACACACGGCTTCCACAGCTTCTCTCTTTTCTGTCAGTCCCCCAGTGGCCGCCCTTACACGTCTCCTACTTCAATGGTAGGGGCGGTTTATTTATTTATTTTTTGAAGGCCACTGGGAGGAGCCTGACCTAATCATTTAGGGTGGTTAGGACATCTCCCCCACCTCCCCACTTTTTTCCCCAAGACAAGACAATCGGGGTCTGGCTTGAGAAGGACCTTTCTTTCTTTATTTCTCAGCCTGCCCCTGGGGAGATGAGGGAGCCCTGTCTCCATTTTGGGATGTGGTTAGAAGAGTTAGTTTGTTCTGTTTTTATTATTCCTGGCCATACTCAGGGGTCCAGGAAGAATTTGTACCATTTAATGGGTTGGGAGTCTTGGCCAAGGAAGAATCACACCCTTGGAATAGAAATTTCCACCTCCCCAACCTTTCTCTCAGACAGCTTATCCTTTTTCAACCAACTTTTTGGCCAGGGAGGAATGTCTCTTTGTTCTTCTCCCCCCTGAGAAGCCATTCCTTTGTCTGCCAAACTCCCTGGGGTCCTGCCTGTTTCCTCCCAATGGAGGGTTTTTTTGGGGGGTGGTCCCCGTCTGGGGGGCCCCTCCAGCCAGAACTCCAGGTCTCCCTGTCTCTCCCCACCCTGCCATTTTGATAGTATAATCTATTTTTAAATGGGACTTTTCAATAGGGGAGAGGGGATCATCTCTTCCTATATTTGGTGGGGTGGGTGGGAAGGAAGGGATTGGGGGGGAATCTTCCTGCCACCTCCCCCCCGCAAGTGTTTATTTTTGATACCAAACGTGTATTTTCAGTTCCCTCCCTCCCAGCCCCCCAATTTCCTGCGGGCGGGTACAAAGGACCCTTTAAATGTCCCTGGAGTTGGGAGGGAGGAATGGGGGACATAAAGCCTGTCCTGTCTCCATTCTAGCAGGAGAGAGTGGGTTCAGAAGACTCCTGGGCTCACCTCCTGTCAGTGCTGGCCCAGCCCAGGCCTCGGGACCTGGAGGTTGGTGATTTGGGGGACGGTGCTACACTCGTCTCCACTGTTTGTTTTACTTCCCCAAAATGGACCTTTTTTTTTCTAAGAGTCCCAGAGAATGGGGAATTGTTCCTGTAAATATATATTTTTCAAGGTGATACTGGAGGCTGCTGGCACTTTTTGTCGGATGTTGTCAGGACTAGCTGAGTGTGACAAGCGTGACAGTGTGTGGAGGGTGTGAGGCAGAGGTTGACTGTGAGAGATGGTGTGATGGTGTGTGTGAGAGAGTAGGGACTGCATATTGTAACCATGTGTGTGTCAGAGATGTGGAAAGCTGTGATTGTGTGTGAGAGTACAGAAATTGTGACCACAGACTTTTGATGGTGTGTCTGTGTGAGAAATTGTGGCTGTGTTTCAGAAAATCACTGAGCCCGGACGAGTAGTCAAGGTACCATATAAGAACCTGCAATGGTATACACAAAATAATGTTTAAGAGAAGGAATGGGGACTGCCGCCCTGTCCCTGTTTGATGGTGAGCAAGACAGACTGAGTGGCCAAAACCACATGTGAGAGACTATGTGGGCATGAAACTGCAGTAGAGGTTGTCAGGGATTGTGGCAAAGATTGTGTAGGTGACAAACCTCACTATAGGCAACTCACTGTTTGAAAAATAGATGATGTGCAAAACTGCTGACTTGAGGCTGTCGTGTCAGCTAAAGCCGTGAGACTGTATGAGTGAGAACTTGATCATATGGGAGAGAATGGCTGTGAGACCAAACCAGTGACTGAGACCACGGATACGAGAAGGTGCAACTGTGTGTATGAATTGCAGCGTGCGAGAGACTAGCAAAGGCTGAGAAAATGAATGGCTGTGACTGGGAGAGTGTGACAGGCTGTATCTGTGTGTGTGAGAGAGAACCTGAGACTAGTGGCAAGTCGATTTACCGTTACTACCACAATCTATTCAAGAAAGTGGGAGAGAAAGTGACAGTGAGCCAGAGCGACTGACATGGTGTAAGATACCACGTCACTGGGCGTGCGAGGGAGAGGGACAAGGAACTGTTTCCGAGAGACTTGCAGTAGCAGTAACAGGAAGTCAGCAACTGTGGGAGAGGAACTTGACAACTTAGAGTGTCAGGGGGTCCGTGAAACAGTTCATAAGAAACCATGAATCAGGGGCCATGCAAAAGAGCTGAGCAAATGAGACACGCCGAGTGACCATGTGACAGGGTGTGTGAGAAACTTGCAAGGCTGGGTACATGTGTCCGTGATGAGCTGACCATATGAAGAAAATGACGGTGTGCACGACCGAGACGGCATGGGTGACCGTGTATGACTTATCGAGGGCCTAGTGGTAATGGTGAATGGTGACTGAGTATATCAGAAGCTGACTGAGGGACATGATGAAACAGTGATAGCTGAGACAGTGGCTGAGAAAGTGATTGTGTGTCCATGGGTAAAACCCTTTGCAAGAGACTTTATGAAAGGCTGTAAATCAAGGACTGGGGGTGCTGGAAGCTGATTAAGAAGAAATATGAGACTAGGTGAAGATGGTGTCTGAGATACTGTGTGATAGTGTATGCGTGTGAATGTCTTCGTAGGAGAGGCTGTAGTCAGGGATCGTGGGTGTGTGAAAAAGTGGCTTGAGTGAGAAAGGGGTAGGAGAGGTGATTTTTGTGCATGTGCGAGAAACTTCATAAGAGACTAGTTAGTGGTGACTAAGTCAGTGACTATTTGTGTATGTGAGAAAGAAACAGGCCAAATGAGTGGCTAAACGTTTCATGAGATTGTGTGACTGTGCACGCGTATGTAAGAAACTGACTGGTGAGAGAAAATATTGGCGATATTGACTGAGCAGACTGTAAAACATGATTGTATGTGCGAATCCATGTTTCCAGCCTTACAGTCTCCTAACAGTTTCACACATACAATCATGTTTTATCAGAATGAGAGGCTGTGTGATAGAATGTCTGAGAGGCTGTGTGATTAAGAGAATATAATAAAGGCTGTAAATTCAGGCTGGGTGTGGTGGCTCATGCTTGTAATCCCAGCACTTTGGGAGGCCGAAGTGGGAGGCTCACTTGAGGCCAGGAGCTTGAGACCAGCCTGGGCCACACAGTGACACCCCATCTCTACTAAAAATTTTTTTTCTTTGAGATGGAGTCTTGCTCTGTCGTCAGGCTGGAGTACAGTGGCATAATCTCGGTTCACTGCAACCTCCGCCTCCTGGGTTCAAGTGATTCTTACACCTCAGCCTCCAGAGTAGCTGGGACCACAGGCACGTGCCACCATGCCCTGCTATTTTTTGTATTTTTAGTAGAGACGGGGTTTCACCGTGTTGGCCAGGATGGTCTCGAGCTCTTGACCTTGTGATCCGCCCGCCTCGGCCTCCCAAAGTGCTGGCATTACAGGCGTGAGCCACCACACCCCGCCTCTACTAAAGATTTTAAAAATTAGCGTAACGTGTTGTACACCTGTAATCCCAGCTACATAGGAGACTGACGTGGGAGGATCACTTGAGGCCAGGAGTTTGAGTTTGAGAACAACCTGGACAACACTAACAAAAAACAAAATTACCAAAACAAAAAACACAAATTACCCAGGTATAGTGCTGCACGCCTGTAGTCCCAGCTACTCGAGACACTGAGGTGGGAGGATGGCTTGAGCCCAGGAATTTGAGTTTGAGACCAGCCTGGGCCATGTGGCAAAACCCTCATCTCTCCAAATAATTTAAAAAATTAGCCAGGTGTGGTGCATGCCTGTAGTCCCAGCTAACTTGGGAGGCTGAGGCGAAGCCACAGGTCGAATGTGCAAGGCCCTGGAGAAAATCCCTCTTCTGTTTTTCCTGTTTCTCCACAGGCCCCTTCCGCTCAGTCCTCTGGGCTGGCTTCTCCTACTTCTCTAAAACTTGAAATGCTGGGGTTCCCCAGGACAAAGCCCTCGGATTCCCTTCTCTCTCCTGCATCCTCTCTAGGTCATCATATCCAGGCCTTCACACTTGAAATACTACTACTCCTACATGGGATGCTCACGTTTTTACCTCCAACTCAGACTGTTCCTAATGGCACTTATCAAGCTCTAAAGTTTTGTTTATTTCATTGATTGATTCTTTTAGCACATGTTTATTGAGCATCTGCTGTTTGCTGGTGCCTGTCTAATGCCCTGCAGACCCACAGTTAACAAGCCAGACAAAAATCCTTGCGCTTGTGGAATGATACTTAGGGAGTGAGAATGACAAGAAGCAGGCAAATACATAGTGGCAGGTAGAGACGTAATAATTGAATAAGACAAGACTCTCACTCTTTGTTTAAGGAATCTGCAGTCATTTTATTGCCTAAACGTGTGGGAGAAGATAGAATGCTGACAGTCCTCTTCCACAGGGAATCCTGTGAGTATTTATACAGTTTAAGAACAAAGGAAATATTGATTATAATATTACCAGGGCAACAGGTGGTTAAATAAAGCAGCCAGCCAGAATTTCAGGTTTTTTTTTTTTTGTTTTTTTTTTTGAGATGGAGTCCCACTCTGTCACCCAGGCTGGAGTGCAGTGGTGCGATCTCGGCTCACTGCAGCCTCTGCCTCCTGGGTTCATGCAGTTCTCCTGCCTCAGCCTCCCAAGTAACTGGGATTACAGATGTGTGCCACCACACCTAATTTTTGTATTTTTAGTAGAGATGGGGTTTCACCATGTTGGCCAGGCTGGTCTCTAAATCCTGACATCAGGTGATCCACCTGCCTCAGCCTCCCAAAGTGCTGGGATCACAGGTATGAGCCACTGCACCCAGCCAATTTCAGGTTTCTTGAAGAGTTTGTTTTCACAGGATAACACAGCACTGATTGTCTGAAGTCTTCGAATCTTAACAAGACTCCTTTGTTCAAGGCACACTTTCAAGGATAGGCTTATGTTATCTGAGAACAGAGTACATCTGTAATGGATCGGATTATTAACAGACCTTACTGCCCATAAAACAAGTGCTCCTGAAGAACTTCTGTTTTAACTGCTGACCAGATTATTACATTTGAATTTGCAGAATGGTATCGCTCTTCCCCCTTCCTCCCTAAGAGCAGAATAAATTAGGCATTGCCTTCCTATCTTTCTTAGCCTTCTTTTTGTTAATTAAAAGCAAAAAATTTAAAGCAGGCCCTGGAGTTTCATTAGGGTTTATTAAAAAAAAAATTTTAAAAGGGCCGGTGCAATGGCTCGTGCCCGTATTCCCAGCACTTTGGGCGGCCAAGGTGGGAGAAAATCTTGAAGCCAGGAGTTTGAGACCAGCCTGGGCAACACAATGAGACCCCATCTCTACAGAAAATAAAAAGTTGTGTGGTGATGTGTGCCTGTAGTCCCAGCTACATGGGAAGGGTAAGTTGGGAGGATCACTTGAGCCCAGGAGTTTGAAACTTCAGTGAGCTATGATCAGCACTGCACTCCAGCCCAGGTGACAGCAAGACTCTGTCTTTAAAAAAAAAAAAAGGTTTGAAATCTACTGGGCTAGAGAGAAACAGGGATACCAGACAATGGTCTGGGGAAGGCCTGTGTGAGGAGGGCCAATGTTTATTGTCCATCTCCTTGAAGGCCGGGATTTCTGTCTGTCCCATTCTCTGCTCTAATGCTGAGAACCGCATCTGGCATCCAGTAAGTACTCAATAAATGTTGAATAAATTTATCAAGCACAGAGCACCTAGTATATGCCAGGCACTGTTCTAAGGACCTTCCAAAAGCCTAACTCCTGGCTGGGTACAGCGGCTTGTAACTGTAGTCCTAGCACTTTGGGAGGCCAAGGCAAGTGGATAACCTGAGGTCAGGAGTTCGAGATCAGCCTGCCCAACATGGGGAAACCCTGTCTCCACTAAAACTACAAAAATTAGCTGGCATGGTGGTGCACGCCTGTAATCCCAGCTACTCAGGAAGCTGAGGCGGGAGAATCGCTTGAATCCAGGAGGTTGAGGTTGCAGTGAGCCTAGATCGCACCATTGCACTCCACTCCGGGCCACAGAGCAAGACTCCATCTCGAAAAAACAAACAGAAGCTTAACTACCAGTCTCTGCAACACACCCTACCTATGTTGTAGATGCTGTCTGTGGGCACATTTTACAGAGGGGAAGCAGGCTCCAGGAGTGGGGTGTTATCTGCCCAAGGGTTCTTTGATGGAACATGGCCCAGCTTGTTCCCTCCTAACCACCCCAGGCCCTGGTATTGTCCCCAGATGGGCCCATGGAGCAATGGACAGCCCTCATTCCCTACTGAATCCCTCTCTAGGCTCCTGCCACTTCCCTTTCTCACTTCCCTTGTGCTGACCTCCCCCACCACAAGCTGACCGCAGGGAACCTTTCAGGAAAGGAGGGCCAAGGTTAAGGCAGGGTGGAAGATGGAGCAACTGCCTCGATGCCCCCTCCACCCCACAAGCAGAGACACACTGAGCATGGCACACTCACTTCATCCTGGTTCAACCACAAGGTTGACCCCGTTATTATGGTAGATGATACATTTTTCACATAGGGAAATTGAGGCTCAGGGTTGTTAAGTGACTCATCCAAGGTCACACAGCTAGAAAGTTGCTGCAAACTCTTATGCTCCGTTTCCCCTCGGTGACAGTTTGTCCTAGGAGCTTCGATTGAACACTGAGAGGTTGCTGGGTGGAGCGTGAGGTGCTGGGGATACAGTGACAAACAAAACAGGGCTGAGAGTAATACAGGAAATGGGGAGGGGAGAGTAGAGGAGGAGGCAGAGGGGACAGGGTGGGGTCAAAACAGGGTGCCTTCCCAGTTCCTCCTGCCTGCAGGTTCCTCTTTCCCTGCTGACACCAGGAGCAGGTCAACCCAGATAAAGCGGGACCTCCTCTCTGGTAGGGGTACAGGGGGCCATACTCAACATGATCACAGGGGGAGCACAGGCCCCTCGCTTGCTGCTGCCGCCACTGCTTCTCCTGCTCACCCTGCAGGCCACAGGTGAGGGGGTGAGGGCCCAGCTGGTGCCAGGGATGTCCAGGCCCACTACATCCCTGACCGAGCCCCACCTACTTATCCCCTGGCCCTATTACAGGCTCAGACCCCGTGTTCTGCTTCAGCCAGTATGAAGAATCCTCCGGCAAGTGCAAGGGCCTCCTGGGGGGTGGTGTCAGCCTGAAAGACTGCTGTCTCAACACTGCCTATGCCTACCAGGAACGTAGCAGTGGACTCTGTCAGCCTTGCAGGTTAGGGGGAGCCTGGAGTGGGGGTGGGGGAGCAGGAAGAAGGACTGTCTGTGGGGATCACCCAAAACTGGGCACTTGCTTTCTCTGGGACTTCCAAGGGTGGCCCTGAGGCCCTACTTGTGACCCTAGCTCAGGGTTTCTCAATCTTGTTACTATTGACATTTGGGGCTGGAAATTCTTGGCTCGGGGAGGGGATTGCGCACCTGCATATTGTGGGATGTTTTGTAATATCCCTAGCCTTCCACTAGATGCCAGTAGCAATTCCCTCCACCAGTTGTGACAACCAAACATGTCAGTGGATGTTGCCAAATGTCCCCTAGGGGTCAAAATCACCCCTGATTGAGAACCGCTGACATAGTCCACACATATTGAGAGCCTTCTGCACACTGGAAGCATTGCAAGTGGGGTGAAGCTAGGATATTTCTAAAGGTAACTCCAGGCTCCTAATTTTGATGACAGCTCGTGTTTATTGAGTGCTTACTGTATATGGACACACTGTGGGGGTGACAGAGTTTGAGGAATTCTGAGGGCAGCTCTAGGCCCCTCATTATGATGATACTTCACATTCATTGAGCAGTTTCTGTATACCAGCTGCATGATGGGGTTGGGGGATGAGCCTGAGGATTTCTGAGGGTAGCGTTTCCTGATCATGATTTCCAGCTTGCATGGATTGAGCCCTTACTGTATGCCAGACCTGTTTTCTACTTGCTTACTATATATCCCAGATACACTGTGGGGATGGGGAAATTGGGGATTTTTGAGGGCAGCTCTGGGCCCCAAGTCATGTCAACAGTTCACATCTATTTGGCATGAACAGCATACCCAGGGCTACGCAGTGGGTTGGGAATAGATCTGTAATATTTCTGAGGAGGCCTCTCATGTCATAGGGAAGATGATTCAGTTTTATTAAGCACTTTCTATTTACCTGCTACCGTGTAGTGTGGTGACCTGGTGGGTTTCTGAGAGCAGCCCTTGGTTCCTAGTCCTTACCTTTGTTTACTGTGGGCCTGGTGTTAGCCTTGCCAGCCTTTCAACGGTAACTCCAGATGCCTGACTGTGAAGGTAAATGACATTATTAAGCGCTTATGGTATGTCCACTGCTTCCCATTTAGTATCCCAGTATCCCTAAGAGGTAGAGATGTATTGATCTATCCCACACGCACTTCCCCAGCAACTCCTCAAGCCTGCCCACAGTCTGGAGTCCCACATGCCATCCTTGTCAGCTCCTGCCAGGATGGGATGTGTGTGCTCTTCTCCACAGGTCCCCACGATGGTCCCTGTGGTCCACATGGGCCCCCTGCTCAGTGACGTGCTCTGAGGGCTCCCAGCTGCGGCACCGGCGCTGTGTGGGCTGGAACGGGCAGTGCTCTGAGAAGGTGGCACTTGGGACCCTGGAGTGGCAGCTCCAGGCCTGTGAGGACCAGCAGTGCTGTCCTGGTGAGGAAGATGAGCAAGCACTCCCTGTCACACAGCACTGGTGGGAACGATCAGTACAGAGGTCCTTAGAGCGGGCCTGTCCTCAGTGTTTGTGAGGACCTAAGGAGGAGAGTGGCAGGAGGTGAGGTCAGAGAGATGAGGAGGGCCCGTTGCCTGGGGTCCACGGAGAGGACATCAGCTTTTTGTCTGAGTAATTTGGACTGTGGGCAGGGGAGAAACATGATCTGACTCGGATTGGGAGGAGAACAGACACATGCACGGTGAAGGTGAGAGGGGAAGCGGAGGGACCCATGTGAAGGCTGCTGCTGCAGGTCCGGGGAGTAGGGATAGTGGGCCCAGTGCGGTGGCAGAGGATATAAGGACAGGATTAGCTGATGTGGGACACTAGAGGAAGCAAAGAGCCCTGGATGATACCCCACCTCCATCCCATCACCCTCTCTTATCTCCCACAGAGATGGGCGGCTGGTCTGAATGGGGGCCCTGGGGGCCTTGCTCTGTCACCTGCTCCAAAGGCACCCGGACCCGCAGGCGAGCCTGTGATCACCCTGCCCCCAAGTGTGGGGGCCACTGCCCAGGAGAGGCACTACAGTCAGAGGCCTGTGACACCAGGCAGATCTGCCCCAGTGAGTGAGGGAAGCCACAGGAGGCTGATGGGTGCACCCAGCATGGGTCTGCGGGGTTACAGCAGGGAACTGCCAGGGTGAAAGGACCTTAGCACGCATGACTACACCTGCATCCCCCCTCCTCCCACCCCACCACAGCACATGGGGCCTGGGCCTCCTGGGGCCCCTGGGGCCCCTGCTCAGGCTCCTGCCATGGTGGAACCAACAAACCTATGGAGAAGCGAAACCGCACGTGTTCTGCACCTGAGCCCTCCAAGGAGCCTCCTGGGAAGCCCTGCCCGGGGCTGGCCTACGAGCAGCAGAGGTGCACTGGCCTGCCACCCTGTCCAGGTATGCCAGGATGAGGCCGCTGATGTTGCTGGCAGGGCTCTCGATTGAGGGCATAGATGCTGTGCCATTTCTAGATTTCGTAGACCATGAGCCCATGCAGCCCTTTATTTGGGGACAGCCTGCTTCAAGGATCTAGGGGCTAAGAGGAAGGATTGAGGAGGCCTTTCTTATTCCCTTTCCTCCTCCAACAGTGGCTGGGGGCTGGGGGCCGTGGGGCGCTGTGAGCCCCTGCCCTGTGACCTGTGGCCTGGGCCAGACCATGGAACGACGGACATGCAATCAACCTGTGCCCCAGCATGGAGGCCCCTTCTGTGCTGGTGATGCCACCCGGACCCACATCTGCAACACAGCCGTGCCCTGCCCTGGTCAGCATCTCAGGATGCACGATTTGCATGCCTAAGCCCCCCTGCCCTTCTCTGCTGCTTAGGCCTTGCTCCCCTCTCTGATCCCTCCTTTCCTGGCCCTGATGTCTTGGGTCCACCCCTGATCCCCCATTCATACATCTGATTCCCTCTACTCCCTTCTGCCACCCTCATTCCTTCCTCTGAACCCCCTTGCTGATTCCCTGCTTTGGTCCAATTCCCTGTTGCCCTGTCTTTGAAGTGGATGGAGAGTGGGACTCATGGGGGGAGTGGAGCACCTGCATGCGCCGGAACCTGAAGTCCAACTGTGAAGAAATCCCGGGCCAGCAGTCACGCTGGAGGACCTGCAAGGGCCGCAAGTTTGATGGACAACGATGTGCCGGGCAACCGCAGGAAATCCGTCACTGTTACAACATCCAGTACTGCCGCTGTGAGTGCCCCACAGACCGTGCTCTGAGGGTAGGGCGGCCCATGCAGGACAAGGGGTTTCCAACTCTTCCACTGTGGACCTTATGTCCCTGCAGCCTCCCTCTCACCTTCTCACCGAGACCTCCATTTCTGACTCTGTGACCTCTACCCTTCATTGCAGTGAAAGGATCATGGTCGGAGTGGAGTACCTGGGGGTTGTGCATGCCCCCCTGTGGACTTAATCCCACCCGCACCCGCCAGCGCCTCTGCACAGCCTTGCTCCCCAAGTACTCGTGAGTGAGAGGGCAAAATATGCCTGGGAGGGGGTCATGAGATTAAAGGCGGGTGAGTGCTTCCCCAGGAAACCAGGGCTTCCATTGCTGGATCTAAGGTATTTGCCTTGCCGAGTGCCACCTCCCAGCTGCAGGAAGTGGGGAGAAACTAAAGATGAGAAAGAAGCTCTTGGGGGAGAATTCATAGCCTCTGTGCCCCTCAGTCACTCATTCAGTCACTCAGCCACTCTCCCATTCACTTAGTCCTTCGTGTGTCATTCACTCCGACTTTCAGTTACCCATGCTTTGAGCTGCCATCACTCAGGCTTCCATTCACTGCCTGACTCCCACAGTCACTCACACCTCCATCCACTTTGTCGGCATCTCACTGCCTCAAGGCACTCCAAGGCCTTTTCAGCAACAGTTGCAGACACACACAGCCCAGATCCTGTGGCTCCTCCAAGGGACCCAGCTAAGAAGGGCCCTGACAGGAGGTATACAAAGAGCAGCTGGTGCATGCAACAGGGGCTGCCACCTCAACCTAGGTCCAGGAAGTGGATTGGGGCTCCCAGGGCAGATAGGGGTCAGGAAAGGCATTCCTGGCATCAAGACTGAACAGAGTCCTGGAGCTAGGTGATCAGCCACTGTGTTTCCAGGTGCCAGAGGGGCCCAGGTGTTAGAGAGGGTTAAAATGCTCATTGTTTTCTTCCTTACACATACATCAAGCTACTGGATTAAGTGGACCATCTCCAGCTCGTGGAAGGGCTGCCATCTGGGAAGGGATCTCCTGGCTGGGGGATTTAGAGTAGAGCCTGTAGATGAATTAGAGGTGTTGAATGGAGGCACAAAGGACTTCAGTGAGTGAGAGACTGAGTGGAGGAAGAAGCAATTGAGAGAACTGGGATGGGAGTGAATGGAAGGCTTGTCTAGTGGGAGAAATAACCCAGGCAAAGACCTTTCTGGACATGGACTGAGCTTGGATAAAGAGGAGAGGAGAGAGAGAGATTGGCTTGGGGCAGGGATTTGGGCCCAACAATAAGGCCTTGAATGTCAGGACAGGCATTGGGTTTTTTTCCTGGAGGCAGTGGAAAGAGACATTAAGGGTATATGGAGGTAAGAGAAAGTAGCTTGTGCCAATATTCTCAGCATTTATTGAGCACTTGCTGCATGTCAGGCACTGCTCTGAGTACTTTACCTGAATTAACTAATTTGTTCTCACTCAGCCCCATGAGGTGGTTATTAATATTACTATTCATACCATTCTCATTTTGAAGATGAGGGAAACTGAGGCACAGGGAAGCTAAATAAATTGTCCAATCTCCCATAGCTAAAAAGTAGTGTTGGGAGGCCAAGTACAGTGGCTCATGCCTATAATCCCAGCAACATTCTGGGAAGCTGAGACAGGAGCATCACTTGAGCCCAGGAGATCGAGGCTGCAGTGAGCTATGATTGTGCCACTGCACTCCAGCCTGGGCAACAGAGTGAGACCCTGTCTCAAAAAAAAAAGTAGTGTTGGGCACATAGCAGGCACTCAATAAGGGTTGAATGCATTCTTGCCTTCCCTGGGCTTCTCTTTTCCGTTCCTCCCCTCCCCTAATGCCTCAGGCCCACCGTTTCCCAAGTCGAAGGTCAGGGTGAGAAGAACGTGACCTTCTGGGGGAGACCGCTGCCAGAGTGTGAGGAGCTACAGGGGAAGAAGCTGATGGTGGAGGAGAAACGGCCATGTCTACACGTGCCTGCTTGCAAAGACCCTGAGGAAGAGAAATAACATTTCTCGCCTCCACTCTGACCCCCCAACCTTCCATACCTCAATAAACCAGCCTCTTCGAGTTCGTCTACGATTCCTTAAAGGAGGAAAAACAACCTATCCCCTTCCCCAAAAGTAGGGTGATAGCATCTCACAGGGCAAAGGGCACAGCACTGGCCAAGACGTAATAGCCTGTTGTGGAAAACAGCATTTTCCACTGTGGTCGCAGGTTGGCAGGAGTGAAAGCAAGTGTGCAACCCCAGCCTCACCCCACCGCTGCCATAATCCCAAAGACTGGGCCCTGCGCAGCCCCTTATTCGCAGCCCCTTATTCCCCCTGGGTCGCCTGGCACGTTCCTCTGCAGAGCTCCGCGTTACGGGTTTCCTGATTGGCTACTCGCCCTGGCAGGCACTTCTTGATTGGCCGGCGTGCTTGTTCGTTGTCTCCCTGCCTCCTGGACCTCCCTAGGTTCCCACCGAGTCCCCGTCAGTGGAGGATGAGAACGGCAGAGGCGTGGCCAAAGCTGGCACCCTGCCGCCCGAGCACCTGCACCCACCCACTCCCGACAGCTCCAATGCCACAATTACCAGCGACAAATAGCTCCGCGAGGCGGGGGGCGGGCCGAGGAAGTGCCCTTGTTGCGCTCTGAGCTGAGGCAGGGGCAAAGAAGCTAGAGTCAGTATCTGCCTGGAAGAGCCCCCCAAGACAAATCCAGACACTTTCTCTGGTATTTGTTCATTCATTCAACACCTATTAGCGCCTGCTGTATACTAAAGCTAAGTCTGGGTATCTAGGGTGGAAGAGGGATGGTAGAAACAGGACATCTAAGCGAGAGAACGGACTCAGGAAGTATTCCTTTCATGTGAACATCTATTCAACAGTTAATGCTTACTGTATATTAACAATAGTGCTGGGCATGAGGAGGTATAGAGGAGAAGAGGAATCAGAGCGTTACATGCCTCCGCAGTAAAGGGAACAAAGCCAGACACCAGTGCTCTTAGCATTTGCTCATTCATTTACTACCTATTGAATGCCGGGCCCCTTGTGAGGAGACACACCATAAGAATCATAAGAATCACGGTAATAGCTACTACTTAGAAAGTACTTACTGTGCTCCCAATAGTGTCTTAAGGCTTTCCATAGCATGAACTCATTTCATCCACAGCAAACCGATTTAGGAAAGGTAGTAGACTGGACATTTTTGAAGCATCATTGATTGTGGTGAGGTCTTAAAGGTCAAGAGTGGAGTTCAGGACTTTGTGCTGTGGTTGAAGGGGACCCCTCTGTGTGGGAAGGTTTGGGTGGGAGGTTTGTTACATGCACACCCAGAGTGTATCAGTACACTTATTTGACTTCTCTGGGTCATTTTCCCCTTATTCAAATGGACCAGTCGATGAGTTGAAGTAAAGATGAAGTTGATGAGTACTTACTTGGTCATCTTGGGAAGACTGAGCCAAAGTGAGAGGTTCTGGTTGCTACTATGGGGTATGAGAGAGATATACCTTTACAAGAAAGTGGGAGTTCATGTGTGTGTGAGAGAGAGAGAGAGAGAAAGAGATGCAGACCTTTGGGGCTGTGCAAGAATTAAGGATTTATTGAATGTATGTGGCATGTGTGTGAGGTTACAACTGTCTGTATGCCATAACAATACAGGAGTCATACATGTGTGCACATACATATTAAGGTGCCATGGATATGTATATGTGAGTTATAAACATGAGTACAATACTGAATGTGAACATATGTCAGCGGTGTGTGTTTGAGAGTCATTGCTCACCAATGTACAGCAAAATCATTCTTGGGGCCCCTTTTGTATACCCATTCCTGCTGAAGAAGGTGGAGACAGTTTAGGGGAGCCTTACCTTTGCCTTAGGAAATTGAGGCACTCCTGGGGGAATCCTCATTTCTCTACAAAACAATCTACAAAAAAGTAATTTCTGGAAATTGAGCCACCTTGGAAAATAAAATGGTGCTGGGGCCACGAGTACTAGGAACCTAGGAATGGTGACCCTAGGAAGAGGCACAGCCTGTAGACAGATTCCTGGGGAACCTGAATTCAGACCTAAAGGATCCAGAAAGATCTGTAGACCTGCAGCTGTTCCTGTCCCCAAAGAGGGCGCCATACCCTGCACAGTTTGTTTGCTTCAGTTACTGGGCAAAAAACCAGGGACAACATACTTCAAGACGTTGGAAAATATCTGATTTGTGGAGAGATCCCCATCTGGGGAACACTGGGATTTGGAAAGCCATAGAAGGTATTCTGGAGGGAGGAGGAAAGAGTGGCCAAATCAAAGGCCTGGAGGTGGGACTGAAGCTGGCTGGGTTGGAGGAGAGAGTAGAGGATAGTTTGGGAAATGTTAGACTTGGGTACTGTGGAAGCCTAGGGGAGGAGGGGATGGAATCTGAGACCCGGGGGTGAGGGGTTCCTGGAGACAGTGGCCAAAGGCAGCCCTCGAGAGAGGTAAGGAGAGAGCATTCCTGGCAGAAGTACCCCTCTCCTTAGAGGTGGATTAGAGATGTACCCTTTTTGTGTGTGTGTGTGACAGAGTCTCACTCTGTCACCCAGACTGGAGTGCACTGGCGCGATCTCAGCTCACTGCAACCTCTGCCTCCTGGGTTCAAGTGATTCTCCTGACTCAGCCTCCTGAGTAGCTGGGAGGGACTCCAGTCGCGTGCCACCACACCCGATTCATCTTTTTTTTTTTTGTATTTTTAGGAGAGATGGAGTTTCACCATGTTAGCCAGAATGGTCTTGATCTCCTGACCTCGTGATTCGCCTGCGTCGGCCTCCCAAAGTGCTGGGATTATAGGCGTGAACCACCACACTCGGCTGAGATGTACTCTTTTTACAGATAAGGAAACAAAATCTCGGAAGGATTATGTCACTTTTCCAAGGGTATGGTGGAGGCCCGACTTGAACTCAGGTACTGTGTCTCCAGACCCCACACTATTACTGCCTTGTTTAAACCAGCCAATGATTTAATGAACAAAGGATGAACAAATGAATAAGTGGATGATTCACCTGAAAATTCTGCAGACAAAAGAGACTCCATATCTACTTACTTCTTGCCTATCTTCTGCCACCTCTCTTGGTCCACCATCACTGCTCACTATGGTCAAGGTCCTATCCAATCTGGCCCCTGCTACCACAACCCCCTTCAGCTTGTTCCAGCCACATTGGCACTGGATGTTTCCTTTTCCTGGCACATTCTTAAAGGACAAAAATGTATAAATCATAAATTGAAGATGACTCTTTGAAAATTAATTGGAGTTCTTGTATTCCCTCATTTGTAAAATAGAAATTATATTATCCACCACATAGGATTGTTGTGAGGGTTGGATGAAATGATGCATATAAACAGCTTAGTTAAGAGTTGGGTATAATCAGTGAACAAATGATTATGAATTAGTGCTTTTATTGTAGTCAGAATCATAAAGATCTGACAGGTTTCCACATCCCACCTCTGCTTGGACTACCTCATTTGCTCATATGCAAACATTATTTGGTACCTACTGTGTGTGCAGCATGGGATGGCCCTGCCTCTGTGGAAAGTTCTTGGGTGCAAGGGGAGACAGCATGGTCACTGATGACATCAGGTGGTTATCACGAGTTTTGGCTGTGTCCAGAGCAAAGGGATGGTGGCATATATACCAAGTGCGTTCTGGTGTGGGGGTGGACATGCACCAGGGCTAGGGCTGCAGAGAATGTCTGTGTTGCAGATCTAGGTTTCTCCATGATCATTGGTGGGAATGTGTTTTGTCTGTGAGTGCATGCTCATATGAGTTTCCCTGGGTCTCTGTGTATCAGTGTGTTGTCTCTGTGCGTGTGTGTGTGTGTGTATGGGTGTATGTATGCATGTATGCAGCATGTCTATGTGTGTTACACTGGATTTGTATGTCTGTATGTATACCTAGATTGGCGTGTGTTCTCTTACTGTACATGCCCCTGTATTTTTCCTCACTTTTGTGTGTGTTTATATGTGTCATTTATTGTGTGCCTCCAGGCCCCCCTTGCCACCTTGAGCAAGGGTGTGTACACCACCCAAGTGTCCGCCTCCGCTTGTCTGATGCTGTCTACGACGCCCCCACTCTCTGCCTAGCTGAGCCTGTGTGGACGTGGGAGACTGATTTCCCCGCGGGCACGGCGTGTAACCTCACCCCCCTCTGTGAGGGGGTTATTTCTCTACTTTCGTGTCTCTTGAGTGTGCTTCTACTGTCCCCTCCCCAAAACAGTGCCTTCTGCAGTGAATATCAACACTACAAACAGTATCTGCGGCGAGTCCTGTGTATGAGTGCGAATGGGTGTTAGGACCAGGATGAGGCTGGGTAGGAGTGCCTACCTGACTACCCCGACCCTCTGTATAAACACCCAACCCCCATTCCCCAAATTGCGCATCCCCTATCAGAGAGGGGGAGGAGAACAGGATGCGGCGAGGCGCGTGCGCACTGTCAGCTTCAGCACCGCGGACAGCGCCTTCGCCACCACCGCCTCAGCACTGAAGGCGCGCTGACGTCACTCGCCGATTCCCCCGCAAACTCCCCTTCCCGGCCACCTTGGTCGCGTCCGTGCCGCCGCCGGCCCAGCCGGACCGCACCACGCGAGGCGCGAGATAGGGGGGCACGGGCGCGACCATCCGCGCTGCGGCGCCGGCGACTCAGCGCTGCCTCAGTCTGCGGTGGGCAGCGGAGGAGTCGTGTCGTGCCTGAGAGCACAGCTGTGCTCCTGGACACCGCGCAGTCCGTCCCCGCGGCTCCTGGTCAGACCACCCCTAAGACCCCCTGTCCCAAGCCGCAGCCATGAACTACCTGCGGCGCCGCCTGTCGGACAGCAACTTTATGGCCAATCTGCCGAATGGGTACATGACAGACCTGCAGCGTCCGCAGCCGCCCCCGCCGCCGCCCGGTGCCCACAGCCCCGGAGCCACGCCCGGTTCCGGGACCGCCGCTGCCGAGAGGTCCTCCGGGGTCGCCCCCGCGGCCTCCCCGGCTGCCCCTAGCCCCGGGTCCTCGGGGGGCGGTGGCTTCTTCTCGTCGCTGTCCAACGCGGTCAAGCAGACCACGGCAGCAGCGGCTGCCACCTTCAGCGAGCAGGTGGGCGGCGGCTCTGGGGGCGCAGGCCGCGGGGGCGCCGCCTCCAGGGTGCTGCTGGTCATCGATGAGCCGCACACCGACTGGTAAGCCACTGTCGCGGAGGTCTCCCGTGGGCCTGGTCCCCAGATCGTTCCTCTGCGAAGGAGCAATTATTGAACGCCACTTGTGTGCCTGGCACCTGGCCCTCTCATCTAAACCTTTTTCTTTTAAATTGTTAAGCTGAACGCTTCCTCTGTACCCCACCCTTGTTGCCCCCCCTTCTTCATCCCCCAAACCTTCTTGATGGATCCAGGGAGCAGTTATCGGGCACCTGCTGTGTACCTGTTCCTTACTCCCCCTCCCCCAAAAGTCTTTGGCTCTTTGGCTTCAGTATATCCTATGAGCCTTCAAAAAACGAAGGTGTCCTGGCTACCCTCCCCAACCCTTGCCCATAGGCCTTGTCCTCTAATGGATCTTGTGAGCACTTATCTAGTACCTGCTGTATGCCTCAACCAGGAGCCCTTTCCCAAGGCCTTTGATTTTAGTAAGTTTTGTGAGCATTTTTCGAGAGCTTAATACTGTCCTGTTCTCTTCAACCCTTGCCCTAAGGCCTTCTCTAATGGGTCTTGTGAGCACGTGTTCAGCCTATGCTATGCTATGCCATGTATCACACCCCAGCCCCGTCCTTAAAGCCCTTTTAAACTATTTAGTAAACATTGAGTGCCTGCTGTGTATCCCACCCCAGCTTCTCTCCAAAAGCGTTGTCTTTCGTGGATCCTGTGAGCTTTGATTGGATGCCTTCTGTATGCCCCAACTTCAAGCCCTCTCTCTGAGGGCCTTTTTCTCCAAAGGATCTAGGAAGCATTTATTAAGTGCCTGATATATGCCCATCCCCAAACCCCTTCTCAAACAAATCATTTTCCTCCAGTGAGTTCCATGAACATTTTTGAGCCTTCTGTGTGTGACTCATCTTCAGACTGTCTCCTCAAATACCTTCTCCTACAATAGATCTAGAAAACATTTATTGAGCGCCTCTTGTATCCCCCATTCTCAAGCTACTTCTTCAATGACCTTTCCTTTGGTGGATCCATCTAGCATTTATCAACTGCCTGCAGCGTCAGCCTTCCCTAAAAGTTCTGTCCTCCAATCTATTCAGCAAGCATGTATTGAGTGGTGCCTGCTGTATACCCCATCCCTAAACCTTTTCCCCAATACCCTTTCCCCCAGTGGCTTCAGTCTGCATGCATTGAGCACTTTCTGCATGACCCAACCTTAGACCTCTCCATAAGAGCCTGTGCCTCTAGTTAATACAGTGCTCATATATCTGGCACTTACTGTGTGTACCATTCCAGTCACTCTTTCCAAATACCCTTTCTTTTCATCACTCCTTGGAGTATTTAATGAAGCACCTACTGTGTACCTAATTCTGTGTCTTCTCCACAAAAGCCTTTTCTCCTGTGGATGAAGAATCAAGCTCCCATAGATCAAGTTTCTGCATTCCCATTTCCCCTCCCCAGAGGGCTTTTCCTTCAAGGATGCAGTGAGCATTTATCAGGTGATTATATGTCCATCCCCAGCCCCTCTCCCCAAAGGCCTTTTCTTTTAATGGATCCACTGAGCGTTTATTCCTTGTCTGCCATGTGCTCCATTCTAATCATCCTCCCCCAAAGGCCTTTTCCTCCAATGGCTCCCCTGAGCATTTATGGAGTGCCTTCTGTGTGTTCTGTATATTCACACCTCCTCCCCAGAATTGTTTTCTTATGGTAGATCCAGTGAGCATGTATGCAGGACCTGTTGTTTGTAGGGGGTACATTCCTCTTCCTTACCCCTAGGAGAGCCTGCTCCAATCACAAGGCCTCTCCCAAGGTCCTTTCCTGTGATAAATCCAGAGCTGAGTTTATAATGATCACCCCTTTCCCACTCCCTTCAGTACCCCCAGGATTCCCTCTACCAACTTTAATTCCATGCCCCCAAAGGGCATTTAGTCTATTTAAGTCAGTAAACACTTACTGAGCACTTACTCTATGAGTCACTTTCAACTTCCTCCTTCCAAGTCTCTGGAAATCACTGCCCCTGCCTCAGGAGCTCTCTCTCCAGGGGTCTACTTCAGCCTAAATGTACTGAGTACCAGCTGTTTACTGGTTAGATTCTCTCTTCCCACAGGAGCCTTTACCCAGTAGCTTTTCTCTTTATGCAGAGCAATTTATTCATTCTACAGATATTTATTGCATGCTTTCCATGAAAGTGTGGGAGGCATTTATTATTTATTATGCACCATTATACATACACTAGGAATAACCTTTCTTCAGCTTCCTCCTTTTTTTTTCTAAATGCAGGTGTGCTTGAAATCCTCAACTGTCAGCTGGCTTTGCTATACCTTTTTCTCCATGCAACCCCACAATCATTTAATGAGCACTTATCGTATGCTACTAAGAACCCTGCGTTCAACAGCTCTTCTCCCCTTCTGGTAGTCCTAATTCCCCCTTCAACAATCTCCATCCTGCCTTTTACACAACACAATTCTTAAAGCTCATGATGTGTACTGTTTTCCATTTATTCTGGCTAAGCCTCTTCCTCCACTTAGTGACCATCTCCCGGGCTACCTTTTTCTCCCCGAATTAGTCCAGAAAACACTTATTAATCTCTTACTGTATTATTTTCGAACAACCATATTCTCATCCCTGCAGCAGGCTTCTCTGCTTTTTTCTCTTTCAATCTAAAGCATTTATGGAGCACGTGCTGTAATTCCTTCACCAATGTCCACTCACCAACGTGTTATCTTCGTGGCTAAGTTTGCTCCATTGAAATCAGCAAACATCAATTAGGCCCCTGCTGGATATAGGTAACCACCTTCCTTTAGACTTCCTGTCTCCACTCCAGCC
Organism: Callithrix jacchus; assembly: GCF_049354715.1. NCBI lineage: Eukaryota > Metazoa > Chordata > Mammalia > Primates > Cebidae > Callithrix > Callithrix jacchus. The sequence goes on along the minus strand of NC_133524.1, from coordinate 48,580,051 downwards.
CTCCACGCAGGTCCTTTGCTGCTGCGTCCTTCATTCCATCCAGCATTTATCATCCGACAAGGGAATGCTGACAAGTCCCTTCCTTCATTCCATCCAGCATTTATCATCTGACAAGGGAATGCTGACAAGTCCCTTCCCCTTTCCATAATCACAACTCCAGTGCTTTCCATTTTTTCTTTGTCCAGAAATCATTTAGTGAGCACCTACTGAATTCAGTGAAAGATCCATCCCTTCCCCTTCTGCATCTCAGAAGCCTCCTTTTATCCCAGCATCCCCTCCAGTCTTTTCTTCCAGGCAATCTAGCAAATATTTATTTAGTGTTTACTTTACGTGGGATGAGGTGGATGAAGGGAGAGAGCCTATGTATGTACGCCAGGCTCAGTGTGGGGAACAGAGACCTGTTTCACCAACTTGCAGACACTTGGAACCACTCAAGCTTCAGGGATTTCAGTCCTGAATAAAGGAGGAGTTGTGCAAACTCTGAGATGGAATGTACACCCAAATACAGTCTGACGCCTTTTCCACCAATCCTCACCACTTTCATTCTTTCCTGGGTCTCAATTCCTCTGTGGTTTAAAGTTGAAAACTCTAAGTTGAGATTCATCTCCCCATTTTGTGGATAATTTCATCCTATGTTTTTCAAACTATGGGTCACCTATTGGCTTATGACCAGCATTTCACTTTGTTCATAGAGAATAAAAGAGCATATTGTACATAGTAAGTGGAGTTGTTTAGCAAAACTGTTGCTCCATTAAGAGCTACAGTCTATAATGTATATTATATTATATATGACATACGCTATAATACATGTGTTATATAATGGCTTTACAGCGCATAATACATCTATATGTATATATTCTTCTTCATGAAATGAAATAAAATAGCATAGGAAAATCAGACTTCATTACACATAGTACAAGTAATTATTTAATGAAACTTTAATTCCAATTATGTATGTATATTTATATATATTCTAAATACATATACACATAATATGTAATGTATAACATTTTATATGTTACATAATATATAAGACATTCTATATTCTCATATTTGCTGTACAACATATGTGTCTTATATAATATATTACATATATAGGATGGTTTATTATGTAAATACATATGTAGTAGGTTATATAAGCTTTATTTCTTACTGTGGCTTCTTTTCTCAGATAGACTTCCCTGGAAGCAGACCCTGAGACTCTGAGATTTGCGTGCAGATTTACTGGGGAGAGCTCTTGGGAATAACACCTGTAGGGGAGGTTGTGAGGGAAGCAGGATTGTGCAGAGGGAAAAGTTGAACTGTGATGCAACCACAACAGAGGCCTCAGCCAATCCTCTGGGAACCTCTGGCACTGGAATGGCCCTTCAGAGTTGTCCCAGTTGAAACAGGGTGGCCAGGCTTTGTATTCCTACATCAGTCATTGGCTGTAGGCTGACCCCTGGGAGGAAGCATAATCTTGGGTGAGGCAAATCCCTGCTGCAGAGGCCAACACCCAGTGAGGGACATGTGTGAGCCGTCAGCAGCAGATATTCCAGAGCTGGGGGATAGATGCAAAGGCCTGAAGCAAGGAGGTAAGGATCTGGGGGAAGCACATAGTCCACACATTGCGCTGGTCCGATCTACCTCCTTCTTATAGTAAGTTCACCCCATTGGGGAATGGCATTTCTAGAATTCTAATCGGTCTTGTTTTCTCAGGGACACTTGAAAAAGCACAGTAGTGAGATGAACCATAGTCTCTGTTGCTGCAGTTGATTTCAACGTCATAAATGATATTCATCTTCTCCTTCTATTACACATTCTAGATTTCCCCCACCCTCAGCTAGCGTCTCTGTTGGTCTGGGTGGCTCACCCCTTCCTGCAGAGATCCCTGAGCCTTTAGTCTCCTTGCCCTTCTCAGGCTGTAGCTGCTGTACAAACAGCCACATTGCCCACTTACTATCATAGTTGAGCAACGGTACCAGCAGATGTTCAAGCGGACACCTGGGTACCACACACACTCCTCCCTGCCTCCACTGTATACAGCAGCTCTACCTCCTCCTGAGGAGCAAGGTCGGCCATGTCCCCTGCCAAGACAATGACTCCTCTTTACGTCCCTTGGCATGAGAAACCCAAAGTGCCCCAAGGGCCATCATAGCTTACAATTTAATGGGATTCTTGCTGTGTTGCCTGGTAGCAGTGTTCCCCCTTGAAGAACCAGGACCTCTAACCTTGCAGAGCCCTGAGGGAACAGGAAGCACAATTTCAAAAGTGGATCACTGGGATTGCTGGTAAGCTGGGCCACTTCTCCCTAATTTCTGTGTCCCCACACCCATGTATTCTACCTTTTAGGAACACAGCATCTACACTGGCCATTGATTTAGGGTTGACACTGTGTTTTGGAGGATGGTGCCCATGGTCTCACCTCCAGGCTGGGGTCTTAGCTGTGGCTGCACCAAATTGTTCCACCATTCCGTCAGGAGCAGCTCCTGGGTGGCATGGCGTGTAATGCCATCAGTTACTTTCATGGTCATGGGCCCATTGCACCTCCTTTGCTTTGAATTCCTTTCCTTTGCTATAAAGTGTGTCCTTTGGTTTGACGCTGTGTTATGTGGGGTCTCGTGCTGGTGGATCAAACGTTACATAAGCCCTCAGACAGTGAGCTGGCTGAGGTAAGAAAAGGCAAACTCAAATATGGAATATTCCAGTCAAAATCGATTACTGCTCTTTGCAGGATGGAAGGGGCCCCATGTAATTAGCTTGCCACAGAGTGGTTGGTTGGCCTTCTGGAGGGGTGGCGGCATGTCAGGGATTCAATGTTAGTCTCTGTTGCTGGAAGGTTGGACATTCAGCAGTAACACTGCTGCCCCCACACATAGCTTCTCTCTCTGCTGCTATTGCCACTTATTCATGTGCCCATCTGCTAGCACTGGGGTGGCTGACTACAGCCTGGCTGACATCATCAAGCTGACTCATACTGTCTACCTGGTTGCCTAGTACCACTTCCATGGTGCCTGGCAGATGCTGTCTGGTGGGTGTTAACACATGATCCAAAGATCCTCACTCCTCACATTTTTTTTTGAGATGGAGTCTCACTCTGTTGCCCAGGCTGGTGCAGTGGCACGATCTTGGCTCACTGCAGCCTCCACCTCCCGGGTTGAAGCAATTCTCCTGCCTCAGCTTCCCAAATAGCTGGGATTACAGGTGTGTGCCACCACACCTGGCTAATTTTTGTATTTTGAGCAGAGACAGGGTTTCACCATGTTGGCCAGGCTGGTCTCAAACTCCTGACATCGGATGATCCTCCCACCTTGGCCCCTCAAAGTGCTGGGATTACAGGTGTGAGCCACCGTGCCCGGTCTCACTCCTCACTTCCTGCCCACTCCTAGGTGTCCACCCACATTTCTGTATCCCAGACCTCTTTGTCTGGATCTTCCCATCTTTTTCCTTCCAGGCCCCTGACCAACCAGCCAAACCATTCACCACTGCCCATGAGTGGATGTATGTATCCTAATCTGGAGGCCCTTCTTTTCTACACAGAGGAGATGACCAGGTGCACAGCCTGAAGTTCTGCCCACTGGGAGCTCTGCCACTGTCTTTCAAGGCCATTCCAGTTGGGTAATAGTGCAGCCACTACCCATTTTTGGCTTCCACCCACATATCAAGACAACCCATTTGTGAACCAAGCTTAGACCTTTTCCTCCTTCATCAGATGGTTGTAAGGAGCCCCCTTAGTGACAGACAGGCACTAGCACAACAGTGGTGGAAGACACGGGGATCAAGGTTACTTACCTGCTCTTGCATCTTGCTTAGGGTCCTGCTTGGGCTCAATCCTGGCTGCTGGGCACACCTGACTTTTTTACTTGGTGGATCTAGCAGTACCCAGCTCATAATGGAAACTTCTGGATGCACTATCATTTGGTGCCCCATGGTCAAGCATTCTGTCTCTGTCAGGGCCCAGCACCTCTGTAGGATGTCTTTCTCAAAAGGCATAAAATTCTTTGCTGCAGATGGCATGGCCTTGCTCCAGAGCCCCAACGGCCTCCCACTCAGGCTTTTCATAAGCCACTCACTGCATGTTTCCACACTGTTGACACCTCCAGTATCATAGGATCTGCCGGATCATCTGGCCTAAGTGGCAGGACTACTTGTATCACAGCCTGGACCTGCTGCAGAGCGCTTTTCTGCTCTGGCCCTCATGCAAAGCTGGTAGCTGGTAGTTGGTAGCTTTGCATGTCACCTGGAATATGTGTCAGAGCAGTATTTGTGCAAGGGGGATATGCTACCTCCAGAACGGGAAGAGGCCTCTAGGTATTGTGCTTTCCTCTTCATGGTGGAAAGTGCATGATTCAATGTTTTGCCCTATTCTTTGGAAGGGCTGTTCTGGTTTACTGCCCTGGACCACTGGATTCCTAAAAATTTTACTAATGCAGCAGGCCCTTGAGTCTCTGTAGGGTTTATTCCCCACCCTCTGGAATGGATGTGTCTTATCAGAGTGATATGCTGACCCTCTCTTGCTCATCTTGCACAATCAATATGATGTAATCGATGTGGTGGTCCAGTGTGCTATTTCCTGGGTTATCCAACTGGCCTAGGTTTCTTTGGACTGTGTTATGACACCAGGTGAGAGAGAGAGCATAGCCCTATGGCAAGACCACCCACGAATATTATCATCAGTCTCATGTGAGTGTGAACTGTTTCTAATCCTCTTTTCTAATGAGAATAGAAAAGAATACATTAGCCAAGTCAGTGGCCACCTGCTGTACCTGAGGTCTTATTAATCTGCTCTGGTAATGACAGCATGTCCGGTACAGCAGGTACAACCAAGAGTACTACTTGGTTGTATTTGCAGTAGGCTGCAAGCATTCTTCAGGACCCATCCGACCTCTCCAGTGGCCAGACTGCTCAATTCGATGGAGCTAAGATGGAACTAACACCTCTGCTCCTTTAGAACTTTCAATGTGGCATTGATTTCCATCATCACCCATAGAATACACACGATATTGTTTGTGATTTACTGTTCAGGCCATGGGGGTGTATGCCATTTCAGAAGCTTCTAATTTGGACTTCCCTACTGAAATAGCTCTTACCTCACAGGCCAAGGAGCCCGTGCTGACAACTGCAAAGTATGCCATTGCAGTTATACATTTGTGAACTGAGGAAGTGACCATTGGGTGGGTCTCTGGAGCCACCAGACCCACTGTAAGCAGGACCTGGGCCAGGGCTCATTTATCACCTTACCACTACTGTGCTTCTCAGAGTGACTGGTACCACCTTCACTAGCATATTTCTTATTGATTTCATAAGTTGTGTATCCTCTAGACTTTCCCACAGAACATAATCAGCAGGTGGGTTTTCCAGATTTCAGTAGTGTATCTACTCCAATATGTCTGCTTCTTTGAGCCCTTTGATCCTTCCCTGTGCAATCTGCCATGGAAGCTCTGCCTCACTTAGTGTGAGCCGTTGTTTACTCCAGGTTTCCAAATATCAGTGTGTTAGTAACATTTCCTAGAGTCCTCGCCAGGGTTTGAAGTTCCGTATCCTGGGAGTGCGCGCCAACTTCCTGTTCTACCTCCTTCATCCATTGTCCTCAAGATCCATTCCCAGGCATCCCTTCCCAGCTCCTGCCAGTACATACTAGCCAGATTCTAGCTTCTTCTACAGATCATTTCTCTCCTTCCTTTGCAAGCCTAGAACCTGTCCAGCCAGCCAGGTTTCACTAGGATTTGACTCTAATTTTTGGTCTGGTTTCCAGGAGGGAAGGTGGGGATAGATTCTGAGAGTGGCAGGTATTGTCTTACAAGGCACCTGCTTCATCTGAAGCCTCTGTATTATCTTCAGGCAGAAGGTATATATTCTAACTCGGGGGAGTGGTCTACTTCAGCAGGCTCAGTGGATGCAGGTGAGTGTGTAAGCCCAAGGTGTTTAACTGCATCCGCCCAGATATCCCCATCTTAGAGTCCTATTCCCGTCCTGTTAGGGCCCTGAGCATGGCCTAGGAGATGTGCTGGGCCTGAGAAGTCAACTTTTTCTGAAGCTCCACCACCATGGAGAATTAAATTCTGAGCCTGGCCCTCCCCTCTGTCTGCCCTCTGACGCAGGAAATGAGGATTTGCTTAAATGCAGTCACGGAGGTCCTCTGGCTTTCACATTTTGCCTTGAATTCACCCTGAGCATGTCAGATCTTTCTTCAGCTACTCAATGGCACTTAGAGAATAGTCACCCAAGTCTGGTTACCATTTCCCTGACATCACTCAAGTTCCAGGGATATTTCACCAGCCAGTATATTCCCTTCCACCAGAATCCTGTTACAGCCCACCATCAGGAAAAGTCACCACTGCTCCAAAACTCTGGGGGCCTGCACTGTATTCTCCCACCTGAGAGAATAAGTGCCACACAGTATCTTTTCCTACTACTGACACCTCCAGTGTCATAGAAGCTGCTGGATCATATGGCCCAGGTCACATCCTGCTTGCACCACAGCCCAGACCTGCTGCAAAGCACTTTGCATTGCTACAGCATGTCGGAGGCTATCCGTGCCCCACCTCCCACCACTGATGGGTCCTCACTGCCATCTGGTGGCTGGGTAACCCAGCTCCAGAATTGCATTAGACCATCCTTGTAGTTTGACTTCCATGGCCCACTGTTTTACGTTTTGAGATGGAGATTTGCATGTGGGAGGCTTGTGGGGTGTGCCATTGGGATCAACACCTGTGAGGAGGGGTGGGTTGAGCAGAGGGAGAGGCTGGCTCAAGATGTGGTTGCCTCAGGGGCCTCCATTGATCTTATGGGGAGCCCTGGGGCTGGGATGGTCCTTCAGAGTCAACCAGGATTGAGGCAAGGAGGCTGGCCTTTCTTTCCTCTCATAGACCAGACCATGGGGATGGACCAGACCATGGGGATGCCCTCACGAAGTAGGTATAACCTTGGCCAAGGCAGTGTTCTGTGGCAAGACAATTTCCAGTGGGGACACAGCCATGAGCTGTCAGAAGCTCCCATTCAAGGTACATTGTCTCTGAAAAGGAGGCCTGAGCAGACCACCACAGCATCCAACTACACTTATGGTCAGAAAAGTTTTAGAAACAGTGATGTACCCCGTCATCCCCACTCATCACTTTATAGATGAAAAATGTGCAGGGTTGAGAGAGATTCTCTCCCGGCTCTTCAGAGGGGATGGTGTCAGTGATGGGGTGTGTGTGTGTGTGTGTGTGTGTGTGTGTGTATGTGCGCGTGTCAGAGAGCGCGAGGAAAAAGAAATAGCTGTACTTGGGTCTGTTGCATATGTCAGTCAAGTCACCAGGGTGACAAGTAATCAGGTCTTGAACCTTGATTGTGTGCCTGTCAGTGACCAATAGCCCTGAAAATGTCTCTCCCCTTCATCTGCCTTCCTTGAGAAATCTGACTGGGGATGAGCTTCCATCCCTGGAGCAGCTTGTTGGCTAGAAATCCTGAGACTGGGGGAGGAGGCCACCGGAAACCAGGCCCAGCTGGGGATGGGCCCAGGGACAATGACATAGCAGTTCGTGATGTGCCTGCTGCTGCTCCCACTCCCCCTCCCTCCTGTTGCTCCCTCTCCTCCTCAGCTGCATTCCTCCCTGCCCCCATCATTGCCAGCTACACTGGCTTCTCTAGAGCTACCCAGCCCGCACCACTCAATCCACTCCTCCTTGTCGGATGCAGCTGCCCACCCATGGCCATTGTGTTTCTCACAGCACACAAGCACACATGGTGAATGTGCTCCTCCTTGCAAAAGGGCTGAGAGTGGAGAGAGGCTGCAGGCCACACAGCCAGACACAGGCACTGAGCTATACACAGGCACTACAAATACACAAACACAGGCATGCCTCAGAGATATGTAGTTTCTCTCTCTCTCTCTCTCTCTCTCTCTCTCTCTCTCTCTCTCTCTCTCTCTCTGTCTGTCTCTCTCTCTCGCCCTAGATCTTGCTCTGTTGCCCAAGCTGGAGTGCAGTGGTGCAATCACGGCTCACTGCAGCCTCAACCTCCTTGGCTCAAGCCACTCTCTTGCCTCAGCCTCCCCAGTAGCTGGGACTACAGGTGTGCACCACTATGTCTGGCTAGTTTTTTGTTTTTTGTTTTGAAATGGAGTCTCGCTCTTGTTGCCCAGGCTGGAGTGCAATGGTGCGATTTCTGCTCACTGCAACCTCTGCCTCCTGGGTTCAAGCAATTCTTCTGCCTCAGCCTCCCAATTAGCTGGGATTACAGGTGTGCACCACTACGCCCGGCCAATTTTGTATTTTTAATAGAGATAGGGTTTCACCATGTCAGTCAGGCTGGTCTCGAACTCCTGACCTCAGGTGATCCACCCGTCTCGGCCTCCCAAAGTGCTGGGATTACAGGTGTGAGCCACTGGCACCAGCCATTTTTTTGTTTTTGTTTTCCTTTTTTTTTTTCCTATAGAGATGGGGGTCTCTCTATGTTGTCCAGGGTGGTCTCCAACTCTTGGCCTAAAGCAGTCCTCCCACCTCCAGCCTCCCAAAGTGCTAGGATTACAGGCGTGAGCCACTGTACCTGGCCAGATATGACTTTTCTAAGGTTCTTTGTCGTTTGCCGACCTCCATGCAATTTCAAAGTATGTTCTAATTTACATAGTACTGCTAATTTTGTGAAGCTCTTAAAAAATATTTACAATGGCAATGTGATGAGCAGACTATATTTTAGCAAATGCCTGCTCCCTGCAGTTTAAGGCCACATTTTATAGCTTGCAGTGTGCTTTAAAATTTTTGCACCTCTGTGAGGATGACAACAGACTTTATTGTTCACAAAGCACCCTTGATTTTTTCAAAATATTTCAATAATTATAAGGCACTTTATGTTTTTTTATTGTACTTTAGGTTCTGGGGTACATGTGCAGATCATGCAGGATTGTTGCATAGGTACATATGTGGCAAGGTGGTTTGCTGCCTCCATCCCCCGTCACCTGTATCCGGCATTTCTCCACATGGTTTCTTTAATAGCATTGAAGGGGCAAAAGGGTCAGGGGCCTGTGCTTTGTCTTCCCTTCTGAGAATTGATCATTGACAGATGTGTTCTGCTTTTCCTCTCCAGGGCAAAATACTTCAAAGGGAAAAAGATCCATGGAGAAATTGACATTAAAGTAGAACAGGTAAGTTGGGGCAGTTGGACCCGGGGGTCAGTTGTCCATACTGCAAACTGAGTGATCATTTTTGTGTGAGGTAGGTGAATCACCAATTTTTGTCTCCTTCCCAGGCCGAATTCTCTGATCTCAACCTTGTGGCCCATGCCAATGGTGGATTCTCTGTGGACATGGAAGTTCTTCGAAACGGGGTGAAGGTCGTGCGGTGAGTATAAAAAGGGTATTTACAAGTGAGGGATAAGAACTCTCCCACTTAGAGCTGGGGAGAGTTCCAACCTCCCCACCCATCCTTCTGTGGGCAAGAATTTAGGCATGGAATGGGAAGACAACTTTTCTTCTGAAAAAGAGCCAGGGACCCCAGCATGCCACAAGCCAGACTTTTCAATTATTTTTTGAAACAGGGTCTTGCTCTGTCTCCCAAGCTGGTGCGCACTGGTGCAATCATGGCTTAAGTAGCCACAGCCTTCCAGTCTCAAGTGATCTTCCCACCTCAGCCTCCCAAGTAGCTGCGATTACAGGTGTGCACCACTATGCCTGGCCAATTTTGTATTTTTAATAGAGATAGGGTTTCACCATGTCAGTCAGGCTGGTCTCGAACTCATGACCTCAGGTGATCCACCCGTCTCAGCCTCCCAAAGTGCTGGGATTACAGGTGTGAGCCACTGGCACCAGCCATTTCTTTGGTTTTGTTTTCCATTTTTTTTCTATAGCAATGGGGATCTCTCTAATGTTGCCCAAGTTCGTCTCAAACAATCCACCTGCCTTGGCCTCTCAAAGTACTGGGATTACAGGTGTGAGCTGCCACACCTAGCCTTCAATTATTAATTAAATAACATTTGATAGACATCTGCTGCATGCCAGGTGCTGCTCCCAGCACTTTATATTTAAGAAATATTTATTGTGCACCTACTGTGTGCCAGGAGCTATTCTACATGCCGAAAGACCAAAAAAAAAAAAAAAAAAAAAAAGTGGCCGAGTGCGGTGGCTCATGCCTATAATCCCAGCACTTTGGGAGGCCAAGGCTGGTGGATCACCTGAGGTCAGGAGTTTGAGACCAGGCTGACCAACATGGAGGGACCCCATCTCTACTAAAAATACAAAATTCAAAATTAGCTGAGTATGGTGGTGCATGCCTTTAATCCCAGCTGTTCGGGAGGCTGAGGCAGGAGAATCTCTTGAACCTAGGAGGCAGAGGTTGCAGTGAGCTGAGATCATGCCGTTGCACTCCAGCTTGGGCAACAAGAGCGAAACTTCATCTCAAAAAAAAAAAAAAGGAACCCTGGCCTTATGAACCTTACATTCTACCATGAGTTACACACAATACACAAATAAATAAATCAGAAAACATAAAAGTGCTAAGAAAAAAATATAGCAGTGGCCAGACATGGTAACTCACACCTGTAATCCCAGCACTTTGGGAAGCCAAGGTGGGTGGATCGCTTGAGTCCAGGAGTTCAAGCCCAGCCTGGCCAACATGGTGAAACCCTGTCTCTACTAAAAATACAAAAATTAGCTGGGCATAGTAGCATGCACTGTAGTCCCAGCTACTTGGGATGCTAAGGCAGGGAAATCACTTGAACCCAAGAGATGGAGGTTGCAGTGAGCTATGATCGCTCCAGCCTAGATGACAGAGCAACACTGTCTCAAAAAAGAAAAGAAAAGAAAAGGAAAAAAATATATATATATATATACACATATATATATAGCACTAAAGCAGATGATGTAGCAATCGTTGGATGATGGTGGGGTCTGCAGTTGGGATCAGGTGGCCTGGTTGCAGGAGAGACATTTCAGGAAAGACCTGAAGGAGGCGAAGGAGTGATCCATGCAGATATCTAGTGGGGAAGTGCTTTAGGCAGACAGAACAGCCTTTATAAAGGTCCTGAGGTTAGAATTCATTCTGGGCAGAACACTGAAGACAGCTGGCAGTTTGAGAGACTGTGACCAGGGAGTTATCAGAGCTGTGTGGGTAAGGTGCAAGCTGACCTTGCTCAGAAGGGAACAGGTAGGAAAGGCTTAAAGGGGGTCACCAGGTGGGCAGAAGGTAGAAAGGGTGCACTAGGCAGAGAGAACAGCTTTGCACATGTGTGCAGAGGCGAAAAACCACTTTGCAATTTCTGGGAGCTATGGAGATTTAGAAACTTGGTCTTTGTTTTGAGAGTGATAGGGAGCTTCTGGGGGAACTCTCAACACTCCTACCCCTGCCACACCAGGTCTCTGAAGCCGGATTTTGTGCTGATCCGCCAGCACGCCTTCAGCATGGCACGTAACGGAGACTACCGCAGTTTGGTCATTGGGCTGCAATATGCTGGAATCCCCAGTGTTAATTCCTTGCATTCTGTCTACAACTTCTGTGACAAGCCCTGGGTGGTAAGTAACAGGAAGGGTGCCACTGGCAGAGGGAATAGCTCATGCATGCCTGTGGGAGCTTGAAACCACTCTACGATTTGGGGGAAGTGAGGATGTTCAGAAGCTTAGAGGTTCCCAGTGAAAGACTCACTGACCAGCTCTCTTGGTTCTCATAGTTTGCCCAGATGGTTCGACTGCACAAGAAACTGGGGACAGAAGAATTCCCTCTAATTGATCAGACCTTCTACCCCAATCACAAAGAAATGGTGAGTTTGGGGAAAATATAGTGGGCAGGAGGGAAGAGTCATAACTACTGCAATAATATTAAATATTGGTATGTTATCAGCAGTGTGATATCAAGAGTGTGGCTGCTGTGTGCAGGTGGAGGCAGAAGTTGCTTTGTGATAGGGTCTACCATAAATTTTCTAACTTTTGCAAGGAAAACTAAATCATGATCCATTCCAATATTTATCAGATCCTGTTGTTCATGTTATCTATTTTTGCCATTATTAAAAACCGATTTCTAATGTGAATTGATAGAATTAATGTAATGAACCAGAATATATTACATATAGAAATCAAGTCATTATTACTAACATTGTCAAATATTCCTCCTGATACAAATTTTACTTATATTCAAATTAGGGTTGCCAATAACATTTATCAATAGTAATGTTATAAATTCGGCCAGGCGCGGTGGCTCATGCCTATAATCCCAGCACTTTGGGAGGCCAAGGCTGGTGGATCACGAGATCAGGGTTTCGAGACCAGCCTGGCCAAGATGGTGAAACTCCACCTCTATAAAAAATACAAAAATTAGCTGGGTGTGGTGGTGTACACCTGTAATCCCAGCTACTCAGGAGGCTGGGGCAGAACAATCACTTGAACCCGGGAGGCGAAGGTTGCAATAAGCCGAGATCATGCTGCTGCACTCCAGCCTGGGTGATAGAGTGAGACTCCATCTCAAAAAATAGAAAATAATTAATAATAAATAAGTTAAAATGTTTACAAATAGACATTGAAGTTGGTTACTATTATACAATGTAATCACTAACATTACAAATTATCACTAATACTATGTTATTGTTACTATTGTAAATTATGAGTACCTATGTTATGAAATCATAGCTCCTAGTAAAAACTGAATAATCATTACTAATATCGTCAAAGATTATTGCTGTTATTACCAATGATTATTGATATTATAAATTATGCTCTGATGTAGATTATAAATACCTGTTTTGAATTATATTAGCATGGCATGCAATGGAGACTACCACAGTTTGGTCATTGGGCTACAGTATGCCATAATAAAATATGCTGAATATTTAAATAATAGAAATTGAATTATCACTGCTAATTTCATCAAATATAACAACTAATATTACAATGTATTATAGTGTTACTAATTAAGTTCATTAGTATAAATGATTAGTACCTATGTTGTAAGTTGTTATAATTATTTTTAAAAAAATTTAAACCCAAAATGGGAGGATCTCTTGAGCCAGAAGTTTGAGACCAGCCTGGGCAACATAGTGAGACCCCATCTCTACAAAAAATTCAAAAATCGTGCTCGCTTCGGCAGCACATATACTAAAATTGGAACGATACAGAGAAGATTAGCATGGCCCCTGCGCAAGGATGACACGCAAATTCGTGAAGCGTTCCATATTTAAAAAAAAAAATTCAAAAATTACCCGGGCATGGTGACATGTACCTGTAGTTCCAGCTACTTGGGTGGCTGAGGTGGGAGGATTGCCTGAGCCATGGAGGTTGAGGCTGCAGTGAGCCGTGACAGCACCACTGCACCCCATTCTGGGCAACAGAGTGAGACCCTGTCTCAAAACATTAAATAAATAAGTAAATAAAATTAAACCATTACTACAAACAGTGTGAAAATTGTTACAGATATAATTACTACCAGTGTTAAGATCACTAATATAAACTATGAGTACCTGTGTTTTGAATTATCTTATAGTTCCTAATAGAAAAAAATTACTAATGTGGTTAACATTCTAACTGCTATTATTAAAAAATCACTAATATTAAAATTTTGATTACTGATATAAATTATGAGTACCACAGTCATGAATCAAATTTTGGTTACGAATAGAAATTAAATAATTGTTACTAATGCCAATTTATGTAAGTAATTTTGTCAATTTTTACAAATATTACAAAATTATGTTTACTCATGTAAATGATCACCAAATTTATGACTAAAATTACAATTAAATATCAATATTAACCCAACATTATCAACTTGATTAAATAAACATTGCTACTAATATTAGCAGTTCTTATCATATTACAAATTACGGTCACTGATACATGTCAACAGTGTTATAAATTAAGTTTATTTACAGATAAAGATTGAATCATTAGGTTTTCGGGGTGTTTTTTGTTTGTTTTTGAGATGGAGTCTCTCTCTGTCACCAGGCTGGAGTGCAGTGGCACAATCTCGGCTCACTGCAAACCTCCACCTCCCGGGTTCAAGCGATTCTTCTGCCTCAACCTCCCAAGTAGCTGGGACTGCAGGTGCACACCACCACGCCCAGCTAATTTTTCTATTTTTAGTAGAGACAGGGTTTCAACGTGTTGGTCAGGATGGTCTCGATCTCTTGACCTTGTGATACGCCTGCCTCAGCCTCCCAAAGTGCTGGGATTACAGGTGTGAGCCACCATGCCTGGCCTGAATCATTAGTTTTAAAGAAACCCAATTTGTTTATTATTATTATTATTCTACATTCTTTGAGAGACAGTAGAGCAGAATGTGCTTAAGAGCATGAACTCTGGAAACAGAATTTCTGTATGAGAATCTTACCTCCACAACTTATTAGCTGCTTAACACAGGAAAAGTTACTCAAACGCTCTGTACTCCAACTTACTCATCTGTAAAATGTAGATAATAATAGTTCCTGCCTCATATATTTTGTGTGAGAATGAAATTACTTAGTAAATGTAAAGTGTCTATAACAATGCATCTGGCATATATTAACTGCTACCTAAGTGTTGACAAATTTCTCCTTCTATTCTTAGTTGGTTGAGTACTTTTGTTGTGAAAGGATGTTGGATATTGTCAAATGCTTCTGTGTTTATTGACATGATTGTGTGGATTTTGTCCTTTATTCTGTGAATACAGTATAGTAAATTGATTTTCATGCAAGTTGATGCATTCATAAGTTTGTTTGTGATGTGTCTAGGTGTAGACATTTGCATTCCTAGGCTAAACCTCATTTGGCCTTGGTATAAATCCTTTTTGTACATTGTGGGATTCAGTTTGTGATTATTTTGTTAAGGATTATTGTATCTATATTCATAAGAGACATTCCTCTGTAGTTTTCTTATGATGTCTTTGTCTGGTTTTGGTATCAGGATAATAAAGGCCTCATAGAATAAGTTGGACAGTGTTCCCTTTTCTTCTATTTTTGGAAAGATCTTCTGAAGATTGGCATTAATTTTTTTCTCTTTTTTTGAGACAGGGTCTTGCTGTGTTACTCAGGCTGGTCTTGAACTCCAGGGCTCAAGCGATCCTCCTGCTTTGGCCTTCCAAAATGCTAGAATTATAGGCATGAGCCACCATTCCTGGCTGGCATTAATTCTTTTTAAATGTTTGGTAAAATTCATCAGTGAAGACGTCTGGTCCTGGGTATTTCTTCATAGGAAGTTTTTCTTATTCCTAATTCAATCTCTTCCCTTGTTATAGGTCTATTCAGATTTTCTATTTCTTCTTGAGTCAGTTTTGGTAGTTTGTGTCTTTCTAGGAATTTGTCCATTTCATCTAGGTTTTCTAACTTGTTGGCACATAATTGTTCACAGTATTCTCTTATAACACTTGTTGTTTCTGTAAGGTCAGTACTATGTCCACTCTTTCATTCCTGATTTTAGTAATTAGAGTTTTCTGCCTTTTTGTTTCTTAGTCTAAAGGTTTGTCAATTTTATTGATCTTTTCAAAGAACCAAATTTTTGTTGCATTTGTTTCTCTATTTTTTAAATTCTTTTTTTGTTTTCTCTGTGCGCGCGTGTGTGTGTGTGTGTGTGTGTGTGTGTGTGTGTGTGGTTTTTCGTTTCCTTTTTCTTTTTTCTTTTTTTGCAGAGTCCCACTCTCCTGCCAGGCTGGAGTGCAGTGGTGGGATCTTGGCTCACTGCAACCTCTGCCTCCTCGGTTCAAGCGATTCTCCTGCCTCGGCCTCTCTAGTAGCTGAGATTACAGGCGTGTGCCACCACACCCAGCTAATTTTTGTATTTTTAGTAGAGACGGGGTTTCACCATGTTGGCCAGAATGGTCTTGATCCCTTGACCTCATGATCTGCCTGCCTCGACCTCCCAAAGTTCTGGGATTATAGGTGTGAGCCACCGTGCCTGGCCTATTTTTAAAATTCTTTATGTTATTTATTTCCACTCTTATCTTTATTGCTTTTTTCCTTCTGCTTGCTTTGAACTTAGTTTGCTTTTCTTTTTTTAATTTTCTAGAAAAAATAGAAGATTAGGTTACTGATTTTTTTTTTTTTTTAAGTTGGAGTCTCACTCTGTTGCCCAGGCTGGAGTACAGTGGTGTGATCTTGGCTCACTGCAACCTCCACCTCCCTGGTTTGAGCAATTCTCTTGCCTCGGCCTCCAAAGTAGCTGGGATTACAGGCTGCTAATTCTTGTATTTTTAGTAGAGATGGGGTTTCACCATGTTGGCCAGGCCAGTATTGAATTCCTGACCTCATGATCTTCCCGCTTTGGCCTCCCAAAGTGCTGGGATTATAAGCGTGAGCCACCGTGCCTGGCCAGGTTATTGATTTTGATATATCTTTCTTGTTTTTAGATATAGGCAGTTACAACTATGATTTTTCCTTTAAGCACCACTTTAGCTGCATCCCTTACATTTTGATATGTTGTGTGTTCATTTTCATTCATCTCAGAGTATCTTCTAATTTCCCTTGTGATTTCTTCTTTGATCTATTGGTTATTTATGAATGTATTACTTTCCACATATTTGTAAAATTTTCAAATTTTCTTCTGTTTTTGATGTCTAATTTCACTCCATTGTGGCCAGAGAACATATTTTGTATGATTTCAATCCATTTCAGTTTACTGAGATTTGTTTTCTGGTTTAACATTGAATCTGTCCTGGAGAATGTTCCATGTGCACTGAAGAAGAATGTGTGTTCTGCCACTGTAGGGGGAAGTGTTCTATAGATGTCTATTAGGTCTAATGGGTTTATAGCATTATTCAAATCTTCCTTATTGGCCAGGCACAGTAGCTCACGCCTGTAATTCCAGCACCTTGGAAGTCTGAGGCAGATGGATCTCTTAAGTGCAGAAGTTTGAGACCAGCCTGGGCTACATGGCAAAACCCCATCTCTACAAAAAATATAAATAAATAAATAAATTTTTAAAAATAGCCACATGGTGGCACATGTCTGGCTATTCAAGAGGCTGAGGTGGGAGGATCACTTGAGCCCAGAAAGCAGAGCTCAGTGAGCTGAGATTGTGCCACTGCACTCCAGCCTGGGTGACAGAGTGAGACCACATCTCCAAAAAAATAACTTCCTTGTTAATTCCTAGTTGTTTTATCCATTTCTTTAAGTGGGATATTGAAGTCTCAATCTATAATTGTTGAATTGTCTATCTCTGTCTCCAATTCTGCCTGCTTTTATTTCACATATTTTGTGCTGTGTTGTTAGGTGCATATATGTTTATCATTGTTAAATCTTCTTAATAAACTGACCATTTTATGATTATATAATGTTTTTCATCCTCTGTGCCTTTTAACCCTTTACCATTTGCCATGAGAATACTCTCTGGTGGCACTTGCAGCTGCAGTGTTTATCCCAAGATAATTTTCCCACAAACGATCTCATTTTTATTATTATTTTCACATCACTCTAGTATATCAACTTTGGAAACAAAATACAACATTCTATTTATAGCATTCTGTTTTTAGGAGTGGCATTTCCATTTACAAAATATAGCAATTCTCAATCGCTGAAAATGTCAAATCCTAGAAAATGTAGTATTCCTACAAATGATGTTAACATCGTTCTTAAACAGTTGTTGGCTGAAGATTCATTTGATGAATCTGACTTTTCCAAAATAGACAATTCTGATGATTCAGATGATTCTGATGTTAGTTCTACTTAGAAATAACTCCAAGAAGAATTTTTATTTTTTATTTTGACATTGAAAATCAGTCAGCTTTGCTTCAGCCTCAAAGAACATGTTTATGAAAAATCAAGTAAGCACTAGCAGTGAGCTGCACTTTTTTTTTCTAAGCAGGAAAAAGGTAAATTGCAGTGTTTAATTAACTTACATTATTGTAATTACTGATAGAGTTTGTGTTTGCAATTTTGCTATTTGTTTTCTATATCTTATTCGTTGTTTCTGTATTCCTCTATTAATGCCTTCTTTTATGTCAAACAGGTATTTTCTAGTGTACCACTTTTTATTTTTCTGTTGTTTTTTTCTATGTCTTTTATTTTTTTTTTAATTTTTAAAATTTTTATATATTTTTTTGAGAGAGGGTCTTGCTCTGTCACCCAGGCCAGAGTGCCGTGGTAGGAACATGTCTCACTGTAGCCACAACCTCCTGGACTCAAGCTACCCTCTTGCCTCAGCCTCCTGAATAGCTGGGACCACAGGCATATGCCACTATGCCCAGCTAATTTTTAATTTTTTTTTTTGAGACAGAGTCTTGCTCTGTCACCCAGGCTGGAGTGCAGTGGCGTGATCTCAGCTGACTGCAACCTCTGCCTCCTGGTTTCAAGCAATTCTCCTGCCTCAGCCTCCCAAGTAGCTGGGATTACGGGCGCCCACCACCACACCCAGCTAATGTTTTTGTATTTTTAGTAGAGGTGGGGTTTCACTATGTTGACCAGGCTGGTCTTGAACTCCTGACCTCATGATCCACACACCTTGGCTTCCAAAGTGCTGGGATTACAGGTGTGAGCCACTGTACCCAGGCAGTTTTTTATTTTTTTATAGAGATAGGATCTTGCCATGTTGCCCATGCTGGTCTTGAACTCCTGAGCTCAAGTTATCTACCCACCTTGGCCTCCCCAAGTGTTGGGATTATAGGCATGAGCAACTACACTTATTTTTTAGTCATTTCCCTAAGTATTACAATTAACATCTTTATATATCACTCCTGTTAGAATTAATACGAAATTAAGCTTAGTAATACAAAGAAATTGCCTCTATATAACTTTATTCCCTCATCTCTCCTTTGTGTTGTTATTGTCAAACAAATTACATCTTTACACATTGTGTGCCCATGAACATAGAGTTGTAGTTATTGCTTTATGTGTTGTCTTTTAAATCAAATAGGAGGAAAAAAGTGTTACAAGCAAAAAAAAAAATGCATTTATACTGTCTTTTATATTTACCTATGTAGTTAACTTTACAGGTGCTATTTATTCTTTATGTAGATTTACATTACTATCTAGTATCATTTTATTTCACCCCGAAGGACTCCCTTTAGCATTTCTTGTAGAAATGTGCTAGTGATGAATTATCTCATCTTTTGTTTATCTGTGAATGTCTTAATTTCACCTTCATTTTTGAAAGATAATTTTGCTGGATATAGTATTTTTTGTTTGGCAGTGTTTTTCTTTCAGTACTTTGAATATGTTGCCCTACTACCTTCTGACTTAAAGATTTCTAATGAGAAATTAGCTGCTAATCCTACTGAGGATTCCTTGCATATGATGAGTTACAGTTTCATTTCTCTTACTACTTTCAAGATTCTATCTTTAGCTTTTATAAATTTGTTTATGATGTGTCTGGGTGCATATCTCTTTGAATTTATCTTAGTTGGAGTCCAATGCACTTCTTAAATGCATAGATTAATGCTTTAAATCAAATTTGGGGGATTTTTAGCCATTATTCCTTCAAATAGTCATTATTGCACCATTTTTCCTCTCTTTCCCCTCTCCTTTTGGGACTTGCATTATATGGGTGTTTATATGCTTGATGGTGTTCCACAGACCTCTAGGACTGTGTTCATTTTGTTTACTTTTCTTTCTCTTCCTCAGATTGGATTAACTCACCTGACCTGTTTTCAAATTCACTTATTCTTTACTCTGCCAGCTCAAAGCTACTGTTGATCCTCTCTAGTGAATTTTTCATTTCAGTTATTATGCTTTTTATCTCCAGAATTTCTCTCTCTCTCTCTCTCTCTTTTTAAGATGGAGTTTCACTCTTGTCACCCAGGCTAGAGTGCACTGGTGCAATTTCAGCTCACTACAACCTCCACCTCCCAGGTTCAAATGATTCTCCTGCCTCAGCCTCCGGAATAGCTGGGATTACAGGCACACACCACCACGCCTGGCTAATTTTTGTATTTTTAGTAAAGAGGAGGTTTCACCATCTTGGCCAGGCTGGTCTCGAACTCCTGACCTCAAGTGATCCCACCTTGGCCTCCCAAAGTGTTGGGATTATAGGAGTGAGCCACCACGCCAGGCCCAGAATTTCTTTTTTATATAATTTCTCTTTATTGATACTCTCTACTTATTAGGATACTATTTTATCCTTTTTAAAAGTTCTTTAAACATAGTTTCCTTTAGTTTTTTGAAAATGTTAAAAATCACTGACTTACAGTTTTTGCCTATTAAGTCTAACGTCTGGGTTTCCTCAGGAACAGTGTTTGACTGCTTTTTTCCCTGTGTTTGGGCCACACTTTTTTGTCTCTTTGCATCTCTCATAAATTTTTGTCCAAAAATGGACATTTAAATAATATAATGTGGCAATTCTGGAAATCAGATTCTCCCTCCTCTTCAGGGTTTTTTTTTTGTTGCTTCATTTTGTTTTGTTTTTAGTGACTTTCCTGAACTAATTCTGTAAAGCCTAAGTTCTTTGTCATGTGTGGCCACCTAAGTCTCTGCTCCATTAGCTTAGTGTTCAGCTAATGATTGGACAGATATTTATTTAAATCACCTGAAACCAGTAAGTCTCCCAGACTTCGCTGGTGGACTCTGTGTGCATGGCATGTCGGAGTGTGCCTTTAATCCAAAGGCAGTCTGTTTACAACTTTGCCTTATCATTCATTTCCTGCTTGTGCAGAGTTTTGAGGTCAGGAGATCCTAGGCATAGGTACAGCCTTATGCATATTTGTGGTTTTCTAGATTCCCAGGCATATGTCAGAGTTTTTTAAACCCTGATAATGGACTGATAATGGTTATTACAGATTTTCCTTTTAAGTTTTCTTGATAAGCTTGTTGTTTGTCCTAAATGTTATCACTGCTGTGTTAAACAGTTGCTGCTAATTTTTCTGAAAAGCACCCTCAGAGAAAGCTGTTTATACCAGATGAGCCCCATGAGTGGAGTATTCCAGGAAAGTGCCAGACAGATCAAATAAAGAGAGTTCTCTGAAAATGAGGCTTTGGAGGAAGTCCAACCCTGTTCGGCCTCCTCCAATGGTTGCTGGTCTGCTAGTTTTCACCGGGATTGCAGGACTGTTGGTTTTCAAGGCTCTTGTGGAAGTGGGGAGAAGGGGATGTGTACAGAAGTTCAAATGCCACAAAGTTTCCTGTTGTTACCAAAATTTAGCCATTTTCTTGAAAAAACAAACAACAACAACAAAAAAAAAAACGCTTTCTGAATTGTAAACCTTGGTCAATTTCCAGAGTTCTGATAAGTTTGTTTTGACAATTTTTGCCAGTGTTCTCACTGCTTTTAAGGAGGAGAGGAGTTTCATAGGCTTTTACATCTCTGCTGACATCACCTCCAGGCATATCTTGTTCTTTCCCAGCCGTAGCACTAAGATAATAGAATTTCAAAGCCAAGATCTGGGAGCTAGATTTACTCATTGCTACTAGAATGTTCTTGCTTCAACTCTGGAAATCAGATTCTTCCCCCTCCTCAGGATTTGTTTTGCCCTCTTATTGTACAGAGCTAAGACATTTCATTTAGGTATATATAATTTCATATATAGGTGTATATATAGAATTTTATATATGTGTGTGAGTAGAAGAATCAAACTGTTTTTTTTCTTCTGCTCTCACAATACAATGTGTGGAGGCTTCTACACACACACACACACACACACACACACACACACACCAAGCAAGCAATTAATTCTGCAACAAATTAATATACCAGCTGGATGTCCTGCAATTCACTTCTGAAACGATCTACCTGGAGGATAGCATCAGATCACACAGGTCAAGGATGCAGTCCCACAAGACTAAGCTCTACTTCAGCAATGCTGATGGCAAGCCCCTGGTTATTTTACCTGTGGTTCTGACCAACTAGCTATAAATCGGTGTCCACGACCCTCTCCTGGAATTCAATTAGTTTGCTAGTGTGGCTCACAGAACTCAGGAAATTATTTACATGTTTGAGTCCAGGAGTTCAAGACCAGCCCGGACATGATTGGTTTATATAAACATGATTGGTTTCTTATAAAGAGTATTACATTACAAAGGATACAGATAAAGAGATGCAGAGGATGAAGCATGTGGGAAAGAGTACCGAGCTTCCATGCACCACCCCCAGGTAGCCACCCTCCAGGAACCCCACACGTTTGGCTATCCAGAAATTCTTCATCCTCTTCAGCCCTCCATGGAGACTTCATTGCATAGGCACGATTTGTAACTGTGTAGAAATGTGATGGGACAAACAGAGTCTGATCTTGTACTAACAGATTGGGGAAACCCAGCCAGGCCTGTCTGTTCAGAGTCTTAGACTCTCTCTGTAACATCCCTTCCTCCTGGGTACCGGGCAGGACTCTTTCTGAAAGGGAGGTCTATTTCTTTTTTCTGAGACAGAGTCTCACTCTGTTGCCCAGGTTGGAGTGTGGTGGTGTGATCTCGGCTCACTGCAGCCTCCGCTTCCCGGGCTCAAGAGATTCTCTTGCCTCAGCCTCCCAAGTAGCTGGGACTAGAGGTGTGCGTCACCACACCTGGCTAATTTTTTTGTATTCTTATTAAAGAGGGGGTTTCACCAGGTGTGAGCCACTGCACCCAGCCTTTTTTCTTTTTTCTTTTTTTGAGATGGAGTCTCACTCTGTTGCCCAGGCTGGAGTGAAGTGGCGTGATCTCGGCTCACTGAAACCTCTGCCTCCTGAGCTCAAGCAACCCTCCCACCTCAGCCTCCTGAGTAGCTGGGACCACAGGTGTATGCCACCACACCTAGCTAATTTTTTGTATTTTTGATAGAGATGGAGTTTCACCATGTTGCCCAGGCTGCTCTCAAACTCCTGAGCTCAAGCGATCTACCTGCCTTGGCCTCCCAAAGTGCTGGGATTACAGGCATGAGCCACTATGCCTGGTAATGTTGATTTAATGTTATATTTTTAAATGTAAGACATTAGCATGGTTGTAAAACCCAAAATATAAAAAAGACATCCACATATAAAAGAGAGAAACCTAGATGAAAATAAATAATTTGCTGAGGAAAAACACAGTTTACCAAAATTGACCCCATTAGAGGTTAACAAACCAATTTCCATCAAAGAAGTAGAGAAAGTTGTTAAGGAACTGCCCCATAAAAAAGCATCAGGCCCAGATGATTTCACAGGGGAATTCCACTGAAGTGCTAGAGACCAGCTAATCCCAATGGCCACACGAATTGTTCCACATAATGGACAATGAAGACAAACTTCCATATTATCTTTCTAAAGCAATTATAACATTAATAGCACAAAGAAAAGCAGAGACTGGGTCCAGTGGCTCACACCTATAATCCCAGCATTTTGGGAGGCTGAGGTGGTTGGATCACTTGAGATCAGGAGTTTGAGACCAGCCTGACCAACATGGTCAAACCTCATCTCTACTAAAAATATAAAAATTAGCTGGGCGTGGTGCTGCAAGCCTGTAGTCCCAGCTACTCTGGAGGCTGAGGCAGGAGAATAACTTGAACCCAGGAGGCAGAGGTTGAGTGAGAGGTAATGGCACTACTGCGCTCCAGCCTAGGTGATAGAGTGAGACTTTGTCTCAAAAAAAAAAAAGCATAGATCATTTTTACTATAAATATCAATGCAAAAACCCCAAATAAAATATTAACAAACAAATTCAAAACCACATTAAGGGTTAGCATGGTGGCTCACATTGTAATTCCAACACTTTGGAAGGCCAAGGCAGGAGGATCACTTGAGCCCAGGAGTTCAAGAACAGCCTGGTCAACATGGTGAAACCCCATCGCTACAAAAAAAAAAAAAACACACACACACAAAAAATTAGCCAGACATGGTGGCTAGCGTGCCTTTGTAGCATAGCACCAGCTACTCAGGAAGCTGAGGTGGGAAGATCACTTAAGTCCAGGAGTTTGAGGCTGCAGTGAGCCATGATCCCGCCACTGAACTCCAGTCTGGATGACAGAGAGAGACCTTGTCTCAAAAAATAAAAATAAAAAAGAATGCAGTAACAGCAGAACGTGAAATCAACATGCAGAAATCAGTAGTTTTTATATACACAAGTAACCAGATGGAAAATAAAATAGAAGAGAAAACATTTACAATAACAACCAAAAAGCCATAAAATATTTCGGGATAAGATCAGCAAGGGATGTACAAAGTGATATGAGGAAAAGTTTGAAACACTCCAGAAAGACACAGAGGTAGTCTTAGGCAGATGGAAAGACATTCCTTGTTCTTAAATAAAATGAATTAACATCGTGAAGATGGCAGTTCACCTTCTCAGGTCCTTATTTAATTTATACATTTAATATGATTCCCAAGAATAGACCTACCAACTTATATCTAGTGCTAGATGAGTTGATAGTAAAGTTCATATGAAAAAGCAAACATGCAAGAAAAACTAGGAAAACCCTGAAAAAGAGAAGTGACAATAGGGACTCGTACTCCCAGCCCACAGGGAATCTGATGCCTCTGCCACCAGACATATTACAAAGATTTTATCTTATTTATTTATTTGAGACAAAATCTTGCTCCGTTGCCCAGGCCAGAGTGCAGTGGCACCATCATAGCTCGCTGCAGCCTCGACCTCCTAGATTCCTTTAACCTCAGCCTCCTGAGTAGCTATGATTACAGGTGCATGTATAGCTAATTTTTTTATTGTTTATTTTGCAGAGGCAGGGTCTTGCTCTGTTGCCTAGGTTGATCTCAAACTCCTGGCCTCAAGCAGTCCTCCTGACTTGGCCTCCCAAAACTCTGGGATTACAGGCATGAACCACCATGCCCAGACTGAAGCTTTTATCATTTAAATACTGTGATGCTGACCTGTGAATAGACAGGCTGTCAGATTGAAGGAAGAAAAACAAAAGTCCAGGTATAGATCCGTGTACATATGGAAGTTTAGTGTATGATCAAAGTAGTGCCTCAAGTCACTAGAGGAAAGAGGGGCTTTTTAGTAAAGTTTCATTTTTGCCATCTAAATTCTTCATTCATCTGAAATTGATTTTCATATACAGTGTGAAAGAGGTAGGGATTGAGTTCATCTTTTTCCTTATAGGTAAGCCTTTGTCACCCACTGAGCTTGTATGCCACCTCTGTCATATATATACTAACTTTTTTTTTTGAGACGCGTTCTTGCTCTGCTGCCCAGGCTGGAGTGCAGTAGCACGATCTCGGCTCACTGCAGCCTCCGCCTCCCAGGTTCAAGCGATTCTCCCACCTCAGCCTCCCAAGTAGCTGGGATTACAGGAGCGCACCACCACACCCAGTTAACTTTTGCATTTTTAGTACAGACAGGGCTTCACCATGTTGGCTAGGCTGGTCTCAAACTACTGACCTCAGGTGATCACCTGCCTTGGCCTCCCAAATTGCTGGGATTACAGGCGTGGGCCACCGCGCCCGGCCTATACTGACATTTTATATATTTGTCCTGCAATTTCAGAACTCTCTTCTATTCCATTGGCTACTTTCTGTATGCCTGTACCAAGCCACACTACCTTAATAAGCTACCTTTTTGTCATTAATTCCTGGTGCCTGGTAAGGCAGCAGCACCTCCTGGCTGTTTTGTAACTATGTAGAGGCGACTGTTGTCAGGGACAGAGAGAACAGGACTTGAGACGCCAGGAAGAAGACAGAGTCAAGGGTGGGTAACAGAGGGCGGGCAGCAGAGGCATTAGAGTCCCTGCAGGCCAGCTTGCCACCGGGTTTCCCCCTTTGTTTCCCAGCTCTCTGTGTAGCATGGAGGGAATTTGTAGGAACAGTACTTGGAAGCCTTGGTGGGAAATTTGCCCAGCCTCCATCATGTGGTGGGAGACACATGCTGGGGACTCTGGGACCGATACCCCATCTATTCCCATCCAGGTCACAGGCTGCCAGGAGCCCTCTGAAGGCTGCTCAGCTCAACTGTGTCTAAATAAGTCACCACTGGGGCAGGGGAGACATGAGAACACCTGTTAAGCAGTTTAACTTCTCTTCACCCCACCTTCCCTCTCCTGGTCATGGCTACTGGTCACGCAGACTTGGGGAAGAGCTGCTGTCCCAATGGGGAATGGCCCTCCCTTGCCGCCGCCACTCAGGTGCAGCAGTATTTATGGAGGGCTCCAATTCCAAGGCCTTCTCTGGGCCCAGGATTCACAGTCCATTTGGGGTAAAGAAAGAAAAGGGGGTTCTGAGGTATTAATCACCAGAGTCAGGGATTTGGCTAATTTTTGTATTTTTAGTAGAGACGGGGGTTTTACCATGTTGGCCAGGCTGATCTCGACCTCCTGACCTCAAGTGATCCATCTGCCTCAGCCTCCCAAAGAGCTGCATTTCATTGCTGTCAGTATTTCCTTCCAAGTTGGTCAGGGGAGTGAGGGGGAGAAGTAGGGGAAGCAAGAGAAGGGCAGAGCTTGGGGATTTTGAGCTCGGGGATTTTGAGCTCATACCTTCTATCCATCCCACCTCTCCTCTGCCCCAAACAGCCCCTTCCAAGGAATGCCCTGCAGCGGTGGCTGGGAAGCCAGGGCCACCCCTTCTTCCCAAGTCCCCAGCTGGTTACTGTGGGATTCTGGGTGCCCTGGGTCCCCTTTCACTTAAGTCAGTTTCATGGTACAAAACCTGAGGGCAGGGACAGTAACACACGTTTGGATGGGGCATCCTCACTGGACAATATCAGGACTGTGCTTGAGGCAATGAGAGCCACTTGCCAACTGGTAGGTCATTTGTCAATGACTTTGTCTGGCAAGATGTGTGAATGGGGAATTTCCAATAAGGCAGTGATTTGTCAGCTGTGGGATCATTTATAACTAGAAAGCCCTGGGCAAACAGCAATTAGAAATCAGTATAAGAAAATATTTTAAAGTATTGACTGGAGAAATTAGTCAAAGGTTACAGTTGATAATGCAGGGTCAGTGACCATTACTGCTGTTGCCAATCTTCAGTGCTAATGCCAATGTTGAGAATTACTACCAGGACGTCAGAAATTAAGTAAAATATGAAAACCCGACACTCGGCATCCCTCATCCCCACTGGTCCAGGGTGCTCACACCAGGTCATCAGCAACATGGGTTTGTTCCCAGGCACTACACAGAAACAGTGTCTGCTGGGTGGTAATTCTTTATTTTATCGTCTGGAAGAAAGATGGGAGTGGGAATGGGGTGGACACTGCGCAGGCTTCAGCTTCCACTCCAGGCAGGATTCAGGCTATCCGGGACCGCAGGGACTGCCAGGTGCACATCCCTGGCTCCCGAGGCAGGCAGGCAAGGTGACGGGACTGGAAGCCCCTTTCAGAGCCTTGGAGGAGCTGGTCCGTCCACAAGCAATGAGTACCACTCTGCAGTTTGCAGGGGATGGATAAACAGGGAAACACCTGGAAGGGAAGAGGGAGACATCTCTGAGGGCTTCTCCTCCCTGCCTCCCCCATGTAGCAGAACTTCCTCTCCTCAGCTTTCATCACTGAGCTTCTGGGGAGACTTGCTCACCCCAGCAGAGTACATACCCCAGGATAGCCCCTCCCACTGGGGGAACTGTCACTGGGTTCTGCAAGGTAGCAGTAAGCCAGTAAATCAGTGTCCTGAAATGGTGGCTGGGGAATATAGACCCTGGGGGTCAGTCAGGCAGGTGGCCTGAGGAATTGTCCCAAAGGACAGGGGAAAACTGGCAGTAGTAAGAAGCCCCACCCGGTTGGCAGCTGAGGAGTTTAAGCACAGGAATAACCAGTGGGACTCCAAGATAGTCATTGGGCTCAGAGGACATCAGGGGCCTTCAGAGAACAGACTTGGACTAGCCAGGAGATCAATGTAACACCCTCTGGTGTCTGGAACAGTCAGAGCTGCAGAGGTGCAGATGTGCTGAGGAAGGGTCAGTGGGATTAGGGACCAGCACTTTGGGTTCTTGGAGAACATTCTAGGGAACCAATAACCAATCCCAGGGGCTCAGGAATAGACAGTGGGATTACAGAATAGTCACAAGGGAGAGTTACAGGGACCAGGGTCAGGCGATCACAGGGTATTTGACACAGGGCAAGGGAGCAGCCAGAATTTGTAAGGGAGCAGTCTTGGGCTTAGGGAAATAACAAGAGAGATCAGGGACAGCCCCTAGGGTTGGGGGGCAGCCACAGGGACACGGAATAGTCAGAGGGAGCAAGAAACAAGCCCATGGTTTAGAGAAGGGCCCCAGGAAGGATCTCCCGTTGGAGGTTGGGGTCCAGGCACTCACTGTACATTCCTCACAGCCAACAGAGTAGGTCTTGGTGAAGCCCCGGCGCTGAGCTAAGCTCAGACTGTTCCAGGGAACCACAAAACTGCAGGTGGTGATGTGCAAGAGTCCGTCCTGCAGTTTTCCTAGGAGGAAAAGGGGGGAAACCGACAAGCAGCTTGTGATTGGGTGAGCCACCGGGCGGGCAAAGGCCCAGCCTACTGATAGGCTGAAATTGGGGTGGTCCCCATTTCCAGTGGGGCCATTCCCATCAGAGCCTCGCCCCCTCCCGGTTGCTAGGCCGCGCCCCCAGGGACTGGTTGGCGTGGCACAGGGCGCGGGAACGGTGCCTCACCAGCGATGAGAAACTCCTCGCTGCGGTTGTGGGACCTGTGGAAGTATCCGCAGACACTCTCCATGGCGGGGGTGTAGACGAACCGGATGTCAGCGGTATCCCCTAAGGCCTGGAACCCTTTATACATCTGTTGATGGATGAGGGGAAGTGTCTCTTTTACTGACATAATCCTCCCATTCCACGTTCTTCCCTGAAGTCATATAGCATCCCGAGATCACAGCCAACTTTCTCGCACCAACCAGTGGCCAGAAGCTTCTGTTTTGACCAGGAGGAAGAGGTTAGAAAATGCTGGGAAAGGGGCAGGGGGAGTACCTTGGTCATCTTGATCTCATAACGCTGGTATAAGGTGGTCTGGTTGACTTCTGGTGCCCCCACGAACTTGGCCTTGATGACTGCAGGAGAGGAGGGAAATATGAGTCAAATGGACTGCATGAGCCAAAAAAATAAGATCATCATCTCATAATACCAGCAAAGTGTGTACATAAAGAGGGTTTATTGGATGCCAGACAGCACGCTAAGTGATTTACACACATTTGTTCATTGTTTCGTCTGTATGTTGAATGTCTCTCTTTGCCAGGCACTGCTTAAGCCATTTTCATATATTCATTTGTTCATTTACTCCACAAATATTTCGGAGTGCCCACTGTGTCCCAGACATTGTTCTGGGTGTTAGGGACACAGCAGTGAACAAAACACAGAGATCCCTTCCTTTGTGGAGTTCACATTCTAGCCAGGAGGAGACAGGCTAAGAACAAACAAAAGAAGTATATGGGAATGTTAGAAGATAGTAACGATAATGGGGAATTACACACCTGGGTAAGGGGATGACAAAGATTCTTTGCTTGACCAAACTTTACTCAGGCTCCTGAACCTTCTCCTAGGCCCATCTGTGCACTTCCTTGTAAAATTTAATTTTAGCAAACAGCCCTGGGATTAGTTTAGCAAGAACCCCTGTCCTCCATATCTGATCCTCCTCAGTCTCTGGTCATCCTTCTATCTGATCATCCTCAACGTCTGATCATCCTTGCTACCTGATCAGGTTCTTCATCTTCCACCATCCCCCAGGTGATGTGTGATTCTTCTGGCCTGCCTTCAGCAAGAATCCTGTTAGGTCGGTTTTGCCAGAATCCATTACCCCTGATGTTTCCTTTCAGTGATTTCCACCCACAGACCCTCACACTGGTCCTTGGCTGTACATTCCCACTGGCCCATGCTATATTCAGTGTTGAGCCCAATCTCTCCCCTCTGACTGCAAGATCCCATGGCAGTGGTTCCTATATCCATCACCATAGTCCTGAATATGGTCTTCCTTACTGTGTGCTATAATGAGTATCACTGAATATTTTTCTCTTTAACAGGAGATCAGGAGTACTAAGGGGCAGGGGTTAAAATTTTAAACAGGATGGCCAGGGAAGGCTATCCTGAGAAGGTGACGTTTGAGGCAGCCACCCATGTGGATACCTGGGGGGAAAGTGTACCAGGCAGAGGGAGCAGCCAGCAAGAAGGTCCTGTGGTAGGCTTGGGCCCGGAGTACACAAGGAAGTGTGAGGATGCCAGTGTGGCTAAAGCAGAGGAAGTGCAGGGGCAAGTGGAATCGATCCAGAGGTAAGTGACATTGTGAGCCCCACCAGACTGAGAGGGGAAACCAAGGCAGAGTGTGTGGGCTGAGTGGGATGAGAACTCACCAAGGTCAGAATTGCAGAAGGCCGTCTGTGGGTGGGGTTGGACACAGGTGCAGGCCCTGCTGGGGGCTATCAGCCACAGCAACAACAGGATGCCGGAAGCCAGGGGTGCAAAGGGGGCCATAGTTGGTTCTGCGGGAAAGGGGGATGTCAGGCAGGCCCCAGGCCAGCTGATCTGCAGACCTGGGCAGGTCATCCACCCCATCCCGCTCTGGGGCAACCTATGGAGGGGATTAGGGGACTGGATTTGGTCTTGAAGTGTTGGGGAATTTGGGGATTTTCAGGGGATTGGGGAGCCCAGAGGAATTTAGGATTTAGAGAGTTGGGAGAATTTAAGTTATTGAGGGACTGAGTGAGTTGCGGGATTATGGAGTTGTGGCACTTGGGGGAGGAGGGGGCTCAGGAATTTTGAGGAATGAGGGGATTGGGGAAGTCTGGAGGTTGAGGAGTTTGGGAGTGAGGAATTTGGGATTGGGGGGATGAATGAGTTTCGAGGAGGTGGAGAGCTTAGGGGTTGTGTATATTAAGAGATATGGGGGCTGGGGGATTTAGGGAGGTTAAGAATTTGGAGGAGGTTAGGGGTTTAGGGAGCTGGGGGAGTTTGGAGGTTGAAGGGGCTGGGGGAATTTGGGGGCTTAAAGCAATGGGGATACTTGAGGAATTTGAGGGCAAAAGAAGTTTGGGGCTGGGCGCAGTGGCTCACGCCTGTAATCCCAGCACTTTGGGAGGCCGAGGTGGGCAAATCATGAGGTTAGGAGATCGAGACCATCCTGGCTAACACGGTGAAATCCGGTCTCTACTAAAAATACAAAAAATCAGCCGGGCATGGTGGCAGGCGCCCGTAGTCCCAGCTACTCAGGAGACTGAGGCAGGAGAATCGCTTGAACCCAGGAGGTGGAGGAGGTTGCAGTGAGCCGAGATTCCGCCGCTGCACTCCAGCCTGAGTGACAGAGTGAGACTCCGTGTTTAAAAAAAAAAAATGGTTGGGAGTTTGGGAGCTGGGGGAGTTTAGGGAGCTGCAGGGATTTGCGATGGGGATTTAGGGGGCGATGAAGTTACGGGATGAAGGAGTTTGCGGCGGAGGTGGGAGATTTGGAAAGCATTTGTGATATTCAGGGGGGGGTCACGGGAGTTGGGGATGAATGTCAGGTGTTCTAGGGAGTTCGGAGCCTCGGGGCTGGGAAAGCGGTTTCAGCCTCGGACCCTCTTCCCCCTTGACTAGCCCAGGGTCCTGGTACCGGCAGGCCAAGCTGAGCAGACAGGCATTTGGCACTGGAGTGCACAGGCCTGGTGGCCAGCACCCAAGCTGCAAGCCAGCCCCAGTCCCTGCTGGGCCACCCTGGGGCCTTGCTTACCTCTGGTGTCTCTCTGGGTGCTGGATCTGCGGCGATGGCGGCAGGGCCTGAGCGCTAGAGGATAAATGTCCACGCTAGGGGCGGGGGTGGCAGCGGGTGCGGAAACCACAGGCCTCCAGGCTTCCTGGATGCATTACTCATCCACCCACCATCAGTGCAGAAGCCAAGGGGCGGGCCGGAGAAAGGAGATACACCCTCCTCCTCTCCCACCCTCCTCCTCTCCCTCCCCCTGGGCCTTGCCCAGGCCAGCCCCCTCCCCCATCTCCACGTCAGTCACTATTCCTTCCAAGCCGCCCCAGTGGAGAGCTTAGAGACAGCATTCACCCCAGCCTAGTCCCCTAGAGTCTCCAGAATCTATCCAATCACCCACATCCCCCAAGCTCCCTGTGGCTCAAACCCAAATTAGTTCAGTCCTTCAACATTTATTGTGCATCTACTGTGTGCCAAGCACACAAAAATCCCTTGTTTGGTATGTCTGACATGCTGGTGAGGGGTGGCAGAGAGGAAACAAGTTAAGTAGCAGGAATGGAGGGAGATAAAGCAGGTGAATGGGGAGGAATACAAAGTGGGGAAACTAAGGCACGGAGCAGTTAAGTGACTTATCCAGGATCAAAGAGTCAATACATGGCAGAACTGAGACTGGAACTCAGGTGGCCTAGAGCCAAAGCCAGGGTCTCAAAAAACACTGACAAATAGCTGGCATTTATATATCACCGACTGTATACTAAGCACTCAGTATAGTTTATCTCACTCAAAGATCACAACAAATCTCTGAGGTGGGTACCAGTTACTATTCCCATTTTACAGATGAGGAAATATGGGACGTAGAGGGACTGAAGACCTTTCCCAAGATCACAGGGTGTGGCCGGGATTCAAACTGAGGCTACCTGGTGCCAGGATTGTAACTCAGGAGTGGCACCATCCTAGCAGGCAGGGAATGGTGCGAGTGAATGAATAAGCATTGGGAAGGGGGTGGCTGTGAATGATGGTGGAAGAAGCAAGTGAGTGAGTCAGTAGAAAACCAATCCCCACCCCATGCTGCCCTGTGCCTTCCCCACGGACCTATGCCCTAGGTTGGGGTTAGGGTGGGGCAATCCTTGCCCACCAGCTTTTTGACAATGCAGAAATCTTCCCTGGGGTTCTGATGACCATCCTTAATTCGAGGAGGATAGATCCATCATAATAATGGTATTGATGATGGCAACCGCTTATTGAGCACTTTCTGTGTACTATGTGCTGACGTGTTTGTATAAATTATCTCATTCACTCACCATACTCCCTTGCTAATTAAGTTTGATTAACTCAGGTATGTTATCCCAATAACAAGAACACAACCAAAACTACCAGCAGCCCTCACGGAGTGCTTACTGCGTATCCAGCACTGTTCTGGGTGCGGAGGTGGGTGGGATGAGGAATGAGAAATTATCTAATGGGTACGATGTACACTATTTGGGTGATGGTGACACTAAAAGCCCAGACTCCACCACTATGCAATATATCTATGTCACAAAACTGCAGCTGTATCCCCTAAATCTTTTTTTTCTTTTTCTTTTTTTTTCCTTGTTTTCTTTTTTGAGATGGAGTCTCGCTCTTTCTCCCAGGCTGGAGTGCAGTGGTGCAGTCTCAGCTCACTGCAACCTCCGCCTCTGGGGTTCAAGAGATTCTCCTGTCTCAGCCTCCCAAGTAGCTGGCATTACAGGCACATGCCACCACGCCTAATTTTTGTATTTTTAGTAGAGACAGGTTTTATCATATTGGTCAGGCTGGTCTCGAACTCCTGACCTCAGGTGATTCGCCCTCCTTGGCCTCCCAAAGTGCTGGGATTACAGGCGTGAGCCACTGCGCCCAGCCTTCTAAATCTAATAAGAATGCATTTGGCAAGCCACAGTGGCTCATGCCTATAACCCCAGCACTTTGGAAGGCTGAGGCAGGCAGATTGCTTGAGCTCAGGAGCTCGAGACCAGTCTGGGCAACATGGTGAAACCCTGTCTCTATTTTAAAAAGGCCAGGTGTGGTGGCTCATGCCTGTAATCACAGCACTTTGTGAGGCCAGGGTAGGTGGATCACGAGTTCAAGAGATTGAGACCATCCTGGCCAACATGGTGAAACCCCATCTCTACTAAAAATACAAAAATTAGCTGGCCATGGTGGCATGTGCCTGTAATCCCAGCTACTCAGGAGGCTGAGGCAGGAGAATCACTTGAACCCAGGAGGCAGAGGTTGCGGTGAGCCAAGATCATGCCTCTGCACTCCAGCCCAAAGCACTGTTGTAAAGTCTTTTTTTTTTTGAGACGGAGTTTCGCTCTTATTACCCAGGCTGGAGTGCAATGGCGCTATCTCGGCTCACCACAACCTCCGCCTCCTGGGTTCAGGCAATTCTCCTGCCTCAGCCTCCTGAGTAGCTGGGATTACAGGCACGCGCCACCGTGCCCAGCTAATTTTTTTGTATTTTTAGTAGAGACGGAGTTTCACCATGTTGACCAGAATGGTCTCGATCTCTTGACCTCGTGATCCACCCGCCTTGGCCTCCCAAAATGCAGGGATGACAGGCATGAGCCACCGCGCCCGGCCCTTGTAAAGTCTTTTTACAGACATTATCTCATTTAGTCAATCCTGATTGCCTCTTTGTTCATTAATGTTAGTTAAGGAAGAGATGTTAAGCCAATAATAACAACAGTACTCAACACTTCTTGAGGATCGAGACTTACTGTATGCTCGATAGCATGTTGAGCATTTTTCCTGAAATAACTAACTTATTTCTCACAATATTCCTGTTAGATATAGCTCATGTTCTCATTACACAGATGAGGAAACTTAGACACAAAAGGACTGAGTGACCTGCCCAGGAATGAGAATGAAGAAATGGTTCTATGGGGGGGGCGGGAGATAAAAACAGGGAGGAAGGGAAGTAAACCAAAAAAAAAATCTGTAGGAGGTGATTGTGAAAGTGGGACAGTGAGAGTGAATGAGACCGGGGCTGAGTAACCTGGTGCCTCCGAGGGAGAAGTGAGGGGAGGGAAAGTCCTGCCTGGCTCCTCGCTGACTCTGGTTCTGACGCCAGCTCTTTGACTCTGAAACGTGAGTCAGCACAGAGTTTTGCCGACTGTTTACATTTGGAGTCCTGTGGATCTGGGTTATTGTGCATTTTTGAAATGGAGAGTGGGAGGGGTGTTCATGGAGGGGTGTCATATCAGGTGCTTGGGCCTCATTGTGCCCTTTGTACAGATGGGGAAACTGAGGCACAGAGAGGGGTTGTGACCTGCCTGGGGTCCTTCATGGCCTTAGGAAGAGGAAAGGCCAAGCTTCAGACCTAGGGCTTTCCAGGAGTTCTCAGAGTCAGAGTTCAAAGTGCCCTGCACGCACACACGTACAGGCACACACACATACACATAGTGTTACGTTCAGGCTCAAATCCAGAGAAAACAAGGACAGTTAACGAAAAGAGGCACCTGGAAATTGTCGGGGGAGGTATGAGTGTGTACGCACAGCCCTCTGGTGTGTTGTTTCCATTCCTGAGTCAGGCGTGTGCCTGTGTGTTTTGTGTGTTGCTTCTGGGAGTTGTCTACCTGCCTTGATAAAGCAGGTCTGGTCTGGGTTGCACATGTAACCGTGAGTGCCTTGTGCACTTCTGTGTGCTGTGCCTGGGTGGTACTGTATGCACCCGCCTTGGCATCATTTCCCTGGCCTGCTGCCCGGAGATGCCCCAAACCCCCGCCCCAACATCATGCCTCTCAGCCCACCTCATCATGACGCCAGTCATTTGGGAAATGAGGAAGGAGGGGTGCAGAGAGAGGCCTGAAGGTCAATCGGTCACCCTGAGTCTGCGGGCTTCCTGTGCCTGTCGGGAACTGGGAACCACCACCGCCCCAGCAGCCCCTCCGGGAATGCCATCTCTCTACCTTGTCAGCAAGAGGGAGGGCCACCAGAGGGGCGCTGTGCAGCCGTGCTGTGGGGGTGTGGGGAAGGGGCAGCCTAGGGCCTTTCAACCTGTTTCCTCTACTCCACCTGGGATCGGGGAGCCTGGTTTTCTCTACCCCACCTGGGATTCGGGGAGACTTGAGGTATCCCTCTCACCTGAATGTGTGTTTGTGTGTTCAGATGGGGGTACCCAGGAATGTTTTCTGCAAACTGAGTTGTGGGTGTCTCTGGTTGTGTGTAGCCTCTGTATTGCATATGTGGCAAGGCATGTTGTGTGTGTGTCTAGATATACTTTTTCTGTGCCGAGGTTGTGGCGTGGGTCTGTTACGGGTCTCACTGGTGATGTGAATGCCCAGAAGTGCATACACCTCTATGTGTTGTGTAGGGCCTTGTTTGTTGTGCATTTGCCTAGGGGTGCTGTGTGTGTGCTTGTGTGTTGAGTATGTGCCCGGTTCTGTGGAGTGTACCTCTGGAGTTTGTGTGCTCTTGATTGCATGTGTAATCTTTTGTGTTGTGTGTGTTCCACTGATGGTTATGTGGATTTGGGTGAGGGGAGTGAGCCTGGGTGGGTGTGTGCCCAAAACTATTGATCGTGTGCCTAAGGGTGTCAAGTGTGTACTGCCCAGGAGTGCTGGCTGCTGACCCAAGCTCTGGGCACCTGGATGGCTGAATGACTGTGTGAGTGTCTGTGCTGCTGGGAGCCTGCTGCTTTGAGCCTGTTTTGGCCATCAGTCTCAGTGTGCACTGGCATCTCTGGGTCTGGCAATATACATCTGACTTTATGTGTGCGGGTGAGACTTACGTACAAGGTTTGGCTGAGGGGTCCAGTCGCTACATGCTCACCACCACACCCACATACACACACGCACTGGCACACACTCACCTCACTATCATC
This sequence comes from Callithrix jacchus, assembly GCF_049354715.1. NCBI lineage: Eukaryota > Metazoa > Chordata > Mammalia > Primates > Cebidae > Callithrix > Callithrix jacchus. Next base: position 48,543,887 of record NC_133524.1, on the reverse strand, counting down.
CATCCATTGTAAAAACAAACTTTCTTTTTACTGGAAAAGTACCCCACGCTCATCCCCTGCCTCTGCCCGGGAAAGCAGGGGCGGGAAGTCTGGAACTTGGTGGTGGGGTGGAGGGAGGGACAGACAGGGCTCTGGGTTCAATTCTGGGCTTGGAGGCGGAGGCACTGTGTCACCCCCAGCTGCTGCCTGCCTGTCTCTGACCCATGTGTCCTGGGAAGTGGCTCATAATGTGGTTCCCACTGGCTAGGGTCCCCTCAGCACCACCCCACCCCTGGAGGTCGCCCTTTCTGCCCTGATCATGCCTCCTCTGCCTTTCCCCACCAGCTCAGCAGCACGACATACCCTGTGGTTGTGAAGATGGGGCATGCCCACTCTGGGATGGGCAAGGTGAGTCTCTAGCTGGGCTGTGCATAGGTAGATGTATGCAGTGCACACCAGTCATTCTGTGTGATCATGCATCCTGGGGTGTCATTGTCTATCAAGTTGGTGCAAAAGTAATTGTGGTTTTTGCCAGTTCTTTTTTTTGAGACTGAGTCTTGCTCTATTGCTCAGGCTGGAGTGCAGCACTGCAATCTTGGCTCACCGCAACCTCTGCCTCCAAGTTCAAGTGATTCTTCTGCCTCAGCCTCCTGAGTAGCTGGGATTGTAGGCGCCCAGTACCACGCCCGGCTAATTTTTGTATTTTTAGTAGAGACTGGCTTTCATCATATTGGCCAGTCTGGTCTCGAACTCCTGACCTTGTGATGCACCCGCCTCAGCCTCCCAAAGTGCTGGGATTACAGGCACGAGCCACTGCGCCTGACTGGTTTTTGCCAGTTCTTATGGTAAAAACTATAATTACTTTTGCACCAAACAGATTTTTATTTTCTCACATTCAGCTGATCTCATCCACCCATTTTTCCTCCCACATTCAGCCAATTTTGTGTGTCCTGTTATTTTGCTTCTGTCTCCAGCATTGTGTCTGTGTGTACATGCATGCCTGTGCCAAACACACACAAAGTGGTGTGATCGTTCATGTTCCAAAGTCTTGGGGTCCTGTATGCTTTACATCCGATTTTGTCTGTGTGTATGTAGAAAGCAGACTTGTAACTTGTGTCCGAGTTTCTATATCTTTGCGTGTTGTGTGTATAACTGGTTTTGTGTCTGTATGCCTATATTCATATATTGTATATACACAGGTTTTTCACAGCTTTAGTGAGAAAGAATTTACATACCCTAAACTCACCCATTTAAAGTGGACAATTCAATACTTGTTGATATGCTCAGTGTTCTACACACCCAGCTTTGTGTCTGTGTGTACATGTACAAAACAGGAGACCCACAAGTGTGCCTGCTTGAGCGCCTTGGCATGTCCACCTAATTTTTGTGTACTCGCTTCACCTGTGTGTCATGTGTACATGCTCCCCCGGGAACCCCCACTCCCCATAGCTGCCCATTCTGACCAGGCCCCGATCCTTGCCCTCACGCTCACAGGTCAAGGTTGACAACCAGCATGACTTCCAGGACATTGCAAGTGTCGTGGCACTGACCAAGACATATGCCACTGCCGAGCCCTTCATCGATGCCAAATATGATGTGCGTGTCCAGAAGATTGGGCAGAACTACAAGGCCTACATGTGAGTGGAGAGACCGAGGATCTGGGTGGGGTCCCCTGCCTTGCCCCATGCAGCCCAGGCGCCCCTGAGCCTCTGTCCCCTTGTCCCCCAGGAGGACGTCAGTGTCAGGGAACTGGAAGACCAACACTGGCTCTGCAATGCTGGAGCAGATCGCCATGTCTGACAGGTGCGCAGCTGGAACTCAGGGTGTGAGGGGAAGGGTGGGTGGGAGTGCGGCAGCTCAGGTAAGAGACTGACAGGCTTCCCCATCCCTGTCTTGACAGATACAAGCTGTGGGTGGACACGTGCTCAGAGATTTTTGGGGGATTGGACATCTGTGCAGTGGAAGCGCTACATGGCAAGGACGGAAGGGATCACATCATTGAGGTGGGAGCTCCCAGGGGTCAGTGGGGTAGAGGGAGGAACAGGTGTCGGGCAGCAGCAGTGCAGACTGAAGTGCTCCGTGGCGCAGAGGTCCTCAGCCAACAGCAATGCGCTTAGTACACTGTAAGGTGCTGGGCGAGCTTTCGAAGGGGCCATCCCTTGCAATGGCAGAACACCTAGTAGACTCTAGACTGAACTTGCACATCCTTGGTGAATAGCAAAACCCTTATTAGACTGTAAAGTGCTCTGTGAATCGAGACATCCTGGCAAACGGCAAGGCACTTAGTATCCTTTAAAGTATTCTGGGAACAGCAAAGCATTTTGGAAAGGACAAGGCATCTAGAAAACCCTAAAGCAGGGATCGGCAAACATTTTCTGTAAAGGAGCAGACGGTACACATGGGCCATACAGCCTCTGCTGTAACTACTCAACTCTGCAAAAGCAGCCATAGATGATATGTTAAAAAAAGTTAAATGTGGCTGTGTTCCAATAAAACTTTGTTTATGGACATAGAAATGTAAATTTCATGCCACTTTCATATGTTATAAAATATTTTGATTGTTTTCAATTGTTACAAAATTTAAAAACCCATACTTAGCTCATGGGTCATACAGAAACTGCACTCAGTTCGAATTCCTTCTCATAGGCCCTGGGAAAGTCTCCTCCTCCAGGGCCTCCCAGGCACCTTGCTGACCCACCATGGGCACCTCCCTGACCAGGTTGGGCCCACAGGCCCTAATTTGCTGAGCCTTGCTCTGAAGCACCTTCTAAGCTGTAAGGTACCTTGAAACAGACAAGACTTCCTCACTGTGCACAATCAGTGCCTCAGGCACTGGGGCTTGGCAGTGGCCATGTCCTTGGCTCACTGGAAGTGCGGTGTTACTGCTGCCTCAGGCACGTGGCCTGCCTCTCCCCTCATGGATTCTTTCCTCCCCCAGGTGGTGGGCTCCTCCATGCCGCTCATTGGTGACCACCAGGATGAAGACAAGCAGCTCATCGTAGAGCTCGTGGTCAACAAGATGGCTCAGGCCCTGCCCCGGCAGCGACAACGGGATGCCTCCCCTGGCAGGGGCTCCCACAGCCAGGTCAGGCCCCTAGTGCCGAGCTAGTAGCTTGAGCTAGTGTGGGGTCAGCCATGGCTGTGCCATGGAGTGGATGATGTGTAGGCTTACAGCAGCACCTCTGCATACATCTGGCTGCAATTGCCAATTGTTTAAAACATTGACAAGCAGCTGCCCTGACTTCCCTTAGCACCTCCCTACCCCACCCCTGGGAAACAGTCCCCCACCCCACCACCCAGCATACACTCAGCTGCCCACAAATGGGGCAACACCCAGAGCACAGGGAACCTGTGTCATCATTGGCTGATGCTCCACTGGCTGGTAACTATTTTTAACCTCTCCTGCTCCATTCCTCTGCTACAGACTCCGTCCCCAGGGGCCCTGCCCTTGGGCCGCCAGACCTCCCAGCAGCCTGCAGGGCCCCCGGCTCAGCAGCGACCCCCACCACAGGGTAAGCGAGACGCAGGCGGCCTCAGTCCCCTACCGCAGCCCGCCATCTCTCACCCGCTCACTCTCACGTGCTCTCTCTCTGTCCGCCAGGCGGCCCTCCACAGCCGGTTCCAGGCCCCCAGCGCCAGGGACCCCCATTGCAACAGCGCCCGCCCCCGCAGGGCCAGCAGCACCTTTCAGGCCTTGGACCCCCAGCTGGCAGCCCCCTGCCCCAGCGCCTTCCAAGTCCGACCTCAGCGCCCCAGCAGCCCGCGTCCCAGGCCGCGCCGCTGACCCAGGGTCAAGGCCGCCAGTCCCGGCCAGTGGCGGGAGGCCCCGGGGCGCCTCCAGCAGCCCGCCCGCCCGCCTCTCCGTCTCCCCAGCGCCAGGCTGGTCCCCCACAGGCTACCCGTCAGACATCGGTCTCGGGCCCGGCTCCGCCAAAGGCCCCTGGGGCCCCACCGGGCGGGCAGCAGCGCCAGGGCCCGCCCCAGAAACCCCCAGGCCCAGCTGGCCCCACACGCCAGGCCAGCCAGGCGGGTCCTGTGCCCCGCACTGGGCCACCCACCACGCAGCAGCCTCGGCCCAGCGGCCCGGGCCCAGCTGGACGTCCCACCAAGCCACAGCTGGCCCAGAAACCCAGCCAGGACGTGCCGCCACCCGCCACCGCCCCTGCCGGGGGACCTCCACACCCCCAGCTCAAGTAAGGGGACCCCTACAGCAGCTCTTGCCTTGCTGTTCACAAAGCGGGCCCCTACCCCAGTAGAGCAGTCCTAGCTCCCATGCTCCTCAGACCCAGGTCCTATGCAGGGGTCACCAAGAACTCTCTCCAGCCTGGGCCAAGCCCTTTCCCCAAGCTTTCGAGCCTCCGGGCCCACCAGAGGCTCCACCCCCTCACCCCAGGAATTTGGTGCCAGAATCCCAGAGAAACTGCACTCAGTTCAAATTCCTCCTCATAGGCCCTGGGAAAGTCTCCTCCTCCAGGGCCCCCCAGGCACCTTGGTGACCCACCTTCGGCACCTCCCTGCTCAGCCCAGAGTTTTCCCTGCCAAACTGGCCCTTTCCCTCCCAACCCATCCCCAAAACTCCTGGCCTGGGTCCTAGTCCTCCATCATCCCGCTCTTCCCACTCCATTCTCATAGTTTTTCTCTTCCTTCACATCCTTCTGGCCCATCACAGTCTCCCCCAGAATCATCATCCATCTGCCTCTTCCAGTCCATTCCAACCCCCACCCCAGCTCAGATGTCCTCCCTGCCCTACCCAGCCGCTCTGCCTTAGGCTGACTTGCCCAACAGCCTGTCCTTGGTCCAAGCCTTTCCTATGCCCTCCTAGACATCCCACCCTTAGACTGGAAACCTCCCTGGCTCATCTTCCCCTTTGTATCAAACTAGCCAAGAATTCACAGAGAAGGTTCTGCCCAGGACTATTCCCATGAATCCCACACTTCACCCTGGATCCAAGTCCTCCCAGCCTGTCCCAGATCCCATCTTCCTGGCCCAGGACTCCACCCACTCCACCTGAGTCCTCCCAGCCTTGAGAACCTGTTAGGGTCCAGGCCCATGGTGGCGGGTGGGGAGGTCACAGGCACAGCCCCAGGATCAGAGGGGCAGGGCTGGGGCTGGGCCTGGGGTAACATTGTGTTTCTCTCCCCTTCCTCCCCTTCCTCTTCCCCCCTTCCTCCCACGCCTCCACCTTGTCTCTCTCTAGCAAATCCCAGTCTCTGACCAATGCCTTCAACCTTCCAGAGCCAGCCCCGCCCAGGCCCAGCCTTAGCCAGGACGAGGTGAAAGCTGAGACCATCCGCAGCCTGAGGAAGTCTTTCGCCAGCCTCTTCTCCGACTGATACCCCACTGAGAACCCCAAAATCCCTGGGCAACCCTTCTCTGGGCCCTGAATCCATTTCTCACTTTTGGAGTCTCCAAATCCCTTGAGAACCCATCTCCTGGTTCTCCAAGATTCCACCTCTCATTCCTCAAGATCCCCCAGTACTTTGAGAAACCTGACTCCTGGCCCTAAATCCAGTTCTCACATGTGGAATCCCCAAGTCCTTTCAGAAACCCCACTCCTGGTCACTTCAAGATCCGCTTCTGTTTTAGGACCTCCAGATTCCTGAAGACCTCCGCCCCTGGTTTCCCCAGAGGGCATACTCCTTCCTGGAAGTGCCCAAATACCAGGCAATCCATTGCAGAATCCCTTCCTGGAGCCCTGAAGTTCCTGGAAAACCCCATTTTTGGTCCCATATCTCTCCAACACACCTATTTCCCATCACAATTTTCCAAATCCTCAAGAAACCCCTACTGTTGAGCCCCTTCCCATGGATCTTCCATCTCTCTGAAGATCTACATCCTTAAATGCCACCCAACACCTAGCCCCACAAGATTTCCCCTCACCAGCTCCCCTCAAGCCCATTCAATACTTTGGGAGCTCCTCCCACTTCCAGGACCCCTCGGTTCCCCTAGGGACCCCCTCCCCCGTTTCCTGCCTCTGACAGCTGTCTTTAAATATGCAAATTCCACCCATCTTCCCAGAATCCTTTGCACACGGAAGTGGTCTCCCGCTTCCCCACTTTTGCCGTGATGTCTGTGTCTGTGACTGACGTGGCCTCCTCTTGTGCCGTGCTTGGCATATGTGGTCCTCGTACATCGTGCCGCCTGTGGTGATGCGTGCAGTGACGCTGTTTATGTGGTCCGCACCTCCGCCTGACCTCCACTCCTTGCCTGGATTCACCCCACCCCTCAGCGGCTCTGAACCCCAAGAGAAGAGTCGGGAAACAAAATAAACAAGCAAAGGCCCAGCAGAATTCTGTGCTTCTTGGTGAAGAGGGGAGTCCTTGAATAGTGGGGGAGACACAAAGGGGACCCCCCAAAATCCACATGGGGTGCTGGGAACCCCAAAATCCAGTGGAAGGCACATCAGGCATAAATTCCAGAGAGGTTCTGAATGGAATCCCTGCCACAAATCCCAGCCTTTGGAGATGGAAGAGCTCCCAAAATTTAAAAGTATCCCCAAAGCCAAGAGGAAACCAAATGATGGAGGAGGCAGGGGGCTCAGATTTTGGGGGGGTCCCCTAATTCCAGAAGAACCGGAAAGGCACATGGGGACTCCCTCATCTCCCAGGGTAGGGGATGGGGGATCCTGAGGCAGCATGAGGGCAGAGACGAACATTAAGTGGCTGGTGGGCAAGGCTCCTTGGCGTGGCGGGCTGAGACTGGCTCCCCGGTGGCTTGGGCGGGGCCTAAGGCACAAGGCGGGCTGCGCTGAGTAGGCAGGCAGGCAACTCATCAGCCTGGGTGCGGTGCAAGGAGGGTTCCGAGGCACTCCGCTCAATCTTGGGGAGTGACCGTTGCAGCAGCTCAATTGTGGCCAAAATCTGAGGGCAGGTGGGGGTGAGCAGGGGTGTCCAGGGCCCTATGGGCATCCCAACAGCCCCAGACCCCAGTCTCATGGGGAAACACACACACACACACACACACACACACACACACACTCTCTCTCTCTCTCTCTCTCTCTCTCTCTCTCTCTCTCTCTCTCTCTCTCTCTCTCTCTCTCTCTCTCTACCTCTGAGCTTTCAACACAGTTCATATTCACATCTGCCTCCATCTCAGTCTTCCTCCATCCCAGAATCCCCCACCTAAGATGTCTAGCCCTCCTACCCAGCCCACCTGGGGGAAGAGGGGCCGCTCCTCCCGCTGGAACTTGAGGCAGTCAGACAGCAGGCGCCGCATGGCCTTGGGGCAGTTGCTGGAGATTTTGCTGAGGTCCGGGGACAGATAGCCACGGCCCACCATAAAGATAATCTGTGGGTAGAGGAGAACAGGAAAAGGGTGATCTGGGGTCAGGGGCTGGAAGGCCCAAGGAACTCTATTGAGGGACTTGGGAGGTTCATTTTTGGCAAACTGGGGTACTGTCAGTATTGGGGTCCAGAGGACTCTCTGCTTGTAGAACAGGAATTTAAATTTGAGGTTGTCAAGGATTGTAGGTATCTGGGGCCCAGAGGATTATGGGTCCACAGGTTTCTAGGGGCCTTAGGGACCTGAAAAGTACTGAGTCTCAGGGAAACATGGAGTTCTGGGTCTGGGGAGTATGTACTTCTGTGGGGGTCCGGGGCCTAGAGGATTCCAGGTATCCCGGCCCTGGGGCCTGCTAGATATTCAAGGCCTGGGTGAATGTGGGTACCTGTGACTACTCCAGAAGCACAAAGGGGTTGTTTCTGGGGAGAAATGGGATCTTGGGAGAAATTAGATCTGGGCTTTGAGGACCTAGGGCATTCTGAGTACCCAGAGCAGAGGACTAGAGGCATCTAGGGGCACAGAGGGCTTTGGGGTATTTCAGGACCTCGGGATTCTAGGTATAGAGATCTGGGGCATTCTGGACTTCAAGGATTTTTGTCCCAGAGGACTGTCGATGTGAGAAGAGGGAAGTTGGAGTAGGGGAGACCCAGAGAATTGATTATAGGTGTCTGGAGCCCAAGGGATTCTGGGAGTCCTTATCCAATAAAATTTTAGGTTTCTGGGGAAAGTGTGGCATTTATCTGTGCAAAGGAGGGGATGTGAGGTATGGATGCCTGAGGGGATCCCTCAGATCAGGGAACTATGGGTAAGGTGTGGGGCTTACCTGGTCACGGCAGCCAATGTGGCTGTAAGGCAGTGAGCCAGTCATGAGCTCGTAGAGCACAACCCCATAGGCATAGACATCTGACTGGAAGCTGTAGGGGTTCGGGTCCTGCATACGGATCACCTCAGCTGCCTACAACACCAGACCAGGTCAGCAAATGGCTAGCCCTCAGTCCCAGATCCCACTGGCCACACAGGGTACAATCCAGAGCCACTCACACCAGGTAGGACATGAGGAGTCCGGACCTCCACACCTGGCACAGGCATCCCCATTCCTACTCGGCCCCACACACCCCAATCCAGGAGCCCACATCCCCACGTGGCCCCCATCAAGTCTGGCCCAACTCACCATCCACAGCACAGAGCCTGAGGGCTGCTCCAAGGGCTGGGCCCCGCTCCATCGAGTCTTCACCGTGGCCAAGCCAAAGTCACCAATCTTCACTGTGAGCCCCTCGTGTAGGAAGATGTCCGCCAGAGTCAAGGGCCACTACAGGGCCTCCTAATAGCCATGCCTCTCACCCTGCCTGTGAGGTTCCCATTGGTGCCCCCATACCACTCATCCCTCTGATCCTGACCAGGAGCCCCCTAATATCACACAAACTACCCACAACCTTGACGTGGGCAGGGAATGCCTACTAATGCCCCCCATACTCAGTGCTGCTGTGACTCCTGACCAGGAAGCCCCTCGAAAGGCACCTGAACCCACCATGCCTCTGATGCTGACCATAATGCCCTCCACAACTGTCACACAACAGACCTCCACCAGAGTCCCCAAGAACAGCACCTGAACCAGCCACACCTCTGACTTCTGACCAAGAGACTGCCGTTAAAGCCCCCTCGTCAGCCACAGGTCTGCTACCTGGCAAGGAGCTATGGGACACATACACATGGCCCTCCCTTATAATCCCCAGAACCCCCACAAGAGGCACCCTCTAAGCCCTTGACGCTCCCAACCCCAGCCCAGGGGCAGATAGATACTGTTAGACTTGAGATCTCGGTGGATGATGTTCTTGGCATGGAGGTAGCTGTGGGGGTGAAGGCAGGTGGTGGATTGGCTGGGGGTTACCTCATCTCCCCTACCCTTTCCCCCCACCCCTCCCCAGGCTGGGAGGCTCACTCCATGCCCTGGGCAGTCTGCCGGGCCACATCGATGAGCTGGACCATGTCGAAGCGTGTGTCGGCCACATGCAGGTGGTGGTAGAGGCTGGAGCCCTCACACCACTGTGTGATGATGGCAAATCCCGGCCGGGTCATGAAGCCCATAAACAGCAAGATGTTGACATGTCGCGTCTTCCTGCAGGCAGGGAGGGCAGTGTCAGAGGCGGGGAGGAAACATAGCGACTGTCACTTACTGAGCATCAGGAGTGGCACTGTTCTTCACCTTCTTCGGTCATTCATTTTCACCCTGTCTTTTGGGGCACTCAGGACCAGAGCATTGCCAGATTCCATGAATTTGTGAGATGTATTTACTGGGCTATGATTCTCTGCTGTGGGCTTATATGCAGAGCCTCCCCATCTGAGCCTCCCAACAAAAGCAAGAGGAATTGCTGCCCCCTCATGCCTACAGTAGCATTTCTAATCAAGAACATCCCCCACCCCTCTAACTCTGACCATTACCTGGGTCTGTAACCATCTCACAGATGAGAAGGTAGAATGCCAACCTTCGTCACTGATGTAACAACATAATATGGATAAATGTAGGGTAAAAACATTGGTGATGTGTGATTAGAGCCTGTTCAGCAGCATGAGAAGCTTAGAGGTGAAGAACTTGGAGTCTGGACTCACGTTCAAATCTAGGCTTCACCAGTTACTCACTGTGCAACCTTGAGGAAGTCATTTAACCTCTCTGGGTCTCAGGCTCCTCAACTGTAAAACTGATCATTATATTAGCTACCTTATTCTCTGTAACATAATTGTGCTCATTTGACAGAGAGGAAAAGCCCATGCTGACATCCCCAGAACTGGTAGAAGCTATCCAGTACTACCTGTAGTATATAGGTATACAGGCCCCCAGCCATAAATATGCATTTAGCTCACACAGAGCGAATGTCCACTGGCAGTACTATTATAGTTACTATGTGCTACATAGTAACTATAGCAGCAAAAAAGGGACACCTGGCTTTCTTAGCATGGCTGGATGAATACTGTATTGATTACATACTAATAGTAATTATAATAATAAAGCAATAATTAGATTCTTGTGATGATAATAATATTGTTTAAATCAAGGCATTAGAATTAGTGAATAATGAGAACCAACACTATAAACAGAACATTACTGATGTAGTTCAAGCAGAGGGGAAGGAAAGATGCAAGCCTTCCTGGTAATGGGGTTACTGCAATGATGGCCCACACCCAAACCCAGTTCACAGCAGGCAACTGAGAAGACCCACACTTTGGAGGCAGAGCCATTAATTAATAACCCAAACACAAAACAACTGCACAATCAGAGGTCCTGTAAACATACCCATTTCCCAGAGGGGAGAGGGACATCCTTCAGAGAGAAACAACTTCTGATGATGGTTTAACAACACAAATGCAGGTGATATCCAGGAAGCACTCCAAGCATGGCCTTTTCCCGGGAAGGGCCAAGGCCAGGGCTGCCACCCCAATCCATGCACACGTTCAACCTCACCTGAGCACCTGCATCTCGTTCTTGAAGGCTTGGGCCTGCTCAGCTGTGGGCTGGGACACCTTGAGCACCTTCACAGCCACATCGCCATGCCACCGCCCTCGAAACACGGTGCCAAACGAGCCTGTCCCAATCCTCTTCAGCAGCTGCACCTCACTGGGTGGTACCTCCCAGTAATAGCCTGAGTCCCGGTACCCCAGGTTCTTCTGTGGGCCAGATGGGTGGCATCTAAGAGGCCTGCCCACATCCTTCATCCCACATAACTCAGCCTTGGTCCCCCCAAAAGGTCCCCCCTTGATCATACCACTTTTTTCTTGTCATCAGCCAAGGACTTCCGCTCACGCTGCTCTGCTGGTGACTTGGAATGTGGGGACTTCCTCCCCGAGGACACGCTGACTGGGCTGGGGCTCCCCCGGGGGGCTCCATCTCCACCTCCTCTACTACTGGCAGCTGCAGTTACAGAGAGGATGTGAGTGGAGGCAAGTGGGGTGGCGAGGGCCAGAGTGCAGGCACGGGGGACTCACCATCAGTGCTGAAACTCTGGCCAGTGAGCTAGAAGAAGAGGGACAGGGGTCAAAAAGAGGGCACGGAGGCCAACAGAAATGACTCTCCCCTCTGTCCAGCGGTCCCCACGATTGTCCCCCACAGCACCAACCTGGATGAGGTTGGAGTCCATGGGAGCCGTGGAGCTGACCATATGGACGTTGGGAGTGGACGTGGAGCGGATGCGCTGCAGGGGAGCATTGGCTGGGGTGGGGAAGGGGAAGTGCTCCGGGTCACAGTGCTGGTTGCAGGGGCTGCCAGGGGAAAGGCTGTGAAATCACTGTCAGGAATCAGAGAACCAAGAAAGCCCCCCACCCCACCCCCGGCCGTAAACATGCATTTAGCTCACACAGAGCGAATGTCCACTGGCAGTACTATTATTCATTGCTTCAAGAAACATTTATTGAGTGCCTGCTGTGTGCCAGATACCATTCTAGGTGGTGGAGATAAAACTGTAAAACAAAATAACAGTTCTTGCCCTCATGGGGCTGAAATAAAAAAACAAATATATAATATGCCTGATGGTGACAGGTGCAATAAAGAAAAATAGTAAAGCAAAATAAGGAGACACAGTGTTCCTATAAAGTGTCAGAAAAGACTTCTCTGAGGAGGTGACACTGGAGTAAACGCCTAAAGGCAGGATAGCAAGCCACACGGATAGTGGGAAAGGGCAATGTATCATATTTTATCATTATATATTATAGTTACATGTATTCTTCAAATGTTATATAATATGCATTATCTATATTAAAATGCCAATGTCTTAAAGTATACATATTACCATGTTCTATGTTATACATGCATGTTATACATAGGATATATGCTAAACAGAAAGTTACAAAAATATGTTAATGTTCCCTCACTCTCCTGAAATGAAACTCAACGGTAATTAATCCACATACACACATTAAAATAATAATACCCTAACCTTATTTTATGTATTATATAAACACGTATGATGTTCTACATGACACACAATTATGTAATACAACATGATACAATAACATAAAAATACCATAAAACATACACATTATAAAATATATATTAGAGCAGTAATATATTTTAATATAGCTATAGTATTGTATTATTATAATATTAAACATAAAAAGCAATAAAAGGGAAGTAATTTATAAAACATTTCAAAAAGGAAAGGCTTGAGCATGGTTCTAGAAGAATTAGCAAAATAGTTAGATGCTTATATTTATAATTAATAATAAAAAGAATTATTTACACTGTACCAGATCCTGTTCTAGGCAATGAACATCTTAACTCATTTAATCCTCACCAGAACCTTATATGGTAGAAAGTATCATTATCCACTTTACAGATGAGAAAACTGAGGCCCAGAGAAATCAGGTGATTTGTCCAAGGTCCCAGTTTCATGCCCTTATTCACACTTGTAGGTGCTCAATAAATGTTTGTCAAGTAAACAAATGAATAAAGTATGGCTTGTGGTCTACAAGAGCCCCAGATCTTTTTCTCCCCCTTCAGCTAAGGCATCCCTACCTGGGACCCTGGGGGGTTAGCGACTCATTCAGGGGGCGGTTTGAGGGAGCCTCATGCTGTTTGGAGCCTCTGGACAAATCCTGGACACTGTGGTAGAACCTTGAGGGCATGAAGGGTATAAAGCAAGGGGACACGGATCAGCTGTCTGTAAGGGCCTTGTGGCTGGGCCTCTGTGCTCCCCATCCCCCCACCCACCCTAGGTTGGGCTCACTGTTGGCAGGTGGTACTCATGTCAACACAGACTGTGGGGACCTTGGAGGAACAATGCTGGTGGAACTTGTAGCCACAGGTTTGGCAACGGAAGCCATGGAACAGAAACTTAAGGCAGAAGTCGCAGAACGCCAGGCTGAAGAAGGTCTTCCGTACCTGATGCCACAGAGCAGGGAAGTTTAAGACCTGATCAAGGACACCCTTCAACCATAGTCGGCCCACAATGTCCACCCTGCACTCACAAAATTGTGCATGGTCAGCGGAACATCTTCAAGGACCTCGACAATGAGCTCCTCGCCATCCAGGGGAGCGATGGCTGTGTCCCAGGCAGTAACCGTCTTTCGTCTGCAGGGGGCATGGAAGGGAATGAGTGGGAGGGTGGGGAGGGGTTATGGGGAGGCAGGGAACTCCCAAAAGTCCCTCCAAGCCTGCTACCCACAGCGTCATGTCTGGCATGTTTAATTCTCATCATAGCTACTCTAGGAATTATTTACTATCCTTGCCCCCACTTTACAGATGGGGAAACAGGCTCAGAGGGATAAAGTGACTGGCCCAAGGCCACAAGTGTAATGAAAGGCAGGACTGTGTGAAGAGTCCATGCTCTTAAACGGAAGTGGAGAAGCAAATGAAACTAAACAACTACATCTCAGGAGCACTAAGCCAGCCCCTGAAAAGGGGGCTGAGGAGGCACTGAAATAACAAAGTGCAGTGTGTGAACTGCATACAAAATTAAGGAACCTCACAAGAGAGGAATAAATAAGGTCAGCAAGGCCCAACTCAGCAGACAAAGAATGGGGAAAATGAGGAAGAAGAGAGCTGATGAATTCATGAAATCGCGAAAAGACAAAATAGATGAAATCTGGGAGGAAGTGATGGAGCAGGGTGAGGACTTGGGGGCCAGGGGAGAATGAGTTGCTGACCTTACAGGCCAATGAATCAATGAAGTAACAAAACAAAAATTGGATGAACTCATAGATTAGTTGAACTACCATAGTCCTCCCTTATCTGTGGTTTCACTCTCCACGATTTCAGTTACCTGTGATCAACTGGGTAGGAAAGTGTTAAATTTAAAAATTGCAGAAATAAACAATTCATAAGTTTTAAATTGCGTGCATTCTGAGTAGCATGATGAAATCCTGCACCATCCCACCCGGGATGTGAATCATCCCTTTATCTAGCAGATCCACACTGTCTGTGCTACCGCCCATCTCTTAGAAGCCTGCTCAGTTATCAAACAACTGACTCAATATCATAGTGCTTGTCTTCAAGTGACTACCATTTTACTTTAACAATGGCCCCAAACCACAAGAGTAGTGTTGGCGGCAATTCGGACATGCCAAAGATAAGCTGTAAAGTGCTTCCTTTAAGCAAAAAGGTAAAAGTTCTTGACTTAAAAGAAAAGAAAATCATATGCTGAGGTTGTTGAGATCTACTGTAAGAAAAATTCTTTTATCTTTGGAATTCTGAAGGAAAAATAAATTTATGCCAGTTTTGATGTCATACCTCAGATGGCAAAAGTGATGGCCAGAGTATGACACATGCTTAGTTAAGATGGAAAAGGCATTATTACATTTATGGGTAGAAGACAAGGATGGAAAAAGTTCTGACTGATAGCAATTGGGTTCAGTACTATGTGTGGTTTCAGGCATCCACTGGGGGTCTTGGAACATGTACCCAGCAGATAAGGGGGGACTAAAGACTAAGGGAAGACTAATGGAAGACTCTGTGATAAAGTACAGAAGGAATCAGATGACTGAGGAAAGGATAGGAGGTGGGACACCCAGTGGGTAGGCATGGAGCTGCCACACTCACCCCTTGATGAGTCGGTAGACCACACAGCAGTCCTGATTTAGACCCCGCACCTTCAGGGCCTTGTCTAGAGAGTCGTAGACACTCATGCCATCCCGGACAGTTACCTGTGTGTACATGCAGATGTAGGGGTCCTCAGTGCCCAAGAGAGGCTGCAGCTGATGTTCCCATCCTTCTGCAAAGGCCTCCCCCAACCATTGTCACCCTTTTGATCCCAGAGTTACAACAGGGTCCATCCACAGCCCCTGCCATTTTGCTTCCATGACTCACCACTGTGCGTTGCTTGTTGGGCAGGTACACTTTGACGGTGCCCACTGCCCGGCACGGCTCGGCCCCATTGGCAGGGGGGCCCCGTGGTGGCTCCATGGAGCCTTACACTTTGTCAAGATGGGCTGAGGTGGGGCTGGGCAGGTGCCATGGGGCTCCTATGAGAAGGCAGACAGAAGAATTCAGATGTCCAGTAATGATCGTCTGGAAGCAAAGTGGCAGGGGACAAAATAAAATTCTAAGTCCAGGCTCCTGTCGCCCCCTGCAGCCTAACTTTCACACGACAGCCCAAGAGATCCTGCTCACATCTGAAGTCCTTCCAGTTCCTCCTCTGCTCAGACCCTCCTAGTGCTCATCTCACTCTTGAGTGCCAAGGTCTCAGGTTCACTGCACAGGGTAGGGAGGGGGAGGACAGGGATGGAAGGGCAGAGCATTCTATCCTGGAGGGTACAGAAGCACATAAGACTCTGTGCTTAGGACCAATGGGGAAGTCAGTACACACTGCACGGAGCTGTCAGGTACATAAGAAGCAAGAACAGAATGTCCTGTGTGTTGTTTGTTTTTTTTTTTTTTGAGACAGAGTTTCCCTCTTTGTTGCCCAGGCTGGAGTTCAGTGGTGCAGTCTTGGCTCACTGCAACCTCTGCCTCCCAGGTTCAAGGGATTCTCCTGTCTCAGCCTACCGAGTAGCTGGGATTACAAGTGCCCGCCACCACACCTGGCTAATTTTTGTATTTTTAGTAGAGAACAGGTTTCACCATGTTGGCCAGGCTGGTCTCCAACTCCTGAGCTCAGGTGATCCACCCGCCTCAGCCTCCCAAAGTGTCCTGGCTTTTTAACAGAGAACGGGGAAGTACCAGATACTGTGGTGAGGGAGGAGTTGCAGGCAGCGTGATGGGAAAGAGAGGATCATCAGATATTGATTACCCTTAGTTTGGGGAAGATGGAGCTTGCACCAAACATGTCCTTAAAGGGTACTGTGGGCATCCCTACGCCCTACAGTATAATGTTGATGTTGGGACCACAGACACCGTGTTAGGTGGCTGATGGAAGTCCTAAGACTCTATGACGAGGAGTTCATGGGGGGGGGGTCACCATACACTATGCGGAAGGGAAATGCAACAGGGGTCACTAGGGACTGTAATGAGGAGAAGGGCGGAAATGGAGATGACCAGACATGGCAGACAAGGAGCTGAACTGGGGTGGTAATGGTGGATCACCAGACATTGTCATAGGAAAAGGAAAAGGAAGGTATGGTGTTGAGGGGAGAAAAATGGAGGTAAAGAGGGAGCTCCAAAATCTTCCTTGACAACCAGTAAGGGGTCACAGGCATATTATGGGCGTAAACTGAATGGGGGATCATGGAAGGTGGCTACGGAAGGTTGGACCAAGGCGAGAATACTGACTTTCTCCCAGGGGGGTCAGACACTGATCCAGAATAAGGAAACTGGGAAGTGAACCGCATCTCCACGCACTACCCGTAGTTGGAAAGGAAAGGTCATCGGACACCTTAGGGGAGTTAAGAGGGTATCCCGGCACCAATCTACCGGGTCCCTCCTACCAAAGGGCTTCCGGCTTTGCGCAGGCGCACCACCACAAGCAGCGGGCGAAACCATCACCCGCTGCCCGCCGATTCCTGTTATCCACCCCACCCCCGCTGTCGACGATGGTCTTGCCCCGGGTCAAACCACTCCTCCGGTTCCGAGCAGGGGACGCCGGGACCCAGGCGCAGCCATCCTGGAGCTGAGCTTTCGGTCCAGGCTCCCTGCCCGTGCCCGGCAGCCGCTCCTGAAACCGAGCCCTCCCGGGCCCGCCCTCACCTGTCACGCCGCTACAGCCGCCGCCGCCTCCATCTTGGGCCTGTCTTCTTGTTTCCTCATGGAGTCCGCCTCCTCCACCCCTAGGACTCTCGCTGTTGGCTCTGCGGGACTCAGCCCTTCATCTTTATTGGATCAGGGTCACGTCTGTCAAGGTAAGACCAACGGAATGTGAGTCCTGTTCCGGATTAGGAGGGGCTGACTGAAACGTCAAGATCTGGGGCAAGCGCACGTCCTGACTCGCGCAGGCGCAGTTGTAGTAAGACATGCGTGCCTAGGGTTTTAACCCCAATAGTGTCATAGACGAATAAAGCAGGACTTTTTAAGGTCATTTGGGGCTAACCTTAGGGCTTTGGCATATGGACAGAGAAATCCTTAAGTACCCTTTTTGGGCCAGTGCCCTAAGCACCCTTTTATGATTTTCCTGTGTCTCAGTTTTACCATCTTTGAAATGGGTTGGAATCAAACCAAATGATTTGCGATGTTCACCAGCTCTGGAAGACTAGTTCATAGCCTTTGAGGACAGCGGTCTCTGATGTGGCGGGGGCTGGGGGGCTGGCCCTAGGAGAGGCGGCCTGCTGTCTGGGAGACTTCCTTTAGGAATGGGGTTGATTACGATTTTGAAAGACTAGTCACAAGTGGCCAGGTGAAGAGAGAAGTGCGGACCTGGAACGGAGCAGGACGCCAGTCAATGTGTGGAAGTATTGTAGGGTAAATACGGATTTTTAAAAATCTAGTTTCCCCTGGTTTCAAAGGAGAGAGAAACGTCTCTCTTTTCTTAGAGCATTTCCTTTAGAAAACTTTTAACTGTAAAATTTTCTCTGTCCATCCCTTTTAGATGTACGTATGTAAATCTTTTAAAAAGCCAGGTCTCTTGCCAGTTTTACAACTCCAGAATGTTTATCTTAAGAGCCTTGGCGCCATCTCTTCGAAATGTAAACATCAATGAAAATAGCACCCCTGTCTTTCCCTTTCTTCATGGGAATTTGATCTGCACACCTGTCTTCAAGTTATTACCTGCTTGTCATAGAGATAGGAGTTTTAGTTTTCCTAACACAGATAGCCACCCCGATTACCAGATGAATTTGGGATGAACTATGTGTACCAAATGGTGCTGTCAAGTTTCTAACCTGAGCACAAGTTACTGTTCATTTTGAGAACATGTTTGTAATGGGCTGTATCTGCCTGCTACATAAACGAATGAGATTTCTTTCCGTCTTTGAAACCTCTTTAGTAGATTGCTTGTGATGTGCATCACAGTCTGGTGTAATGCTTATTCAGTAATAAAACTTTTCATTTTTGATGGGCGTGGTGACTCACACCTATAATCCCAGCACTTTGGGAGGCCGAGGCAGGTGGATCACTTGAGTCCAGGAGTTCGAGACCAGCCTGGCCAACATGGGGAAACCCCATCTCTACTAAAAATAATAAATTTTAAAAAAGACCTGTAATCCCAGCTATTAGAATGCTGAGGCGCGAGAATCGCTTGAACCCAGGAGGCGGAGGTTGCAATGAGCTGAGGTCCTGCCACTGCGCCTGGGTAACAGAGTGAGACCCTGTCTCAAAACAAACAAAACCTTTTCGTTCTTGTCTACTTTGTGGAGAGGATTCATTGGGTTGACACAAGACCCTCTTTCTAATTATTTCCCCAACACTATGAATGGCCTGTTATGTTTGAAGTGACTGCATTCTCCTGTTTGGAAATTTAGCATCCCTCGGCAATGAAATGAGAAAGATCACAGGAAGGTCATAGGTGAAGGGGCCTCAATGTATTTCAATCTGTATTTATCACATGCTTTCTCTGCCTATAAGATGGAAGATAGAAGTTCTGCCTACTGGCTTCCCATATAACTTCCATTTCCCAACTCCCCTTTTCTGTTCTTTTCTTTTCTTTCTTTCTTTTTTTTTTTTTTTTTTTTTGAGAAGGAGTCTTGCTTTGTCACCCAGGCTGGAGTGCGGTGGTGTGATCTCGGCTTACTGCAGCCTCTCCCGCCTGGGTTCAAGCGATCTCCTGTCTCAGCCTCCTGAATAGCTAGTACTGTAGGTGCCTGCCACCACGCCTGGCTAATTTTTGTATTTTTAGTAGAGATGGGGTTTTACCATGTTGGCCACACTGATCTCAAACTCCTGACCTCAAGTGATCCACCCACCTCAGGCTCCCAAAGTACTGGGATTACAGGCTTGAGCCACTGCACCCAGCCCCAACTCCCCTTTTCTATTCGGATCTTCATCATTTAATGGCTGAAAAAAAATTTTTTTAGAGACAGGGTCTCACTATTTTGCCCAGGCTGGTGTCGAGCTCCTGGCCTCATTTTCCCAACACTCTAGGATTACAGGTGTGAGCCACCATGCCCAACTCCAATGGCTAAAATTAAAAAGACTGACAATAATACATGTTGATGAGAATGTAGAGCGGTTGGAACTTTCATACATGGCTATTGGGAATGTAAAGTGGCACAAGCACTTTAGAAACAGTTTGGCAGTTTCATATAAAATTAAACATAGACCTGCCATGCAATCCAGCAATCTCACTCCTAGGTATTTACTCCAGAGAAATGGAAACACATGTCCATTGGTGTGCTGGTAAATGTTTAACAACCAACTCTCCAGGAAGAAAATAGCTCTAATTTGAACTGTCCCCATGGCTTATTTCAGGCTACCAAGATGACAGTCGCTGAACCAGATTTAAAAGAGATGCACAATATCCACTCTGGTGAGCCAGCTGCAGCATGCTACTACTACAGTTTGTCTGCACAAAAACTTGTATGCAAATATTCAGATTAGTTTTCTTCATAATAGCAAAAAACTGGAAACAGCCCAGGTGTCCAGAAACAGAACTGACAAAGAAATACAACAGTGAGGCCACGCGCAGTGGCTCACGCCTGTAATCCCAGCACTTTGGGAAGCCATGGTGGATGGATCATGAGGTCAGGAGATCGAGACCGTCTTGGCCAACATGGTGAAACCCCATCTCTAATAAAAATACAAAAAAATTAGTCGGGCATGGTGGTATGTGCCTGTAATCACAGCTACTCAGGAGGCTGAGGCAGGGGAATTGCTTGAACCTAGGAGGCAGAGGTTGCAGTGAGCTGAGATCACGCCAGTGCACTCCAGCCTAAGCCACAGAGTGAGACTCCCTCTCAATAAATAAATAAATAAAACAAGAAATACAACAACGGGGTTATGGAATACTAGTCAGCAATGAAAGGGAACAAATTACTAACATGGAAAGAACACAGATGAATCTCATAGACATCGGGCCAAATGAAAAAAGCCAGACACAAAAGAGAAATACTGTGTTCCACCTGTGTGAAATCTAAACCAAGCAAAACTCATCTACAGTGAAAGAAATCACATTAGATGTTATTTTGGGTGAGAATGATTGGGAAGTGCATTAAAGAACTTTTGCAAGTGATTGGAATATTCTGTATGCATTTGTCTGAACTCATTGAACTCCATTTTTATTTTATAAAATAGACTCCAAACTGGAGTGCAGTGAGATCATGGCTCACTGCAGCCTTGACCTCCTGGGCTTAAGTAATCGTCCCACCTCAGCCTCCCAAGTAGCTGGAATTACAGACATGCACCACCATGCTCAGCTATTTTTTTTAATTTACTGTAGAGATAGAGTCTCACTTTGTCACCCAGGCTGGTCTTGAACTCCTGGGCTCAAGTGATCCCCCCACCTTGGCCTCCCAAAGTGCTGGGATTACAGTCGTGAGCCTGTAATTGCCCAGCCTCATTGAATTCTATACTGAAAATGGATATATTTTGCTTTATGTGAAATATACCAGAATAAGAACTGCATGGCAAAAAAAAAAAGGCCTCAAACATAATTCTAAACATTTGTGTTCTTACAAATTCTTATTGGTTAGATAAATTATTTTGAAAAAAACTCTTTTTCTGAAATTAAATCCCTACACCCTGAATCCCTATCTCCCACTGCAGGAGCCCTGGCAACTACCTCAGTGCCAGTGGAGTCAGGAACAACTCCTATTTTGAACTCAGTGAGCTCCAGAATGCTTCAGGGAGGGGAATAGGGAAGTGCATTTTACATTTCAATTCACTTAAATATTTATTTTGTTTAAAAACTTTAATTTCTAGGCAGTATTTGAAGACAGACTTCTGGCTCTGTTGTTCAACATTTACAAAAAGATGAGAAAAATGCCAGCAAAAGTTCATTGCTTTTGCACGATGGGGAATGAGGGAAACGGGAGGGGACACAGCCCACTCAAAAGCAATCCCTTCTCCTCCAAGGACTCATAGACTCACTTCACACCCATCTCAACTGGCACAACTTCAGCCAAGTGCCTTACAGGTACCTGAAAAGGCATGATGTCCTTTAAAGTTATTTAGGTTTGGTTTGGTTTTGCTACAGGGTCTCTCTCTGTCACCCGGGCTGGAGTGCAGTGTTGCAATCACAGCTCACTGCAGCCTCTACCTCTGGGACTCAAGCGATCCTCCCAGAAAGCTGGGATCACAGACACATCACAGCACCTGGCCTTCTTGATTTTTTATCATTATTATCACAACCATATTTAAACCATTAGAAGCACCATGTATCAAAACAAAAATTAAAACCCAAACTAGCTGATTGATAATAGTTTTCTGACAACCCCCTTGTAATTATTCATCTGGAAAAAATTTAAAGATATCAAAGTCCTAGTTGATTTTTATTGTTGTTCATTTTAAATTCTCAGAAACATGTCTGAACATTTTTAAAAATCTAAAGCGTTCACCGACTACCATTGTAATACTACCCATTTTATAGCTGAGGACATTAAGGTTCGGGCCGCCCTAACAGGGGGGACAAAGGATAGAGTGCTGCAGGACTTCGTTTGATAAAAAGTATTTAACAAGGGTGCGGGCCACGGGCACCTCCTTAAGGAATCCCAGATCCACCCAGCATTTCTGCGTTCCTGGGGACCTCCTCTAAAACATGCCACTCTCATTTCCCGAAGCCACGGACCTCGCTGGTCCCTGCTGCTGCCTGGAGAGTTCCATCTCTGGGACCCTATCCCACCGCCGCCCTCTCAACTGCTCATTTCGGGGGAGATGAACGCGCGTGCATATTTTTCTGAGACCAGGTGCAGGCTGATATATTTTACATTTCAAAACATTTCACATTTCTTAAACACAGGTTTGACTCAGGGCCCTCAACCCACCAGCTCCTCTCTGCCAACCCTGGGAGCCTCTCTCCACTTCAGGCTCCCCAACAAGCAGTGAGATCTGCCAATGGCAGTGCAGAGGAAGGCGGTCCTTGGGATTACCCAGGCATTGATAGGCTCTACTTCATCCTGGAACCACTGACAAGCCAATAGCAATGCATAAGAGGTGGGCTTTTGGCCATCCCAACCAATGGGAGGTGTGTGGGCCTAGCAACTCAATGTTATTTTTAAATTAGTGATGAGGCAACAGTAATTGTTCTATCTAAATCCTTAGTAAAAGTAGAATGTGGAAGTTTCCACTTATGGATGTTCCTGGAAGAGGTTTTTAATATACAACCCTGGGGTGAGAGGTGTAGGAAATTTACAAGTAAGTGAATTTAACCGTGACTTTTAACTTTAACTGTTCTTATTAAAAAGTCCTTCTTAGCAAAATTCATTGAGTAGTAATTCAAATTTGCTGTCCCAACGTTCCCAACTGATGAAAAACACACCACTTAAACGATAGAGTTCTTTTTAATTATTTTTTAAAGTTCATTATATGTTATATAGGGTACCTCCATATTTTGATAAAATTAAACAAAAGTGTGGGGTGATATAGTTTCCATTTCCAAACCAAAGGATCAGATGAGAGGAAAAACATGATTAAACCAAATAACAGTCCTATAATTTTATTATTAAACACTTAGTCTAATGAGGACATCCTGTGTTAAGTATGGTTATTTCTAAAATAGGAAAATATTTAATAGTTAAGCAAAGGGATCAATATGAACCCAGAAACAACCGAGCAGAGGCCACCTTTAAGATGCCATGGACAGTAACAGACACCTCTGTCTCTCCCTGGTAGCTTCCTTGGTAGGGATTGCAATTCAGTATGGTCAGCAATGATTTTTTAAGTGTAATTAATTAATTAAACAAAGAGCCGGGCGCGGTGGCTCACGCCTATAATCCCAGCACTTTGGGAGGCCCAGGCGGGTGGATCACGAGGTCAAGTGATCGAGACCATCCTGGTCAACAAGGTGAAACCCCGTCTCTTCTAAAAATACAAAAATTAGCTGGGCATGGTGGCGCGTGCCTGTAGTCCCAGCTACTCGGGAGGCTGAGGCAGGATAATTGCTTGAACCCAGGAGGAGGAGGTTGCAGTGAGCTGAGATCACGCCATTGCACTCCAGTCTGGGTAACAACAGTGAAACTCCCTCTCAAAAAAAATAAAATAAAAAAAAAAAAACAAAGAAACAAAAAGCAATTTCCACCAAGCAAATAATTCTGAAATGTCTACTTTTGGTTTCAATCAGAAATACACTTTGTAAAAATATTCTCAAGGTTACACATTTATTCCAAGCACATACATTGCTGACCCACAGTGGGTGTCACCACCCACCGTAGGTGAAAAAAATGTTTAATATCTGTTGGTTTACATCATCCATGTTTAATACATTTCTATTCAATTTATAAAATGATTGTAAATGAAATTTCATATATACTCCAAATAATTTTCATTTTTCTGGATAAGTGAACCACATGTTGTCTTTGCTATATCATTATTAATGTAATATACATATGTAGTCCTCTCTGTATATAGTATAAAATAACTTGTAATAGTTTTGTCGCTCATGTAAATGTTGCCTACCATTATGTGGTATGAGAAAATCAATTCTGAAGTTACCCAGAATGCCTTAATACTTGACCATACATCTAGTTAGAATGGATGAATATCCTCAGCTCCTGCTATGTATTAATAACTGTGAGACCCTGGAAAAGCTGTTTCTCCTCTTGGTGTCTTAGTTTCATTTTTAACATTTTTTTTTTACTTTGAGTCAGCTGATTATAGGCTTTAACATCTTTAATATTTTCTAAAAGTATTTTCACCATGGGGTTCTTGTAAAATTCTGTGAACTAATTTGGATCAAACTAATCCGCCTGATGCATAGTGACTGTGTAGTACTTATTAACTATTCCTGTTATCACTGTCATCACCGTTGAAATTATTATTATTTTTTGAGATGGAGTCTCGCTCTGTCACCCAGGCTGGAGTGCAGTGGTGCAATCTCAGCTCACTGCAACCTCTGCCTCCCAGGTTCAAGTGATTCTCCTGCCTCAACCTCCCAAGTAGCTGGGATTACAGGCACCCATCACCACACCTGGCTAATTTTTGTATTTTTAGTAGAGACAGAGTTTCACCATGTTGGTCAGACTGGTCTCGAACTCCTGACTTCCAGTGATCTACCCACCTTGACCCCCACAAAGTGCTAGGATTACAGGCATGAGACACCACACCTGACCTAGGAAATTATTAAAATATCAAAGCAAATATCTAGGTCCCTGGGCAGTACTTATTGACTGTTCCAAGTTCAAGGGCACTGATAAGATTACACAAGAATAAACACCCCAAGAATCCAAAATGAAGGCTAGTTTCATTTCAGAAGGTTCAGTTCCAGCATTGACAGTTGTTTTAGCAATCCTGGTGGCCTGCAGGTACCCAGGTCAGCCAGTGCTGGTTAGTAGTGTTTGTTATGCACTAAACTGTGTTTCCCCAAAAACTATGTGTTGAAGCCTTAACCCCCGATGTGACTGTATTTGGAGACAGGGCCTCTAAAAGAGGAAATTAAGGTTAAATGAATTCATAATGGTGGGGTCCTAGTCTAATAGGATTGATGTTCTTATAAGAAGAGGAAGGCTGGGCGTGGTGACTCACACCTGTAATCCCAGCACTTTGGGAGGCCGAGGCGGGTGGATCACGAGGTTAAGAGATGGAGACCATCCTGGTCAACATGGTGAAACCCCGTCTCTACTAAAAATACAAAAAATTAGCTGGGCATGGTGGCTCGTGCCTGTAATCCCAGCTACTCTGGAGGCTGCGGCAGGAGAATTGCCTGATCCCAGGAGGCGGAGCTTGCGGTGAGCCCAGATCGCGCCATTGCACTCCAGCCTGGGTAACAAGAGCAAAACTCCGTCTCAAAAAAAATAATAAAAAAATACAAAAATTAGCTGGGTGTGGTGGTACATGCCTGTAATCTCAGCTACTTGGGAGGCTGAGGCAGGAGAATCACTTGAATCCAGGAGGCAGAGGTTGCAGTGAGACCACACTATTGCACTCCAGCCTGGGCGACAAGAGCAAAAGTCCATTTCAAAAAAACAAAAAGAAGAAGAGGAAGAGGTGGGGTGGAGTGACTCACACCTATAATCCCAGCACTTTGGGCAGTGAGGTGGGAGAATCACTTGAGGCCAGGAGTTGAAGACCAACCTGGGCAACATAGTGAGGTCCCATCTCTACAAAAAATGTTTTTAATTAGTTAGACATTGCAATGTGCACCTCTAGTCCCTGCTTCCCAAGAGGCTGAGGTG
The DNA here is from genome assembly GCF_049354715.1 of Callithrix jacchus. Classification (NCBI taxonomy): domain Eukaryota; kingdom Metazoa; phylum Chordata; class Mammalia; order Primates; family Cebidae; genus Callithrix; species Callithrix jacchus. Next base: position 48,518,513 of record NC_133524.1, on the reverse strand, counting down.
GGAGGATCACTTGAACCTAGGACTTTGAGGTTACAGTGAGCTATGATCGCAATACTGCACTCAGGCCTGGGTGAGAGAGTGAGAACTTATCCCCCCTCCACCAAAAAAAAAAAAAAAAGAAGTAAAGAAAGAGACAGCAGGAGCACGAGTGCACAGAAAAAATGCCACAAGAGGACACAGGCTGTCTGTAAGCCAAGGAGCAAGGCCTCAAGAGGAACAAAAGATGCTGACACCTTGATCTTGAACTTCCAGCTTCCAGAATTAGAAGAAAACACATTTGTGTTGTTTAAGCAATTCAGTCTGTGGTATTTAGTTCTGGTAGCCCTAGCAAACTAACACAATGTTGTTCACATCAACTAAATCCTTGTTGATTTTTTTTAAGATTTCTTGCTCTATCAGCTTTTAAAAGAGGGGAAATAAAATCTATTTCTCCCTGCAATTCTGTTGGCTTTGCTTCATGTACTTTGAATCTCTGTTACTAGGTACATGTTTTTGTTTTTTGTTTTTTTATTTTTTGAGATGGAGTCTCGCTGTGTTGCCCAGGCTGGCATGCAGTGGTGCAGTCTTGGCTCACTGCAACCTCTGCCTCCTGGATTCAAACAATTCTCCTGTCTCAGTCTCCCAAGTAGCTGGGACTACAGGTATGTGCCAGCACACTGGGCTAATTTTTGTATTTTTAGTAGAGACAGAGTTTCACCATGTTGCCTAAGCTGGTCTCAAACTCCTGACCTCAGTGATCTGCCCACCTTGGCCTCCCAAAGTGCTGAGATTACAGGCTTGAGCCACGGTGCCCGGCCAGGTATATAAGTGTTTAGCATTGTTATGTTCTCTTGATTAATTGACTGCTTTATCATTATGGAATAGCCTTCTTTTCCATGGTATATTTTTTTGCTCTGAAAACTAAATTTAGATATTTATATAGCTACCCCAGCTTTCTTTTCACTAGTGTTAATACAGTGTATTTTTCTCAGTGGTACACACCTATAGTCCCAGCTACTCAGGAGTAGGATCGATTGAGCCCAGGAGGTCAAGGTTGGAGTGAGTGTGATCACACCACTGAACTCCAGCCTGGACAACAGCAAGACCCTGTCCCCACCCCCACCTTCCCATTGAGAAAAAATAAAAGAGAAAATAATACAGAAAGATTAGTGTACCCTTTTGCCAAATTCCCCCCATGATAACTTATTGCAAAACTATAGCACAATATTAACAACAAAGAGATTTCTTTGATTCAAGGAGTCTACCAGGTTTTACCTCAATTCCTCCTCCCTGTGCTATGGCCTGGAAACTCTATTCCTTATCAAGGCAGTAAGCTGGGACAGTCATAGGGCTCACCTTGTTTATTTCCCATTTCTCAGGGACCACTGTCCTTCATTGACTGATATCTAGTGTCTTTAAAACTTTTGTTTCATTTATATTATCTGGGGGTTTTTTTTTGGCTATTTCAGATGGGAAGTTACATTTGGTCCCTGTTACTTGATCTTGGTGAGAAGCAAAAGTGCCTGTTCCTCTTTTTAATGACTCCACACAAACCCCAAAACCAGTACCTTGGGTGCTTTTCTCAAAGTAATGATATAACGCTGGCCAAAGTTTATTTCTTTCTTGAGACAGGGTCTCACTCTGGTCACCTAGACTGGAGTGCAGTGGTGCGATCATGGCTTGCTGCAGCCTCAAACTCCTGGGCTCAAGGGATCCTCCCACCTCAGCCTCCTGAGTAGCTGGGATTACAAGGCACTCTTTTTTGGTAGAGACAGGGTCTCTTTTTTGGTAGAGACAGGGTTTCCCTATGTTGCCCAGGCTGATATCAAACTCCTGGGCTCAAGTGATCCTCCTACCTCAGCCTCCCCAAAAGTGTTGGGATTACAGGCATGTGCCATTGCATCTGGCCCCAAAGTCTCTCTCGCTTTTCTTTTTCTTTTTTTTTTTTTTTTTGAGATGGAGTCTTGCTCTGCCGCCCAGGCTGGAGTGCAGTGGCACGATCTTGGCTCACTGCAACCTCTGCCTCCTGGGTAGCTGGGACTACAGGTGCACACTACCATGCCCAGCTAATTTTTGTATTTTTAGTAGAGACGGAGTTTTACCATGGCTGTTCTCAAACTCCTGACCTCAAATAATCCACCCACCTCAGCCTCCTAAAGTGCTGGGATTACAGGCATAAGCCACCATGCCCGGTCCCAAGGTCTCTTTATTTTATTTATTTATTTATTTGAGATGGAGTCGCACTGTCACCCGGGCTGGAGTGCAATGGCACGATCTCGGCTCACTGCAACCTCTGCTTCCCAGGTTCAAGCAGTTCTCCTTGCCTCAGACTCCCAAGTACCTGGGATTATAGACTCCCACCATGCCCAGCTAATTCTTTTGTATCTTTAATAGAGATGGGGTTTCACTATGTTGGCTAGGCTGGTCTCGAACTCATAAACTCATAATCTGCCCGCCTCAGCCTCCCCAAGTGCCAGGATTACAGGTGTGAGCCACCACGTCTGGCCCCAAAGTCTCTTTAAAAACTGCTGTTTACCCCAAAACTTTTGGTTTCTTTCACACTGGCAAGAGAAGTTTCTCTACACAGAGCATGTTCTCTCTTGAGAAGAACTGTCTGTCAACCCTGGGTTTAATTAATTCTAGGCTATCAGTTAAATGCTTGGTATGGAAATAGTCTAGAGGGAGGTTCTCTGAACCTATTCTGGTTGGAAGGCTGCCTGATAAAAAGAAAGTCTAGATACACAATATACTTCTGCACAATACTTGTGTCAGTCACCTTTTTTTTTCTTTTGAGATGGGGTCTTGCTCTGTTGGCCAGGCTGGAGTGCAGGGGCGTGGTGTCGGCTTACTGCAACCTCTGCCTCCTGGGTTCAAGCGTAGCTGGGATTACAGGCATGCACCACCATGCCCGGCTAATTTTTGTATTTTTACATTAGCATCATGCTCTAACCAACTGAGATAGCCGGCCAGTGAATTTTTGTATTTTTAGTAGAGACAGGATTTCATCATGTTGGTCAGGCTGGTCTTGAACTCCTGACCTCATGATTCGCCCACCTCAGCCTCCCAAAATGCTGAGATTACAGGCGTGAGCCACCACGCCTAGCCCCAGTCACCTGTTTTATATGAAACAAGTACCTTTAGGCATAGAGAGAATATTCTCTGAGCCCTCTGGGGTGGCGGGGGGGAGTACTATCCTCAGCTTTAATATTTAACGAAACGTTACCAATATATTTATGGGGAACGGATGCATCTAGTACATTTAGCTTGTTATTTATGGTAGAGAATGAAAGCACCTTACCCATGTTATGGTTTCAATGTTTGTGTCCTCCCAAAACTCATGTAGGAAACTCTAACCCCTAGTGTGGCTATATTTGGAGATGGAGCCTCAAAGAAGCAATTAAGGTCTATTGAGGTCATAAGAGTGGGATGCTAATCTGAGGGACTGGTGTCCTCATAAGACACCAAAAGCTTGTCCCCTCTCATGAACAAAGAAGAGGTCACCTAAGTACACAGTGAGATGGCGGCCACCTACAAACCCAGACAAGTGGCCTCAGAATAAATCTTCCTTACCTGCACCTGCCTCCAGAACTGTAAGAAAACAAATGTCTGCTGTTTAAGCCCCCGGAGTCTGTGTGTGTCATGGCAGCCCGAGCAACTAATACACCATATTTCTTGTTCAAGGATGGGATCTTGTTCCAGGTGGCTCACACCTGTAAACCCAGCACTGTGGGAGGCCGAGGCAGGAGGACTGCTTGAGCTCGGGAGTTTGAGACCAGCCTGGGCA